>NW_023604861.1:30606073-31258655 GCF_014898055.3 Talpa occidentalis
ATGCTAAATTATTTAAACATTGAATGATTATAAACACAAAGCACCAATTTCTCATTGAGACTGACAAGTAAAATAGAATTGAAGCAAGCATGGTATGTACTGACTACATTTAAGGAAAAGTATCTCTTATTAATCACACTCAGAGAAAATAACAATGTCAAAGTCAAGGGTCTGGCATTTTATATAATTTGTATTACAAGTACTTAGTGACAGGAAAGGAATCTGTCATTGTAGTTTCATTAATGTTGGATCTGATTGTACTCTTTATTTAGTTCTACTGGTGTATTGTTCTGCTTCTATTTTATTAGTAAGGAGACAGGTTTTATTTCTGTTAAAGTCATTGATCAATAAAAAAAATCTATTGTAGTAAAAATCTGATAGAATAGAATTCTGTATTGAGCTCTGATGTAAAATTAAGCAGGAACAGACAATTGCTTTCACACAATAGTTATGATCCACCTATAAGAGACAGCAAAGCAGGAATTCTGCAATTGACTAGAACTTTTTTTTTTTTTATCTAGGAAGATAGGAAGATAGACTATATTATTAAAGACCATTTTTTTTTTTGTCAGAGAATTATATTTATTTTCTTCATTGAGTCTTCTAAGCTAAGTATTGAATCCTAAGGTAAATTTAGTAGATTTACATTATGGTCTAGTAAATTCACCTGTGGTCTAAACCAACTTCTAACAATTTTTAGGATGATAAAAGTGGTGTTATTTCAGTGCTAGTGACCTAACACTTCACTTTAAAAATAAAAATAAAGAAGGGGCCTCCCAGGTGGAGCAAGGTGTTAAGATGCAACACTATGAAGTTATCCACAGCCACTGCAACATGACTTTGATTCCCAGCCAGGGAGATACTCACATGGCACAGGAGACCTCTCCAATGTGCCCGCTGCTTCCCTTAGCAGTGCATTTCAGACAATCCACCTGTTCTGTTTCCCACTCTGTCTCTGGTGAAATTCTCACCACCCCCATACCTCTAGCCTGTACCCAGTTCTTATATGAATAAATAAATCATTAAAAATAAATTAAAATTAAAAAGACACAAATTTCTTGTCAAGCCATGTTGGTTAAGGATCACATATTTATATGGTGGTTAGTCTATGCTATAGGATATGAAATATATATGCATTTATACACACAATTTGAGTTTATTTGGTTTATGTCTACTTGACTCTGTGCAGAAATAGGGATACATACCCCTAAAGTTTTGATATTTTTGCATATATTTTATTTTTCTCAAAAGAACTATGGAAAACATTTTCAATGTACTGTCCAACTAATGGTATATCTAATTACAGTGTGTGTGTGTACTTTTAGTAAATTCTTCAAATAAATCATTCAAATTTTAATTTCCATGTTTTCTGATCTAAAAATATTTGGATTAATAAGTATTAATATTCCACTGACTCTATTATTGGTTAATATTCTAATGCAGAAAGTGAAATGAGATTATAGTAAATTGTAATGATTTAGGATCATTTGATGGACATTAACTTGCAATTGATAAAGCATTCACACAGGAATACAAATTAGGCTACACTGGGCATATCGACAAGATAACTGTCAATGTTTATTTAATGTTATTCTATAATTCAGAGCAGGGGGTGTCTCTGGTGGTGCAAGGGGTTAAGATGCAACACTGTGAAACTGTCCACAACTACTGAAGCATGAGTTTGATCTCCAGCCAGGGAGGTGACTCACACGGTCAGCAGACCTCTTCTGTCTATCCCACTGCTCCCCTCAGCAGTGTATTTTAGTCAGTCCACTTGTTTTGCTACCCACTCTGACTCTGGTGAATCCTCTCAACCTCCACCATCCTGCACCTCTGGCCTGTACTCCAGCTCTTGTATGCATAAATAAATAAATCTCAAATGAAAAAATTAATAAAATTTCAGAGCATAACAAAGAACAAGAGATGAAAAGAAAAATGTGTGTGTACATCAACAACAACCAATATAACAAATCAAATAAACAATAATAAGAACGCCCCTTTTTTGTAAAATTTAAAACATGGATAACAAGTATATTGTTGTTAACATTATTATTTATTTTATGAGACTGTCACTTATATTTTTTTTAAAGATTTATTTATTTATTTACTTATATAAGCACTGGGTACAATCAGAAGCATGGGAGGGTGAGAGAATTCACCAGAGCCAGATCGAGGAACAGAACAGGCAGACTAACGAAATATAACGCCGAGGGGAGCTGCGGGCACGGCAGGAGAGGTCTGTCGTGCTATGTGGGACCCTTGCTGGTGGCCGGGAATCGAACCGGCACTGCAGAGGCTGTGGGCAGCTTCACAGCCCAGCACTCAACCGCTACGCCACCAGGGGAGGCCCACACTTACATGTGTTTTATATGTAAGACTGTCATATAATAGATATTCCTGACTTAATATAACATTTGATAGTTGGAAAACTATGTTCCATGTGAATAAAAAGGTACATTTTGTGTTTTCATTGAGATGCAAAATTTAATCAAATTATATATTTTCATTTATCTTTCTAAAACATAGCTCTTCTCTTTCTCTTCATGTCACATACCTGCTTTCCTCCTTCCTCTCCCACTCTTGTTTTGCATTGTTTTTGCCACAGAAGCAGTAGTAAAAGATGGGAAAATTTTACACCATAATCAGAATAACAAACTGTAAATTAATAAAAAAAAGTTAATTATGGACTGGAAATAATTTCTACTTCTTAGAAGAATTACAATTGTCATTTAAATTAGTGCTTCAAATTATTTATATGAAGTAAAATATTTAAAATGACACTTCAGCAATGGCATCTCAATTTAGGAAATAAATTGAATGGGTCCTCCCTGGTGTTGCAAGTGGTTGAGTGCAGCGCTGTGAAGCTGTCTGCAGCCTCTGTAGTGCCGGTTGGATTCTCGCCGGCCTCAGAGATACCCACAGGGCAGTGATACCCACAATGTTTCTACAATGTAGAAACAGAAATATTTACGTTATATATGTAAATTACAAAAATTGATATTTTGCTAGTAGATATATAGAAAGGTAGATATATAGAAATAGGTAGATATATAGAAATCACAAAAGGTAGATATATAGAAATCATATTTTTTAAAAAGTAGCATTGGCTTTTCATGAACGCCCGTAATGCTTTTTATAAACAAATTCAAGAAAAGTATCAGGATTTCATATAAACTAGCTTACAATATTTGTTCTCTATTCATTAAAATAAAGCATTTCCTATATTACTAGAGGTTACTTTGTTATTCATTACTTAACCAAAGTGATGAAATGTATTATATTTTACCATAATAGATTTTTAGAATGTTCTTCTTAGGGTATCAAAAAGTATGTATCTATGTAAATGTGAGAATTAAAAAATAAATAAAATAAAATAAAATAAAAGGTATAATAGATAGATAAGTAGTTACCCATTATATCTAATGTGCCTTAATGAGAAGCAGTTCTTAACTTGCAATCAACCATAATGGGGCATAATATTCAAAATAACTTTCAGAAGAATCTTTTAAAGCTGAAATCATAGCCCTTTGCATTTTATTCCCTTGATAATAGATTTTATTATTTAGCTCTAAATTTTTTAGAAGTAGTTATTAAAATATGTGGTACTGAGTCCATTTTTTATTATAAAACTTTTATATTAACTAAGAGTTGTCTAGGTTGTCAAGGGAATTTACCAATTTATGTCAATCATTTGGATTCATAATTAAATACAAGTCTTTTTTGAGATAAAATAAAATCTACACTCTTTGATGTAATGGGGAATGGATAAACTAGATCTTAGATACATATATAACTGACTAACATGTATTCTTAGAAAATGGTGCCAGAAAGTATGCAGTTTTAATTTGTCTCAAATCCTTCTGGTTCATTATCCATCATGATGCTAAATAGTAGATCAATTAATTCCAGATATAAATCTTAGTCATTAAAAAAACCCTATTAAGTTGGAATGTTTTAATGTTCTTATAATAAGAGCACGTTCAGAAATTAAGATTGTGAGGGCAATGAACAGGGAAGATAAGGTTCAAAAAATGAAATGTAGAGTGAGCCAAATATAGAATAGACACTGATTTATAATTATGTACACTTGAAACTTGCAACTTATATAATGCTAAAATGCAGCATCATCTCAGTAAGAAATAGTAAACAAAATCAGACTTTATTATTTTATTTATCTCTCACTGGTCATGTGCCCTTGAGTAAATTATGAAATCTTTTGGCCTCACATGCCTTGTCTGTTTAATGGAAATATAGCTACCTTGCAAGGGAGTTGTAGAATTAGTAATCAAGTATCTTAAATCCCTGTGACATACAGATGCCCAATAAAATTTGCTGAACAATAAAAAAAAGAATAGGGATGATGGGGTTATGTGATGAGAAGGATATTTCACTCTTCCCTAAAATTCATTATTCAATAGATTCTGAGAAAATGACATATTCAAAGTGAGGGTCTTTCTACAAAAGACCCTGGGTAGACTTCAAAAGTGTCAAACTTATGAAAAATAAATAAAGACTGAAAACTCACAGCTGAAAAAATAGGATGAAAATTCAGCATGGTATCATAAACACTGGGACCAAAAAACAAACAAACAAACAAACAAACAAACAAATAAATAAAGTTAATGGAAAAACTGGCAAAATCTGTTTTAAAGCTGAAGTTTAGTAGTACTGCAGCACTATTAATTTCAAAGTTGTGACAAGTGTACTATGGTTAGGTAAGATGTAAAGCCAGGACAACTCAATAAATAATAGTAGATTGAACATTAGGATAGACAATGTATTTATTGTCGCCTTAAATCAACTTGGTGAGACTACTGTAGAGTAAATCGTTTTCTGGCTTTTCTGTCCTCCCACTATTAGGATTGCCCTGCCTGATGGGATACCTGCAGTTGTAACATTGTTGCAAACTATCTTACTTACTTCTGTGGGCCATGGGAGGAGTTTTAGGATAGTCACTGAGAGAAGCAGAAGCAGAAGAGGCAGGAGAGAGAAGGGGAGAAAGAAGCCAGAGAAGCCCAGAGTGAAGACTTGCCAGGGGCTTGGAGGCCTTTTGGCCTCCTGGCCCCCCAGCACCCCTGCCTGCTGTGTACCTGTTTGCCACACTACATGTGAAAGCTCAATAAAAGCCTGAGAAAGCCACCGAGGGCTCCAGGACTCCTCTACCCAGTCTGCTCGGATCATAGATATCCTGCTCAGTGGCCTATCTTGCCACTACACTACTGTTTTCATGCACTTAAGTCTGCTGGATCTCTCAGCACTTTCATATTGCTGGGTCACTGATTGAGAATGTCCCTGGCTGCTCATTTAGAAAGGTATTATGAGTACTCTGCTTATTCTTAGGTAAAGAACTCTACTTTAATAATTAATATCCAGGTCAATAAAATAAATCATAGCACACACACACACACACACACACACACACACACACTGAACTAGGAGAAAGTATCTTTTCCAAGTCTGGCCTACTGAATAGTCAGAAATTAGGAATGGCAGCAATTATGCCTTCTCTTTCCTGTTTTCCATGGGTTCTGACACATCTATAACCTGAATTGGGGAAAAAAAGACAGAACGTTGCTAAGAATATAGGAAAAGGCTTCTTTTAATAAAAGGAAAATGCATTAGCTCAGTTAAGTGGAAGACCAGCTATAGGACAGAGTCTGTGATTTGGTGGACTGCTGGCTCATTGCTACTTCAAGGGAGTTAGTATCCCTGTCTCCTGTTATGCTTACTAAGGTATCAGAGTTGTACTTCCAGGGTTGGAGAATGGCAACCAGTAGCAATCATGTGTACCTTTGTAAATATCCAATAGGAATTAATATTTTTGTTTCTTCAGTCGCACTACTCATCCAAAATTCATCTTAAATTGTCCATACCCTCTCCTAAAACAGCAGCTATGTCTAGGAGAACGGATTATGTTCCTTCGTTTAAGCCTAGCAAATGTTACCAATGAAGCAGGAGAAAGCATGAAATCAGTTTTACATGAAGAGAGGGGGAAATGTTATTTAGTATTTACTGTGTCATTAACCTTCTGACTTATGGGAATTTTCTTCAGTTCCTAGGAGATCTCATTTCTTTTTAATTTAAAGATAGGATTAGGGCCTCTCTAGTGGCTCAGGCAGTTGAGCTCTGCACTGTGAAGCTGTCCTCAGCCTCTGCAGCGCGGGGTGGATTTCGGCTGGCCGGGAGAGAATCCCACATGGCACAGCAGACCTCTCCTGTCTCGCCCTCTGCTCCCCTCAGCAGTGTATTTTATCAGTCTGCCTGTTTTGTTCCCTGCTCTGTCTCTGGTGAATCCTCTCACCCTCCCGCGGTTCTGGCCTGTACCCCGGTTCTTGTATAAAAATAAATAATAAATCTTTAAAAAATAATAAATAAAAATAGGATTAAATAATTTCTTAGAGTTTCAAGAGAATATCATCCTAAAAACTCAGCTTCAGAATGATTATAGAATTGCATTCTATGTTTCAACATTTCTTCTTGTTATTTGGTGACAGACACTGCTCTAAAATCTGAGTAAATAATGACATAAATGGCAGTTTATACCTTATAGAACCTACTTTCTATGGGAAGAGGGAAAAAAGAAATTGAGTTTTTAGTAAGTTGCTAGTGATAAGCATAAAATATTAAAAACAGTTTTAAGAAAAAATGCAATATTATATTAATATATAAATAAAGAGTTAAGAAATTAAGATAGAGATTTTATAATAACAGATAATTATGGCCAAGTATCTTACTCAAGACATCACATGCAAACAAATATTTGGAAGCTCATGGTATGTTCAAGAAATGAGTTTGCCTTGGACAGAGAAAGAGAGAAATGTAGTAATGATATCTGAGGGGAAATGGGAACCAGAAATTTAAAGGCTCCTGCAGGCTCTTGTAATTTAGGACTTGGTGAAATCTTATCAGCAATAATTACTAAAAATAGTCTTCTATCTTCAATGTTTAGCAGATACAATTCAGTTCTTGTGTCTTAGGAAAGGAGGCAGGGATTGTACAGCAAAATATAACATTTCATTAAAGCATAAGCAACTGTAATGAGTACTCTGTAATGAAATTTTGTAATAATAAAATCTAATTTATATGTTACATTTTAAAAACAGCTAATTAAGGACAATGACTTTTAAGTTGTTCTTGGTCAAAATATTGTTAAAACGTTATAGATTTCAGAAGATTTACCAAAAGAAAAATATATAATCCAAGCATTGATGTCATGTCTCTCATGTCACAAGACACAAATATTTTCGTCTCTAAAAGATAATGCACACGTGGTAAGTTAACTAGGTTTCTGAAATGTATGCTTCAGAGTATCATGCTTTTCTGATGCTGAAACATCCAAGGAGAATTTGGTTCAATCTTTACTCAAATCAGTAAATCTCTTACAGATTTTATACAAGATAAAGCCATTTATGCTACCATACATTCATATGCAGTTTCACTGCTTGCTGCAGTTCTTCAGTGTAGAGTGCAATCAATTTTAACAAAGTTATCAAGCCCTATTTGAGTTACTTTTATTAATTAATTGTTATATACAATTATATATTTCTCTTAAGAAATGTTAGAATTTAACCTTTAGAAAAATGTTACTGTTAACAATGATAAATTCAACACTAAATGAAAATATTTCAGGGAGGATAGATGTTAATAGATTTTTCTCTCTGGCTAGAAATTTCCTAGTATTTGCATTAACTAGCAAAACATCATTGCTGTGCATTCAGTATATCCTCTCTTAATAGTTTTTTTTATTATTCAGATATGATTACCTTGTTTGAGAATATAACTATGAATCCCAAACTTTGGTCACTTCTTCCAGCTTTAAATTTCATAGAAAACTTTGAGATAATAAAAAGAAATAACTAATAAGAAATTCCAGTTTCCGCTCTCTTCTCGACTGTTCTTTCAGTCTTGGCATTTTAAAAGTAAGTCTAGATTATCCTTTCAACACCCTGTTCTTTTTTTTAAGATTTATTTTTTATTTATACAATAGCTGTGGTACAGGCCAGAGGCACCGGAGGGTGAGAGGATTCATCAGAGACAGAGCGGGGAGCAGAACAGTCTGACAGACTGAAAGCACTGCTGAGAGAAGCAGCAGACAGGACAGGAGAGGTCTACCACGCCATGTGGGTTTCTCCCTGGCTGGTCGGGAATCAAACCCACACCACACAGGCTGAGGACAGCCTCACAGCACTGCACTCAACCCACTGCGCCACTGGGGAGGCACCTCAGGACCCAATTCTTTAATTAAAGTTATTTTCTTTCATGATCTTGTTTTAAATTATACCTCAGAGACCCCCTTCCCATTACCAAGATTTTGATATTGACAATAATTTCACAAAACAACATGTCAGTATCATGTGTGCCATGATCTGCCCAATTACATTTTATCTTTTTTGCTCCAACATGCAGGTGTCCTGAATCCAATAAATCCTCCTCTCCAACTGGTCCAGTTACACTATGAGGTGTTCACACTGTAAAATTCTTCAAATCCACATTCACCTCTTGTTCACTTGACATTTCCAAGATTGGAGTAGCCAAAATGTCTAGCTTGTCTATACACTGTAATAACCTCCAAACTGGTTTCCCAACTTCTAATCTTGACTCAAAATAATCTATTTTTAACATAGCAACTAGAGAGTGCCATTTAGAGTACAGTTCAAATCATATTGTTACACTGCTCAAAATTATTTTGTAGCTCCTATTTGTAAAAGCAAAATCTATATGGCTCTATAAGGCCCTAATTATTTTCCCCCAGATACATTTTTTTTTCAATCCAATGCCTGAAAATCCCTGTCCTTCTCACTGTACTTCAATTGTGATGACCTTCTTTGCAGACTTTGAATGTAGCAGTACTTCCTGCCACAAAACCTTTCCACAAATTCTTCCATCTATCCAAATGGTTTCTCCTCAAATAGCTGCATAGCTAGTATTTGAGTCTTTGCTCAAATGTTACTATGTCAATATCATTTAATCAGTGTATTAAAACTGCAGAATCCCCGACCTCTCCACCACCCTACCCACTTTGTATGTTTTCCCCATAGACCTTATCACCTCCTAATTTATTTACTATTTGCTTTTTTTTTTTTTTTTTGGCAGTGTTCAATTTCTATCTTGCCTTATAGAAGCTATCAGGGAAGCAGAAATATTTGGTTTATTAATATATCCCAAGGACCCACAAGTTTCCTGATACATAAAAGGCACATTTATTTTAAACTAAATGATCTAATAAGGGTAAATATTTAACATGCACTCAATATTTGTCAGGTACTACACTAAGTTCCTTAGATATCTTATAGATGTTATTGCCATATAGAGATGTAAATATATACTAAACTTAGATAGATAAAGAGATTACATTTCTATATAGATGATATAGGATATAAATTTGCTATGGATATAGACATAATGGTAGAACCGATGGGGCTTTAGATATATCAACTTTTTTATTTGAACATTAAATCATATTAAGTGGGTACTGCTATATTTTCCATTTTGTTAAGGGACAATTTTGAAATTTGTACAAATCTGCGTAACAAATAAGTTGTTAAGCTGATATTCATATAGAGGCAATCCGGTGCTGGTATAAAAAAAAATTTACTGCATAAATACTACCTCATTCTAGAAAACAGGAAAGTAAGTTTTGAAGACAAGCAGGCTGATTCCAGAGTCCACATTATTAATGATCAATATATATTTCACTCACTGCTGGACCCTAAACAATATATCAGGGTCCATTGGCCAATTCATGTGTTCTCAAGAATTAGGAAGAGTAGTAGATTGCTATAAATATTTTTAATGTCTGAAATAACTTTAAAGTATAGGAATTTAAATTACTCCCTATGCTTATGAGCCATTAAATCTACATCAGCATTGACTACTATACTATGTAATAGTTAAACAATAATAAGTACCAGTAAAGACAGAAGCATGTCACTTAATCATTCCAGGCTGCATTTGTTATTTCATCATAGTGTGCCAAGTTTCATTTAGATGAAGTCTAAACTTCCAATTTTAAGGGTTTTGATCACAGATGATAACAATGATTTATGTTATATTGTTATTCCTTTTATAATTTAACAAAAGTTCTTTTATACATAATTTTATATTGTCATAACTTCATCATCATCATTATCATGGAGACACTATCATTTCAAATGATCCACATACTATATTTTAATTACATCAGGATTCATATGCGAAATATATCATTCACAAATTGCAATGATCAAGGAAGAAATTTATAGCAAGAATTGCAATAAATTCTACTTGCAATTCATCCTGCGATGGGGCTATGATTATGATTTTTCCTTTAAAGTTAATTTCAGCCAAGAAAATCACAATACATTGCTGCAATTTGCTAGGTATGTCCATTATAGTTACAAATTATATGTTTATGACCTCTAAGGACTCCACAGGAGTCCTTAATAAATGAATACTTTAAAGTCCTAACTTCTTTGTAAATTTTATGAGAAATTTGTGTAAAATTGTCAGATAATGAACAAAATCAAATTTACCATAGAGACAAGAGTTTCATGGAAACATCTGCCAAGGGCTTCACAAGGAAATTTAAGAAGCTTCCTCTGAACATTTTCAGAGCATGCTTTTGTTTATCCAGGCTATTTATGCAAGTTTACTTATAAATAATTGAAAATTAATTTTCTTTTTCAGTATAGTCCCAATTTAGATTTAAGTATCCCAAACAATATAACACATAGTTTTCTTCCTGACAAGAGTACAATTTAAATAAAGCTGTTGTCATGTAGAAGAAAACTTGAGCACAACTACATGTTGTATCATTAATTTCATTTAAGGAAAACAAAAATTTATAAGAAGCTACTTTCCTGGGCCTCCCTGGTGGTGCAGGCGGTTGAGCAGAGCGCTGTGAAGCTGTCTGCAGCCTCTTCAGTGCCAGTTCAATCTCCGCTGGCCTCGGAGAAACCCACATGGCGAGCAGACCTCTACCGACTCGCCCGCTGCTCCCCTCAACAGTGTATTTTGTCAGTTAGTCTGCTGTTGTGTTCCCCGCTCTGTCTCTGGTGAACGCTCTCACCCTCCTGAGCACCTGGACTGTACCTCAGCTCTTGTATAAATAAAAAAATAAATCTTAAAAAAAAAAGAAGCTACTTTCCTGCAAAAACAAATTAAAAATGATTATAAGATTCTAAGTGGCATTTTGAAATGTGACTGATATTTAGAAGGGAGCATATCATATAATCTGATACTCATTTTGCATAAGTATATTTAAGATTGCCAGTCATATTTTATTACTAAATTTTGTAATGGATATATTGGGCCTTGCATTTGAAAGTGGAAACTAACAAAATTATTTGTATAATTTCTGTTTCCATTTTTGAAAGGTTATTTCCATTTAGAAAGTTTATGTGTATCTAAATTCAAACACATATACAAATTGCATTTTCATAGGTAAATATGGTTGACTATTATATGTGTATATGTCTATGTGGTTGGATATTTTATGTGTATGTGTGGTTGAATATTATATATGTTGTGTGTATATATGTGTAATGATTTTAATTTTGGAGTGATATTAGAGAAGTCACAATTCTAAAAAAAATCTTATCAAACGTTTCACTTTTCCCAAGATCAAGCATTATCAAAAAAGACAAAATAACAATTTAGCTCATATTTCATCCCATACTACCTTACACATAGATGAGTATATTTACTTTCTTTTTTTTTAAAGATCTATTTATTTATACAAGCACTGGGTACAGTCAGAAGCGCGGGAGGGTGAGAGAATTCACCAGAGCCAGGGTGGGGAACAGAACAGGCAGACTGATGAAATACACTGCTGAGGGGAGCAGCGGGTGGCAGGAGAGGTCTGCACACCATGTGGGACCCTCGCCTTACCAGCGGCTGGGGATCGAACCGGCGCTGCAGAGGCTGCAGGCAGCTTCACAGCCCAGCACTCAACCTCTGCGCCACCAGGGGAGGTGAGAGTATATTTACTTTCTAAATAAGAATATAATATCTACAAAGACTATTCACTGTCATGAAGACATGAATGATTCACGTAAATTCTATGCTTAAGCAAATCAGTGACAGCAATTTCAAAAAATTTGTTTTTTTATAAGATCCAGGACTAATACTTAAAATTATTTATTCAATTATATAAAGCTTTAACATTTCACTAGACTGTTCAATGAATGGAATACTCCCTAACATCAGTGGGAGAATAAAAGATGATTTAAAGTCCAATGTTGCATTTTTAGAGTCCTTGATGATACAATAGAAGAATCTTTAGGAATAGAATACTATGATCTGGCATTAGGTCTTGTTTCAGTTCTAGCCTTATGTTCAAGCAATAAAACCTTCCAACCTCTATTTCTCCATCAATGAGCCAGATGTAACGATCCTCACACTGAGAGTTGCCTAGAAATTGGTTTAATGTAATATAATGTTATTATGTTATATTAATAGTCACATTGTTTACTGATAAGCATTTGAAAAGATCAAGGTCAGTACTTATTCCAGCATTATCACTGTTAGCTGACACATGAAGGTATCTGTAAAATGTCTGTATAATTTTATTTAAATTCAGTTAATCTCATTTCCTTTGCATTATCTCTTAAAATTATTGAACTAGTTTTCATATCCCAATTGATAAACAACTGACTCAACTTCAAGGCTATGGAAATCATGTTTTTTCATTTGTTAATCATATATTTTGATTTAGAAAATTGCATATTTTTGTTCAAAGGAGTTAGAATTGTAGAGTTTTAAAAGCACTTCCAGGTGAACAAAGAAATACTATAATATATCCAATCTTTTGCAATTTATCTAATTTTTGCATAATATCAAATGATTTGTGTTTTGTAAAGTCAATGTTTTAATTTATAAATTTATTTAGAGTTATTTTTTTATGTCCTGAGTATTAAAAAGGCATGTTCTTCAGAATTGTATAGCAGGTTTTGTTTAATTTTTCCAACATACATGTGGATATATATATACACTGTAAATATCATGTAAATGTTCCTTGCAGAGATGCTGGGCACACACATAATTTTCTAAGTACTTTGGGTTATTTTGAGTTTTACACCTGTCTATTAGGTACAAGTTTGCCACAATATTCAATAATTGAAGTGTATAAACATTGTCAGCAGAGCTCATATCACATATTAACAGATTTTTTTAATACACTATCACACTTAGTTTGCACAACAGTCCTTAATAGATACATTTCACGGATGTAAGACTGGCACACCACACTGCATATGACTTAAAGGAATAGGTTGGCATCTCCCTACCTGGGTGTGACCACGCCACCCCAACACCAAAGCATCCATGTTCCTTTGCTCCATTAAGTCCCCCTCTGCTTTGTCCCCACCAGTCTCCAGTAGCCTCAATGCTGCAGTCATATTTTTATTTTGGTTTAGTTTTCTTAGTTCCTTGGTTTTTCTCTCTATATTCCACATAAGAGTGAAATCATTCAATATTTGTTTTTTTTTTTTCCTTGTGACTTATTTCACCTAGCATAATCTCCTCCATATTGTAGCAAGTGGCAAGAGTTCATCTTTTCTTTTCTTTCTTTCTTTTTTTTTTTTTTATTAGAGCTCTAATAGTTTAAACAACTTGGTAGAGATTGGTGCTGGGACTCTCTTTCAAAGTTTCATGAATCTATTAGTATTTTAATTAATCATTGCAGGGGACTATACTATAGAACTAGTGAAACTAGGGCCTCCCTGGTGGCACAGGCAGTTGAGCGCAGTGCTATGAAGCTGTCCCTGTGAAGCTGTCCGCAGCCTCTGCAGTGCAGGTTTGATCCCGGCCAGCCAGGGAGATATCCACATGGCGGGCAGGCCTCTCCTGTCTTGCCTGCTGCTCCCCTCAGCAGTGTATTTCAGTCAGTCTGCCTGTTCTGCTCCCGCTCTGCCTCTGAATCCTTTCACCCTCCTGCACATCTGGCCTATACCCAGGTATTTGTATAAATAAAATCTTTGGGGAAAAAAAAAAGAGAAGTAGTAACACTAAAAATAAGTGTTCTAACAAAAATTTGAGATAAAACTAAAACTAATAAAAACAAGTTAGTTTCAGACACAAGGAATTGAGAACTGGATAATACATATGGGGTAAAGCATATAACCATGTAACAAGGACAGGATTTTGAAACTGATGAGATTTCTTTGTAGGAGCATCTGTAGGGTAAATGATTTTCAGGCTTTTCTGCCCTGCCACCATTAGGATCGCTCTGCCTGATGGGGCATATGCATTTTGTTAAGTTGTTTTAGGTTATGATGTTTACTTCTGTGGGCCATGGTAGCAGTAGTAAGATATCTGCCAAGAGAAGCAGAAGCAGGAGAAGAGGCAGGAGAGAGAGAAGCCCAGAGCAGCGAAGACTTGCCAGGGGCTGGGAGGCCTGTCAGCCTCCTGCCCGCCCCCACACCCCCTGGCTCCGGCACCCCTGCCTGCTGTGTACCTTGTTGCTGCATTACATGTAAAAAGCTCAATAAAATCCTGAGAAAGACACCACCGAGGGCTCCAAGACTCTCCTTTACCAGGCCTGCCTGGAATCATGGAAAACCTGCACTGTGCCCATCCTGGCATTACGGCATACCAGGGAGAGCTCCATGTGTAAACAACTGAACTGGGTCTTTTGACTACCCATAAAGCCAAACTCTGAACCATTAGTTTTTGTTTGTTTGTTTGTTTGTTTGTTTGTTTTACAAAGTTTATTTGAGGTGGCCCCAGTGGAGTCTGTGGGATTGACACCCTGCAAGCTGGCTCCCTGAATGTCAGGAGTGCTGAAAGAAAAGGGTCTAGGGCTTTGAATGTTTGGTTGGGGAGGGGGGTGGTGTCAGGCAATTTAGGCATTATGAGTCACTGTGTTTGGCTTTCTTGGCAGGAAGTATCTCCTCAGGACCACGATCTGGCAATGATAAGAGATGTTTGCTTTTGATGTTACCATCAACCTCAAAGGAGCACAGAGAAATTTTGTTAGAGCTATAGCACAATCCATTTTCAAAGTTCCCTGGAATGTATTTGGAGAGAAATGCATTAGTTGCAAGCTAAAGGTTAATCACAATGAAGGGGTGGGTGGGAGAACAAAGGATGGTTAGAGTTTAACTGCATTAGTCCTGATTCTAGGGGAGTTTTTGTAACAAAAAGAATGTGATCCAACTCTACATGCAGTGCTGCTGAGCTGAATGAAGGATGTTTTCATAAATTTCCTCCTGGGGTGCCTGTGTACATTTCTGGGAATCTGAGGTATTACTACTGTATGGAAAAGGCAGAACTAAATTCGTAACTTAAAATAGATGAGCAAAAAAGTTTCCATATGTGGTTGAAACACCACTATGCTACTGTTTCTTGCTTTAAATGTTTTTTTTTTTTTTTTTTATGTCTGAACTGGTAGAGTGCCATAATTGCCAAAAATCTGACTCCAGAATTGTATTTCCCGATTTTGTGAGGCTGATTGAATCAGTAACATCTTATGTAAAATTCTAGGAAACAACAACAACATTCTTCCTTACTGTGTCTTTCTTCCTTATGTGCCTTCTTTTGTGCTCACATGAAACACTTTTGATACTTCTGATCAGAAATATTTGTGGAGGCTTCCCCTACAAGATACTCTTTGCCCTACCTCTGGGGTATCCTAGTGTTTAACTCAACTCTAACTTCACCTCCCTGGAGATATGATAGGGTCTCACAGGCTAGAGACTCAGGCTCCTGGGACTGTTGCACAGATGCTAATTCCAAGAAATAGGTCTTCAAATTGCCCACAACTTCTGTCTGACTTGGCTACAAGTCACAAGTTCCGTTCTCCACCATTGACTTAATTATTCATTAGAGTGGCTAACAGAACTCAGAGAAATACATATATATGTTTATTAAAATATATGATAAGTGATATAGATAAAGAGCTAGGGCCTCCCCGGTGGCGCAGCGGTTGAGCGCTGGGTTGAGGAGCTGCTCACAGCCTGTGTAGCGCCGGTTCGATCCCCGGCTGCTCCCCGGCCACCAGAGGAGGGTCCCACATGGCGCGCAGACCTCTCCTGCCACCCGCTGCTCCCATCAGCAGTGTACTTCGGTCCTTCTGCCTGCTCTGCTCCCCGCTCTGGCTCTGGTGAATCCTCTCACCCTCCCGCGCTTCTGACTGTACCCAGTGCATGTATAAACAAAACAAACAAACAAACAAATAAATAAACATGCCTCTATAAAAAAAAAAAAAAAAAAGCTATAGGAGAAGGTCAGGGAGAGTCCCAAGCATTGGGCATTACTGTAGCACATGGTTGGAGTGCATCACTATCACAGCTGTCGAGTGTTCACAAACCTGGAAAAAACACTTTGACTTCCTGACTGTTGGAATTTATGGATGTTTCCTCACATTGCAATTATGAAGTTATGAACTCTGTATCTAGCCCTTCTCACTTCTCTGAAAGATGGTTAGGGGTAAGGCCTAAAATTGTGGACTTGTCACCAAGACTTAGTTTTTCTGGTGACCATTCCCCCATTACTAGCCAATCGAGAGACACCTCAATGGGAAAAATAGAAACTTCTAGTGCTCTTTTCACTTAGTAAATTACAAGAGTTTCAGGGGTTCATGCAGGTGTTGGGGACAAAGACCAATATTTATTTTCTAATATCTCACACCCCCTTTCCTAAAAAGGTGATATTGCTTGCTAGATATTCTTCCCAACAAGCCCTGATCTGTCCCACTGTTCTAAAAAAGGACTTTTCCTAGAAGTTTGTTGATATTACCCAACCCCCATTGTCATCAGATCAGACTCCCGAAATCACTGCAGCCAATAAGGTCAGGCTTATGTTTCTGTGGCATCATTGTGCTGGGGTGTCAACCTCTTCCCTGAGGGGCCAGATTTAAATTACAGTCATTGTCTCCTAATTCCTTTTTATTTCTCCAATTTTAGTGTGTTTGACAAGGAATATCTAGCTTAATGTAGTCTTCTACATCTTTTATTTGGATAATATTGATTAGCATCTTTTTTTTTTAGATTTATTTATTTATACAAGCACTGGGTACAGTCAGAAGTGTGGGAGGGTGAGAGAATTCACCAGAGCCAGAGCGGGGAGCAGAGCAGGCAGAAGGACCGAAGTACACTGCTGAGGGGAGCAGCGGGCGGCAGGAGAGGTCTGCGCACCATGTGGGACCCTCCTCTGGTGGCCGGGGAGCAGCCGGGAATAGAACCAGCGCTGCAGAGGCTGCGGGCAGCTTCGCAACCCAGCACTCAATCGCTGTGCCACCAGGGAGGCCCCTTGATTAGCATTTGTATCAAAATATTTTTAATTGTGGAAACATAACATGTAGAAACACTAAGGAAGTACCCAGAAGTTAGCTGTGTAATGATATCCACTTCACTTTTTCTTTTACATTGCTTAGATTATTTAGGAGTAAGAGAAAGCAATCTCGACTCAAGGAACACTAAAAAATTTTTATGCAAGGCATTGCTGTTCCAGGAGCTATGAATGATAGAAAAGGGGAAAAGATGTGATTTTCATTAAATACTCTGAAAATAATAATAACATTCCTTGAGTTTTTATTTGTATTCATTGTTCGAAAGGGAAATAAATAAGATGGGCTTATGGGTGAGCTCATATTTGGTAAACAATATCATAAAATACTTTATTAAACATCTGTTTCAAATATTCCTTATTACAGCCAAAGAGGCATTACTACAAACTTCTACTACAATTTTCCTAATATTGAATTTAAGCTCACTATAAAATAACCAAAACTAGATGAAATCTGGCCATATATAATGTTTTAAAAATTAATCAGTTTGTTGACTTTCCTAAAAATAGGCCCTATTATATTTTTAAGGAAGCATCTGTCATTTTGAGATTTTCTAAACAAATTCAAAGACACTTGATGATGATTGCGAAGCTTCCTCTCCCAAGCAGGCTCCCTCAGCAGTAGCTCTGGCTCTTGAATTCTCTCATCTGACTGTACCCAGTGCATGAAACAAACATGCCTCTGACACTTGATGATTCAGTTCCTCTAAGCAGGAAAGTTCTTGTATCCAGGGAAACCAGTCTGGGTTGCCAGCACCTAAAGTTCTGACAGGAGGAGCCCCGCTGTCTGGGATGTAAGGAAGCAATCTGCTATCCACCTCTTTTAGTCAGGGATTCTTTTGTGCCTATGATGCCTCCTTACCAATCTGGAAACATACCTGTCCCCTTCGTTGTGTCTGTTATCTATCACCTCACTGTATTCACCCTTAGAGATGTTGGTCACAATCAAAAACAAACTTTTTCAGATCTATGCTGGTGTCTAAGGCTTCACATGCCAGTAAAGACACAACAGCAGGAGCAGCAGTTGTCTCTTTTGAGTCACAGTGAGAAACTTCTATGATCTTCACTCAGCAGCTGCTTTCTTGGAGTCACCAAGCCAAAACCACTGGCATGTGTTCAATATTGTGTTAGAATTTAAGTCTAGAAACAGAATGACTGTGGTTTGAAGTCTGACTTTGCCATTTGCCACCTGTCAGATTTTAGTGTATAACTTAACCATGTTGAGGCTCTGTTATCTAACAAATAAGGGTAAACCCAGAAGCCAATTTGGAGAGATTTTTAATAGATTAAAGAAATGTGTCTAAAGAACTTACTATGTTGCAGAAATGGGTAATAAGCAGTGTGCAATGATATCTGCTGGTATTTCAGTGGTTTGCTCCCTTTCTCCATTTCTTTCACTATTTATCATACAGAAAAACATTAAATAAACAAATAGTATGTTTTCTGACAAAAGCAAAACTGTGCTTTCATACTTTGCAAATATTAGGCTTGGTGTTTGTATATTCTGCAATGTCTACAGAAAAAAAAAAAAAAAGAAAGCAAGATAATGGGGTCTTCAAAACAAATTCCATGTTCATTTGTATGGGACTCAGGTGAGACTCAGATTTGGCAGTAGAGAAGGAGCTTAAAGCTCTGTCCCTCATTTCAAGTTCCTGTCTGACCTTGATCTCCTGGCTCATAACTGGGGTGACAGACTGTGCTTGTCTCTATGAGAGAAAGAACTAATGATTCCAACTCGGAAAGGAAAGGCTCTGCTTCTTATTAATCCATGAATCAAGAAGGGCAAGAAGAATGAAAGACAGGAATGAAGTATTGGGTTTTAAATGATAATTAAAATCTAATTAAATGAGCCTTATATACCTCTAATAAAAAAGATATCAGATGCCAAGTCATACTTTTTTTTTTTAATATATTGGCAAGAATCAGAAGGTAATGAAATGATAGGAACTCCCTTCCCAATGCTCTCTGCATTGGGAAAGTTTTCTTAATAGATACACCACACACCTTCATAAACAAAGATAATTAAGCCTCTTCTTCCCTCTAATCACACATATGCACATAGGATGTAACATTGGATACATGGATAGGTTGATCATCACCTCAACATTGTGATAATTATTACTAAGAAGTAGAATATGCTGCTGATCACTGAACTTTGTCCTTCTTTAGTAAAATTTGAAAGTTACACTTTTAGTTAAGATAAATTAATTTAACCAAATTTTGCTATTTTATGTTTTCGCTAAAAATATTGCTTTCTGGAAAAAGAGGTAAAAATCATTCCTTATGCATTTGTACTGAAGTTACTGGTTGACATGCACATTCAAAAGCAGTAAGGTTTGTTTCAATTTTAAAATATACAGTATATATCATAGTAAGGTTTCTGATGTTTAGACAATGATCATATTGAAGAGAAGACTCATAAAATGGACTAATGTTGTTGGTAAATGGCCAATTTAATGGACTACAAAGTTCTTGGTCTAAAACACATTTAGGAATGTGATTTCAACATTTTTACATCCAAGGCCAGAGGCATGTGAGGCCTTTAATTAATTGGCTTTTATGGTTTCTTTTTAATTTATATTTGTTATAAGAATATTTACTTAGATGATCTAGATAGGTACCATAAGTCTAAAAAATGGAAAAACCCATAGACTCTCTGATGATTTCCTATGACAAAAAATACGCATAGCCAAAGAAAACATTTGAATTTTATTCCATGAAGCATGAGTTTGGAATTTTAATTTTTATTGCTAGCAAAGTTTTCTGCTCCAATTTGACCATATACAATGTATAAAAATTTCTATCTCTACTAAAGTAACTTACCACGCTAAAATTCTCCCTGGCATCTTATTTGCTTTGAGGCCATCCATTATGTTTGCATTCACATGCATTTTTATGGTAACAATAACTATGATGTATTTCAATTAATCACAATGAACACACACACGTATATCAAGTGACTTTGTATTTGGAAATGAAATCTAAATGTTGATTTGGAGTGTTTCAGGAGAGATGGACCCTTAAGTAGTCTATGATTCATGAATTGAGGATATCATTTATATGGTGCCTATTAAAATAAACAAAATAAAAAGTGCTTTAATCAGCTTTTAATTGAGCAATAAAAAACTGGTTATAAAGAAATTATCCAACTTTTAAAATAAGTACAGCTAGCAAAATATTTGTAAGGTTAATAATCAAAATAACTATGTCAGGTGCCCATTTTCTATCATTTTGCAAATGAGGGGACTGAGTCATAGAAGTAGACTATAGAAAAGCTATGTTAAAATTACATACCTATCCCTAAAGACTATATTCTTTACTACCACAATAATCTTATCAGAATAATCTTATAAAAATATACATTGAGAAAACTATTTGATTTGTGGCTAATTAATCCAATTTGTAGATAATTAATGTGTTGTAGGATACTTTCTAAGGTATTGTTTTATGGTCAGTTTAATTTAGTCACAAACTTACAACTTAAATTATCTTTTATATGCATGATTACCAATAAATATGCATTTTAAAAGGCTAAAACAAAGATAAAGTTATAAAAATATAATAATCATTTCTGTTTGTGAATTAGCAATATTGCAATTTTGTGAATAAAGAATATGGAATTCAGTATTTGATTATCTCAGGTCAATTCATGTAGAAGTCCAGATAATCAAATATATATAGTAGAAATTAAATAAGACAAGGGATTTTCACTATCTCTACCAAATATTAAATTTATTATACTACCAAAAAAATTAAAGATACTTGCATAAGTAAAAATTAACCAAAGAAACATCTTGAAAACACAGTGATAGTTCATATGATGTTCAAGAATTACATAAAAGATTATAGATCAATTAAGAGAATTGAATAACAAAGGTTGCAATGTTACTTCTATAATCAGTATCAGAAACACTATATATCAAATCATGTATTATCAGCAATGCAATATAATTTTAAAAACTGAGCTGTGAACCTTACAAATTTGCTTACAAAAGAAACAGGAGACCCCAAATGGAGTCTTTCATATATAGTCCCAGAAAGTCTTAATACCTATGTTAATTGTAGTTTCATTCTCTCCCAAAGTGGATTTTTAAAGCAATACCTCTGAAATTTCCTGATCAATGCTGATAAGATAATATGTGTGTAAGACCCCTCTGCCTTACCCTGAAGGAAGGAAACTAGAAATTATCTTTCTTTTCTTTAGCTAATAACCTTGTCCCAATCTCCTTCTGGTATAAAAGCCTTCCATTTTGCTACTCCTTACAGTCTTTGTACTTATAGATAGGATACAGTGGATTTGTGAATCTCTTAATAAAATCAATTAGATCTCTAAATTGATTCAGATAAATGTTTATTTTGAACAAATTCAATATGTTTTTGCTCTAACAGCAATGATAACTGAATAAAACCAATGGAAAACAGTTCTATTTTACACACACACACATACAGCGAGAGAGAGAGAGAGAGAGAGAGAGAGAGAGAGAGAGAGAGAGAGAGAGAGAGAGAGAGAGAGAGAGAGAGTAAGAGAGAGAATGAGGATTTAGGAGCAAAGTGTCTACCTTTCTGAAAAGGTATTAGGTTGATGGTCCAGCCTGGATATATAGCTCTAAGTTTTCATATTAATTAAGAATACTTTGGGGCCTCCCTGGTGATGCAAGTGGTTAAGTTTCAGCACTATCAAGCTATTGGCAGCCACAGCAGCAGCACCAGAGAGCTGGCCCACATGGTGCATCAGACATCTCCTGTCTCACCAGCTGCTCCCCTCAACAGCATATTTCAGTAGACCTGCCTGTTCTCTACACTCTGTCTCTGGTGAATCATCTCACCCCGCTCATCTCTGGACTGTGCCCAGTTTGTCTTATTACAAAATAAATAAAATCTTAAAAAAAATTGGTTGAAAATAATGCAAAGCCAGCCCCATTATCTAATAAAAATAAAAATAGTTCAACGGACAAAGGTAGAGTATTATTGGTGCTTTGGTAATGGGCATGGTTTGGTAACAAATATTTGAAGAGATGTTATCTGTATCCTTAAATCATATATGCCATTCTATTCCAGCATTACCTCAATTTCAAACATGATGCATTTAAAAAATCAGTTAATAAGAATTAACCAAAGAAAATTAATAAAAAGAGTTATCATTGGATTGGGGAAATTGGGTGTCTTAAAAATTACATTTATGCATTTTTATATGTTGGCAAATAAGCATATAATACATTAAAATGGAAAAAAAATAAAGAAAAACAATGTATTTGTTATAAAATATTTATAAAATTTAAGTTATAAGCAAACATATAATACATTGAATTGGGGAAAAAGTAAAGGAAAATAATGAGTGTATTTTAAAATAAATTACAAATGTAAGCTATGTATTTTTCCATTGTATTTGGATCGATGATCATTTTATGTTATATGTAGATTACCAACACGATAGTAGATATTGTGAAACATGTTTGTAAATTTCTTGACCTAACTCCCATTAAGAGTTGAGGTTTACATGTGTCCCTATATAGAATGTAGTGACTTGTTACTGTTATTAGAAAACAGCAGAAGATAATCCTATGACATCTGAATACTCTGTTGGGATGCTCACTGTGGAGGCAACAGTCATAATGTAAGAAATCTGACCACTTCAAATTGTCAGACTGGAAATACCAGATTTTGTCACTCAGATCAGCAATCTCAAATGAATTCACAGTAGACTGTGTCAACCTCCACCAACTCAGTGATCACCTCCACCAAGTCAGTGATCCGTTTTGGATGTCAGTAGTCCCAATTAATATCTGCTGGTACTATTATGAAAGACTTAAAGCTAGAATTGTCCAGGTGAGCCATTTTTAAAATTAGAGCAAAATAAATTTACTTTAAAATATTAAATTTGGGGATCATTTGTTATACAGCAATAGTAGGGACATAATACTTTCACATAGGCAGTAAAATATCTAGCTGCTGATACAGAACAGTATTGAAATGGCTATGCAAATGAGGAAATAATAATTATGCTTTATAAACATACTATAAAATGTTCCGATTATGCTTTATAAATATACTATAAAATGTTCTGAAATATGAACCCTTCCAGAAGAGCTCTGGCAGATAGGAGAGCAGAGCCATTTACATAGACTAGAAGTCTGAAACAGCTGGGCAAAATTTGCTGCCTGCAGATAAAGTCAGTCTATTCACCCCCCACTGCTGACCATGGAGCCAGATAAAGAAAATTTGATAATGAGTACCCAACCTTTGCATTTCTACACTGCATTCTTTAGAAAGGAAAAGTTTGAATATTGCATTGCATTTCTCTGTGCACAAATAGTATATCTTTAGGTTCTGGTAGTTTAGAACTAGAAGTTCTTCCTATCGAGAATATTAAATTGTAATGTCAATGATTCACTGTAACTAACTACATAAACTAAATTCACATTTGTGTTTGTTGAATGTTTCCTGCTTTCAAATCCTCCCATTGGTTACCTAATAAACTCTTTGTCTATCCTTCAGACTTTATTTCCAGTTAATAACCTAGATCCTTTGAAATTCTTTTTTTTTTTTTTTAGAGACATGTTTATTTGTTTGTTTTGTTTATACATGCACTGGGTACAGTCAGAAGCACGGGAGGGTGAGAGAATTCACCAGAACCAGAGCGGGTTGCAGAGCAGGCAGAAGGACCGAAGTACACTGCTGAGGGGAGCAGCGGGCGGCAGGAGAGGTCTGCACGCCATGTGGGACCCTCCTCTGGTGGCCGGGGAGCAGCCGGGGATCGAACCTGCGCAGCAGAGGCTGCAGGCAGCTTCGCAACCCAGCGCTCAACCGCTGCGCCACCGGGGAGGTCCTTTGAAATTCTTAACTAAGATAACCCCTGTAATAAAAAACAGATTAACATGGAGAAAAACAAACAGAAGGTTTATAACATATATACCACTGTTGCAAGGTGTTGGCGAGTTCTTGTGTCACTTCATGAAAATGGAAGACACAGGTCATGAGGAATAAGTTTTAGAGAGCTTATTTAGCAATAGAGAAGCAGAAAGCTCCTCTAGAGACAGGGAGGGGACACCTGAAAGCAAAGTACCCCTGAGTTGCTCCTTTCTAGGGTCTTTTATACTAAATACAACTCACTAAGGGGCCGCTATCTACTGAATACACTTGGGGAGGTAGTTTGCTAAAAATTAACACACAGGCAGCTAGAAGGGTGGGAAGCTTGCTGGAGATTAACATTCAGCCCAAAAGGCCCTTCACCAATTCTTATCAAATATTTGAACACTCTGGCTGTCTCTTGCTGAGAGGCAGGTCTCTTGTTCACAGACACAAGACCTGTAAATTTCCATTTTTTAAATAATTTTCTTTGGCCACTTTCATTCTCTGTGAAATGGGCCTCCGCCCTGCCCACCTAGCCAGAATGTGTCTCATCACCTGTATAGTCACTCAGAAAAACTGAGTAATTTCCTGAACTGGCCTAAGCCACATCTACAACTAAGGACAAAGTATGTTGAGGTGGGGGGTAGAAAAGGTGGAAGTCAGTTATTGGAGGTCACCAGAAAAGACACTGTATATAGGGAATTGTTATGCAGATTTTAGTTGCACTCTTCTCCATTACTAAGGGAGAAAGAAAATTGGACGCCCCCCTGTTCCCAGCACAGGAAGGGGGAGACCCTTACAAATAGAGGTTTCTTTGTTTTTTTGTTTTTAATACATATGTCTCCTACAAAGGGGTAGCTTCTATTTGGTTTTTCAGAGATTTTCCTATGTCTGGTGTTCTTTAAAAATAAGCAGCTCAGGGCCTCCCTGGTGGCACAAGGGGTAAAGACGCAGTCCTGTGAAGCAATCCGCAGCCACTGCAGCACAAGTTCGATCCCCAGCCAGGGAGGTGACCCACATGGCGCAGCAGACCTCTCCTGTCTCGCCCGATGCTCCCCTCAGCAGTGTATTTCAGTCAGTCTGCCTGTTCTGTACCCACTCTATCTCTGGTGAATCCTCTCACCCCCTCATCTCTGGCCTATATCCCAGCTCTTGAATGCATAAAATAAATCTTTAAAAAAAATAAGCAGCTCATAATGTTCTCATGTCAAAGAAACATATTTTGGGGTGGAATATTTTGCTACCCTACAATTTAAAATTCATTTTTGTGTTACTGTTTACATTTAACCACTTCAGGATTTAAAAAATTCTGTTATAAAAATCTGTTTCTTTTCTTTGCTATCTGTTCATGAATGCTACATTAAATACACTATACTATAGTTTTCCTTGTTAAAAATGAATATATTTACTTCATATATGAGATATGCATGGCATTAAACTTATGTTTGTTTCCTGTTAGTCTGTTTTTTTTAATTACAGGAGGTGTCTTACCCAAGAACTTTCAAGGCACAGAGGTGTGATAGAGTTTAATCTCCACCAAAGGAAGGTTCCCAGCTCCCTGCCTCACCTAATAAAGGGTGGAGTTGACTGCAAGAGGAAGGTGAAGATGAAAGCCTGGCAGGACTTGGAAGAAGACTTAGAGGACACATGTGGAGCAGAGACACGTGAAGAAGTCCTGCTTGTTTCTCATCTTTGAATTTGCAAAAGGGATTTGGGGAAATGAATGGAGACATTTGAGACACGTCACACCTGGAAAAGACATGGGTGAGAGAGGAGGCTGACAAGGGTAGCCTTTATCTTAATTTGTATTTTGATTTTGCTTCTTTAGTCTCAAGACTTGCCTGGCCTCTTTTGTCCCTTTGCTGGGGTTTCCTGCCAGAAGGTCCCTTCGACATGTGACAAGCTTTTGGACTCATTTGTCCCTCATGAGCCACACCTGTTTGGCTGGGCATTTACCCACAAGGGAATGGGTACCTTTACCCAAAGGTAATTGGGAGACTATTATCCTTCTCTCTCTATGCACACTAACTCTATTAAAGTTCTTACACACTAAAAGTATGCTTTGCCATTATATGGTAGATAGCAGAACCAATTTAGAGTGTGCTGGTTTGAGGGGACTGCAAAACAAATGAGGGGATCTTATTTTTCCTTTCCTAAAAAGTCCTACCCATTCTTATATTCTAAAGAAGTACTGAGAAATGTGGCCTTCATATTTCCTTCAGCTTTATCAAAATTTGCATAAGCTTCTTCCTGCCTCTGGGCTCCTGACCTCCCTCTTGCCTCTACCCCAAAGGGATCCACAGGGCCTAAACAGAAAGGCCTCTGACCTCCCTTTCCTTTGAGCATTTACTTTAGAAAATTTGTAATTGAAAATTTCTTCTCTTTCCTTTGAGATGTAAATCATTTTTAAAAGCTTTTGCCAGTTTTATAAAGTAATATTGTCTTTCCCAAGTTCCTGGGATTCATTCCTTTGAAATGTAATCATCAAGGCAGATAACATCCTATCTCCTAAATTTGGTAGTATGGTGGGAACCAAACTTTAGGCACCTTTTTCTTAATGAAATTTTGAAAAATTTTGCTTTCCTTTTTGGGTAGGTAACGAAGACCTATGATACACACACTCTTAAAGCTCAAAATTTGATTTGAAAGTATTTTTTACTTAATTAAAAAAAAAGGTAAGGGAGAAATTTTATGCTTATGTCATACAAACTAGGGGAGATTTGGGCTTAAAACTCTATTTTAATCTTATCAGTCATTTACACTAAAATTGGAATTAAATCAGTATAATTACTTCTGATCTGGATATGTTGCTGATTATGAAATTAATTGCAAACTTTGAAGATTCTATTTTTTAAAAAAACCTACCTTTAACCCAGAGGATCATGGTTATATGCATGTATGTTTGTTTATATATTCATATTGCTCTTTATTTACTAACTACTTCCCTGTCCTGAAGATTTCTAGGAGGCATGCCCATTTTCTTTTTTGTTTATTATGGCATTTCCAAGGTTTGGTCAGGAGGAAAAGATAAATAAATATGAATTAATGTACAAATAATGGAGAAAATAGAATCTGGAAATGGTTAGTAATTTGGTATCTGAAAAGCTTCTGTTTCTCATTTACTTCCTCTCCTAGGCCTTGTGTGATTCATTGCTTTCTTTTTCCTTAAGTCAATTTCTTTTTTCTGTGTGCACATAGCCTGAAATAGTCTCTGCAAAATTCCTGAGTTTACATAATCTGAAATCAATTCACTTTCAAAGATGATTGACTGTCTCTGGGACTTAATTCCAAATTCTTAGGTAAAGAATCTGATTAATTTGTTTTGAGTCAGTATTCATCCACTAACAAAGTAGCTGGCCAAGCGAGCAAAACCATGTTGTGGATCTACCCCTATGGATAGAAGACTGTTTCAGTAATATCTTTGTGATTTTTTTGATTAAAGGATCATTGCTACTGTACTAGAACTTAGTATGTCTGTCAAGAAGTGTTCATTAATACTGAAACTAAAGTAGAAGTTTTAAAACACAGCCCCATTTTTTATTCCTGCCCAACTCATTGAAAGTAAGGCCTGTATTCCCTCTCCTTTAATATGGAATTTGCCACTACCTAAATAATAGGGAAAAAAACCCAAAAAACAAAACAAAACAAAACAAAAAACACTGGTAACTTCAGGCCAGTTCATGAATGCAGACCTTAGGGAACTGATGTCCTCCATGTTCCATCCCTTTAGATATTTGCTCTCGAAACCTATCTATAAGAAAGTCCTTGTAGAAAGAAACAGTTACCCAACAATTTGCTACTGAGGTCACTGTCTATCTAGAAAGAGAGGTCTAGGGCCTCCCCTGGTGGCGCAGCGGCTGAGCACTGGGCTGCAAAGCTGTCTGCAGCCTCTGCCACGCCAGTTCAATCCCCGGCTGCTGGCGAGGGTCCCACATGGTGCGCAGACCTCTCCTGCCATGCCCGCTGCTCCCCTCAGCAGTGTATTTCGTCAGTCTGCCTGTTCTGTTCCCTGCTCTGGCTCTGGTGAATTCTCTCATGCTCCCGTGCTTCTGACTGTACTCAGTGCTTATATAAAAATAAATAAATAAATCTTAAAAAAAAAAAAAGAAAGAAAGAAAGAGCATTCTAACCTCATGTGGGCTATTCTATTTAATAATACGTAGAGAAAGGAGATGAGCTGTTCAAATTGCAGATATGGGGATATGGTAATTGTTTTAACCCAATCAGAGGTTTGCTGATTTGTTTCACAGCAAAAGATAACCATAACATTGTAGCACACGATTTAAAAAGGGGGGATCCCATGTTTCTTGTGCATTCCAATGATGAGTAGAGCTGAGAAATGAGGGGAAGGTAAAAGAGGGGTGGTGGGGGAAACAGAAGATTTTAAAAAGACACACGGAGCAGAGAGACATGTAAAGAAAAAGCCATGCTTGCTTCTTGGGCGAGGACTTGCACCAGGGACTTGGGGGACATGGAGGGAGACACTTGAACAAAATGTCAGTGAGAGACCTATGGGAAAGTTGACAATGGCAGCGTTCATCTTGAATTATATTTGCTCCTTTCCATTCAGACTTTCCTGGCACCTTTTGCCCATTTCTTATGTTTCCCCATTAGAACGTGACTTAGACTTTTGGCAGGCTTTTATCCTCAGTGGTCTCACTTTGGATCAACCCTGTTTGGCTGAGCATTTATCCATGAGGGGGTGGGTAAATCTGGTGTTTTATTGGGAAACTATTATTCTGTCTTTTCTCTCTCTATGCTCAGCACATCAAGTCCATTCAGCTTTTCTCTATTGACGGTCTTATGTACTGAGATTATACTTTGTCTTTGTGCAACAGATGGCAGAAACCACTTAGAGTATGCAAGTTTGATGTTCTCAGAGTGTACCTCAGTCAGCTAGCTAATGACATACCCTAAATATTTTCATATTCTATGCTCAATTTTTAACAGTGCACCTAGAATCTACCTACATTTTAATTCCCATTTAAACTCTGATTTCACCTTATTCATTTGCTGCAATTATTCATTTGAATTTAGTTGTTAGGTAAAGAAAATTTACATGTCTTTTCCACAAATATGAACGAAACAAATAACAATTATTTTTTTCTATTATGTTTTGGGACATGCTCGATGGTAAAAAGTGCTTAAATGTATCTTTCACATAATGATTATTCCTGATGATGATTGATGTAGCAGGATATTTTTTAATTATATTTTTAACAGGAGTCTGAAAACAACAATCATTCAGTGGATATTTATTGATTGATGAATTGATTAATTTTATAGGTGTCTTATGCATTTGCTGTTTGCAACCCATGAAAGTAAAGATCAGCAATATTTCTAGTACATGGAGCAAAAATGGAGAAGAAAACCAGCCATCTTAGTAAAAGTAACTAACAAAAACTGGGTAATGGTGCTACATGTTGGTTGGTAGAAGTGAGAGGAATTTGGTTTATTAAATTGTGGAAATACAGGAGAATAGTAAGAGGTATAATGTAGTATATTTCTATTGAGTAGGGTAGCTGAAACAGTTTCCTTATACTTTAATTAACAGTTATGCTTAAATTTATTGTTTCCTACCACATTGCATGACTATAAATATATAATTAATATTTACAGAAAATGTATCATTGACATTTTTATAATATTTTATATTTTATTTCTTATAAGGGAAGAGAGGAATATAAGTTTACTGATTTGTAACAGAGTTTTCCATTTTTAAATGGGAATTTCCAAAATTTCAGTTTCTCCACTTTTCAAGTATTGTTTCTATGTTTCATAAACTGAATGGACCCCAAGATTGCAGATGTATTCTTACGTAGAGTGATTATTGTGTTGAGAATGGTAAAAACAAAAACAACACTAATGAAAAACAGAATCCATAATCAAATACCAATTAACTTTACCATTTAATCCATTTACATTGAAAGCTAAATAATGAGTGAAAGATTTTTTTTTTTATTAGAATGGACACAAATGCAATCTTTCCTATAAAGCTTTGTACATTTTTCAAAAAAACTAGAATCAAAAAAAAAAAACAAAAACAAAAGACAGGATTTTGTGCTGAAATAAGTCCCAATTGGAAATTTTAACAAACTTCTTGAAATATCATAACTTGATATGTTTTCTACTACATATAACTCAGTTTAAATACAATTCGGGTTCTATGGTTATATCTATAAATCCAATGTAAACCAATTATTTATATAGTTAAAAATGGTAAGATACTTACATTGAAAGTAAAACTACAAACCCTTCTTTCTCTGAATAAACTGACTCTGCCATGTGTTTAATATTGTGTTGAAAACTGCATAAATTACATTCTGGAACAGGTGATATATGAAGCATAAGAAAGTTTGTAATAACAAAACAGGTGACTTATAAAGGTACTCACATCAGACTTGGCAAAAAGAAATGCTACAGTAAATATGCAAATGAAAAGATATATTCAAATTACTCCAAAACAATAAAACTGTTAGTTAATAACACCATATCCTCAAAGACTCTGTTTCAAATAACCATGGGAAGATAAAGGCCTTTCAAGAGAAATAAATAATGAAGGATTTTGCCAACACAAGATCTCTATCCCATGTGGAAAATGTTAAAAAGAGCTCTCCTAACTAAATCTGAGAGAAGAAATTCTATAAAACAATTGGAAGAAGGTACAAATAGAGCCAGAAAACTAACATAAAATGGCAGTAGGAAGTGCACAAAAACCAGTAACTACCCTAGATGCAATGGGCTTAATTCACCGAATAAAAGTCATAGAATAGCTGATTTAGAAGAACTCCAAATTTCTTTTGTCTCTAAGAAATTCATCTTAGCTCGAAGGAGAAACATAGGCGCAAAGAAAATGGCTGGAAAGCAATCCTAACAATCAAATAGTACTCCCAAAACAGTCAGGAATAGCCATATTTATATCTGATATACTAGAATTCAGCTGAAAATGGTAAGAAATGAATGGATATACATTATATTATGATTAGTTATCAATGCAGCAAAAAGATATATCATCCATATATATATATATATATATATGAAAAAATATAAGTAAAAAGAAGAGAGGCAAATAGTGAATGAGTGGGATATATTTAAAACAAAAAGTAAGAGTCAACACTAAACCAAAGGAACCCAAGAAATATGACATCAAGTGGGGTGAAACTATAACCCTAAATCTATAGTGTTGTAAAGCCATGTTAAACTGAATTAAAAAAAATGTTTTTGAGTAACCAAATAAATAAATTTTTGTATGATGATCAATAATAGACTTTCAGAAGTATTTTTTAATATTTAACATTTTGAAAGAAATCTTTCTCACATTCCATACTAGACTTACTAATATGTATAGAATTAAGGTATTTAAAAGGTTGAATTTATTTTGTGATTTTCAATGGGATGTATTCATTTATTTTCCACTTACAATTTTTTATTTTTTAAATAATTTTCCTCCCTAAGATATTCATGTTTTACTTAATAAAAAACTATAATAAAAGTCTGAAATTATTTGTTTTCAAAAATTTATGAACATTTCTATGATATTGGAAATTACTTAATATTAAGAAAACTCAACAAAATGAATTATATTTATTTTACAATTGACCGATAGAGTAAAAGATGGCCTAAACATGCAATACTGTGATTTTAATACTTCATTTTACTTAGCTGTTCTTATAGTCTTTTAGTATACATGGAATGCTAGTATCTATATGAAAGTAGATATAAGTATTTTTTTGGAATAAGGTATATAACATAGTCTTTTGTAAAGTAAAAACAATTTAAGAGGAAGTCTTGAGCAAGATGTACAGAATTGTTTTTGTCTCGATGCTATTAAACATGTATTAATATTTGGATGAAGACATAGTAAGCAGGTCATCATATCTTCCTACTATCACAAATCTCAATGGAACTAAGTACATAATTAAGTTAATCATCCCTCTGTAAGTAAATAGGTTAGAAAATAGAAATTTGAGTCTCACAAGGATAAATTTAAAGTATTAGAATCTTAACATGCAATAATAAATTCCACAGGCTTTTCATTAAATCATGTTGTATGTTTTACTGCTCTGAGGTTTTTATATGTGAACCTCAATAGAAAATAAACATGTATGGTCAAAATGGTTTGATTTGAATAATGTTTCAGTGCTTCAAACCATGTGCAGAGATAGGTAAGTCACTTTGTTCAATGGGGCTTTAACAGGTCTGTAAAGTTATGGTAAAAAACACAAATATAAAAGGTATTATGTTTAGGGCCTCCCCTGGTGGCGCAGCAGTTGAGCACTGGGCTGCGAAGCTGCCCACAGACTCTACAGTGCCAGTTCGATCCCCGGCTGCCGTGAGGGTCCCCACATGGCGTGCAGACCTCTCCTCCCATGCCCGCTGCTCCCCTCAGCAGTGTATTTCATCACTCTGCCTGTTCTGTTCCCCATTCTGGCTCTGGTGAATTCTCTCATGCTCCCGTGCTTCTGACTGTACCCAGTGCTTATCTAAATAAATAAATAAATCTTTAAAAAAACAAAATGTATTATGTTTAATTATATTGCTCAGTAGTGTTAAGCATGCACACATTGTTGTGAAGCAGATCCCCAGCATTTTTTCATCTTGCAAATTTGAAACAAGTACCACTAGTGCCTAGTAACCATCATTCTATGTAATACTTCTGTTTCTATGAACTGACTATGTAGTAACCTCATAAGTAATTGCTGGCTTTTATAACTTCTATTTTAGAGAATACTGTTATACAGCATTTCCCATATACTTTTAAATAGAACTATTTCCCCATAAATACATCCAAAAGTCAGTTGTGGACCATAATCTTGCAGGGCACTACCTGTTTCTTATAAAACAGTGGACTATTATTTTTAGAACAAAATTAATGACATTTCTAACTACATTCTTTTGTCTTTCTTTTTAAAACAGTTTAACAATAAACTTTATGAACTAAAGGAATAACTGAATTATGAAATAAATGAAATCAGTGTGCAGTAAGAATTATTGCTATTTAAGAATAGTTGAAGACCAGACTATAAGTTATTTGAAACTCTTAATTTTACAAAGAAATCAAATGATTATGTATATCCAGGTAAAACAACAATACTGAGTCAGCAAGGAAGGTTTAAAATTAATTAGAAGGAACATCTCTGAAAACAGTTTGGCTATCTTTTACCAGAATTTGACAAAATTATATGACTTAACATAAGGAATATTATAAAAGAAATTTTTAATAACATATAAAGTTAGATCAATGCTTACTAAATTGGAATTAAATTGCTTGACATAAATCTAGATCCTAAATTTAAAAAGATAAAAATAAAAAAAAATCAAGGATTATGCGTTTTTATCTAAATAGGATATATTCTGGATAGTTTTCCCTAAAAATACTTAGCTAATTTTTCCCATTACAGTTTTCAACAATTTATGCAACTATGATACACTTTAATCTAATTGTCACTTGATTTTTGCATCTGAAATTCTGAGAATTTATGTAGTCATTTTAATCTTCAGATTCTTAAGTGTGAATTATAAACACCTACCACTGTGAAATATCTCAAGATCTGCTCCCAGTGGGTTTAGCCAATGCTCATGCTGTTGTTCCCAGGCTATATTTATCTGTCCCTAAACATATTAGAGTGAGTGTAATCTGTTGATGATCAAATGTTTCCTGGGGAGCTTCAGGATTCTGAATAAATTAGTTTTGTTAAGTGTTAATTGTAGTGGTCTCTTTGTAGACCCAAGAGAATATAGTAAAGCATACTTTAGTGAAATCTGACTTTTGGGTAGCTTTCTGCTTATTTACTATTAATGGTTCCTAAATCATACATATCCAGCAGATGTTGTCCTTCCTACTTGTTTTCCTTCAAGAATAAGAAGAAAAGTGTTTAATTATCTCCTGATAGCTCTACTTTTTAATAAATACATACTGTCTTCACCACATATATTTTAATTAAAATGCCATGTTCAATTCCAAGATGATATTGTTTCTCAAATATGTGCAAGGGTATTCTAGTCAGAGAATAAATCACGTCTTTAATAATTGAAATAATAAAATGAAGGCACTTGATTTACATTTAAGTTTTATTTGGTAGTATTGCTTTTATACATATTTTTCTTGTGTACCTATTTTGAACGATTTCTTTGAGAAATATGTTTATATTTTTATTTTATGTTTTATAGTTTATGTGTCCTTGAATGAAATACAGAAATAAGAAATGTCTTTCCTTATTAATAAGGAAAATATCCTGTAGTAAATGGATAGATTGTGACAAAGGACTAATGCGAGACAGAGTAGGATCATTGCTCCTGACAGTGTTCTCTGAATATTTCCCTTGCAAGTAACAAAATCATAAATTCTTTTATTTGGTGGGAGTGCAGAATAAGGAACTGATGTGACTCTTTTACAAAAATGCTCAGAGTTTCTTGGAATTATTGTCTATATCATAATTACATTCTGTGTGGGAAAATGAATTTGGCTATGATTTTAACTGAAATAAAATGGTAGAATTGAAGTTCCATCTTTTACTAGTTCCTATGGTCAGTGAAATGGGAAAACGAGTGGCGAGAATTTACAACCTCTTAACTTGTAACAGGCTGTGACTACTGCAAGGACAAGTGGCAATCGGCTGTCAGGAGTTTGCAGCTGAGAATACCAACATCTAAACCCTTCCACTGAGGGGAAAGACATTTTAGGAAACTCAGAAGTTTTATTTGCATTTAAAAAGCTATGATGTATAAATTCAAAATAACTTTGTGGCAAAGATCCTGTAAGAAATTGCTTAGAGTGATTAATGATTCAATTTCATCTACAAATGCCACACAGAAAAACATAAAACCGGAAATTGTATCAAAGTGCAAGGTCAGAGTTTATAAAAGACTGTGACTAGTCAGGATAAATACTCTTAATGTTGCTCACTTAAGATGCTGGATGTTTTGTCCAAGCAAAGGTCACAAAATAATAAACTCATAACAACCACAACATGTAGTGTATCTTTCACAATTTCAGAGATAATATTAAAGTGATTATATTTCATGAAGAGTCTATCCAAAACTGTGATGAAATTTTCAATTTGTTCTTGAAAATCCTAATGCTTTAGTGGTCATTCTGTTAATACTATTTTTCACCTACAAACTGAGCACCAGACTCTTAGAATTTAACCTCTAAGCTATAAATTATTTTCAAGTCACAGGTAGATAAAAAATGTTAAATACAAGAGATTTATGTATTTATGAAACCCTTTCAATTACTTGTTAATAATAATATACTCTGAACGATGGGTTATACTCATTAAAATGAAGGAAAATGGGGTTCCGTTAATTGTCCCAGAGTTTTTATATTTATTTTGATAAATGTTTGAATATTACTTATAATTATTTTAAATACTTTATCAACATTTCACTTCAAAAATGAACATATTAGAAAATTGGCTCCTTTTATGCAGAATTTTAAGTAAGTATTGGCTATCATAAGACATCTGTAAATATACCATCTGGCATAGCAGTGCTAACTGAAAGTTGAATCAAAGGCAGAATTTAAGATAAGTTTTTCACCAATTCTCAACTTGTTCAAAAGGTTATGAATCCCAAAGTTTGACACTGTCAGATGCGGTTGTGACAGATGGTTTTGGACACTGGTTCTTTTTGTAACGTTTAGCACTCCCTTTATCAATATAGATTTTCAGTTGGTATTCTCCACATACTCTGATGTGCCAAACAAGATTTAAGGCATTTTAGAGGTGTAAAGTCCATAAGAACAGGTCTTTTCTCTGCAAATGTTTCAGGAACTTTTTTTTCCAGAATCAGATAACTTAAACTTTGAAATAGCAAAACAGGCAGAGACTTACATGGGTGTTTCTTTCCCAGCTATCCTAGGTTGAGTCATGGTCGTCTTCTAGTCTTGCGATACCTCCAATGCAAGGAATTACAGACAGGTTATCTTTTTCCATCTCTCCTATACATTGGGTTTTTTCTCTTAGAATGATTTCAAATTGCTCTCAACCTTAGGTACTACACAAATAGCTTGAACACAAATTAAATCAGGGGAATAAATAATCAATTACTGTTACCAGACATGGAACATGTGAAAAATAAAATCTCCAAGGCTTCCATGGACTTTTAGTAAATAATCTTGTAGATTTATCTATCTGTCCACCCTGTATAGTTCTTTCCATCTGAAAAGTGATTTCAGCATTCACAAAAAAAATGCCAAGAGACAAGCTAAATTGTCAAGTCTTCCATTTTTACATACAGTAACTGTAGCATTCTCTACTCAACTCTGAAGCAAGCCTCAGGCCTGAGCTTGAGGTGTCACCTATGGGAATAAGTACATTTCAATCTTTGCTGCCTCAGTTTATATGCCAGAAGGGTGCCAAATATGTCAACTTATGTCTGGGAGATACATAAGTATTTTATATAGACCATCTGAGGATCCTAGTGAGTTGACAGGAACTGAAAACCTAGCTCCTCAGCTAGGTATAAACTAGGAACACACAAAGAAAGTTTAGTTTGCATTTCTAACTTTAAATTTCAACCCTTTTCTTGAAAATATCTCTATGCATTTTGAAAATATTTTCAGTTTTTTGTAATCAATATTCACAAAGTTTCAATAGTGATAAAAGACAAATACAGAATGAACTAAATGAGGATTACAATGCAGTAAATTTCTTTCAGAGAAACTACAGTATAGCTATAAATAATATCTTCGAGGACATAATTTGAGATATTATGGAGTATGAGACGATATTTTTTTTTTGTTGGCACCATTTTCTTGCTTAATTTGGTTCTATAAAACAGGGAATACATGTCTAAGGCATGTATCTCTTTAAGCAGTAGTAAAGTTTATGATACTTAAAAAGGTATAATTATCTGTATTATTGAAAAATTGAGTGATTTAACAGGGACTTTTTATATTCTAATCAGAAGTAGAGTTCCTCATTAAACAAGCAACATTAATATACAATGAGATAGATAGGGAGGTAGGTGTGTTTTTAAGCATATGATGGTAAGAATGTAATGCTTATACTTATAAATGTAATGTAATGCTGATACTTATAAATGAGGTCAGTTCTCCATGAGACAATATTTATAGACAGTATAAACTAAAATTAAAAGACATAGCCTGCTACTAAAAAAAAAAACTAAGAAGAATGAAAAGCTAAAAAAATTAAAACGCTAAAAAGCATTAATGGTATTATTTTAAATGCTTTTCACTACAACGAAGAGTTGGTCTCTTTAATATTTAAAATTAGGCATAGGTGTCACTGCCAGAGTGAATGAAAAAAAAAATTAGTTTTATAAAATGAGAAACATGGATTTTGATTATGAGAAATACGTACTTTATAGAAGATAAAACTTTGTTTTAAGAAGATATATGGAAGCATGAAGACCAACAATTCTTAGAATAATTGGGAATTTTATTCCATATATTGCAGTAGTTTAGTCACCTACATGTTCCATTAAAGACACAACAGTAACTTTAACAGTATCCTTCTGACCACCTTCTTCCAAGCAAGTGTCTCCAGTTTTCCATGTTATTTTCCATGTTATACTTTCACATAAAAAAAAAATACTGAATGTGGATATTTCTCAAAAGACTAAAAATGGACTTACCATATGACCTAGCAATTCCATGCCTAGGTATCTTCCAAAAAAATAATATATACAATATAAGGACTGATTATTTCAGATCCTAGTCTTTCTCGGGTATTATTCCCTGAATTTGCTCTATCAAAATGTTTTTCCTCAATAATTGTGTAAATGTATGGTGGAAACCCAATCTAAATTATTTTTCTGTTGTTCTTCAAAGTCACATAAGAGAAAAACAGTATAAGAATTGAATGAAAAACATCTAGTAGGAAAATATCAAACTGAGAAATCTGGCCTATTCCTAACTATGTGTGAATATTTCCAAGAAATCCAAACAAGTAGAATTGGTATAAAAAGCCATAATAATCTAGAAGGTTTATGTTCTGTAGGTTTATCCTGAAGTCAGACTGTCAGCAGTCTGAAGTTAGCAGGAAACATTTACCCTAAGAAGGCAAGGAACTTATTCTATGTGGAAACTATAGTTTTATGTTTGTGTGTTTGTTTGTTTGCTTGTTGTTTTAAAGATTTATTTATTTATGCATACAAGAACTGGGGTACAGGCTAGAGGTGTGGGGAGTGATAGGATTCACCAGAGACAGAGTAGGGAACGCAACAGGCAGTTGTACTGAAATAACACTGCTGAGGAGAGAAGTAGGCGAGTCAGGAGAGGTCTACTGCACCATGTGGGTAGCTCCCTGGCCTGGGATTGAACATGTGCTGCAGTAGCTGTGAATAGCTTCATAGGTTGTGTCTTAACCCCTTGCACCAGCAGGGAGACCCCTCTATGTGGAAACCATTTTTATAAGTGCAAAGCAAGAACAATGAAGACATAGAATATAGATGACAATAAAATATTACATATATATTACAGATATATTTGTGTGGACACTGAAATTATTTATATATACATATATACACATATATATATATGTATATAGATACTTATACATGTATAATTTGGAGAGTAAAGAAAGCAATAAAAGATGACACAGAAATGTTTCTAAATATATAATTTGATATTTTTTGAAAAGACAGAATTTCAAGTTTACATATTAATAGAACATATCATTTTCCAGGAAACACCTATACTTTAAGACTTTACATAAGAATATTATTTATAAAAGTTTAAATATAAATACACCTTTGGACAGTATGTGATATTGAACAAGTCACTTAAAAAAAAAACAGAAAAGTAATGAAGGCAAAGATTCCCTCACAGCAATACATTTACTTATGTTATTTACTTAAGTTATCTAATATATTTAAATTTATGAAAAAAAAACTTAAGGGCCTCCCCGGTGGCGCAGCGGTTGAGCGCTGGGTTGCGAAGCTGCCCGCAGCCTCTGCAGCGCCGGTTCAATCCCCGGCTGCTCCCCGGCCACTGGAGGAGGGTCCCACATGGCGCGCAGACCTCTCCCACCGCCCGCTGCTCCCCTCAGCAGTGTACTTCGGTCCTTCTGCCTGCTCTGCTCCCTGCTCTGGCTCTGGTGAATTCTCTCACCCTCCTGTGCTTCTGACTGTACCCAATGCTTGTATAAATAAATAAATAAATCTTTAAAAAAAAAAAAAAGAAAAAAAAAACTTAAACTTATGAAAAAACATAAGTCTTAAGAAAACAAAATAAAAATGTATGTTAACAAGATAGAGTGTCCAAATGTCTGTTTATGTGTCCAAATGTATGTTTATACATGAGCAATTATTTTCAGTTATTCTCAACTCAAGCAACCAAATCAGTATTGATTATAGATATGGAGTTTGTTAAATATAATGTGATATTTTCAAAAGTGCCAATTCAGTTTTGATATATACTTATATTGGTAGTCTGCATATAGGTATATATATATATATATATATATATATATATATATATATATATATATATCACATACATAAAGGATAGACCTTCTTAAAATGTCCAGAGCAGGGTTTTTTCCAGTGGATTAAGGTGAATTGACCTCCTGCAGGCTTCAAGAGAAGCTGCCACCATTATCTTAAAGAATGAAGATCACGGTCGAGCACAGCACTGTGAAGCTGTCCTCAGCCTCTGCAGAGTGGGTTCAATTCCTGGCCAGACAGGGAGATTCCAACATGGCGTGGCAGACCTCTCCTGTCTCTCCTGCTGGTCCCCTCAGCATTGTTTTCATTCTGTCTGCCTGTTCTGCTTCCTGCTCTGTCTCTGGTGAACTTCCTCACCCTCCTGTGCCTCTGGCCTGTATCCCAGTTCTTGTATATATAAACACATCTTAAAAAAAAAATGAAGATTACTCAGATTTATGGTCTTCTCCCACAATCCTCATTATTGGGGGAAGCTTTCCTATCATAGGGCAAACATATAAAGGATTTATTTTTGTCATAAGAGTCACCCTTTCCTCATAAGGGACTCTCTCTTCTCTCCTTGATGGCCTATGTTTCTTTCTTGCCTTAATGGCATCAATGCTCAGTCTGCCTCATCTATGCTAGTATTCACAGCAAGTAAACTCTCCAAATGTGTTTATTTTTTTTTTCTGGTACTAATCAGACTGTTCAAATGTCTGAGAAGAACTTCAGAGGGGTCACAGAAAATTTCCTGTGACCCTACATACACAACTTTGGTTAAAAGCAACAGATAAGACAATATATACCTTCTTTCTAAATCAATATGTTTCATTTAATGATAAACTTAAAGATACTTTATCATACCATTCTACAATATGTTGCACATAATCTATCTTATTCTGTATTGTCATTGTTTCTTCTTAAAAATTAGAGGACAGGCCTGAAACCACAAAATATATAGAAGAAAATATAGGTAAAACACTACAAGACATACATTGCAATAACATCTTTAAAGACTCATCACCCAAAGCATAGAAAGTCAAGGAAAAGATGAACACCTGGGATTACATCAAACTAAAAAGCTTCTGTAAGGCAAAAGAGACATTAACCAAAACAGAGAGACATCCCACTGATTGGGAAAAAAAAAAATTTGTGCACTCCACTCAACTGATAAGGGACTGATCACAAAGATATACAAAGAACTCACATGACTCAACAAAAACAAAATAGACTATCCAGTCAAGAAATGGGCAGAAGAACTTGAAAGACATTTCTCCAAAGAGGAAATGCAAATGGCCAACAGGCATATGAAAAATGTTCAACATCCCTTATAATCAGGGAAATGCCAATCAAAACCATACTGAACTACCACCTTACACCAATAAGAATGGCACATATCAAAAAAATAACAAATGTTGGCAATGATGTGGTGAAAAAAGGACCTCTCCTACATTGCTGGGAGTGCAAACTGGTCTCCAACCACTATGGAAAGTGGTCTGAAGGTTCCTCAGTCTACTAAAAATGGAGCTACCGCATGACCTGGTAATTCCACTCTGAGGGCTCTACCCAAAGGACACAAAAACATTGATTCAAAAGACTACCTGTATACCAATGTTTATTGCAGCACTATGTATAATAGGTAAAACTAGAAACAACCTAACTGTCCAAAAATAGATGACTAGATCAAGAAGATGTGGTACATGTACACAATGGAATATTACTCAGCAATCAAAAAAGATAAACTCATGCCACTCATAGCAATGTGGATGGAACTAAAGGAATTATGCTCAGTGAATCAAGCCAGAAGGAAAAAGAAAAATATCAGATGGTTTCACTTATAGCAGGAATATAGGGGAACCAAATAAGACATCATTGTAAAAATAATAATAACAGTACAAAACACAACAAAGCAAAAATGGACAATTATAAATCAGAGACATACTGCAGGGGAGGTAGAGGGAGAGGGATAAGAAGGAAGGAGGGAGGAGCACCGGGGGCTGTGGTGATGGTGCCTGGGTGCACTGGTGAAGGAAACTGTATGAGGACTATACCTGAGGGGTGGGGGGAAGCAAATATTGTTCAAAAATGAACAATGATGTAAAATAATAATAAAAAAAAAAATTAGAGGTCAGAGGCCTCCTTGGTGGCACAAGGAGCTAAGACGCAACCTGAAGAAGCTATCCATAGCCACTGCAGGACAAGTTCGTTCCTGGGTTAGGGAGCTACCCACATAGCACAACAGACCTGACTTGCCCACTGCTCCCCTCCGCAGTGTATTTCAGTCTGTTCCCCACTCTATCTCTGGTGAATCCTCTCACCCGCCAAAACCTCTGGCCTGTACCCCAGTTCCTGTATGCATAAATAAATAAATCTTAAAAAAAAATTAGAGGTAATTTGCCAAATGGAGTAACTTCAAAAGAAAAAAAAACAAATCTCACTCCATAAAACAGATGTAAGGTGGGGCCTCCCTGGTGGCACAGGCAGTTGAGCACAGCGCTGTGAAGCTGTCCGCAGCCTCTGCAGTACCCGTTCCATCCCCGCTGGCCTAGGAGCCACCCACATAGCGAGCAGACCTCTCCTGCCTCACCCGCTGCTTCCCTCAGCAGTGTATTTCAGTCAGTCTGCCTGTTCTGTTCCCCGCTCTGTCTCTGGTGAATCCTCTCACCCTCCCACACATGTGGCCTATACCCCAGTTCTTGTATAAATAAAATAAATCTTAAAAAAAATATATTAAAAAACAGATGTAAGGGAATGATTTTACTACAGTATCAGACAAAAACTATGAAGGATCTGAGCTGTTACCATATTCACAAACTAACAGTTTAGACTGCCATGTTCATTAGATACTGATAACAGACAAGATTTGCGTGTCAGAGATAAAGGGCAGTTTATAACTCATAGTTATAAGCAAGACTAGAGTGATGGTTCTCTGAAGACCAGTTCCTACTGGGTGACATGCAGAGGTCCTAATGATGCTGTATACACTGTGGTAAGTAATAGAGAGAAACCTTGAGCTGAGGAAGCTGCAATATTTTATAATAGACAGTAAATCTATTTGACCTTTGCCTTGAGTGCAGACAAATATCTTTATTATACTGAGAACAAAAGAACCTTCCCTTTACTCAGAGGAGACACTGTATCTATCTTTCAAGGTTGTTTGCTGTGCTAACAGTCTTGGAAAGAGAGTACAGAACAAAAGTAGCCAGTGTATCTGTTTGCAAGAGAGAAACATTTAAAATAGCCTTCTAATATTATCTAACAACTATTAAATATATATTTTTTCTAAATTACCAAATAGAAATATTTTAGAATTCTGATTGACCTAGCCTTAGTAATAATAGCTAATAATTCCTAAATGGCTAAAAATTATCATGTCACACAGTTAAATTTTAAAATCTAATTGATACTTTACTATGTATTCATTGCACTACTAAAGAGATTTTAGTGTGTTTATATGCATTCATGTGATTTTGTTTTAAGTCAAAAATATGGTTCCAACCTGCAATTCAACAAATATTCATCCTGGTATCATTCTTCTTTCCGAAATTTTTCAAATGTTTAAAATAATCTGGAGTCCATTTTTGCTGTATGGTGTAGTGAATAGTATATTGATCATTTGAAATATATTTGTCTAGTTCCCACAATCATACTATTCTTATAATCTTTCCTTTCATAATTTGAACCTTTAAATAATAAAGAACAAAAGGGGATTCAACTGAGATTGTTCTTCTCTTGCAGTCATCTCATAATATAAGGATTTTACTGCATCAACTGAAATTTTGTCATCATAATAAGAAACTTCCGGTCCATGTTTTAAAAACAACTTGGAACAATTATTATTGTTATTTTTAATCAGAGTAGTACTGTGATTTGTTTCTTCTTTTCAATTTCTGATTAATTTTCCTTTATAATATCAAGAAACAGCACAATGACAATAGTAATTATCCAATTTTCATTTTAAATTGATTCATTTATAATTCAAATAACTTTAATATATAAACTAACATTATGGATGAATTCAAAATAACATGTTGCTGTCTAATGATTAATTTAAGACTCACAGTGATTATTTTAAAATAATTTCTACAGTGTGATAGAGATGTAGATAAACAGTCAGCATACAAATATAACTGAATAAAACTAACAACTGTTAAAAACTGTTGAAGTATTTTATTTTATTTATGGAAATTCATATGTTAGAAAACAACTCACGTTGCCTTAAATTTGAGAAATAATGCAGTCATACTCTTTTGTAATTAAACCCCAATAAATATTTTCCCATTGTGATTTTCTACATGACATTAATGTTTTAAGTCAATATGTAATTAGAAATAATATGAATTATCAACCAGAAATAGACATAGGAAGTTCATTTAGAAATAATTATTATGAACCTTAAAGTCATAACTTGAATTTACCTTAAGTGTATTATATATCCCAAAAAAGAAAGGTACTCTTACTAATGATTTTTTGAAGGTGAATGATAAATGAATATATAGCCGTTTCATTATCACACCAAATTTCCTTCCCCTTCAACTTTAAAATAAGTGATTATCTGAGGTATTAGGATAGTATTTAGAAATTTTATCAGATAAAAAGAGATAATGGGTTGGAAGATAGGTTACAGCTCCTAAGGATTTTATTCATTATTATTCTTGACAGAGGTGAGGAAAATGAGAAGGGAATATGTTGGAATACATTTTTCACACATATCTTTCATGATTCTATAAATATTAATAAGATTAGATAGTCTCCTAATAACACACATTCTCTAAGATTTTGCCTCTCCTAACCTAAGTCATAATTGACTAACTATGTTCATATAGGAGATCATGTTCTTCCAAAGCTTTTAAATATTTCAGCTTTCTTTCTCTGGGCTCTTTCTAAATTTTATATCTCTCTTTGATGTGGTGGATAGCAATTTAGTTTTGCTACACCTTTTAAGAATAATACTTTTGGTCTTCCACTTAATAATCAGCTTATAATGTTAACAGCTTTGTAGGCCTTATTTTTTCCCCAATTTGGCAGTTCATTGGATTGTTTTCAGAAAATATTTTGCAATTAATTCATCATCCAATAACTCTGCATAATTTGAACCTTTAAATAATACTGTGGAAGATCATAAACTTATAAGGAAGGTATGATTTCAAAAAGGACTGAGTTTGCAATCTAAACTAATGAAAATTTCCTTCCAAATTATAAAACACTTTATAACTTACACCCCTAAAAAGCTATTTTTCCCCTGGATTTTAAATTACATCACATCAACCACATACAATTATATATTCTACACTTGTCCTGTTCAATATCTTAATATTTTTGTTTCTATGTATATTAAATTTTGTGTTTTGAAGTCACTTTTAAACAGATTTCGATGTAATTTACAAGGGCTTCTCTTGATAAGTATAGCCTAGAATTTTCCTTATTATACATTCTGTAAATGGTAAATCATTACATTGACACATACCTGCCACTCATCATCCCACTCATGCAGTTTCACTCTTAACTACTTGTGAGTAGAAAAAACAGCAGAGCCATTATTCTCTCCACAAAAAGCTAACATTACCTGAAACTCAGAATTGTAATGTCTCCTTTCATCCATGGCACAAATAAAAAAAGCACCGGTTACTCTTTAACCTGGGATCTAAACACTATTCTGTACTCTTTATAATTTTATTATTAGACATGTCCTATCAAATATTAATGGAGAATATATCCCATGAAAATTAAATAAATTCACATCCTGGTTTTCTAAGTTTGAGAAAAGAGATAGTATTTTTTGAAGGGTTCTCACTAGATTTTGTGAGATTCATTTTCTTAAAATTCCAATCACAGTTGCCACTGCCATCACCACCTAGATTTTAAAGAATCTCTCTTTGGAAACTCCACTCAAATTTAAATTTGTGTCCCCCTCTTTTCTGTGACTGCATTTATGGAAAATATGGGACATTTTAACAAAAATGTGAAAGATCAGGGGCCTCCTTGGTGGTGCAAGGGGTTAAATCTCAGCAATATGAAGCTATCTGCAGACTAGTTAGATCCCAACCAGGGAGCTAACCCACATGGTGCAGCAGACCTCTTGTCTAACAAGCTGCTGCCCTCAGCAGAGTATTCAGTCTGCTTGATCTGCTCCCCACTCTGTCTTTGGTGAATTCTCTCAAGCCCCTGCAACTCTGGCCTAAACCCTAGGTCTTATATGCAAAAATAAATAAAAATAAACCATTAAAAAATGTAAAATATCATAGGAAAAAGGAAATTAACAGGAAAAGAAACATTTCAATTAATTAGCAGATGTACTGAATAGTTTATTCTTTAGATCATCAGATGGTGACATCCTTAAAAGAAAGCTTATTATCAACTCCTTAATCCTAGCAAATGTCTATTGTGTGGTTCTCAACTGCAGGTGATGATTATGTCCTGCAGAGAGGCAATGTCTAGAGATACTTTTTGCTGTCACATAGTAGGGAATCAAGAGCACTTCTGACTCTATGAATGGTGACAAGAAGTTTGCTAAACATCATAAAATTCAGGAAATTTCCCACCAAAGAATTATCTACCCTAAATCCTAATGTTATTAAGGTTGAAATAGCCTGTTCCAATATAAAGTTTAAGTCAATAATCTAGACAGAAAAATTAATCCACTCTACCCCTGTACTGCAGACCTTCCTTCTATGCCTTTATTTCTGATGGAAAAATAACCACTGTTCAAGATAATTGATAGTGGGAATGATTTTTCCCTTTTGTGGAAACCCAATTTTTATCCAAAAAAGTATGAATTAAGTGATAATCATAACTTATGGCAAAATGTTTACTCAAAACTACACCAAGGGCACACATTAATAGGACTGTTTAACATCCCCACTGTCCCTCCAAATCATCAAACAATTTAAATTGTGGCAAATTTAGTTATTAACATCATTGTTTGTAAGATATTAATCTTCCTATAAAATTTGAATTTTACTGGAGATGCTACTTGCCACCTGATTATCACTCCTTTAGATCTTATTTCATCTCAGTTTCAGTTGTCCTGAAAGTCACATTTTGAGTATGAGAGAAGATGAAGATACTTTTCAAAATGCTCAAAAGTGTATAAAAATATAGTTATGTCCAGTCTCAGATGATATACACAGCAAAATTTCAAGACACTGAGCGCTTACTCAGAAAACTCAGATTTTGAGAAAACTAAAAATAGATATTTGTTCTGGTCAAAATCCAATAAATTATGATTTGTATATAGGCAAATTGGAATGCTAACTTATTGATAAACAAATACAGTTTACTTTTACCTCAGGGCCTGGAGAATTCTGGTGGTATGCAAACCCACTTAAATTAAATCATACAGGCCCCTTGATTTTTTAGAATAAATATAGAAGATCATAGTCTATCCATTTTTCTTTGTCTTTTTGCATATTTTTTCCGCATTGTGAGTCATAACACTGACTGGACTAATGTGAAGTAGGTAGACATCAGACACAGCCAGAGTAGACAGATAATCTTTCCTTGCTTCAAACAAGGATAATCACAGAAACGTATTTCTCTTCTCTGCAAATCCTCTGTTACTTTGCTAGTGATATCTACAAAAACTGAAATTAGTAATATATTGCCTAAGGATCTTCTCTTTATGGAGGTGTCTCTTTATTTCCTCCTATGAGTCCAAATTAAATGGTGGTGGTGGGGAGAATTTTATTTAAAATGTGCAATGGTCAGTTTCTCTTAGATGTAGCTTCCAGCCATTTTGTGTTCACTACTTTCAATAAAAGATCACCAAGAGGGCCTCCCCGGTGGCGAAGCGGTTGAGCGCTGGGTTGTGAAGTTGCCCGCAGCCTCTGCACCACCGGTTCGATCCCCGGCTGCTCCCCGGCCACCAGAGGAGGGTCCCACATGGTGCGCAGACCTCTCCTGCCACCCGCTGCTCCCCTCAGCAGTGTACTTCGGTCCTTCTGCCTGCTCTGCTCCCTGCTCTGGCTCTGGTGAATTCTCTCACCCTCCCGCGCTTCTGACTGTACCCAGTGCTTGTATAAACAAACAAACAAATAAATAAATAATGAATCTAAAAAAAAAAATCACCAAGATATTGTAGATGGAGAGGGGTGAATTATACACTGGAGATGTTTCATGGGCCTCACCTGGAAGTGGCCATAACACATCCACTCAGTTTCCATTTATTGGTCAGACATTTTCTTGTGACCCCACACAGCCCAGAAAGTAAAGGAACTAGTTTTCAAAACAGTGTTGCCCTTCTACACTGCCATTATCGGGTTTACCATATTTTAATCCACCGTCTGTCAAGGCTATATTTGTCAACTTTTTAAACTTTGGATTCTACTTTCTATTTAAAAATGTTTTCTGACAAGGGAGGTGTTTCTTTGATTGTCACAGGGATGGGTGGTGGTAAGGCATTGACAGAATGGAAAAATAAAAGAAATAATAGTTCCAAAATTTAGACTTGATTATTAATGTCACAGGAGGCAGGATTTTATAATTAAAACAAAATAATCTCAATTCTAAGACATTTCATACATTACTCTAATTAAAAGGAATTCTGAAGAGAAAGGGTACACAAGAGTTTGAAGAATTTATTTTTGAATAAAGATTTTTCAGTAGCAAAATGCAGCATATTGTGCTAGAATACTTCTATGAAAAAAAAAACTCTGATTTAAAACATTACACTTAAAAACTTCCTTCTAATTTCCAAGTTAAATGAGACTACAGGATAATAGGTATGGAAACTGCAAAACCGTTCATTATCTGTCCTGGTTTACAGGATGCAGTTTGAGATTTGTATTAGTGAATATAAATTAATCCCAGATTATTTCCATGTAGGGATTTTGAGTTTGCTAACAATGTCTAAACAGCAAATTTAGAGTTCATTTAAAAGCCATAACTAGTGTTTTATGTTGGCTTATTCACAAGTTTAAAGGTGTGAACGTATTTCCCTGAAAGACCCTCTGACACAGCACCTGCTGCAAATGTTCACTTTATCACTCTTGCCAGTGGCTGTACACACAAGAAACTAATTTCTTTAATTTATTTCTAAATCCACATTACAGACATTATCTCACTAAGCTTTCCCAAATCCCTATTATATTTATATTACTGATGAGGTAAGTAACACAGAGAGCACTAAAGGACTTTTCCAAGGTTATATGTATTAAAGTGGTGCAGGATCATCCCCCATATCCTCAGATGCCTGGTTTAGCAATCCTATCTCTCAGCTTTGCTTTAGTTATTTTGCCCAAAGGAAAAGGTGCCCTTTTATAACAGACACCTAAACTTTTCCCAGGAGGGAAAACAGTTTAATAGTATCATTTTTTAAAATACCGGTGCTTTCAAAACCAGCCTTCTCCATATCCTCCAGGAGAATACATTATCAAATGTCTAATCTCTTTCTCCTGCCATCAATCACTCTTCTGACCCTCAGCCTTAGATCCTATTTTAAACAAAACAATGATCCATTCTAAACAAAGTAACTACTAAAACTTCCCTTTGATACAGTTAGCACTTATATATTTTATTACTTCTCCCTACCTTTCAAAAAAGGAAATGAACATAAAGTTTAAACATACAGTATATATGTTTATTACTCTCCTACTCCTTGACATCTTGTTGTATTGAGATGGTTTCCTACTTGAATTTAGGTGTTTTTCTTTTTTTCTTTTGGAAATTACTATTAACCTCTTAATAACCAGCATTAATAGTTTCTATCCATTTTTCCCCTTTTTTGTTTCCATTTTCTTTTCCTGTTTCCTGCCCTCTTTCCTCCTTATTATATCCTTTTCCCACCTCCTTGAATATATTTTGTCCTTGAATGACTTTCTTTCAAAATCTGAAAAGAAATTAAAGCATAATACTTGCACTCAATGAAAATATTCAAACACACTAGAAAAATATTAACTATCCCTCCTCTGAAAGTCCTTCCTCTCAAAGACTCACTTTTAATCTTTTATATTAATATTTGTCAGGTGGGCATTACCATAATTATAGATAATATGATTAACCTCTATTAACTTTTGTGATTAATGATTTAGTTCTACCTGGGAAACAGAGATCAGTATACATATATCAAAAAGAGGAAATTCAATATACAAATTGGGGTGACACTCTTGGTTTTTGGTGTGGCACATAAGGAGCCACAGATGAATAAGGAGAATTAATAAATAAACTAAAAATATACTCTTCTTCTGGGATCCATAAGAAAATTGAGGTCAGGGAAAACCTTCATATCCAAATTAGAGAGACAGACAGGATGATAGAGAATCACAACTTTTAGAAAATTTCTGTTTCATGAGAACCAGGGCAAGGGGAAGAATACCTAAGCTGTACTTGATAAATTATCGGACGCTCCAAGTAACCAGTGTGGTTCTTAAAATCACTAGGAACTCCAGTTTGTTCTTCCTTTTCCCCTTCCAAAGGGTCCCTTTGTCCCTCCCCATTCCATCTTAGTCTCAAAAGTCTCACTTCTTCCATTAGTGTCCACTACTTTTTGTAAGTATTTTGCTTTGTCAAATACTCTGCTATATAAACAATCATTGTCTGTCTTTGTTGCACTGACTTACTTTATTACACATAATTTCCTTAACTCTTCTATTTTACTGTGAAGAAAACCTTTTTTATGTCCTTATGGCTAAATAATATTTCTTTCTTGTGTATATACCACATCTGCTTAATACATAGGTTCATGTCCTAGTCATTATAAATAGTACTGGAATAAACACAGTAGAGCATATACTTTTTTTTTTTTTTATTTTATTCGCCATTGGTCTAAAGTTCTATGGCTGTGATTCTACATATTAATTTTTGGGATTCAAAAAAGTGAAGAACTGCGACAATTATCTGGATATTTCTAGCCCCAGGAGAGAGTGTGTGTGTGTGTATATGTTTGTTGGTCTGTCGGTCTATCCGCCTAAGTCCAGACTATGTACAGAGTCCTTCCTTATGTAAGCTACTTTAGGAAAAAGATACTTTTAATTTTTATCCTCTAGCAAAATTATTATTCATCCAATCCCCATACTATCCAAAAAATACCAAGTCTAAAATCCTCTTTAAAATAACTTTCTATAAAATATTTTCCCTGAAATAATATTTTCACTGACCTAGACAATTTTTTTTAGCTGTTGTCATACTAAACGTTTCATACTGATGGCTTGTGGGGCCTCCCCTGTTGGCGCAGCGGTTGAGCGCTGGGTTGCGAAGCTGCCCGCAGCTTCTGCAGCGCCAGTTCATTCCTGGCAGCCAGGCGAGTGTCCCACATGGCGCGCAGGCCTCTCCTGCTGCCCGCTGCTCCCTTCGGTAGTGTATTTTGTCAGTCTGCCTGTTCTGTTCTCTGCTCTGGCTCTGGTGGATTCTCTCACCCTCCCGAGCTTCTGACTGTACCCAGTGCTTGTATAAATAAATAAATAAATCTTAAAAAAAAACAAAAAACATACTGATGTCGTGTGTTGTGGGGGTGAGCAGAGAAAACTAAGAGCATATACTTTTTGAGTTCATGATATTTCATTTTCTTGGGCTAAATTCCCATGAGTGGGATTGTTGAGTCAAAAGGTATTTATTGGATTTTGAAGTAATTTTTCTAAGTAAAGTACAGTATAAAAGAAAAGCAGCCATATACATAAATGTTTCATATAATATACACATATATATATGGATAATGTAAATAAATAAGTTTAACAATGCTGCTCAGGAGCAAGACATGAACATAAAAGAAAATTTAAAAAAGAATAAAATTAAGATAAACTAAACTCTTTAAAGTTTAAATTTGAAGCATCAGGTTGTCATATTTGTTGCAAAAATAAACATGTATGTAAACATCAGGAAGCAATAATTACTTAGTAGAAAGAAGCATGAGTAAAACCTAGATATAGAGTCCAGATTTAATCCCTATTTTAAAAAGCCATGGTTGCTTAAAAACTGACAAATCCTGGCTCTTGGTCAGATATATGAAATGAGGATGGAAAATCTTGTTCCACAAAGAACATAAATGTCAATGATATATTGAAGGGGTTCTCCTGACTAATGATGGGTTACTTTGAGCATTAAAAAGCATGAGTAAAGTTGACTCAAACTGATTGGATATATAAAACACCAGTTTTAATATGGAAAACAACAAGTCACCAATATTACAATCTTAAAGTCATCAATGAATGGGAAATAAAATTGTACATTGTCTTTCTTCAATAACTATATTTCAGTACAAAATAGCACTATCTGATAAGAGAAATTCTACTTTACAGAAGTCCAGATAGTAATTGTGGGGGAAAATTAGAAAAAACATAATTTTGGAATCCCAAATGAAAATGAAAATTACATCAAACCTTCTTAATGTGCAACTATGTCATAAAATGCTTATAGAAAACTTTATAAATCCAATAAACAAGCTTCACATCACTAAGACAATTATCTGTGATGTAACAAAACATAAGCACAGAGCACAATTTCTAACATGCTCCTAATCAAAACATTTGAACCAAAATCTAATCAAACTATTAAAAATATTTCTTTATTTCTTATTCACAGGAATATATTGAGTTGAATTATGAGCTAAATAATATCACAAAAATGCAAGCAAACAATAAAACCCCAATTTAAACAAATGCAAATAAAGTATATTTCACCACCAAGGGAAATTTAACATAAAGTAGGCATCAAATAATGCCATGGATTTTTTTTTTTCCTTTTTATTATGGGTGATGATAACATTGCTGGAATGGAATAAATATTTTACAGAGATGAAAACTGACATGGAAGAACAATGACATTAAGAAGTGGATAAGTTCTAAAATATTTCATCAGTAAAAAGCAAACAAATACAAAAAAGGGTGACCATACTAAAGCTCTGAATACTGATAGTTAGCTGTTTAATTTGAGTGATGAATATTTAGAGGTTCATATTAATTTCTCTGGTTGCTATAGTATGTTTGTATTTTTCATACCTAGTAAATAAGTTAAAAGTAGATAAATAAATAGATATATAAATAGTTACAAGAAAAGATTGGCAGGACCTCCCTTGTGGCTCAAGGGGTTGATCACCGCACTATAAGTAAGCCAAAACCTCTGCAGCACGAGTTGGATCCCCAGCTGGCCAGGGAGCAACCCATAGGGCACAACAGACCTCGACTGTCTCGGCCACTGCTCCCCTCAGCACTGTATTTCAGTAGATCTGCCTGTTCTGCTCCCTACTCTGTCCCTGGTGAGTCCTCTCACCAAGCCCCAACATCTCTGGCCTGTATCCCAGCTCTTGTATGCATAAATAAATAAATCTTAAAAAAAAAAAATTGGCAGAGAAAGTGTAACAAAGGGTCACAGCACAAATGGAGTTCTGGAGAAAATGAATACAGTATAAGATCAACGCCAGGAATTCTTAAGTGTACAGTCAAGTAATAAAAATGAGCTACAGGAAAAACTGAAGCAAGGGAAAAGGAAGAGTTATTAACATAATACAATTAGGGCTCTCCTTTATTTTCTCTACTGAGAGGCAGTGCCAATGTTAATTTCCAAAAGCCAGAAAAGCATAAGTCTCCTTTAGAAAGAAGTGTCAGGAAAGCTCTCTTCCCTTGGATCCAGGTGCTACAGAATGGATCCTCAAGTGTCTTCAGAAATCCCAAGAATAACTGAAGAAGATAATAATGTAATTGGAAACTAACTGCAATGCTCTCCAGCTCCCTTTGTCTGAAGAAAGGAGAATCTAGAGGACTATTCCATGAAGAAGAATAAAGGTGATACTTTCAGTATTCCCGGCAAGGAGTTGAGCAGGGAACCACGGAACCCTGAAGTCAGAGGTGAACCCTAAAAGTCTCTGAGGATTTGACACCTGGTAGTCAGGGAGGCATTACAACTGTCAAATGGGATTCCTGTAAGTGTAACAGTTACATAACTGACGAGATCTTGCAGGTCTAGTCAAACTGCTTAGTTACATGTGTGGTGATAGCCTTTATTATTCTCTACTTAACACAGTAGCATCTGAGGTTTGTTCCCCCCTTTTCCTTCTTTGGGATCTTCCCATGGTTTAAATTCCTGCTTGTCTAATGTGAATGCATTGGTAAAGAATAAGCTTCCAAAACCCCAAACTCCTCAAACTTGACTCAAAAAAGCGTGGCAAAAATGAAAATTTGAGTTTGAGAACAGAAAATGATTATTTTTTTTTCCAAAATACAGGTGATAGTACCAAAAACATGGAAAATTTATTTCAAAATGTGAGATACTAGATGATCCAAAATTCTCCTGCCCTTCTAACAGTAATCGCTTAAGGGGGAAAATGAGGTAACTGAGGTGATATTAAAACAAAATTTTGAAAGAAAATGTTCCAAAGCAAACAAAAATAAATCATACCTGACACAACAATGAATACAGAGCTATTTCTCATAAGAAAAAAATAATTATTTACAAAGGAAAAAGAATTTGACAACAAAATTTTCACAAACAACCCTGGACGAAAGAAGAGACACTATTAATCTAAATTATCTCTTATAAACAATAGAGCCTACCCCTGGTTCTTTTAAACATATAGGAGTTTTATGAAGTGATGTAAGTGGATCAAATAACTAATATCAATAATATATATGAGTAGGTTTATAAATTTAAAAAATAAGTATATTTCACTGACTATATTGATGAGACAATTTTGTCAGGGAAATGCAATTACCTTTGGTGCATTCATTTTTTTTTCTGATATTTAAGCCACTAACTTTTCATTTCCTGGTGAGGAGACTCCCTCCTGTTGTGATCCTACAGTTCTGAGATGCAACAAAGCAGTATGCTAACAGTATGAAACTTGTAAAACTACCCTTGATACCTAGAGTTTACCTAATTTTAAATCATTGGATGGTTTGATATGATTTAGAAATTCAGCAACCCCTGTCTTCCTTTCGCATATCACCATAACCTCTTTGATCATCAGATTTAGTCATCTCACAGAATGATATACTGCACATTTTACTCCTGACTCATGAGGAACCCAAAATAGGTAAGTAGGACTGTACTTCCCACAGTGAAGGGGCCATTACTGTAAACTATAATCCCTGGTTAGGGTTAGGGTTAGAACCCTGGTTAGGGTTCTAATATCATATAAGCAGATTCCAGAATCTCAGGAAAGAAAGTTAAAAATTTTACAATTGATTAATATGGTAAAATTGTGACAGAAGTCGTTGCTACTTCCAATATTTGTGTTTCCTCCCTTTCAACAAAATTGTCAATACATATATGCTATAACTAAATAGATTCTAAATTAAAATCCTTGAAATTGATTTTATTTATTGTTTTGAATTCAGAACTGATATAGTAGATTATATTAAAATGATTCAAAATCTATAGCATTGACTATTTGTCAGCAGAATGCAAAGGATACTAGTTATTTGTTATTCTATAGAAAATGTTTCATAAAACTGGCATCTGTGTTATTTTCAATGGCTATCCATAGTATCAAGAGGGTGAGCATTATAGAATGATTTTTGTAAATGTCAAAATGTAACTGTGCTGGCTGCTATTTATAATTTTCTACCAAAATACCATAAGAGAGATGTTAACTGCGTGTCCTAATAACAGGTGCCACTGAAGCAGCAGCAAAAGATTGCAAGAAAGTTCCAAGAGGTTCAAAATAAGTCTGCCAGACAATAGGAGGCATCCCAAAGGCAAGTATCAGATATCAGATGTCGCCTACAAACCACAATACTGTAATTTTAGTTGGCCTCCAGTTTGCCATCATTAACTTAAGCAGGAAGAAAGAACTCAGCACAAAGGCATTGATAACAGAAAAAGCAGGATTCAGTGCATTCTCAGGACAAGGATCTCTTGCCCATAGAACTGACTGAAAGAAACAAGATCAAAGCCAAATCGATTTTTAGGTACTTGCATTGCCAAAGAAAGCTCAAGTCTGGCCTGAAAAGCACCATGGCTATTTGAGTTTTAATGCAAACCCTGGGCTCCAAACCTGTACCAGATGGAAGCCAACTGTGAAAGCTGTGATGTCTCATATTTCCACAGAAGAGACTGATTATGACTATTCCCAAGAGCAAAGTCAAGCTTTACAGTATACAGTGCAATAGGAATCAACCCGGAGAGCAAAACCAGTGTCCCTGCAAGTAAGTTCATCTATGGCTAATGCAGATGCTTTTCAAAATTTTAGCCAAAAAAATTTTGTAAATCTTATGGACCAAAGATTGCCGAGAATTGTTATTTCCTTTGATTTTTTTAATGAACCTTTTTACTGAGCCTAACCTATTAATAAGCACTACTGGATAATGACTATGAGGTGTTAAGATATGTTTCCATTAGATTATAGGTCACCGGACCATAAATATCTACATCCAAATTGATGAAGTGGTTTGCACAAGGCTTAGAAATATAAGGCATGGATGGATATGGATGTGATAATTATCAGGTTTGAGTTGCTTCAATTTGTAGATGATACAAAAGTATTCATGGATATTTGGATGACAAAGGAAGTTTCATCTTTTTTTTTTTTTTTTTTTTTATAGAGGCATGCTTTATTTATTTGTTTGCTGTTTCTTTGTTTGTTTTGTTTATACATGCACTGGGTACAGTCAGAAGCGCGGGAGGGCGAGAGAATTCACCAGAGCCAGAGCGGGGAGCAGAGCAGGCAGAAGGACCGAAGTACACTGCTGAGGGGAGCAGCGGGCGGCAGGAGAGGTCTGCGCGCCATGTGGGACTCTCCTCCGGTGGCCGGGGAGCAGCGGGGATCGAACCGGCGCCGCAGAGGCCGCGCGCAGCTTCGCAACCAGCGCTCAACCGCTGCGCCACCGGGGAGGCCCAGGAAGTTTCATCTTTATGCTAACATGTGATGGCCTCTTTTTTTTCTATTTAGCAAAATATCACTGAGTTTTAAATTGGCATATGGTGACCAAACTAAGTCAGACATGCTTTTCTCCCTTTGAGGTTAAAGGTGTCAACATGTTAAGTTACTACCAATGAGGATGTGAACAAAAATGACAGTTTTTGACATTATTATCAAAGAATTTAGGTAACATATGCGATTATATTTCACCCCTATTTTTCATCAATGCTGTACCAATATTTTTATTTACACTAAATTAAAAACATGTTTGATTTTTAAATGACAACCCTTTCTAACTTAGAGATATAAAATTGTATGTAAAAGAGTAGTGAGGGGCCTCCGGGGTGGCACAGATGGTTGAGCGCCGCACTGTGAAGCTGTCCACAGCCTCTTCGGCACAGGTTCGATCCCGCCAGCCGGTAAGAATCCCACAGGGCAAAGCAGACCTCTCCTGTCTCGCCTGCAGCTCCCTTCAGCAGTGTATTTTGTCAGTCTGCCTGGTCTGTTCCCTGCTCTGTCTCTGGTGAATCCTCTCGCCCTCCCGCTCATTTGGCCTGTACCCCAGTTCTTGTATAAAAATAAAGAAATCTTAAAAAAAAAATAAAAGAGTAGTGACTGACAAGGAGAAAGAAAAGTTAAACTTTATTTACAGGTAGATATGAGATATAATGGATGGATGGATAATATAATGTTGGAAAGATTTTATTTTCCTTTGTCACAGATGGGAGATATTTGAAGAGAAAAAAATGGTTTAGGGAACATTCTTGTAGACTATAAATTTTAGTGACCTGCTCATTAAAATAAAGATCTACATCTTGAAACCAAAGCACCTGCCTTTTATTCATGTTATATTTAGATAGATATAACTAGTTAGGTACAACTCATACAATCCATTATTTGTTCCTAATGGCAATGAAGGAGACAATGTATGCCAATATTGTGTTTGGTACATAAAATACATGTCTTTGAAAGTGAACATTCCTTGCAAAGACAAAACATTTTCATGACTTTTTAAAATCTCATCATTGCCAAAATGGAAAGGGAAGTAATTTATATCTTTTTTTAAGGTTTTTTGAATTTAAAGTAAGTACTGCTTTCATGGCTTTGATGAAGGATGCAGATGAAAGTGGAGGCATACTCACACTTCTGTCACTTAACAAATACTCATAATAGTGTCAAACTTAAATCTTGTGCAAATGTGACTTGTATTTATGGTAGAAACTGCAAACCATTAACTGTTTTGTATATGTGACTAAGCAGCTACAAGTAATTTGTGGTAAAAGCCACAGTGTTAATAAATTTCCATATCTTAAAAGACTTAGTGTTAGAAAATTTGTGGAGCCATTTAAAACATTTCAACCTTAAAACAGTTTTATCTTCTCCTTGCTTGTTTTCTTTTTCTCTCTATCCCCAAGTTTAGTATATTTACTGTTTTGTTTCTTCACAACTCAGCCTCTATTTCTGCAGATAGTCTAATGAATGTATAAGCAACACAGTTACTATAAAACATTAACATAGAGGAGGTATGCTTTCTAAAACAGGTTAGTCAGTCTGGCAATTGTACTAAAACTATCTTTCTGGAATATTCTAGCAACTTCAAAATTTCCTGATTAGAATATTTCTTTGAATATACTCTAATGATTATATAAAACATTGTATTTTGGAGGATCTGAATTAACAAGTTTTTCTTGCATTATAATTAGATATAATGTGTACGCATATTTGTCTATTAAATATGTGCACAGAGATCTGCCATAAAAAAACTGCAAGGAGACTTTACTAAGAGCTTGGATATAGTAAGAATGAGTCACCTTTTACAATTGCCAAAATAATATATGCAAATGTAAAAAATAACTACCAAACAATACTAAAATGGAAAACAATACTGAAACAATACTAAAATCTGAAACCATGCTCCAATTCCCAGTTTACTTTCTAAAGAGAACATCCTTTACCTTTGAATATTCACTTCCATAAATAATTATGCCACAAACTTATGCTACATGCATTGATAACTATCTCTTCATAAGTAAAGAAGAGATTTTTTATAATCTATTGCATTTTTTATAATCTATTGCGTTTCCATCTTTGGAAAATAAATTCTACCTCACTTATACTCATTATCACTCATTTTCTATAGTCATATTATTAACTATAAATATAATTATTTAGTTAGCAATTAATTCAATTCAGTTAGTTAATTTAAATTTGTATAGTTTTTAGATTATACGGATTTAAATCCTGACTAACACACTCTATGTCTCAATCTCTCTCAATCAAGACATCTACCCACACTGGAGGCAGTTGTGTGAATTATGTAAATGAATGCATAGGAGTGATTTAGAACACTATTTATTAACAATTTTAATGCATTATTAGTAGTAGTACCATTTGTCATAATTTAATATTTAGAATCCTCACTTTTGCAGGTAAAATTGGCAATTTTTTTTTTTAAAGAGGCATGTATTATTTGTTTGTTTGTTTGTTTGTTTATACATGCACTGGGTACAGTCAGAAGCACGGGAGGGTGAGAGAATTCACCAGAGCCAGAGCGGGGAGCAGAGCAGGAAGAAGGACCGAAGTACACTGCTGAGGGGAGCAGCAGGCGGCAGGAGAGGTCTGCGCACCATGCGGGACCCTCCTCTGGTGGCCGGGGAGCAGCCGGGGATCGAACCGGTGCTGCAGAGGCTGCGGGCAGCTTCGCAACCCAAGTGCTCAACCGCTGCGCCACCGGAGAGGCCCAAATTGGCAAATCTTTTCAGATACTATGCATACTATATACTATAACATTTTGCATACTATCCTATAACATTTTGGTTATGCTAACATTTTTGAATATATAAATAACTCAAATTGAGAGACTTACAATATGTAGTCTTTGTCAACAGTTTTATCTTCTCCTACTGTCTTTCTTCATAGTTCAAGGAGAAAAATTAAAATATTTATTTACTTTGCTTTTATTTATTTAATTTTATTTTAAAGGAGACAACATTGGTTTAAAAACCAAGATGAAAATGCATACATTGTGCAAAAATGAAAAATGATGTAAAAATATGTAAAATTAAAAAAATAGTAAAAATAGCTTGAACAAAAGTTTGTGATATAATGAATAAAAAAGATAATAAACCATTACTGATATTAAAAAAAAAAGTCATATGTGATTTAGAGAATAAGATCATACCCTTCAGGTCTATGTCACTATACCTCACCCACAGCGAAGACACATAGTGACCACCACAGCCCATTGTGACCTCTCCCCACTATTTGTTATTCAAAATGAAGTTCAATTTTCTTCATACATGGGTGAAACTGTTTTTAAAATATTTGACTTGACATTTTTAATATTCTTTCCTTTATTTTTTGCTTACATAAGAACACCTCACACATAGTAATCAACAACATCACAAAGGAGAACATACATGTTTTTAATTGTTTTGAAGTTTCACTGTTGTATTTATGTTGTCTAGCCAGGGGTAAAATAATTGTGAAGAAGACTATCATCTATTTAAACACAAATGCTAAGTACAAATATTTCTGTGCAACCTACTACCTGAAATTTAGTGTTGTAAAAAGCAGCTCCTTTATTAGGCACCTATATTTTGCACATTAAGAAATTTGATAAGGTGCACTGAAGATAGCTTTTAATTATTCAATATCTAGGGACTTGGCTGATGAGACTTGAATGACAGAGGCATTTTAAGAATCTAAGGCTTGAGTCATCTAAAGATAACTATACTCACAAGTATTGTAACTATGATTTATAATACAGTTACAATAGATTATAAATCCATTGTGATGACTAACATTCTGGGAACAAGTGTCATTCTCAAGTTACATTATATATGCAGGTTTAATATTTGGTTTGTCCTTCTCCAAACATAGTAGCTACACTCCAGAGCTTGAATGCCCAAACGACAGCAACAAAGAGCAAATGTCCTACAAAACGATGCATGACTTTTTCTGACTTGGGTTCAGAATTTGCATATCAAGTATTGTGCCACAGTCTGTTGGTTACAGGTGACTTACTAAGGTCAATTCATACTTAAGAGGATTAAGAGAATTAGATTTCACTTCCTAATGGGACAATGAAAAGACTACATAGCAAAGGAACTTATGGGATCTCAGAAGTCATTACATCTCTCTTTGCAAAATAAGATCTCCCTCAATATTCCAGAAGCTTGACCACTTAAAATTACATAAATGATTCACAATGATATATGCAACATTTAAAAATTTGGAAAAAATGCAGCAAATGCACAAAAAATAACTTATGACATACAGTTAATGAACAAAAATTAGGAATTGAAGATTTAAAGATGAAAATAAAAGAGCTGAAGGATGCAAAAAGATCAGTGGAGGAGAAAAAAAATTATACAGAATCTATGGAAGTAGAATAGACCCAAATGGAGGTCTGAATTAGGGACTGTGAAGATCACAAAACACAAATGACCCGGGTGGAAGAAAATAAATAAATAAATAAAAATAATGAAAAAACAGTCCAGGATCTATACAACTCCATTAGGAATGGCAACATAAGGATAATAAGTATCCCAGAGGGGAAAGAGAGGAAGAAAGGAACACTTTATTCAAAGGAATAGGGAAACCCTTCCTGAATCTAGAGAAGAACCTAAATATACATCTTCATGAAATGAAAAGAACATCAGGGTATCTAAACATAATGAATCCTATAAGATAGAAAGTAATGAAACTGCAAATATTTCAATACAAGGAAAGATTATTGAAGGTGACTAAGGGGCAAACACATACAGCCTATAAAGGAAACCCCACAATGCTGATATCAGGCTTCTTGGAAGAAACAATAGATGTAATAAGAGCAAATAAAGGGTCAGGCAAAACTAAACCCTTGACATCTGACCTCAAAGCTGAGGCAAACAGAGCGAAGGGAAGTGAGGTGCAAATCAGGGAAGGAAGGAAAAAAGGGAGCATAGTGGGGAATTACTGGGGCTTTTGTGGTGGACATGGTGTGAAAAACTACAATTGTAGAGGTTTGAACTTACAACCCCTAAAACAAATACAATGACACAAACCAACTTTACTTCAATAATCATAGGGGGCCTCCCTGTGGCACAGCGGGTTGAACACTGTGCTATCAAGCTGTCCGCAGCCTCTGCAGAGCAGTTTCGATTCCGGGCCAGCCAGGGAGAAACCCACATGTTGCAGCAGACGTCTCCTTTCTTGCCTGCTGCTCCCCTCGGTAGTGTCTTTGGTCCTTTTGCATGTTCTGCTCCCCACTCTGTCTCTGGTGAATTCTCTCACCCTCCTGTGCCTCTGATTGTACCCTAGTTCTTGTATAAATAAATACATCTTAAAAAAATCATAATAGGGAAAAAGGGGGAAGGTATAAAAACAATGGAATACTACTCGGTGTTAAAACATAAACAATGGGAAAATTGAACACTTGCAGTTTGCAGCATGCATAGACTTGAAAGAGATAATGCTAAGCAAAGTAAGCCAGAAGGAGAAAGACAAATACGTTATGGTTCCATTGATATGCAGAAAATAAAGAAATAAAATGAAGAGACAACCAAACCCAATCCAGTAACAAACACTAGAAATCTGTCTCTAGAATTTAGGCTATCACAGATATGGGGAGGGAGGGGGATGGAAAACAAAGTATGAAGGATGTTGTCACCTAATCACACCAGCCATCAAAGTACCCACTACTCCTTCATAGTCCATTATGCCTCCTCCTGCCTTTACTCTGGCCTCCTCTTCTCCCCTTCTGGTAGCCACAATTCCACAATCTGATTTCTAGGGTTGTTGCTGGTTTGGTTTTATTTGAGCCTTTGTTTTGTTTCTCTATATTTCACATGTAAGAGAAAAACATCTAGTATTTGTCTTTCTCCTTCTGAGATATATAGTCCTCAGTTATATAACTGTTTATATATATATATATATATAAACTATATATATATATATATATATATACACACACACACACACACACATATAAGCTGTTTTCTTTGAAGGAAGAGTATGGGGATGACATGACAAGGTACCCAAGGGCAGTGCATCTCAAATTTTATCAAGGTCATATCTTTAACTCTGGAGAGTTTTATATATATATATATAAATAACTGAGGACTATTCCATTGGAAACAAAAAAGTGTGGGGGGGGGTCAGATACAACCATTGCCAAAAACTCAAAACACAAAATACAGTAGTAAATCTTTTTCTCAAGTGTAGTAGTGACTAATTATTAGGAAAAAAATGAAAAAGACATACAGTTTCCATATCCTAAACATATTTTAAAGATGCGATGAAATCTACCAATTAGAAAGTGAATATGAAAAGAGAGTTTCCATAAAATCAGAGGCAGTAACTCAGTATAAAGTGAATTTCAATACTATGCAAAGCAATGCATCATTTCAGTGTAATATCAAGTAAAATGTAATTTTTTTACTTCCAATTTGGTAAAATCCATTACAGCTTTCAATTGGAAGATTAAACATACATTAAAAGCCACAAGTTTTTTGAAATCCACACTGTTTGAAATTTAATACACACAAAAAACCCTCTAAAATGAATATAAATTTTATTTTTCAAAACTGAAGAAAGTTAGGTATGATTTTCCATTAGAGGATGCCCTGGATAATAGTTTCATCAAATAAGATACAAATTTCATGTGACATGTTTTTAAACACACTAGCAGTGTTTTCAAAAACAATACTTGACATAAATAATTCATCAAAAATACCATGTAGAATATATTTTGATTTGTTTTCTTATTCACAATATTTAGAACTTATAGCTGATATAAAAATGAATGCTATACTGAAAATCACCTCACCATCTGTTGCTAAAAGTGCTAGACCTCATTTAGCTGTTTTCTTTGAAGGAAGAGTCTGGGGATGACATGACAAGGTACCCAAGGGCAGTGCATCTCAAAGTTTATCAAGGTCATATCCTTAACTCTGGAGAAAAGTAAACTTTCGCTTCTGGTCTATTGCCTGAAGGGCCTTCAACAAGGATGGACCTTTTCTCAGAATTTTCTACTTCACTGATTTTTTTTGGCAGAATATTATATTTTGCTATATTACATGTATTGGTATAAAAATTCCTTACAACATTTTCCAGGGCCTCCCTGGTGGCACAGGCAGGGCTTAAGTTTCAGCACTATCAAGCTATTGCCAGCCACTGCACATGAGTTCGATCCTGGACCAGGGTGCTAACCCACCTGGTGCAGCAGACCACTCCTGTCTCTCCTGCTGCTCCCCTCAGCACTGTATTTCAGTCAATCTGCCTGTTCTGTTCCCTACTCTGTCTCTGGTGAATCCTCTCACCTCACATCTCTGGCCTGCACCCTAGTTCTTGCACGCATTGACAAATAAAAATAAAATATTTAAAAATTACACTTTCCATAAAATAAAATTTTGCCTAATTTGCATTTGAAGCTTTCCAAATCTTTAGCTTATTGGAAGGAAAAAAAGAAGATTTGATTTTGCAGGCAAATAAAATGACTCTCTATGCCCTTGTGTCCATGAACTGTTAATTGGTCAACTGGTATTTAAAACGAACATTTCTTCCTTTTGACTCAAATCAGTTAAAAATTTAGTAATTATGTTTATGTACAAAACAATACTGTGGTCTCCAGTTACAAGGTGAAATAATGGTGTTTATGTTTTACATGTTACTTCATGATAATTTTATGAAATTATATATTTAATCAATGTTGCAGATCTAAAGCAAAAAAAGGCCAAAATCCTTTAGTTTTAAATAATTCTTTATACTACAATTACTTATTTACCTTTAAAGAATTAATTGTGTACATGTCTCTTCCTATCACTATCACCTTTTTTATGTAGTCATTTTTTCTCTCATTTCTGTTTTATTTTTCCATGGTTAGATGTTGTAGCCCATCTGTGTTCCTTCACTGGGAGAGGAGATAAGTAAAATACCATGTATGCACACCATAAAATAATATCCATCATTTAGAATCAACAAATTAGATGTGCACATAGGGACACAAATGGCCTTAAGAACACACAGTTGAGTAAATTGAAAAATAAAATAAGCAACAGCATTAAATTGGCAACATAATTCAATCTATGTAAAGAAAAGTGGATGCTTTTAAAACCATCTTTATTTTACAAGTTCATTTTCAACTAAAAAGTCAAATATTATTTTCCTTTCAAGTTATATGGGTTGTGATGTCTCTCCTAAAGTAATCCTTCTGTTGCCTCTCTGCCTGTCTTTGGGAATTACCACATCTTTTCTTAGGAGTTATATTCTTTCTTCATAGTACACTTGAAATTCATTATCACTATTCCCTTATTTTGCAACTGGATTAGCTGTACTTGATAATGCTAAACTACTATAAGTAAAGACTTAAAATTCCTAAGAAGCCTAAAAAGAGAATTTTTTCACTTATAGTTCATAGACATGCTTTTGGATAGCAGAGGCTTTGTTCTACAGGGTAATTTGGAATCTAGTCTCCTTTTATCTTTGCATCTACCTTTACCCCCAAGACTGTTGTAAAATTTATTGAATCTCAGAATTATCTAGAGGACATGTTTAAAGAAAGATTGTTCTTACCCCTCAAGTCCTTCCCATTGCAGTATTTCTTATTCATTAAGTCAGGGGTAGGCCTGGAAACTTGCTTCCAGCAAGTTACCTGATGCTGCTGCACACTTCAAAAATATTGTCCTAGGATACTATCTTTTTGCATACAGCTGGGAAGGTAGAGAAAGTACAATCACTCCTTATATCCAGGCCATAAAGTAACACATGCCATGTGATTCATAATCCATCAGCAACAAAGTTTCCATTGTTAAATACAGGGGAAAACTCACAGATGGAGTGTGTATGCCTAAATGACATAGTGCTTACAGGCAATAATTGCATTCTATGTCAAAAGGAGCACAAATACTGTAAGCCAGTCTTTCCCTCTGGAAATGTCACCAAAATCTGAACACATCTTCACACAAAAGTACACATTCACCATCTCTTATACATATTCAACTGTCTTCCCCCACTTTTTAAATTTAAAATCATATTGATTTACCTTTGATTTGCAATATCATATTATTTCTGGATTATGACTTCATATCTCAATATGTGCCCAAACCTCAGTGCACACACCACTAAATTTCCAGATCCACTGTCAATATTAGATTGACCCCCCTACCTTTTCTATCCAACCGGCTTCCACTACCGTTCGGGTGGCCATCTTATTTTCACATAGTCCATGACTTACACTTGTGTGAATTCATATTTTGATACAACACTTATCTCATTCTGTGATCTATAGGAGCTGTTATCTCTATCAATATCAGGTATGACTTTTTATGATTCAGTTCTCTATATTATATATGAGAAAGGAAAACTATATGTGATTAAGAGAATCATTAAATTTTACACTTAGTGCCTACTTTGTGCCCATTTCAGAACTAATGCTAAAGAAGCATTAAATGATGCAGAGGGAACTTGTATAAGAAGCATTTGGGTAGGGCCTCCCCAGTGGCACAATGGGTTGAGCACAGCACTGTGAAGTCGTCCTCAGCCTCTGCAGCACAGGTTTAATTCCTGGTTGATATTGGAGATACCCACATGGCACAGCAGACCTCACCTGCTGCACCTGCTGCTCCCCTCAGCAGTGTATTTAGGTCTGTCTGCCTGTTCTGCTCCCCACTCTGTCTCTGTTGAATCCTCTCACCCTCCCGTGTTTCTGGCCTGTACCCCAGGTCTTGTATAAAAATAAATAAATATTTAAATAAAAAAAAGCATGAAGGGATGATGCTCAGTGAAATAAAAAAAAAAAAAAAGAAAAATACTGGATAGTCTCACTCATAGCAGGAATCTAGAAAACCTAAATAAGGGACCAGGAAAAAGAATAAGAAAGAAAAAATCAAAATCAACAAACAACTATGAATCAGAGATACACTATGGGTGGGGGAAGGAGGGATGGGGTTAAAATAAGGGGGTTGCAATTGTATGGGGAATATAAAAATACAAAAAAAATTTAAAAAGCAGTGGGGAAGATATTGATTAGAGTACAGTGTTCCACATGCAAAATCAGTTAAGTAGCAAAAAGAGTGTTACTTAATATACCCAACCAGAAAAGACAGGAATTCAAAAGCTGGGAGACACAATCTCTCACTCAACACTCACATGTGAATCAATATTATATCCATAATTCACTGGACAAGAAGAGGTTAGCTTCCTAAAATGAAGCACTCTTACATCACAGCAACTTCATAATATAATGACCAAAGAAACCTATAACCATTTACTGAGGGGATTCTAGATAGGCAATGGAAAGATTCTAGATACTTTCAGGGTTACTGGGAATAAGATTTGGTTGACACTGATACTCGGAGACACAAAATTTCTTCATAGTTCCTCATTAAATCAGAGGTTTGGGGAGGACTGGGGCCTTGCCATCTAAAGTCTGTCTGACACACATGGGACTATGGTGATGGATCAGGGGTGCTATGGTGGTGGGAGAACTACAGGGACTAACACCTGAGGGGAGAAATTCAATATTGTATAAAAATGAACAGTAACGTAACAATGTGAATATAAAGTCTGACTTATAAGGGGCCTACTGAGTGCACAGTCATTCCCCTCGTCCCCAAATATGTAATCAGTTACAATACTTGTCAGTTGGAGTAACTGCTACAGTGATTATTTGGTCTGGAGAGTAAGTGCTATAATTAGGGAAGCTGAAAGAAACTCAAAAACGACCACTCCCCCAGGCAGATTCTAACATCACCTTTTGAGAAATAACTTGTGTTATGTCACTGAACCCTAGAAGAGACAGATCGTTTATCATGGAGCAAAAAGTGATAATGCATCTGGAATTGTCCATTATGAAGTGTGTTCTGCTAGACTCAATAAATTATAAACTCAGAGGGCGCCATAAGCAGTCATAATTTGGAAATGCTATAGCTTGCAGAACAGTCTGAGAGTACATAAATAAGCTTGCATGAGTGGATAGCCTAGAGCTCCATGTAGTCACTAAATTTATATAAATAAACCTTTCACAGCTCACATGTTTGTTCATATGAGTATGTTCAAATGAGAGATGACTACTCACAGGATTTCATTTATTGACTCAGTATGTATATGCAAGGTGAACACGGTGGCATCAACATTACATCCACTTTCAGGGTGGCTATGAATTACAGAAGAACGAACATTTCCCAATGGGTGTAGCTTCTAACAGTGAAGCTGACCACATAGATTATGTAGTAGCACAAGTGGCACATGGATATATGGTACCTGGTAGTGTCACCAAGTGTGAAGATATTTGTATCATATAGTGATGCCCCTCATAAAGCATCTACCATGACAAAAGTACTGGATAACCAAGTGGATGATATGACTTGGTCAGCTGATGTCAGCCAAACATTACATGCTTTTTTTTTTTTAACTAGCATTATAGACACACAAGTAGAATAATGACTGTTGTGAGAGTTAATCACAGTAGGTTTGGAATTAGTTTGATCTCTCTTGCTAAAGTTTGCACATTGGAATGACCCTCAGTGAAGGATTGAAACATTCTGATTAATACTGTAGCTTTGTAACGATAGGTCTGAAGTTTCTGGCCCATTTGTTCCAGCTCATCAGCATTGTTTATTGATAACAATGAGATTGATGATTCACACCTGGTCTCTGTGAGACTCCAGAGGACTCTGCTGTTAAAGCTGGTCATGTAGCAGAAATATGTTACATGCCAGCAAAACTCAAAAATCTTCAGCCAAGAATCCATTTTGAATTCCCTAATTTCAAGATGTTCCATGCACACATTGATGATTTCTTAGACATGAAAAACATGCATCTCTGGCCCTTAGAGGTAGAGTCCATTAAGAATTCACCCTGATGTCTTCGGACCACTATCTCTGAGATATAATTTGGTGGTAATGTATATATGTTTACTTTAGTGCTGTCAATAGTATATATTTTCTCATAGTATGCTATAGATTTTTAAGCATTTTATCTTATATATTGTATATCTTTATCAATCAAAGGCTGCTTAACATCTATAGTTAGTGCAATGAGTGGCAGAAAAGAAGGCTATTAACTGACTCAGCAGTGTGGACTTCACTTACTAAAACCAATCTAGCTTTGGATATGCCACTGACTAGATACAGATCTTTTCTGAGCCACTAATATGACAGTATTCCTCAACTATGGCAGTAAACTACTTAGTGACAAATTTTCTTCATTGACTTTCACTTTTCTAGAAGGGTCATAAGTTTATCGTCACAGGTACTGGAACACAATTCCCAGTGTGTTGACTTCCCTGCTTGCAAAGCCTTACACAATAATGTTACACAGGACTTACAGATGCTTATTGCAAAGACATGGAATTTGCATAGTTTATATTGCTTCATCAGATTCATTACAAATTATCACAAATTTAAATTGCCATCTATTTATTATTTCACAGTTTCTATAGATCAGAATTTCAGTAATACATGTTACTCTATTTGTACTCTCTGCTCAAGATATTAAGAGGTAAGGTATAGGTTATGTTTCCTCTTGGGAGTCACAGTCTGCTCTGAGTTTAGATGGTCAATGGCAGAATTTAGGTTATTGCAGTTGTAGTATACAGATTCCATGTGTCACTTACAGCTCCCATAAACTGCCTGCCATAGACATTTTATTTTCCAAGGCCAATGAATGAGAATATTCTTCAGCATAAATAATTCTTCTGTCTCTAATGTCTAGAAGAATTTTTTTAAAAAAAAAGTTCACCTGATTATCTAAGATCCATCTATATGCAGTGGGAAAATATACTTGCCAGTTGGACTAACCCTTACCTTAAGCCTAGTGGAATGAGAGCTTACATAAGTGGGGGGGAGCTAAATAAAATGATGAAATCTTTCCCCAAAAAGAACATAAAATGTCCAAGGTTAGATATGCCTTTTGAGAAATAGCTCATGGCATATCATGAACCTTGATAGAGTCTGAAACACCAAACCATGGAACAACAAGTAATCAGACATCTGGGACTTCCCATTATAAGACACGACACGTTCTTCCAAATCCATCAAAATATGAATTCAAAGGGGCCTGTAGGCAATTATAAGATGAGAATGAAACATAATGGATTATACATAGTACATACCAGGGAATGGGAATCTTGGGGTCATTACAGATTTTACCTACCAAAAGAGACCAGGCAACTTTGAATATGATCATAGACTCACTTCACAGAAAAAGTAGATTGATTGTGGATCTGCTGGTTATATCACCAGTGTATACTATCCAGAAGCAGATGGTCTCATAGAGGGCTAGAAAAGCCTCCTAAAGGCAAAGATAAAGCACCAGCTCAGAGGCAAATCACTGAAAGGATGGATAACAACTTTTCAGAATGCAGAATATGCTTTTCAGTCAAAAGTGTTTATGCCACTCAGTGTCCCCAAACATTTCTAGAAACCGGAGATGGAAGTAGACGAGGCCCAACTTGCCATTACATGCAAAAATGCATGAAAATATTTCATGTTTTTCATTTCTGTAAATATGGGATTTGAATATTGGACATTCTTTTCTATAATGTGACTCATTCTTGTTTTGGAAATACAAATAATTCATTAAACTACATCTGTTATCTCAAAAGATGTAGTTTTGACTACTTATAACAGGGACTATCAGACCAAAGAAAGAATCATCATATGAATCAATTGTAATTGATTACAATCACCAGGAGGAGTTAGGACGAAACCCAGATGATTTACATCTTCTTCCCAGTACTTCCTGGCCCCAGATTTGCTTAGTGGACACTCTTAGTAATCTAAACTGAAAAGATATGATTTTCAAGGACTTATATTCCATAGGAATTTAGGTATGGGTCACATCATCAGGTAATGCATCAAGACATGGAAGAAAATAGATGAAAGTAAGGGTCATAGAGGATTAATAGTAGAGGGGAAGGATGAATACTAGTGGTGACCCTGATGCCAACTATAATTTTTTTTTTAAATTATAGCTTATTCCACTTGCCTGCCTTTTCTAAGTTTCCTCTTAGAAAAAGAGGCCCAAGGGAACCATAAAAGCGATGCTTTTGGAAACTGTAGTGTCTTCAGAATAACCATGAATCCCAAGTAGACTTCTTTTCTAGTCTAAGATTTTCCCCCTTTTTGTCCACCCAATAATCATCTTGTATGCATGTCTTGTATTGTCATGTGCTTAAGGAAAAAGAGAACATTTGCCTGTATTCTTTAGCCTTGAGTACTTTCCTTTATTTTGTCACCTACAGAGGTGATTCCAAATTTGTGAGATAATATTTCATATGAATCCTTTTCCCATCAGAGCTATGTATTTTTTGGGGTCCCTTTCACAGTCCAATCTAAAGTTTCTCCTGATCTCCCTCAGAGTTCTCAACATGTGACTTCTTTCCTTTACTCCACTGGGAAATACATTATTTGGATTCTATACTTTCTGCTTTGGTTTAGTATCTAATTTTCCTGAATACATTCTAAAGAACCTCCTAAAATATCTGTAAGAAATAAAATACATGTGTTCTTCAGTGTCAAAGCTGATAAGTACCTGAAAATTAATAATAGTTTAAGCACATTTTCCATTGGAAATTTGAAGTATTATTTTGTAATTTTCTAAAAACCACTGTTCCTGATGGGAAGTTTGGTGCCTGTCTGATTCTTACTTCATTGCTGTTGTTTTTCCAACAACAACAACAAAAAATTAACTCACTTTCTTTCTTTTAATAATTTGTTCTTAACAAAATGTTTTAGATGTTAACTAATCACTTCAGAAAAAATATTTAAGTCAAGCTGTCTCTGTGATATTAACCAGATTGCTAACTTGTTTAATTAGAATTAAGTAACATGTTATGAAATGCATTGTTTACTATATCATAGACCCGGATTAATTATAAAAGAGATGAACAACAATTCACACAAAATGAGAAAATTTGAACTTTAAAATTTGTACTCCTATTACACTGAATCATCCCCAAATATAAGTGTGTGTGTGTGTGTGTGTGTGTATTTAAAGTCCTAAGCAAGAATGAAACATATCTGGAAAAGATTGGCACATGAAATATTTCTCCATGTACAAATTCTTTCCACAACATATTAAACAATTGCTTTACCAGAATTTTATTATGATACCTATCTATATGCTGGAAAGAAAAGATAAATGATAGAAACTCTTTCAATATGAAATAAAGATATAGGACAAAATAGAATTATCAGTCGAATGTCACAGGAATTTGATTTTTGATTACATAAAACGGTACTGTGCTGAAGCAAATTAAATTCTTAGTAAAATACTCATTTTCATATTAATGATGAATGCATTACAGAAATCACACTTGCAATTTAGAGCTTTGTTTTGCAGTTGTCTGATGTAAACAATGCTAATTGACTTTATATGGTAATGTTAAGTCTATATTCGATTTTGCACATTGGAGAGCTTACAGAAAGATTGACCTTGAACAATTTACATTAGAGAAACTGCCATAGAGATATAACACAGACCAGATGGCATGTGATAATTTTCTACTTTGTAGTCAAAGACTGTGAAAAAGGTTCTAGTACTTGAAAATGATTACATCCATATTTACATTGCATCTGCTATGCATTTTTAAAAGTAATTGTACCAAATTTCTTTGAGTTTTAGGATTTTCTAAATTGGTACACACAATTTGACCTACTGTACTTTAAGCAATCATATAGTTAGAGTAAGTAACTTAGCTAATTAAAAAAATAATTGAACTGGGATAAAGATACAGAATTTTTATTTTTGTGACCACCATTATCCGTTGATTAAAAACCTCTAAACATAGCCCATAGATGCTCAAAACATACTTGTTGAATTTATTTATGAATTTAATATACAAATAAGATAAGATCTGTGTATATAATACATATAGCATGATGACGATAATCGATAATACTTTAAAGTTGCTAAGAGAGTAGATCTTAAAAGTTCTTCAAAGGAAAAAATATAACTATATGATGGATGATAAACTAAACTTATTTTGGTAGTCATTTTGCAATATATACATATATCAAACACTATGTTATTCACCTTAAGCTAATATTATATGTCAATCATGTCAATAAAACTAAAACATAAAAATAAATTTTAAAAATTAAATTATCTGTTTTTTTGGATAACAATTATATATAGCAAAGTTTTTTTATAGCAGATTTAATAAATTGCTGTGAGTATAAAGTAGAATTTTAAAATTGATTTTCTACATTAAAATTTTATTTAGCATTGTTTAAAATATAAAATTTTAAGATATAAAAATGAAGTAGTATAGATTTATCTGAGATACAGTGAAAATCACCTTGAAATGAGGAAAGAAAAAAGCAACCCTGCCATTAATCAGACTGGGAGGACAACAAATAAACCCATGTGCAAAGTTAGAGAAAATATCAAAATCCTGCAGTAACTGTAAAAGTCTTAATGACCTGTTGGGATGTTTGCTACTTTCTCACCCCTATGGTGGCTCAGAACCACTTAACTATTTTGATGTATTAATGAAAATACCCAATTGTTAAACTGGCCTTGCCTTGTAATGGCTCCTAGTCCTTGTTAATCTGTTTCTCCTAAACTCTCTATGAAAATAGCCTGGTTCAGGGCCTCCTTGGTGGTGCAAGGGGTTAAGCACAGCACTATGAAGCAATCTGCAGCCTCTGCAGCACAAGTTTGATCCCGGTCAGGGAACAACCAACACGGAGCAGCAGACCTCTCCTGCCTTACCTGCTGCTCCCCTCAGCAGTGTATTTCAGTCAGCCTGCCTGTTCTGTTCCCTACTCTGCCTCTGGTGAATCCTCTCAGCCCGCACCTCTGTTCTGTACCTCAGCTCTTTTATGCATAAATAACTAAATAAATCTTTTAAAAAAATAGCCTGGTTCACTCAGACCTTCTCAGAATCCTTTAAAATGAACCAAAACTTTAAAAAGTAGCTTCCCTTCTTCCTCTTACAGAGTGGCATGCCATATTTCCTCCTGAATACATCACATACACCAAGTCAATAAATGCGATTCTGTTAAACTACAGGTTTGATCCTGACAACCCATGGCTGATTAGGCTTCATCAAGAGTGATTCCCTTAAGAATGCCTGTATTAGGTGAACAGCTTAGCCATTAGAGTTTGGAAAACACAACTGTCTACCCTGCATTATATAAGATCTTGGTTTTAAAAAACTGGTAGGCAAATTTTATTTTTTAAGTTTCATAATTTTCAAATATATGCTGAGATAAGTTAGACCCAGACAGACACAAAGAGGGCAGAACTAAAAAGTGCTGAGCAGGAACGTTACTTCAGCACAGGAATTAAAGTCCTCTCCATAGCAGATAAGATGCTTTTAGTTATACAAACTATGTAAGAAAAAAACATCAACTTAGCAACTTAAATTGAGAGACAATTCATTCCCTCTCCAGGCTGTGGGTTGGCTGAGATCAGCGGTACAGCTCTTTTATTCACTCTTGTTGGACAGGCTGCCATGGTTCAGAAGCCTGGGGGACAACTGCAGTAGTGGCTCAGCTGGGACACTGGAATGCCTGGTGTCAGCTGGAAATCAGGTGCAGCTGGGCTCTTCTCAGGCAGTTACACAATTCTCCCGCTCATGAGTTCTTTCCAATTGGGAAGCCAGACTCATATAGCACCTCAAACGTGTAAAAAACAAAAGATGGCAGGATTTCTTAAAGCTTGAGTCCAAAATTGGCAGAGCATCATTTCTACCACATTCTAGTAGCTAAAACGAGTCATGTGGCCAGCACAGACACTATATGGGTGGGAACTCCATAAGGTCATTGATAGAGGAGATCCGATAAATTATGGGACTGTCTTTGAAGACTAGCTCCTACAGGCTTCCCTAGAATCCCTAACAATTTACATTCCTCCCATATGTCAAGTATACCCCCACATATATCCTTTTATGCCTTCAGATTTTAAATCTCATATGAATTGGATCCAGTTGCCCATGATACTCCTTTAAGTGTGATTCATTTCTAGGTGAAGAACTGTGATCTAAGGAGAAAGTCCCCTGCCTCCAGAGTCACTCTGTCCTGCTGGCCCCATAAATACCCAATATATAATGGGGAGATGACATAGGGAATGGAAGAACCAAAATAGATCCTTGTTTTCATAAGGGGCAAAGGGCAGGGGTTGTATAAACAGATAGTATACACAGATCCACAGAGACTCTAAATCCAATAAATTCTAAGTAAGGAATCATGGTAAATTATACCCCAGTTCTGTTACTCTCATTACCACTTTATGAGCCATCCATTATTTTCTGTAAGACATGGCCTAAGCTCGTAGCTGGTTTGGTCTCTCTGTTAGCGTCCTATTCAAAACGTCATGTCTTAGCACAATAACTGCATTGTTACCATTCACAAACTCCATGTACTAATGAAATAAATTGGGGAGATTTTTCCTCTAGGTGATGTCACCTAGGATTATAATTATATGAGGGCTTATAAGTCAAGGATATCATATATTTGACACCTTGATGGGGACAACTGAAAAGCTGAGTCCCTCTTTCTTTCGATTCTTTTTTTTCCCTTTTTTTTTTTTGAGATTTATTTATTTATTTATGCACGCACTGGGTACAGTTAGAAGCGTGGGAGGGTGAGAGAATTCACCAGAGCCAGAGTGGGGAACAGAACAGGCAGATTGATGAAATACACTGCTGAGGGGAGCAGCGGGCACGGCAGGAGAGGTCTGCTGCACCATGTGGGACCCTCGCTGGCGGCCTGGGATCGAACTGGCGCTGCAGAGGCTGCGGGCAGCTTTGCAGCCCAGCGCTCAACAACTGTGCCACCAGGGGAGGCCCTTTCATTTGTTTCTTAAGCCTCATCTCTTTCTCTTTCTCTCTCTCTTTTTCTCTCTCTCTCTCAAACACACACACACTCTGTCAAACACACACATCCATTACCTGGATGGTAATCATGTTTTCAAAAGGACCTGAAAATGAAATTACAGCTGTTGAAATTCTCTGCCTCAATATATTACATATTTCTTAGTTTATGTTTTCTCACATAGAATTTGAGAAAGGGATTCAAGTGTAGGCAGGAGTTGTGGCACTGACTCATTTATGAGGGTGGCTAGCTAGAGAATAATCCTGCTTGGGATTATTCTAGGGTCCATAGCACCACATGGACTCTTAATATTGCTTCTCTAACAGTACAATAGAAAGGTTCAAAGTTCAAGTGTATCAACGAAGTTTCCAGGACTGTTAAATCTTAGATGCTAAATGTTTGCAGTGACTTTCATCAAATTCTCTGTATCATAGAAGTTATAGGCTCAGACTCAATTCATATGGGGAGGAAACATATAATTACATAAATCCTAGGAGATAAGTTCATTAGAAAGCTAGCACAGGCACCATCAGGTACGCCAGTATCAAAGCTCCAGTGACTTAGACTTTAGCAGAATAGTCAAAATATCATTTAAATTCAGGAAGCTTAACAGTTTAAATCACCCACTTTATTTTTAAACCTGCATTCTTTACAGTCTCTTGTTAATTTTCCTTCCTACAGTGAAGGCATCATCTAGTTTTATCACTCTCCTATTATTTTGTTTAATACCCATAGTTATTTTTGTGATTTTGAATCTATACACAAATTTTGTCTACATCTATCTTATATTTATGGATTATGAATCTAGGGTCCATAGCACCAATGGCCCCCGTGTATGGACTTCAGTACAACTGTGACCAACATGGACTCACATAAATTGGCCATGTTTTCATATAAGCTTTATAAGACTTTCTTCTCTACTGTACACAGTTGACCTAGCCTAACATTATGTGATTTCTTGCACAAAATCAATAAACAATCATTAGATGAATGCTTGTATAAATAACTCTGTGTGTGTGTGTGTGTGTGCCTGTGCATGCATTTTTAGGACTCTGAGTCTAAAAATTTTATCAGGTTTTTAAAAGGACCTGAAAATGAAATTACGGCTGTTGAAATTCTCTGCCTCGATATATTACATATTTCTTAGTTTATGTTTTCTCATATAGAATTTTAGAAAGGGACTCAAGTGTAGGCAACAGTTGTGGCACTGACTCAGTTGTGACTGTGGCTAGCTAAAGAATAATCCCACTTGGACTCTGGAAGAGAGTGGTGAACAGAAGAAACTCCCCCTGAGAGTGCAGGAACTGAAGAATTTACATACTGTTATTTTCAGTCAGTCAGTGTTTAGGGTTGCTTCAGTGACGGGATGGTAATTAATTTTCTGATTATTCAAGCCTGCTAAGTATGAAGGCAAAACAGTTCTTGTCACAATAGGGATGTTTTCCTTCAGGTAGTTTAAAGAGTGTCCAATGCACTGCATGGCATGGCTTCTGGGGCAGAATACCAAGAACTGCCACTCAGGCCAACACTAGAGCAAAGTTCCAGAAATATTTCCCGGAATTCATCACTCTGCATTAAGAACTTAATTCACTGGTTAAGATTTGTCTAGTTGCCTCTAAGCTTTTCCAAGTTTTGTTCCAACCAGAAATAAAATAGTTTAAATTAATTGTGACCTATATGGAAGCCTGCCCTCTTCTAGCTGTTACTGTATTTTTACTACACATTCGTATTGAATAAGTAAGTAGTATTATAGTTAAATTTAATTTTTACAGTTATATTTATATAGTTGTAATTATTTTACAATTGTTGATTCTTACCTTCCATTTTATTATTATTATTTTTTAAAACCAATGGTAGTTTCTATACTTCCCATGTGTAGAGATTGTTTAACTCCTCTTTAACAAAATCATTCAGGAAATTTTCATTGCTTTTAGAAGAATGTCACCTAAATTCCTGAACCTGATTCATACGTCACTTCACACTCCAGTCCTTATTTATGTGCTGCAGTCCTCAAGGATGTTTTTTATCCTCACTGTTGTATCTGTGCACATACAGTCTTTACCCAATATGCAGAAATTACAGTGTCTGGTCACTTCCTCATCATGATATCACTCCAAAATCAAATTTTCAAGGAAACATACCATATCTTTTGGGACAATTCATAGTGTCTTACCCTTGTATTTCAAGCAGCACTTTAACATTTTTCATACCTTTACTACAACTTAACCATATTACTATATTCATATTGGGGTTCATTTTAGTGAGGTAGCACTGATTTACAACACTGCATGTCATTAGGAGTAGAGGTATACTACTCTTACTACAGGTAAGAGGTATACTACATCTTACTCTCATGTAAGTCACCATATCACTAAGGCATTTTTAATCATAGATTCCCCTAATGAAACTCATCTTTTTGAGGCTAAGGAGTAATTTACTCACCAATAGTAATAAAGCTCTGTAGAAATGAGTCTCATTAGCTTAGGACACATGTAGATGTATGAAGTTGCATCCACTTTTTACCAAATTCAGTAAGTGTGTCTTTAGACACACTACTTGCTTTAAGCTGAATTATTTATCTATAAAATGGGCACCTTAATATTCTGTTTCCTTTGGCATTGTTTTAGAATTAAATGTGTTATTAATGTAAAGTGCTTAGCAGGATGTCTGGCAGGCGGTGCTATTAAATGTAAATATTACTAATAGTAAATACAGGCATTCTAGTTGTAGTCATACTGATAAAGCAGCACTAATTTCTTATCTTGTGAAAGGTCCCTAACAATGTTAGTAGAGTGAATGAAAGAATACATAAATAAAGGTGGGCAGAAACAATTCATACTACTCCTACATAATAACATACTTTTCCTTGAAAAAGGAATAGATGGCAAGAAAAAGGAATAGATGGTGCCCCTTTTATAGTATCTCCCCCCGTGTTACAGTAGGTGACAAGCTAGCTACACTGAATCACAAATAGACCTGATGACAGAAAAAGAAACACAAACAGGAGTATATCAGAGGTACTGGAACTATCTGCTTGTATGAGTGGGCCATCTCCTCTACCCTCAGCATTATCTCCATGCTTCTGATGTCTCTAATTTGTCATATTTAATATTCTGTGTAAGGAGCTAAAGAGAATAATCTTTCCATGAGGAACAAGCTACTAAGGAGGAAACTGACAATGGATCTTGTTCTTATCTCATTATCTTTGCATTACTTACTTGTTCTTTTACTAATAAGGAAAGAAAAGTACCTTAACTGAATCTTTTCTATCACTTTCTAATTTTGCCTGGCCAATTCAAATGTTTAGGTCACTTTCTTGTAGATCAATAAACACACACACACACAAAACATTAGTTAATAGGGAATATATATTTTTTAAAATAATGTATAGGAAATATAAATCAGGATCCTTAGCAGTACTTAACTGGGATAAACATTCTTCACAAACAACAGTAATAAAATTATTGCATATCTGGGTCCTTGAAATAACACAATCTTGACCAATTATTTGGGTTTAGAATATTAAATACCCTCAAAACAATGATGCTTTTACCTATAATCTGTCATGTACAACCTCGTGTGGGTGAAAATGTTGTTTGACAGAAAGTATTGTTTTGGAGAAGGTAGTTTGAGAATACAGAAGTTTTTGAAAGTAAAGATAATACAAGATTGAGAAAATGAAGCAATAGTAATATAGAGGTAGAATACGTTAAACTGCTTATTACTTTGCCGAGGACTTTTCTTGTATCATTTCATACATAAGGAAAGTGATTTATGCAATGAAAATAACTGTGTATGCCTAGTGTGGAACTGTACCTGAAAGGATTATGAAACAGTTGTTCTCAAATAGTTTCATCTCGTGATCCTCTATGTGACAGATGACTCTTCGACAATGAAGAATCAATATCTTTTTTCCTTGATTAGGAGTAAACTCCAAATGCTGGCATTCACCTTTTTAACTTCTGCTCATTCAAGAATTACTCAGTGAAAGCAGAAGCAAATCGAGGGTAAGGTCTTCACATTCCAACTTTCTCTCCGTTTTGTCTCACACAGTTGAGCTTTTTGTTTTCAGATTGTACATTGCACTTATCCAAATGATTGTAAAGTTTGGGTTGAGGGTATGCTTGGATGAACATGAGCTTTATTTCCCTTAGTGTAGTCCCAGCCTTCAATACCACCCAGACGCTTCCACATAGGCTGAATTCTGCGGCTCAGCAACTAAGTGGTACAAGCCACAGGGAGTGCATAATACCAATTTTCCACCGCCTGCACTGCCTACCCATTTGCTTAAAATTGCAATTCGAAGATGTTGACTTTACTCTATAAAGCTCTAAATAGTTTGGGCTCTGCCTCCCTCAGAAATCCCCTCTCTCTCTGCCGTATAATAACAATTGAAGTCAGGCAGAATGCTCTTGCCTGGTGAGAGCTTCCAAATTTAAGGCATATGGAGCTTTATTTAAAATGGGAAGGATACTCCACATGGTCATCCTTTTCTTAGGCATCCCTGTGCTGCTACAGCCTAGTGCAGCCTCTTATATTGACCTTCTGGGCAACTTTTTATTATGACCTTTAATTAAAATAGTTGCTGGAAATAGTGTTTTTCTCTAATATTTCTGGAAGTTCTTTCCTGCTAATATTTAATGCTTTCATTTCCTCTGTAATTTTGTATTTTTATTTTTTGTGTTATGATTTTAACAAGTTTGATAAAGGGTACAATTTAAATATATTATTTAAATCCATCATTATTAAAACCACTGCAAAATCTGCATAATAGCAGAATTTAGCACATGGAAAAAATATTTTAGGAGTTTTTTTATAAGTAATTGCAGTTGTTTTAGAAAAATGTTATGACTAAAATGTAAAGCGAGTCATCAAAACATATCACTGAGGACTGAATAAATTTTGGAATCTTTTGATATATGCCAAGAACTGCACACATGTATTTTATGGTCCTTCTGTGAATAATATATTTTAATCAGAATGTAATTGTTTGAAAGAAACTACTATAACATAATGGTAGCGGTTTTCAATTTGATATATTTATACATACACACACTACATTTCAACACATTCATTTAACAATCAGTATTAAATTGAAGATAGCTTTTGGGATTGAAATTTAACAACTGAAATATTCTAAGAGCAAAAAACCAATAATTACATAACCATAAATTACTCTAAATGGCAATGATTTTCTTTTTTTTATATTTACAATCCAGCCGACATGCAATTAAGTTACTACTATTCCTACTGCTTTATATTTAATTTTAAAATATGCATAATATGCCTTCCTGGGTACTTTAGAAACAAAACAATGCACTCTTTTGGGATAGAAGATTTTAGTTTTAATTGAAAAGTGCTTATACTTGGATTCAAAAATCAACTTTATAAAACTAATATTAAAATACATAATTTTAAGATGGTCTGTATTCCTTCATGCCCTAAACGTTACAACTGGGAAAGTACTTCTGCTAATTTAATAATATTTGAGAAATATTTAAATTTCTCTATCTTTGAGAAAATTTAAAAATCTAATGTAGCTATAGTCAGGCTATGCCTTTGCTAGTTCATGGATTTACAGTTTTAATCGTACCCTCTTTCTTACCTTTGAATCATCTTAATATTTCCTTCTACCAAAATGTTTCCAAACCCTTTTATGTTTGTTCTTGATAATTTATTGGTTTTTTTTTCTTTACCCAGTGATTTCTACCAAATAACCAAATCCAATAGCTTTACCACTATCCCACTGGGAGTGTTGTTTTTTTTTCCTTCATCTTAATTAACCTTATTTTATCTAAATCCAATCACTTCTCCATACTGAGTTTCACTCTCCAGTTATTCTCCTTATCACACTATTGTTGTCAGCAACTCCCTGGCTCAGCACTCTAATAAGTCTCACCTATCCTTGTATTTGCTATTGCATTAAGGCTTAAATTTTCTACCTGTTCCCCAAGATTTTCAAATCACCTTGATGATCTGTCTCTAAGTGAATACTTTTCCATCCATCAGAATCCAGTTTGGTATTATTTCTACTGCTCTGGCTAATCAGATCATTTCCACCTTTGAAATCCTATTGCAGTTTAAGTTGAATCAAATTGCTAAAATAATTCATTCTTTAACATGATAGTAGTTCTATAAAAATCTAAAATAAATGATATATTTTACATCCTAAATAAACTGTGTTTATTTCCCCAATTTAATAAAAATTGAGGGGAAGGATCATGTTTTCTTTAACTCAATCTTGCGGACAAAATCTGCAACACATCTTAAATCATGGAAGCAAATTCACTGATTGAATTAGTCAGTGAAGACATTTTGGAGTTAGAAATGAATCTTGAAGTTTAGATACCATGTCCATAAATAAGAATGTGACTAATGTATTTACAAGAGTCACATCTTTACTCATTCTCAACAATGAGTGGTACAGAAGGGACACAAAACCAAAGCTTGAAAATTTTATATAGCGGTTTACAGTTCAGGGGCAACTTCACAGGTGTGAGACTTATGCAGCCTCACAGGACACTGGCTGCAGAAAAACTAAGTGGTTGGTTTAATGTTCTGCCCCACTGATTTTTCAATATGATACTCTGAATTTTCAGATTATACTGGGCTCAACAAATTATGTCATTTTCATATTATAGTAGATGTAGCAAATTATCTAATTTGTAGTAGTAGAACTATGTGTCCCAATCCTGAGCTGTACTCAAATGAGAAGACCCTGAGTCAACTATACTTTTATAGGATTCATGCTATTAAAAAAACTTTGATGAACACATGTACCACCAAATGAATGGATCCATGGTAAATATAAAGAATGATCACTGTTTTAAAATAAAAGTTAAATGTCAATTATACCTCTATCAGCAAAAAAAGACATTCAAATCCCCTGAAATATATAAATGAATAAATAAAAATAAAGTGGTGCTTATACACCTTCTTATCATATTGCCTGCTTAGTGCTTGAGAGACTACTTTGTGCGGCCCAAGGTCCAGGCCCTATCTCATGCTATTCGAGATGCAGGAATCATCTCTTCCTATTCTTTATTGTTAAATAAACTGTTCCTATATAATTTCATTTTTTCTACCATAAGACAAAGTTACAAAATTATTGATCACATTTTTGGGGAAGTTATATTGAAACACAGTTCACTAATGACAATTTTTAATGCTCTTAACGACATTCATGACAATGAGTCATCCACTGTGCAATGAATATTTGCTTTCAATGACTCCCTCAAAGGTTGTTAACTGTTTTTCTTTGATAAGAAAGACAGTACATTTTAATTTTATGTTAAAATTTCAAATGGATATTTTATAACATACAGGTAGAATAACATATCTAATCATTTCTTCTCTTGAACTCATTAGGCTATTCTCCATTTCTAATGTTCCCCTCAGCGGGATACTGGCCTTTAAAAAAATGAAAACACAGCTCTACTCCTTGCTTGACTCTGATGGATCTGTTCTCCTCTGTCTTTTGCATGTACCAGAGAACAAATGGAAATTCTTTGCACACATAGGATCACAGCTGCCTGAGAAGACTATCTGATGTGTGTCTGGAGCCTGTGCAGGAGTGAAGGATCACACTGGGTGGTCAGTAGCATGAGGTATACAAGATACAGGGCACCTAATATCTCTTTTGCACTTCTTGGGAACTTCAGCAGAGGTAACACTGGGGTTGGGTCTTGAAAGTATTAGAGTTCACTCGGAACTCATGCATGTGACTCAAGCCAAGAATTAGTGGTTGATATCCAGTAGGACAGATTGCTGCCATCATTCTTTACTTTAATATGTAAAATCACACCAGGTTAGCTAACAAGAATGCTCCCTGGAACTAGCTGCCTTCCCGGAGTATAGATAATAAGAGAGCACCCCCAGAGAAGAAACAGGATGTACAGCCCACTCAGCAACCAATCTAGACTAGGGAAATTTCACTAAGATGGCACTGATAGACTGACCAATCTGAGTCCACCAGAGGGAAACTTAGAAAATGCAAAGAAAGGAGTTCTAAAACTTAGGGCCTAGGTCAGAGGCCCAGGCTAAGTGGGGCACTTTCCTAAGCAATTGTACAAGACCTGAGCATATCCAAATTCTTAAACTATATCTCTTATATTTACTTAAAAATGATACAAGAATTAGTAAAGTGATTACAATTTAACACAGAAGACAAAGTTTCCTTGAAAGCACAGGTTTCATTGTTTCAGTTTGGAAAGACTTCTTTTTTTTTATTCTGCTTAATCTATAAGGATTTAGATACTTATATCTGCAGTACCCATACAAAATTTCAGGTAAAAACACTCACATTTTATAAATAGTAGCCCTAATGTCAAAACTGAAAGAATTTAACATGTCTTCTAAGTCATAAAACTGGTGAAGGACAGAGTTAGGACTGGAATCTGACAAGGCTTACTACCTGAATCTCAGACTAGTGAAAATCCCCATAATATAAAACTAAAATAGAAAAAAAAAATATTTTCCGTGATTTATACTAAGACTAAAACCAAGGAGAAATATGTCCTGATGCATTTTCCAATATATATATATATATATATATATATATATATATATATATATATATACAGATTCTGATTATTATATATTTATTTTCCTACTTGGTAATTTACTTGTATATAACTTTTGAGGGGGACATACACACTGTATGTTAATGTCATATTTAAGGTATTATAGATTTCCAAAGGCCATAGGATCTACCAAAATCTTACTCTTTTGGTTTCTAATACATAGTGGTACTAGGGTAGCTTATAACTTTGTAAATTACAGTTAAAAAAAAAGTAACTTCTAAAAGAAAGAGGAATATAAAATATCAGATGTTGTGTATCTTAATGAAGTGATTTTGTGATTAGCTAGAAAAAAATATGTACAATAAAGGCAAAAATCATAAAATAAAATCTATCTATTCAATGAGCTGGCATGCAACATATGGAAGAAAAATTTTCAACTGGAAACTGTTTGGTAAGTTCATAATTTGAGCAATATAGATCTATTGAAAAAAATAGTGAATTTGATATCTTTATGTAGTGAATGCATCTATATGTTGTGATATTATATTTGATTTTATGCTTAACTAAAATTCTGATATAGGCATATAAAAGATCTGACTAAACAAATGATCCATTTTAGTAATTTCTTTACTTGACAAATTACCAATATATTCAATAAAATAAAATCTTGCAAAATTATTGTGAAAATAAAAATTTGAAATGATAAATAAATCTAAAATCTAGTACGTGAGTAATACAAATATTGAATAAGATCAGTTACTGTATTCTATTATTTTAAATAACAAAGGAATGCATAAACTGAATGCACAAGCTCATATTTTTGTGCACATCTGGCTATATAACTTGAAGATCAAAATTAAATTCAGGTTCCCTTATTCAATATATTATTAAGAATTTTAAGATAACAAAACAGAAATAGAAGATTAAAACAAGTGGGAAGAGGGAGTTCTAAGCAGGAAGCCCTATGAACTTTTCAAGTCACATAATCAAGTGTATAAAGCTAGCTCTGTTTATAAATACTAGAGTGCCATTTACTAGTTTTGTTCTGTGTTTATCCTTTTGTAGAAATGAATATATCATCATTTAATAATGACCCATTCTTATCCAACAGGATCTTACCTATACATGTGTTCTCAGCACTTTTAATGAGCAATGCTTTGATGCTACAGTTGTCCCAAATCTATAAACAGCTAACATTCCTCATTCAGGGAAAATGACACTTTCCTGTCTATTACTTTTGGTTATTTTTATTGTAACTCTTCAATTTGCATATTTATTGAATTCTTACCATATTCTAGCTTAAGAGCTAGTGGAGAATACAATAGACAAAGGATTTATCCTCTAAGATTTTATTCTAGTGAGAATGAAGTTTTAGGCAAAAACCAACCAAACAAATAAAAAACCTGCAGTATATCAAGAAAGTACCTTGAAAAATTAAAGAACTTAAGAATTTATAAGGATCATTGCAATATTTATATATGTCCAATACAATGGTGATGAGATTCCCTTTCATTGCTGATGCATTTCTACCTACAAGTAAGAAAGGATACAGGGGAGATTATATGTTAAATTGGAGAGAGGAAAAGAATCCTGTGCATAAATGGAATGTTTGACCTTAGCATCTAACACAGAATCATCATTTTAAATGGAAATAAAATTGAAAATAAGGACACAAGATCAAATAGATGGACAGATTTTATAGGGTGAAGACGAAGTAACTCTCTTCTGTGCTTTTGTTCCTATGAACTAAGAATTTAGGTCATCAATTAAAAAATTGTGTGTGTGCGTGTGCACAGTGTGTGCATATGTTGGGTCTTTTATTACTCTAGTAGACTCCTAGCAAATTTATAAAATAATATACATAAGGTTACAAAGATATTTGTATTTTCTAAATAAGATAAATAAGATCACATACAAATAATATACATAAGATTACAAATCTTTGTAATTTTACAAAGAAAAATTTTTAGTTATGGTGAAAAATTGTTCTAAAATGTCAATAGGAATCAGTTATTATGTAATATTAAGTATATTTTCTTATTAATTGGTTATGTTACAGGACTGAACAGAAGATTTTAAAACTATACCGCTTTGAAGAATTAATGAAGATACATATATTTCTAGATATTTACAATTATAGTATGATAACAAATACATGAATTTTCTATTGGTAAAAAAGTCCATAGATTTTGTAAAACAGTCCTTTGTTATCTAAATTCATAGCTAAAGAGAAAGGTAAATTTCAGCTAAAGATGAGTCAAAATACAGTTTTATTTTCCCATCCAGGTTTATGAAAACCTGAATTTCTTCCACAGACATCAAAAGCTACTCTAAATGTCAGATTTTAAGAATCTTTGAAGTATGAAGGAACAGAGGGGTATAGAAATGTTTAGGAAGACAAAAACAAGATTTTAAATATCTATTTATGAAACAGAGGGATGAAATTGACTCAGGAAACAAAGTGTGTGACCAGCTTAGGAATTACATGAAATGTATTATAAAGTGCAGTAACTGTGTAGTGTATTGCTCCAGCCAGTTTCAGCTGTTTGTATGTATACAGCATAGGCTGAGCAGTATGTTTAATAAGGGTGAAATTTTACAGTTTGCTAAGACAGAGGGTGCCATAAGGGAGGTGAGAATCCTAATAATGCACTGTGAAATCAAAGCTAGGTAAGGAATAAATTGAAAACATACGGGAAACATAGCAGGGGGAAACTGGTCTTATCAATTGACTGGAGTTCCCCACATGACAAGATGTTATGGCACTGGAGGTTCTAGAATAAATTATGACTTTATTCTAGAGATGAAAAGACACTAGGATGTTTGAAATTGAAACTATGAGGTAGTTTTGTATTTTTTTACACTTCATTAACATTTTCTAGGTTTGGAGACATACTGATGCCGTTCAAAATTGTTAAATAACAACTCAATTTGACAAGTTAATAACATTAATTTAAATAGTAATATGTCTCCAAATATTCACTGTAATTACCCAAAATGTGTTTAACTATTATACTTCCACAACAACTTAAATAGTGATGAAAACTTAACTGCTTCTAAACAATCATAAAGCATTTTTAAAGATTTTATGTGTTTAAGGCACAAAATATAAAGAAATACATAAATTCAAAAAATAGTATGAATATAATTAAATGGATGGTAAATATTTTATATATATGTCCCCATATACCCACCCTCCTTACCTTTTCCTTCATGGAGACCACTAGTTGATCTTATAGTCTAAACATTTATTTTTGTTTTTTAATCTAATTTGCTTATTTTCTATATATACCACAATGAGTGAAATTATGCCATGTTTGTCTTTCTCTGGCTTATTTCACTAAACATAGTTCCCTCTATGTACATCTATCTTGTTGCAAATGGTATTTCATTTTTTAATAGCTGAATAGTATTCCATTGTATATATAACCCTTATCTATTTGTCAATTGATATACACTTAAGTTCTTTCCAGTTCATCACTATTGTAAGCAGTGCAGAATTAAACCTGGGGATACATTATCTCTTGGGATTAGTTTTTGTGTGATTTTCAAGTGAATACACAGAAGTACAGTGACCAAATCATATGGAATCACTATTTTTTAGTTTTTTAAACAATCCCCATACTTGTTTTTAAACAATCCCCCATAATGGCTACACCAAATTACAGTTCCACAATCAGTATATAAGGATTTCCTTTTCCCCACATCTTCAACAATTGTTGCTTCTTGTCTTTTGGATAACAGCCATTCTCACAGGTATGAAATAACCCAATTGGGTTTAATTTGCATTTTTCTAATAATAAGAGATGATAAATATCTCTCCAAATACCTATTGACCATCTGTATTTCTTCTGTGGAGAACGATCTATTCATATCCTCTGCCCAGCTGGTAGTTCAGTTGCTTCCCATTTATTGTTGAGTTTTATGAGTTCTTTGTGTATTTTATACATTAACCCAAATGCATGATGTGCAAATATCTTCTCTCCTTCAGTAAGCTATATTTTTGTTTGGATACATGATTCTTTTACTGTGCAGAAGTGTTTTAGTTTGATGTATTCTCATGTGTTTATTTTTGCACATCAGCTTTTTTGCTTGATGGCTGGTTTCTCTGTTTGCATCATGACTTTCATAGATAAGATCACAAAGATAGTCTCCTAAACTTATTTCTATCAATTTTATAATTTAATTTTTTATAACTCCAGTATTAAGTTTCTGATCCATCTCTGCCATCTTTTAATGGTTTCTGTGCCTGGCTCATTATCTTTTTTCCATCAGTATTTCTGAAATTGTTTTCAGTGATTTTGTCATTAATGTTCATTAGATTTCAGCAAGCTATGGTCTACAGGTCAAATCAGGTCAATGTCTTGTTATTGTAAGCAAAGTTCTATTGAAACACAGCCACGCTCGTTGGTTTATGTATTATCAAGAAAGTTTTCATGCTTATTATAAGAGTTAAATACTTATGAAGTTACATAGTCTACAAAGCTTAAAATATTTCCTACTTAGTCCTAGAGAGGAAAAGTTTTCCAAACTATGACCTGGAGAAAGTATTGAAAATCAACAGAAGAATTATCTTTAAGAAAAAAAGAATAAAGGCTAATGAAGAAAAACATCAATAAAATAAAGAGCCAAGAAAGTTAATAACAATATTTCAGAGAACCTTAAAATCATTACCAAGTAGAGAATGCTACTTTAAAAAGCACTAAGATGCTTTTTAGTATAAATCAGAACTTTTGATAATATCAAGAGTCCCAGTATATTGGAATATGAGATCATTCATACTTTGTTAGTGTTAGAGCAAAGTAATTCAGTCACCACAGAGAAAACACACAATAAAATCTAAATATGCATATCCTATGACTTAGCAATGCCATTACTACATATTACTGAAAAACATCTCATATAGCTCCCAAAGAAACATGAATGAAGGTATTTATTACAGCATTTTTGTTGCTATAAGGTTATTTAAAGCAATCTGGGTAGCTATCACTGTAAAATTGGCTATGAAAAATGTGGAAGGTGAACATCATGGAGTTATATTCTTCACATAGTAGTAATAAGTCAGATTTACATATAGACATAGGATTATATAACCATAATGTTGAGTGAAAAGATGTTGAAAGATAATTATATCTATGATAACACTCGTGTAATTTAAAACGGACATGTGATATACATATGACAAGATAATGCACATGAAACATAGTTGAGGTGTTAGAGTTAGAGGTAGTATTGAAGGAAGGATGGACAGAAAAAAGAAGGAAGGAAAGAAGATGGAAATTGCAGAATATAGTGCCAATATATTTTTTGAGTCATGGATGTTTTATTATATTACGTGTCAATATTAACACTTTCTTACAATGCAATTTTTTAATTTTTTTTTAAATTCTATAGGTAACAAATTAACTTATTCAAAATTATTGATCACCATTAGGTGTTCTCAGTAAGGAAAAAAAACTAAATCATTCTTTTTTCATGGACTTAGCAATAAATAAATATTTCTTATTTAAGATATTTTGAGTATATTAGGTTGAATTTCCCTGATCTCACACAGCATCAAATATTGGCACCTCAATGATTTAAATATCTCCCAAAACTATGAAAAATCAATCTGATTATAACTGCTCACTGAGCTCTGTATCTTAATAACTCATTAAGCATTTTTCTAAATATTCAAATTTATATAGATTTAAATATTATGTTAAAAAAGAGATTTCTATTAAAATTTTGCTTACTGCATTTGCATTATTTTTATTTGAAATGACTATGAATGTAATGTATGCTTCCAGCATTAAATAATTCATGAGTTTGAAATAGTCAAAGGGAAACCATGAGGTTTTTGGATCTTGGATATATTTTCATTTTCTGTATCTAAAATCATTGTTTTACATTTTCTGAGCAAATCATAAAAAATGAGATATGAATTAAAGTTGTCTTATACTCTGAAAAGGTAAGATTTTCAACAACGCAGTTCAGTTCAGGCCTCTGAAAGGCACTTTGAACTAAATGAAGCTCCGTCAATGTGTTGTACATGATTAAGAGGATAAGCAGAGTCATTAACTAAACTGACTAATGGGCTACAGAGCTCTAAAACTCCCAAATGCCATCATGATGAAAGGAAGGCATTTACTTATTAATTTTCCTGCATAGATCTTATTTTGGTAGCAAGAGATTGGATTCATTACTTTACAGCTTCCCAGACTTAGTGTCATTGGTCTGTAGTGATATTGCTCTCCTTATCATATAAAAAGCCCATCATTTGCATGTTCTACGTATAATTTCAGACAACCTGTCTTATCAGTTCTTTTTCAATAGATACAATTTCATGAAGACTTCAGATCAGTCAATACCAGATAACAGACTTTATTTTTTCATGCAGGATTCATTAAACTGTGTAAGTTCCCATTAGGCTGAGCAACAGATAGATGTAATCACACAAGCACAAGGGCCTTATTTACGAAATACAAAAGGGATTCATATTACAACTCGTTCTGTTTTGAAATATCATATCTACATCTGGGGAAATGTGTATTTTGCAGCTCACATGTTTCTATTATAATATCTTCTTTTACACCATAAGTGTATAATGGTAAATGAATTTTTGAATACTAATATATTATTTTAAGACAATAAAAGAGACTCCCAATCTAAGGATATATTGGACAAGTAAGTTAAATGTAGTTACAGAGCTGTTTGGTATCTTAGGTCACTGGTAAGTTATAGATGTAAAAAGGTATTTTTTATGGAGGATGCTGCAGACTAGAGGGCTTTTGACACTACTGAGAAAATAAGTGCTACTGGATTCTGGGTGAGGTGGCCGGGATATAAAATAAATGGATGTGAGGTAAGCATTAACAAGTCTCTGGAGACTTTATAAATAGAAAGATGTAGACCTGCTTCATAAGGTGGGCAAAACCTATTGGAAATAAGTATGTAAGAATGGCAATAATGAGTTGTGGAGAGAATTTTCGTTAGTCAGTACAGATGAGAGTTACCAAGGGCACTGACACTGTTGCAAAGTGGGGGGAAGGTATATGCAGTGTGATGTTATGTTATAAAGAGAGAACCGAGTTAGAAGTCAGAAGATCTTAGTTTTAGAGTAATCTCCACCCCTTCCTAGCTCTGTGACCTTTGCTTACAGGCAGAATTTTACTAGGTCTCAGTTTCTGCATGAGTGAAATAGGCATAACATATCTGACTTTAAAAGATTTTTCTGATGATTAAATAACATGTAAGATAAAGATTTCAAATGTAAGTGTTCAATGACTTTGGGATTAAATTTGTTCATAATGAAGAGTACCCAAGAATAAAAAAAAAAATCTATAGTTATTCACTGATAAAAAATACATAATTATGAATATACTTAATAATTTGATGAACTAAAATCATAGCACAATGATGGGCATAAGGTAGTTGGTTTACCCCATTGTTACTTGTGTATCAGAGTTTCTACCACAGAGCCAATATCTTATTTTCTGATGGTTATGATACTACTATAGTTAACCAAAATGAAAAGAAGTCTAAAAGATCTATAAGCCTCAAAGTCTATAGGAAAATCAGAGAATCTTAACAGTGTTGGACAAAAACCTTTAGGTTTTTGATAATACCACTCCTATAGGCAATGGGTAGCAATTAAATGTCAAAGATTCACTTATTGTACATTATTCCTTCTCTGTGGTTTACTGCTTTGTCTAATTTTATGCACAAATGGTATTTATTTATGATGTTACACTTTGAGTCTAATGAAACCTATTTTCTGATACATGAGTGTGTTTCAACAATCAACTAGAACATTTCTTATATTTTAGTAAATGGCATATTCTTGGGATTCTGTTGTCTTGTAACTGATTTTTCATAGGTAATATTAGCATATATGATATATTCCAGAATTATTTGACAATGTTTTTTATTTTAATAACAAGTCATTAATTTCTAGTTCTGATATATTTGGCCATATGAGCTACCTAAATTTCATTATGTTTGCAAGGAAATCATAGTCCTTAACAATGTATGCCCATTTCCACTATATTTTACTTTGAGTTCTAAAAATTACTGTTTCGGTCTCTTCAGGAATTACAAAAAGTAGCACTTTGAACTGATAGAGTAAATTTTAATTCTTTAGTATGAAATTTCATATTTTTCCTTTAACTATATTTCAAATTAAAACTACATATTTATGTGCTATTGTGTAAATGAATGCACATTTATTCACAAATCTTTGCTACACAGACAACAGGTTAAATCTAAATACATACTGCTTTAGGATTTAACAAATTTAGTAAAGCATATTCCTAATATTATTTCAAGCAAAAAAATCAGATAAATATGCATCTGTCATTACAAATTACTGTTATTCTTTCTGGAAAAACAGATTAATCATATTTTAAAGCTTGAAGATTTAAAAGATGAATTTAAGAAATATAATCATGTGATGATGTAAAGATTCAAATAAGTCTTATTCTCCAACCTACAAAACATTAAGCTGCATGCACAGCTTGTTTTCATTTGTAAAAAATGTTGATACAGTAAAACTTGAAAAAATGTATAACATTACTGAAAAACACATAATCAGGAAAGTAATCAGTTTATCTGTCATCATTTTTATATTTACATTAATTGTTATCCTTTATAATGCTACTTCATAACATATTCCTAGGTTATAGTCAATATAAAATTTCAACATTAGTGTTTATGACAAAAGCAAAGATAATTTTTCCGAGAATTTTAATTATTTTCTACTCAAAAAAAACATATTTCTAAACTATGATTTATCTATACATTTAAGTATATGACAGCTGCTACCAAAACCACATATTTTTTTCTTACAAATCTGAATATATGACCCTTAACTCATTATATCTATGTGAATGCTATGAAGTAATACACTATGCCTCCTAAAAGCATGCTTATATATCCTGACACTGCAGCACAACTTGCCTTATTTATTATTTTTTAAATAGCCATTGAATATAGTGTACTGACATGCTTTATTTCCCAAGCTACTTGGACATGGTGTGTGGTTTTTACATCAATCCACAGTAACCAGGAGTTATTTTTCTATAGGAAACAATAACAAATGCAATTGACAAATTGTGTTTGCTAGTGGAAATAACATGGCATTATTTTCTAATAATGAGACAGCTAGCATATTGTCACTGATCAAAGTCTACATATTAACAAAAAATAATGGAGTATATTTGTTATAACTCAAACTGGATAATTTCCAGGGCACAAGAAAATTTAAACTCACTTGTAATAAGCCCTGTAATAGAGGAAGTCTGTGTAAGTCTGGTGTATTCAGCAAAAAAAGGTCAGTCAGGCAGCAAAACCCAATTATTTTCCTGTAGTTGGACCCATATTGATTTTTTTTTTATACCGGAGGTTGTTTAGTGGGTGGTCCACAAATACCTACAGAATTCATTTTCATCTGGATTCTGTCTGTAGCAGACAAGATATAGAAATAAAACTGTCAACCTATGGCGTCCCTAAAAATAGGGAAAGGAAAGTAGCTACCTTCCCAATAGACCCCATTAGAAATCAGAGTAAGATATAGAATATATAATCAAGACATGACATTTTCAGGCCATCAAAACATCTCATATACTCTCATGGAATAAGTTCCTTTTCTTTTAGTTTGTCTAATATACCTCTAAGTTATAGAAGATGGTTTGGGCTTTGACACTAAACCTGTAAAAAAAAAAAAAAAAATCCAAACACTCTGTTCTGCTAAACCATAATCAAGAAAATTGAAATAAAACCATAGATTATAAAAGCAAATAAGGACCTCCCTGGTGCCCTAGTGGTTAAAGCTTAGGGCTACCACCATGAAGGCCCATGGCGAAGGCCTGAGTTCGATGCTGGACCAGGGAACTAACCCGCGGCAGACCTCTCCTTTCTCACCTGCTGGTCCCCTTACCAGTATATTTCAGTAGATCTCCTTGTTTTGTTCCCCACTCTGGTGATCCTCTTACTGCTGTCTGCCCCCGCACATCTGGCCTGTACCCCAGTTTTTCCACACAAAAATTAATAAAATCAGCAAATAACTTTCTTTTAGAACATCTATTCTACACAATCCCCTGCTTCAATTTCATAACTGATGTATTTATGAATTTATTCTGCTAATGATAAATCAAGGTTTTGGACTAGTACAGAATTGTTCTATGGACACTGCAGTGTGTGTGTGTCCTTCTGTGTGTACATGTGTGTGCTGGTCTGTGCATGCAAGGTTAATGAGGGATTGTGTCTGTGTGTATATGCTTGTATAAGAAATAGATACAAACAAATGTAGGTGATCAGATCAAATACATGATTTAACAAGTATAAATTCATTTCTCAATCACCTAACTGATCCAAGGATATAGAACACATTGTGATATTTCTTTAGTATCACTTATTCATCTTATTTACAATTTGTAAAATAATAAAGTGAAATAAAATAACAAAAGAAATCAGGAAATGTTTGTGGGATTAATTTATTGAAGAATTAGTCTCTGATTTGTGTCATAAAATGTGATATTAAGAACTATTTAACCACCATAAAAAATAAATGAGTTTGTGTTATTATATAAAATTTCTGTCCATAAGTTGATATGCAAGAAACTAAGAGCATAGACATGAACAGACTGCCTGAGAATATTTTGTTTAATAAGAGTTAGGCAACAGTTAAGTTATGTAAACTCTGTCAATCTCAGTTTCTCCACCAGTAAAGTAGATATATATCGGTGGTATCTATATTATTGTTTTGAGGCACAGTGTCTACAATAAAGCGGTCACTTAAAAGTACTAAATATTATTTCTAAATTGCTGTATGAATGCTGTGTGGAAAGTTAAACATATTTAATACTTCAGAAGTTTTACTTAAAACACAGTACAATAGTTTCCCCCTAAAAGATTATGAAATCAATAAGAAAATACCCTTCCTTGTCTTTTATATTTAAAAGTAGGAAAAATTAAAACAAATATATATAGCCATACTAAAATTGCGTTTGACTCTTCTACTACTTAATTCACTTAATAAACAAAAACAAGTTTCCTTTCATTTTGTATTATTTTCTTTGGGCCAAAATAGGTGGTAATTCCTATCTGTGTGTCTTTAAACTAATTAATATTCAAAAAGACTGTCATGATTATTATCACCTATTTAATGGCTCATTGAATTTAGTGTCTTACATTTCCATGAGAATACATATAATAAAGTCTAGTAGTAAAATTTAGGGAATGTACAGAAATGATAACTCAGCTGTGTATTGTGCATATGTTTAATAATTTTATAATCTAATATTTCTAATTCATGTTTTTACCCACATTTATTTATTTTTATACAAAGACTCTTAAAGGAAGCTTTACATTTTTTACATCAATTCTCAGCTTATGAATGATTTAACCAATTTTCAAATAATTATTTTACATTAGACAACAGATTGTCCTTTTCTCATGAAAAAATAAAGTTATTAATGGATTAGACCGATTTTGAACTTGAATGAATTTTCTTAGTCTATCTGAAATACTCAGAAGGGGAGAGCAGAGGGAAATTAAAAAAAAGGGGAAGGGTTGACAGTGGGGAGGAGAGCACTGTGGAGTATGGTAGAGAACTGTGTGTGCGTTGGTCGTGGAAAGCTATGGTGACCACACCTGAGAGGAGATATCCTCTATTGCAAAACAATGAACAAGGGTGTTTAAAATAAATAACTAAAATTTAAAGAACAAAATATCAAACATTATCTTCTTATTCATTTTAACAGCGTTAAACTATAGACTGGGTCAAATTCAAACCACTGCATGCTTTTACACAAAAGGTTGTATTCGAACAATTATTAATTTATGTTTTCAATGACCACTTTCATGTGCACTAGCACCATTAACAGAGTCTAGTGTACAATATTTATCAGGTCCTTTACAAAGAACATAGAATCATTTTTATATAATTCAAACTACTGCAATCTTGTCAAATTTATCATAATTTCTCCCTGTAATCTTCTAATATCCCAACAGCCTATCCAACTACACATTTTCCTCTCATCTATTATCCAAAAAACAGAATGATCAGGTTATTTATCTCCCTAAAAGCAGGCAGTGGCTTTCCACAAAGTGTGTAAACCAGTTAAAGCCCCTTACCTTTGACAACGAGCAGAGCTCTATCCTCTGGCCTTGTCAACCATATAGTCTCATTTTGAGCTGCGCTTCCCTCCTACTTGTCTGGCCTGTTTCACACACACCTTGCTTATCCTTCCTTCCCAACCCCTCCTTATCTCTTTCCTAATACACTTCTCTTCACATTTTATGTCATAGATCTTTCTTTGGTTCTCTATTAATAAGCTTTTTTCCTGGTAAGCATACTTAGAGCATGCACCTCTTTTTTCAAGTAGTACATAGTAAAAAAACTGTTGCATGTTTATCACTTAGTATTGAGATTAAGCGCTTTTACACTGATAATATCAATACCACAAGAGCAAGTGAACTCACCTACTTGTTTCAACATGGCATCTTCAATATCCAGCACAGCAGTAGGCACCAGACAGCTAACATAAACATTTCCTAATTGAAGTTTCCATTTTATAAATGTATATCCAAATAATTGAAACACCTTGATAATTTTTGAAATACTGAAAATAATTGTCACATCATTTCTAGAATTTTACAAAGTTAACTTCAAATATAAATATTTGAGATAATCTAAATATATAAATTATGTATTATTCCAGATAGGCAAAGCTAACTGAAACAAAATAGTGTAGACAACATTAGTGGTTTCTACAAAGATCCAAAAGAAGGAGGAAGAAAGGTTAGGAATAACATTAGGGTATGCCTTATTAATTACTAAGCCAAAACCTTGCTTTATTCTTAGAGAAAGGAAAAAAAAGTAAAAAATTTGCTTAATACAGGATTATTTCATTATAGACTATAAATTCTTCAATGAAAAGGGGATTTAAGCCATCCGACTGCTCTTTTTTTCAAGTTCCTTTAGACATGTTCTTTTCCTAGGCCTTTAAGCTAAAAGACGACATAAAAACTCCCAGTGGGTGATGACAAGTCGCAAATTAGAAAACAGAATTTCTAGCACAACAAATACCAATAGCAACTAAGGAAGGAATCAGGTACACAACATCCTGGCCCGACATTTTACAATCGCTGCTGGCAAAAAGAGTTTATCCTAGTTTGGAGACACTACCAAGGTACCTCTGAAACCATCCTTCTATCTATAACCACCTCACTCTTACCCTAATGCAGAGTGATACAAAAAAGCAAACAACTCCAGCTCAATTTCACCAACAGCTCAAAATATTTAGACCAAGTTGGTATTTTAGACATCTCCGCGAGTAAAGACACACAACAAATCTTCAAAGAAAAGGTCTTTCCATATCAACCCTCTATCTCAGGAGAAGTTTCTTTAAAACCAAAAGCAAATGAACAAAAAAAAATAGCATAAGGACTCACTGTTTTGAAGATTTTCATGTATGAAGGAATCTGAAAGAAAGAATTATGATAATCACTCAGATGTAATTATATTCAAGGATACACAAAATTTTGTACAGTCGAATAAAGAAAAGCAAATTCTGAGAAATGACTATACCAAAAATTGAGGGGTGCTGAAATGAAAGAACTGTACTTGCACTCTGGGTGGGAGTGGGTGCAGATAGAGGTAGTGTGACTTAATTTACTTCATTCTGATAGATTTTACATGGGAGAAAGAGATGCTTGCCCTCATCATGCTCTTTTAATAACTGTACATTTTCTTTGCTATGAGGGTCAAGGCTGAAAATGGTGGGTGTGTATAAAACAGAAGGGATTAGAAGTCTCGACAAACTGGATGTTATTCCATATACTGTGGACCAGAAATATAATCTTCTTTTTTTAAGATTTATTTATTTATACAAGAAATGGGGCACAGGCCAGAGACAAGAGAGGGTGAGAGAATTCACCAGAGACAGAGTGGGGAGTTGAACAGGTGGATGGACCGAAAACACTGCTGAGGGGAACAGCAGGCATGAGAGGAGAGGTCTGCCACACCATGTGGGTATCTTCCTAGCCAGTCAGGAACAGAATCCTCACTGCAGAGCCTGCAGACAGCTCCACAGTGCTGCACTCAACCCAGTGCACTGCTGGGGAGGCCCAGGAGTATAATCTTAAGCAAATTATTTTCCTTCTCTGGGTCAAAGTTTTTCCTTCCATCTCATCTGAGTACAATAGGTACACACATATTATAAACTATAATTGCAGTTTTAGAAATAAATCAGTTTGAAATTAAAAGAACAAACTGCCTCCCAGTCTGCCATTAACCATTCATAGCACTAAGGATAAAATTTGTTTCAGAAAAATATTTAATGGAACCTATTACAAGATGGTCATTTTAAAAGAGAGCTTAAGCACTTAATTAATACTAAGAAAATAATATGATAGGAAAAAAACAACATTTAATTTTTAGCAAATAACTTTTGGGGAAGATAAACAGAAAATATGCTTAATAACTATAATAATCAAGTGTTTAAAAATAACAGAGCAAGGGAGTTATTTTTTAATTTTTTAAATTTTTTTACATCATTGTTCATTTTTAAACAATATTTGCTCCCCTCACCCCCAGGTGTACTCCCCATAGAGTTTCCTTCACCAATGCACCTGTGCACCATCACCTCAGTCCCCTGTGCTCCTCCCTCTGATCCCTCTCCTGTCTCCCCTGCAAGATGTCTCTGATTTATAATTGTCTGTTTTTGCTTTGTTGTGTTTTGTACCGTTATTATCTTTTTAAAGTGATGTCTTATTTGGTTCCCCTATATTCCTGCTATAAGTGAAACCATCCAATATTTTTCTTTTTTCTTCTGGCTTATTTCACTGAGCATAATTCCTTCTAGTTCCATCCATGTTGCTGTGAATGGCATGAATGTATCTTTTTGATTGCTGAATATATTCCATTATGTATATATACCACATCTTGATCCAGTCATATGGGCATTTGGGTTGTTTTCAGGTTTTACCTATTGTAAATATTGCTGCAATAAACACAGGGGTACAGGTGGTCTTTTGAATCAATGTTTTTGTGTCCTTTGGGTAGTTGCCTAATAGTGGAATTGCTGGGTCATATGGTAGCTCCATTTTAAGTAGACTGAGGAAGCTCCAGTTTTCCATAGTGGTTGGACCAGTTTGCTCTCCCACCAGCAATGTAGGAGAGTTCCTTTTTCACCACATCCTAGCCAACATTTGTTGTTGCTTGTTTTTTTGATAGGTGTCATTCTTACTGGTGTAAGGTGGTATCTAAATGTGTTTTTAATTTGTATTTCCCTGATTAAAAGGGTTGTTAAACATTTTTTCATATGCCTGTTGGCCATTTGCATTTCCTCTTTGGAAAAATATCTTTTAAGTTCTTCTGCCCATTTCTTGACTGGATTATTTATTTTGTTTTTGTTGAGTCATGTGAGTTCTTTGTATATCTTTGTGATCAGTCCCTTATCAGCTGACTGGAGTGCAAAGATTTTTTTCCCAATCAGAGGGGTGTCTCTCTGTTTTGGTTAATGTCTCTTTTGCCCTACAAAAGAGTACAGTTTGCACCATTACAGTTTGATGTAATCCCAGGGGTTTATCTTTTCTAAAATATCTTTGCTTTGGGCGATAAGTCTTTAAAGATGTTACTGTGATGTATGTCTTGTAGTGTTTTACCTATATTTTCTTCTATATATTTTATGATTTCAGTCTTATGTCCAGTTCTCTTACCCATTTTGAGTTGATTTTTGTGCATGGTGAGAGGAGTGATCTAGTTTCATTTTTTTGCATGTGGTAGTCCAGCACCATTTATTGAACAAACTGTCCATGTTCCATTGCATGTTTTTTTGCTACAAGGGAGTTATTTTTAATGTTAGACGGAAGTACAGGTATTTCCAGTTAGACAATACATGGTATGTAATAATTTCATGTCAGTAATAAATCACAGGAAAATACAATTTGGGTGAGTCATTTTCTGAAAGATACATTAAGAAATAAATATTTCTAACAGTAAATATTTTTCCAAAAATTAATATTTTATGAAAAGCCAAGTATGTATAAATACTGAGTATGAATACTTGAAAGATTTCTTTGGTTATAATTTCAAAACAAAACCATGGTGAGATTATATAATCAACACTAGATAAAATTCAGTTACCATATTGCTAACAAGGAAGCTATTGCATAAATAAGCTGTATCCATAAATACATCACTGTATAAGTAACATCTTATTGTAATTACTTACACTTACAGGAGGAATAGAAAAGATGTGGGATTGGGGAGAGAGACAGAGAGAGAGAAGGCGTGAGAAAAAGAGAATAAAATAGAAATATTTGTACCTAAAAATTATTTCCTAATCATCATATCAATTTTGTCAAATACAAGATGATTTAGCTATTTTTCCCTATGCAAATAAGTTTCTCTTACACTCTATTGAGGAACATTAGTTTACAACAGTGTATAGGTTTCAGGTGTACACTCTTCTCCTCAACACCTGTGAGTTGTCATTTTCACACCACACACATTGAAGATCCAATAACCCTCCACCACTACCAAGTTAGTTCTCCTCCTCCCTCCCCTTTTGCAACCTCCATTTTACTGTCATAATCTTAGGGATTGTTTTTGTTGTTCATCTGATTGCTCTTGATTTTTTTTAAGATTTATTTATTTATACAAGACCTGGGGTACAGGCCAGAGTCACGGGAGGAAGAGAGGATTCACCAGAGACAGAGGGGGGAGCAGAACAGGCAGACGACTGAAAGCACTGCTGAGGGAAGCACTGGGCAAGGAGGGAGAGGTCTGCCATGCCATGTGGGTGTCTTCCTGGCTGGCCGGGAATTGAACTCGCAATGCAGAGGCTGCCGACAGCTTCACAATGCAGCATTCAACCTACTACACCACTGGGGAGGCCCTGATTGCTTTTGTTTTTATTTATATCCCATAAATTAATAAAATTACACAATATTTGCCTATCTTCTTTTGAATTATTTCACTTTGCATAATGCCATCAAGGTCCATGCATATTGTCGAAAAAGGCAATATTTTATTATTTATGTCTGAGTAGTATTCCACTGTGGATATTTTACACACATACACATACACACACATAAACTGAATATTTTTAATCCATTCATTAATCCTCAGATAACTGAGTTGTTTCCCTATCTTGGCTATTATAAATAGAGGGGCAATGAACATAAGGGTGCATATAGCTTATTGAATTGAACAATTATTTTGAAATTAAGAATTTGGAATTTGTATAATGTTTATGTGGCAGTCATTTGTATGATTCTTACAATACATTCTCAAACAATTAATTTAATTTTTTTCATTGAAGATAAAGGTTACTTATTAAATATTAAACTTTAAATTTCAAAGTAATTTCAGACTTGTTAAAAGCTGAAAGAGAGAATGAAAGTAGATAGACTTTCCCAATATCTCAATATCTCATTTGTCTGGAATTACAGCCAGATGAAGCACTGTGTTACTTCCAAAGGCCACTATGTACTCTTGACAAGAGAACAATCACAAGCACCTCTCATTTACGCCATATTATTGAGCAAGTGTGTTAAATGAAATCATAGAAATTTATCATAGACATTAGAAAGGGGTCATCAAATCACTGAATTTAAGATAAACTTAAGCAAGTAACTTCTGTAACTTTGAAACATATATAAAAACTAAGATTAACATTAGTAGACTACTATTACATAAACTACAGATTTTATTTTGATTTCACCGGATTTCCATTGTCCTTTCTTCTTCTCAAAACTAATCAATTAGACCAATTGCATTTAATCATCACATCTATTATATTCAGTCTGTGACAGTTTCTCAGTCTTTGCTTATATTTCAAGCTCTTGAAAGTTCAAATGAGTGAGTAATGGTTACATATTTACTATAATTACTTCAAGTTGTATTTGACATATGTAGTTGCATAGTTTGTCTGGGATTATAAATTTTTGAGAAAATATCAACTAGAAAAATTGCCCTTCACATCATATCACATCAGAAGTTACATGAGGTCCTCCCCTGTGGCACAGTGGGTTGAGCAGAGTGCTGTGAAACTGTCTGCAGGCTCTGCGGTGCAGGTTCGATTGCAGGCCAGCCAGGGAGATTCCCACTTGGTGAGGCAGAACTCTCTTGTCACGCCCGCCACTCCCCTCAGTAGTGTATTTTGGTTGACTGCCTGTTCTGCTCCCTGCTCTGTCTCTGGTGAATCCTCTCACCCTCCCGAGAGCCTCTGGCCTGTACCCTAGCTCTGGTATAAAAATAATTAAATCTTTAAAAAAAAAAGAGAGAGGGCCTCCCCTGGTGGCGCAGCGGTTGAGCGCTGGGCTGCGAAGCTGCCCGCAGCCTCTGCAGAGCCGGTTTGATCCCCGACCTCTGGCAAGGGTCCCACAAGGTGCGACAGACCTCTCCTGCCGTGCCTGCTTCTCCAGTGTATTTCATCACTCTGCCTGTTCTGTTCCCTGCTCTGGCTCTGGTGAATTCCTTCACCCCCCACCCCCGTGCTTCTGACTGTACCCAGTGCTTGTATAAATAAATAAATAAATAAATATTTAAAAAAATAAAAAATTAGCCATTTGTACAATTTTGTCTCAGAGTCATACTATTATTAAAGTTGGACAAATACAAAACTCAATTTGCCATGTGTTTATGAAAAACTTCCTTCAATTTGTAATAGGTTTGGTGATGAATACAGAATCTGTATAGTTTGATCTAAATAGGCCCAATTTGTGAATCACAACACAGTAGACACTGGATATTTTAAATCATTAATATATGCAATATCTGTATACACAATGTGCTAAATATAGCAAATATATGTTTGTATGCATTTATTTATGCATACATACATATTATACATATTTAACAAATTCAACATCTGATAGAGTATCATGCATATATGTATGGAGAGGAATATAGATATATCTACATAAAAGGATTAAAAATTGGTAAACATATTAGAATAAAGCATATAGTGTATACAGTTAAGGATTTAAGTCTTTCTCATTTTTTTTTCTGTCCCCATTTATTATTACTAAAATTATTGCATTGCTAGTATATCTCAAGTTGTTATAAACATTGAATTTTTATAAGTTCAAATTTTTATTGTAGTCACTGATTTCATTTTTATTACAGTCATTGTTATCACTGTAAATCTTTACCTTGCCACAAAAAGGGGGAAAAAAAAGTGTTCTGTTTCATTTCTTGTTATTATGCAAATAGACAGTGAAATGAGCTATAAATTAGTCAAAATATTAACAATGCTACTCTGATCATTCATAATTTGGTGCTTGAAAGGGACAATATAGCAAAAGCAAAGTTTTTATCTTTTTTGTTTTTTTTCTTGAATATCATAGTCAAATGTGTTTTTTAAAATAATTAGTTTTATTTTTCCTCCTCCTATTTTAAAATTATCTTGACTTACCACTAATGCAATTTTTTGACTGCAAAACTGGTTGGTTCCTTATAATAGATTTACCTATTAGATTATGAAGGATTTCAATATATTGACAATATAAATTCCTGGATCTGCAATTTATTTCCTTTGTAGAGTAGGGTATATAATTTGCATTTCAAAGTCTTTATTTTCTCATTTTTTTTAAATTGGGTTGATATTTCTTTATGTATTTCATGAGTTTGCCGAAAGAATTAAATGAAAAAAATAAAGCAGGTGACAAAGCTTGATAATTGTAAAATAATATTAAAATAAAGCTAACTGTCTGACCTGAAAAACAAATAAAAAAATTGAAATGGTAGCCTAGCCAACTGAATAAAACAAATGAATGGGTATATATAACAGCCATGACTCAAAGTCATCTGAAATGCTTGTGACATGGAGACAACTATGCCTGCATAGTTCACCTCATAGAATGGATCTATGTGATGTTGTTAAACCAGAGACAAAGAAATTACACCTTTTTTAAGTATTCACCCTCTCTTTGATCGGTAACCCACCTATGTGAAAGGAAAACACACCTGGGGTCTAAATGGCCTCAGTTATTTCAATTTGATGAAAACACATGGCACTTCAGTATCATTTTCTCCCATTGTCATTAACACATAAATTGTAGTAAATTTAACATTTCTCTCTCTATTTTATGAAATTGAGGTAAGGTGTAAATGACTTTGCAAATCTGGGATTTCACTGATACTCTTAACTTCAAATGTTATCAATTACTCTTTTTTCTCATCCACCAATCACACACTATCCCTGCCTATTAATAAGGCATTTTATAACAAAACCTTTTAATCCCTTCTTCCCTTAAAATTTATCTTTTTATAATTGTGGATACAAACATCCCTCTTTTTTAGGAAAACACATTTATTTATATTTCCATTTTTTCTTCGATTTGTGAACACATTTTTATTAAAACGATCTAAGTTTCAAATGACATCAGATAGGAATTTAAGTTAATTTGAAAACAAGAGAATCCTATAATGTTACCTTGCGAAAGTTAGGATTCCATCTAACTTTGTGGCTGTTATATTCCTTATTCATGAAAATGCATACTTATTTTCAGAACCAATCACATAAATACCTTGTTGTTTACATATCCTATTGCATTGAAATGAATACAGTATTTTTTATAAACATTTTTTCTCCATTTAATAAGAGCATGAATAACTTGAAAATGCTTTACTATCTTTCAAATTGTTTTATTTACCTTAGGAAAGTAATTAACTCACTGCAGTATCTAAAAATTCAACATCTGGTAAAGTATCACATATTTTACAATTTTCTCTTCAATAAGAAAATTATTAGTTACATCATCATTAAAAGCAACATTACTTAGAATGGCTGTTTCTCCTTAGAAACAACCTTTTTGAGTGATCATAATGGATCTGCATATGCTAACCTTTTTTGTTCTTTTTTGTGGATTATTCCACAGAATACAAAAATTATATTATTTTAAATTATATTTAATATAAATTAAATTAATTTAAATTATATTATACTGTATATATAAAATTATACTTTATTATTTTTGTTATAAATCAATGCTTACTTTAAGTTATTATTTTCTTGTTGAATTTATGAATAGAATTAATTGGCTCACCTGGAAATACTGTGTGTAGCATTCTCAAATTTACTTGAGTCAAATATTTTAAACTAAATTAAGTACAATAAACATCTATCCCTAGTTATTATTAATATTGCTTGATCGGTTTCTCTGTATCTGTTTCATTTGTATATGTGTGTGTATGTATACACACACATATATAATAGTAATGGCCATAGGGAAAACACATTTTTATAATTTGATTTATAGTATGTGAGAAGTATTTTGCTTTTGTGGAAGCTTTGCTACAATTTAGATAGTGAAAATTTGGATAGTGAATTCTCATTTCTGGATAGGACAAAAAATAATTTAGTGATGCAGCTGCTATTATAGATACTTTTGTAGTAGTTTTAGTTTTGAGTATTTCCTCAAACATCTTGGCGTAATTAGTTTGCATGACCATATCTCCTTTCTTCAGAGTTCCTGGACCAGGATTTAGCACATTTTATTATAAACCAAACCTCTTCTCGGGAGCCGGGTAGCACTGTACAGGTGTTACAACCACTATTGTATGAGATAATGCTGCCTTTTTAAACAAATACTGTAAGTTGAATTATAGAGAATAATGGCATTTTAATTAAGAAAAAGACAAAGGATTGCTTTGGACAGGACTATAGAAGGAGTAGTAGACATATACATTGCTGTTACATGTTTTATCTTTTTCATTCAGCTTCCTAGCTTTTGCAAGATCACATTAAAAAAAAAAAAAAGACTCAGCAAATGAAAATATACTTTGAGCTTCATCCTTTTGTATGAAGCTACTACTATTTATAAAAAATGTATTGTTCCAGATCATGAATGCAGGAAGGCCTTGATTTACAAATACATGAATTACAAATAGTTGAAATTCTCTCCTCTCCCATGCCACTCCAACACTCTGGCCCAGCAGTCTCTCTGCCAAGACTCCAAGTGTTGCCTCTATGGGAGCAATTAAGAAAACAAAAACGTAACAAAATAAAATGTAAACTAAAAGTTTTAGGACTCTATGAATTTAGATTGGGAAAGTTAACAATGTTTGAAATGAAGTAAAACTTCTTGAATGCTGATTAAGGACTCACTCAGGGCTGGACAAAATAATACCTACTCATATTTCACTATTTTTTACTTTGATTCTTTAGATTTCAATCTAGTAAGTAAATACATACAAACACACCAGAATGGTAGAAGACATTCCAATGTCTCCATGTCTGAATTGTAAAAGTCCTCTCTGGGTCTTTGGTTTTCCCTCATATTTGTCTTTAGACAAAGAGCAGCCTAGCTTTCTGATTCCTATGAAAGTGACAGTTACTTAACCTCAAATTTCCTCAGCTGTAGGGCAAAGTCCACTATATACCTAGTATGATCTGTGACCACTAAGTTACCCCAAGGACTTGGGGATAGAGGAAGCAGTGTAATCTGGCTGATGTTCATGATTGTTATGCTCTGAGCAACAAACTGTCTAGTTTGATCCATGAAGTCTCATTATATCTTTTTGACACTTATGGGGCTCCAGCTGGTTTGTGCCTTGTCGCCCTGTATGAACTTGGGATTCTTTGCTAACAATAAATGAAACAGTTCACGCAGGAATAGCAATCAGATAGAACTCTAGAAATTATAGAAAATAATGTTCATCCTTTTTAATTACTTAATTATTTCTTATCCAAAGAAGGTTGTAAGAAGTTATGTAGAGAAAGTGCTAGAATTAGAATACTGGAGATTTTCTTTTATTCACTTATGTGTGTGTGTGTTTTCACATTACAAAGAAGAAATTCAAATAGCATGAGGCCAATCTTCAGCCAGAGACTCTGGGGATTTTTTTTTTTTTTTTAAAGATTTTTTTTTTTTTAATAGAGGCATGTTTTATTTATTTATTTGTTTGTTTGTTTGTTTTGTTTATACATGCACTGGGTACAGTCAGAAGTGCGGGAGGGTGAGAGGATTCACCAGAGCCAGAGCGGGGAGCAGAGCAGGCAGAAGGACCGAAGTACACTGCTGAGGGGAGCAGCGGGCGGCAGGAGAGTCTGCGCGCCATGTGGGACCCTCCTCTGGTGACCGGGGAGCAGCCGGGGATTGAACCGGCGCTACAGAGGCTGCGGGCAGCTTCGCAACCCAGCGCTCAACCGCTGCGCCACCGGGGAGGCCCGGGATTTTTTTTTTTTTATGTGAAAATGTAAAATATAAGAATGTAATAAGGGAAAATATGTATTTAAACATCTTAAAACTTTGCCTAAGCTTAAATCTTTATCTAAGAAAATGAGAAAAATGGCTGGCATTTTCTTTTTTTCTATTTTCTTTTCTTCTGCCAAATTTTTTATGAGAAAAAATGGTTGTATTAAAATATAACTAAAATATGTTCCAAATATGAATAAGTTGTGCTGAGTCTCAGAGAAAATTAGGGTTAAGTAGGCAGCTTCAGGGACAGCGCAGGCAGGGACTTTGAGAGAGTTAAGGGATTTCTCTAATATAAGGGCAGGGAAATTCTGGAGGGCTGATGAGCACAGTAAACAGTAAATTCTAGGAGACCTCGAACAGGGAAAATAAAGAGGAAAAACTCTAAGAGCTGGGAAAATGGGCACATCTGCCTGAGCAGTATAGGCACCAGAAGAAAGTGCCAATCACAAAATAGGGTGACAGGATGTTAGAGCAGAGAAGAAAGGTTAAAATATCCCCTAGAGGGCCTCCCTGGTGGCACAAGGGGTTAAGCACCGCGCTACGGAACAATCTGCAGCCTCTGCAGCACAAATTCGATCCCCAGTCAGCCAGAGAGAAACCCACATGGTGAAGCAGACCTCTCCTGTCTCACCTGCTGTTCCCCTCATCAAGTGTATTTCAGTCTACCTGTTCTGTTCCCCACTTTGTCTCTGGTGAATCCTCTCAACCCCCTGCATCTCTGGCCTGTACCCCAAATAAATCTTTAAAAAAATAAATAAAATAAAATATCCTCTAGACATGGGCCCATAATGGCATATTTTGCCCCTCCTTAGCAACGCAGTCTTGGAGTCTTTGCCTTTGTTCTTTTCCCCCTCACTTTCTTGAATTGGATTCTCTCTGCTTACTTATCTATAAAGTCTGTGAATTCCTTTCTACATCTTCATGGGACAAGAATTTGTGGTGGTGCAAGGGCTAAGTCAACAGCCCACACCAGCTTCAGTACCATCTCTATTTCAACAAATCACACCAAAGCAGCATTGTCTATCACCTGGTAAGTGAAACAACTATCTAACCATTTTTCCTATTTTCAATCATGTCCCCTACCATGTGTTCATCATACTTTAAGAAGACTGCATTTTAGAACAAAAATATAAATCTAGACTCATGACATTGGTGAAATGAACGAGCCAATAGCTTTCCATTGCAGTCAAGTAAAGATTTCACCCTCTTAATGTGATCTTTGGCCACCATATTCCAGTCTTGGTAATGTTTCACACTTCATTTGCCACTACCCACTTACTTTCTCAAAAAGGCCTTTGGCCTCATGTGTCTGGAAGAGGCCAGTAGATTCATCTTTCTTTGGTTTTGTTCATTGTCTGTAGCTTCTAAAAGAGAAGGTAAGGTAGCAACCCAACCTCTCTGATTATTAATGTATTAGTAGAAAGAGGAAAAATACAAAAAGAATCATTAGAAAGTACAAACTCTAGAAGCAAACTGTCCATTCTCTTTCCCCTTCACTTTACACATCCTATAAAATGGTGATAGTATTTATGAAGATTAAATATAGTCTGATGTTTTAAGCTCTTAGAGGAATGTTTACTGAATTATACAAAAACACACAAAAATTGAAAAAATCTGAGCAAATTAGGTTGATATATTTTCCTCACTTTTTAAGTCTCTCTGAAAGAAATACATTACTATAGAAAGGGAAGTAGGAAATTAGGTGTGCAAAATTTAATTGGAGAATTTCATTTTCCTTGATCATGACAGATATGGCCGATGTTAGGAACGGTGTGTCCCAAAATGGAAGGAGAGGGTCAGGAGAGAGGTACTTTAGAAGAAATAGGACAGACAAATACATCAAAGGCTTAACCAATTTGACCTACACAAATTTTGTCTAAACATGACAGATTGGGGAGGAGTGAGAAAGACTCAGATTAAAATGTGCATTTGCCTCTAGTAGTAGTTGGTTTTCAGAAAAAAAAAAAAATTAGTAGGGAAAATTAACTATAATTATTAAAGAAAATTATAAGGTAAAAGGTTTAAAATTATATAATTACATATTAATGTTCAGCATGTGGATATTAGCAAAGTAAGTTTGCCACATGGAAGGGAATATACTATAGGCTTGATAGTATCCATCAGAAGAATTGAGCAATGGAAGAAAATCAGTGATTTCCAAAAATGATTGTTTCACAGCCAGAAACTAAGAAGTTAAGAAAATAGCATAAGTTCTTTATGACCTTTATATAGTCTTTGACTATATCATCAATATCATGGCCCCTAGTATCTTATATGCCCACAATTGGCAAAGGTTTGCATTTCTCCTGAATATTATACCTGTTTGTATTCCTCATAAATTATATTTAACATTGCCTTTCTACTGCTTTTCTGCTAACAAACTTCTCTTCAGTCATGGCTTGAGTGTTACCTGTGAAACATTTTCTACAGGATTGATATGTCCCCCCATAAATTGTGCCCCCGGGCTTCCATGCATAATTTGCTATATAGTATTTGTTTATATCTCATCTTTTGTACATATGCCATTTGTTTTTATTTCCCCAGTGTCTATAGCAGTGTTTCATGGAAGAAATACTCATCATCTATTTAGTAAATTAATAAACTAAAAGACCCATTATGTAGTCATTTTTGTAGATTTGGAATCTTCAAGGAGAGCATTAGTGTCTATCTTCAAGATCATGAATCCTTCTCCTAGCAATCTGTGGGCAGTTTGGACTATGTACAGTTTAGAGATTTCCAAATTTAAGGAGTCTATTGCTATCAGATTTAACAAAAATGTAATAATAATCTTATGTGCCTTAATGTGAATTACATAAATTATTTTCCTATCCCTTGCTATAAGATATATTCTAAATATAAGATATCCATAATGATTAAGAGAAATATTTCTGCACACTTTGCACTTAAATTTTATTGTCATGATAGCTATTTGTAGCACACAAAATATGAGTAATCAGAATGTGCCATGTGTATGTTTTTAAATTGATATTTTTATACTTATAATTATAAGTTTATTTTTATCAAATTGAATGTTTCCTCAACATAAGCACACAAGATAATCATTATCCTTAATTGCATTTAAGAACTATATTAGGGCCTCCCCGGTGGCACAGCAGTTGAGCGCTGGGTTGCGAAGCTGCCCGTGACCTCTGCGGCGCCGGTTCGATCCCCGGCTGCTCCCCGGCCACCACAGGAGGGTCCCACATGGCGCACAGACCTCTCCTGCCGCCCGCTGCTCCCCTCAGCAGTGTACTTCGGTCCTTCTGCCTGCTCTGCTCCCCGCTCTGGCTCTGGTGAATTCTCTCGCCCTCTCGCGCTTCTGACTGTACCCAGTGCATGTATAAAACAAACAAACAAACAAGTAAAATAAAATAAAATAAAAGCATGCCTCTATAAAAAAAAAATTAAAAAAAATTAAAAAAAAGAATTATATTAAATAATTGATTTAACAAGTTGAGTAATTTATTTAAATAAATTAGAAAGTTGTTCCCCATGACTATGACTATGTACAGATATACTAGACTACATAGAAAGGTGGAAAAGATACTTTAGTTTCATAATTTATCCATTGATTGAAGTTTATTAGTATACATAATGATCATACATAAAAGGTGTATTTTATATTTTCAGTTACAGTACATTAAATAAAGGACTCATCGCTATATATAATTACTATGTGGCTGGCTACAGTATGACCAGCTAATTTAAAAATGTTTTAGTCTAGAAACAAAATCATGCCAATTAATATTGAGAAATTTAGAAATGCTGAAGAAATAATGCATTTTCCTATCAAAAGCATCCATTTATAGGGCCTCCCTCATGGCGCAGCAGGTTGAGTGCAGTGCTGCAGAGGCTGTCTGCAGCCTCTGCAGTGCTGGTTCGGTCCCGGCCAGACGGCGAGGGTCCCACATGGTGCGGCAGACCTCTCCTGTCTCGCCCGCTGCTCCCCTCAGCAGTGTATTTTGTCACTCTGCCTGTTCTGTTACCCACTCTGTCTCTGGTGAATCCTCTCACCCTCCTGCGCCTCTGGCCTGTACCCCAATTCTTATATAAATACATCTTTTTTTTAAAAAAAAGCATCCATTTATAATTTAAAAAATTAGTTTCAAAGATTTTTATCTTTCTATTTTAAAAGAATTAATTTTTACCAAAAATTAGAATTGTAAAACATGTAAAGCTATATATTTTATCTTAAGTATAATCCCATAGGTTTAGAAATCTACAGCAATGTCAAGATTGATATTGGAGATTAGAAAGAATTAACAAGCAAAACCTATTTCCATTGCACTTAAAGAAAAAAATAGGAAACTAATCGACTCTCTCAATGTTGAATAGAAAGCGTGTCACATTTTCTAAAGCTCTTTGCTACATTTGGTACAGTAATCTCCATCAAGGGGCAAATTGGCTTTCCTTTTACAGACCATTACCAGTCACAATTCAGCCAATGGGACTTGGAGAGAAAATACTTCTAGAATAGTCTCTGAATTCTGACTTTGATGTGTATCAACATTGTAAAAGCTCTGACAAAAAGTTACTGAATAAATATTACTTCTTTATCTGTGATTCAACTTTATTTATTCTGGTAATTTTCAAAAATAGTACTGAAGAAATGAGATCATTACTTTGGAAAAAAAATTTCTTTTAAGGAAATAAAGATGTATTAAACATTTTCTCAACCAAAATAATCACAAAAATAAGATCTTTATTAAAAAAACAGGGTTATTGGGAAACTAACTTGAATAAAAATATTATTTTGAAAACTAGTTGACCTTAAGCTATAAATATTTGTTTTTGGCATAAAGCTTTTAATAAATAAGCAGGAAATAAGCAATATCAGTGCAAAAATACATCTGTCTTAGTCTGTGTTTGCAATAAATATGTAATGATTGTTGATATTCAATTAAAAGGAAATAGAAATTACTAAACATAGCATGTATCTGTCAATGAATGACTCATGAATTCATGTCCCCAGCCTCATATTTCCATTGCATACCAAACTCATTTCAAACTGTTTAGTTGGTATCACAATGTAAATATCCACAAACAATTCAAATTTAATATGACTGCCATGGACTTAATCTATCTAATATATTCATATTCATATATGCAGGATGCTCTCATAATCTTTTTTTTTCCTACTTCCTGCTAAAGTTGAAAACTCAGGAGTCATTTAAATGTCATCCTTTTCCATAAAAACCAAATCAAAGTTACTAGTTCTCTTAATATCTGATAATCATAAATCACTCTGACCTCTGCTACCACTCCCCAGACCAAGTAAGTCACAATCTTCTCTGCCTGCTCACACAACTCAACTACAGATGAATTTCCTGCTTAACAAATTTATTGTTGTGTATATTTTTAATGAACTTGTACTTGTCTATCCCTTCTACAAGTCAAAGCACATTGTCACATATACAAAGTGTAAAACATAGGATAAAAAAGACATTATTTGTAAATGAATTGATTTTTACTAAGCACTTGTGAAATATGTTCACAATGTTTGGTACATGAAACTACAAAAGCAGGGGAGTTGGACTTTGTAAATGTGTTTTTAAAAACAAATTGATGAAATAGTACTAAAAAAAATAAAAAATGAAAGCCATCATGTGAGTGAAAATAATTTATCAATTCGGATGTGGCATGGTGAAATGGATGGAAGTGTGTGAAGCTGTATTTGACTAACAAAAAAAGAGAATGTTCTTAATAAGAAAGTTATTCATTCAGTGTCCCAGTTTATCAAGTGTATACATTGAATATGTACAGTTATTAACATGGTATGGCTTCTACCATATACAGTATTGCAAACCAATGTTACCTTAATTGCAAAACAAAGTAGAAAAAAAAGTTATACAGTCAGAAATATTTATAAAATAATGATAATTTTAAGGAAAGAAAAGGATTTGGAAACTAATTGAATATATTTTGCTACAGAAGAATGAGTGGAAAAATAACCTCATTTTTAGATTACAAATAAAAGGTAGTTTAATAGATAGTAACAGAAGTTGTGATGGGATAATCCATGGAAAATCCCTAAAGCTAATTTTAGCAATTGCTATCAACTAACTTATCAAACTTCCAATAGTAAAAGCATTGAAGAGATTTGAGTTTCATATACCTTCTCCCTTGCCAAGTATTTTAGAGTGATAACAATCAATGAAAGATATATTGTAGAGGAAAGGCATATAATCCATGTTTTCTTCTCTGTAGTCAGACATTTTCAGCAGTTGAATTGTCTATAATGCCAGTTATTCAGGCGATCTTTCATTGTCTAGATACAGAAGTTTTAAGGATATTTTTACACTTCTGTGCCATTTGTCCGGTGTATAAACAAACAAAAAAAGATACTAGAAAAATATTATTGAAAAGACTGAAAGTCTATTATTACTTATTTTTATTTTAAATTCTTATTTTAACATAATACCAGCCACAGAAAGGCCACAAGAAGAAAGGAATTTCAACTTCCACTTCTATCACCTTGTTAAATATCAACCTTCTATCACTCTTGCTTTCTCATTCTGTATATTTTTAAAATATTTAAGGTTAGAAAATATCACTTCACTTTATTCTAAATATTCCATTGTGCTTATAGACTTTTTTTAAAGATTATTTATACAAGAACTGGGATATTGGTCAGAGGTGCAGGAGAGTGAGAGAATTCACCAGAGACAGAGCGAGAAGCAGAACAGGCAGACAGACCAATGACACTGCCGAGGGGAGGGGAGCAGCGGGCAAGGCAGTGTGAGGTCTGCTGCACCTTGTGGTTTTCTCTCTGGCCGGCTGGGAATTGATCCCACGCTGTAAGAGGCTGCAGACAGCTTCACAGTATGGTACTCAACACAATGCACCACTGGGGAGACCCTATAGACATTTTTTAATATAACTACACAATAGTTACCCAAACACTTATTTAATCTATATCATTTTGTTGGATGTCTACTCTTGTGAATTTGTCTGATGTTTCCCCACAATTGAATTTGTTATGCATTTAATAGCAGAAGTGTTACAAAAGTTATGCTGTTTTCCTATCCATGCATTTTATCAGGAGTCACATATACCAATTTATTCCTATTGTGATTAATATAAGTAGATCCCTGAGACCATGTAAATAGCCCATTATTCATCAAGCCATAATTCACTATTTTTATTACCAGTGACCATATTTTGTCTGAATCAATCACTATTATGGTTACTGCAGATAGGTCACAATGTCACTGTATCTTCTTAATATACATAGTTAGCTTACAATGTAAGAAAGAGCATAACCTTCTCCTTTACTTATTTATATCAAATAAGAATCAAATATCGTTCATTCATATTTTATTCAATGGATTTTGGTATATAGTATCACTTGTAATAGAAAATAACTTTTTTTGTTTGTTTTTTAAGTCACACAATCTATGATATTTTGTTATAGCAATTTGAATTAATTAATATGGTTTCATGGAACTCCAGTGGAAGTTGGGTGTTTTTTTTTTTTTAATATTGATACACTTGGGCATTCCTAGATGGCCTACATAGTGGACTTTGTGGTTCTTGATTCTAATGCCAATTCTGACATTAATTTGTTTGTTTGTTTGTTTTATAGATTTATTTATTTATTTATTTATTTATACAAGCACTGGGTACAGTCAGAAGCATGGGAGGGTGAGAGGATTCACCAGAGCCAGAGCGGGGAACAGAACAGGCAGACTGACAAAATACACTGCTGAGGGGAGTAGCGGGCAGCAGGAAAGTTCTGTCGTGGCAAGTGGGATCCTGGCTGGAGGCTAGGGATCCAACAGGTGCTGCAGGGGCTGCTGGCAGCTTCGCGGCCCAGCGCTCAACTGCTACGCCACCAGGGGAAGCCCCATTAATTTGTTTTATACTTCTTAGATTTTTTAATTTCTCTAGAAGAATATATATATCCAGAGCCCTAGGTTGGGCCAATAAGTTTTTTAATTTCTCTGGAATATTTGAATGAATCTATATACTTTCTGTCTTAGACTAAAGGCAAGTTTCCTCAGACTATGTCATTCCTCACCTTGCTTAAGTTCGTTTTCCTTTAGGAAACAGATAATCATTGATTGACAAGTTCATAGAGTTTTTAGTTTTCATTTATCTGCTAATCCAAATTCTAACTATTCTTATTCTGAGGTTAAAATTAAAATTCATATCGTTTCAGTTATTTGTCCAAAGTCAGAAAATAATTAAGTAGATTAAACCAAAATATTACTTCATATCAAGTCCCATGTATTTTTTGTAGACCACACAGCATTTCAAGAAGAATGCAGTTATTTGGGGGGGGGGAATTCTATCTTATTTTTATTTTTTCAAGATTTATTTATTTATGCATACAAGAGCTGGTGTGCAGGCCAGAGGCGTGGGGTGGGGGGTGGGGGGCAAGAGGATTTGCCAGAGACAGGCTGGGGAATAGAACAGGAAGATTGACCAAAGTATACTGCTGAGGGGAGCAGCAGGAGAGTCAGAAGAGGTCTGCTGCACCATGTGGGTGGCTCCCTGGCTGGCCTGGAATTGAACTTATGCTGCAGTGGCTGCAGATAGCTTCATAGGTATTGTCTTAATTCTTGTGCCAGCAGAGAGGCCCTCTTATTTTTAATTTTATCTTTACCCAGGAATGCATTAATTCAAAGATATACTATTTTTGCTGTGTTTAAAATATTCAAGCACACTATTAAAACCACAAATATACTAATTTTCAAATGTTTTTATTTTTATTTTTTAAAAAAGATTAATTTATTTATTTATATAAGCACTGGGTGCAGTCAGAAGCGTGGGAGGGCGAGAGAATTCACCAGAGCTAGAGGGGAGAGCAGAGCAGGCAGACTGATGGAGTTCACTGCTGAGGGGAGCAGCGGGTGGCAGGAGAGGTCTGCGAGCCATGTGGGACCCTCACCCAGTGGCCAGGGATCAAACCAGCGCTGCAGAGGCTGCGGGCAGCTTCTCAACTCAGCGCTCAAACACTGCGCCATCGGATAGGCCCTTCAAATGTTTTTAATTTGTGCGCTTCTCAACACATTCTAATATTTGCTTGCATTATCATGTATCTACAATAACAGCACTATTATTAAAATGAACACTCTGTAAATTAAAGAAAGCTAAGAACTGTACAAATATGAAGGATGTTTGTCTTTGCATTCCTAAAGAGAATTCAGTGGCAGTTATATTTGGCAAAACATGAAAATATAATATTATATATATATTTATAATAGCTTTCATATTCAAAAATCATTTATTGTATATTAAAGGATTTTAATTGTGGCAGTCTCCATTCATACCAGTTTATATGTATATATGTATATATTTCAGTTTATATGTACTTGATGTTATTTGGATATCTGGCAGGAATGTGCATAGACAAAACCGATTATAATTGCAGCTCTTCTTCTGCACAGCAAAAGAGACAGTAACAAAAACAAAGAGAAACCCCACCAACTGGGAGAACATTTTTGCTCCCAACACTAATGATAAAGGACTGATCACAAAAATCTGCAAAGAGCTGATGAGACTCAACAACAACAAAGAAAATAATCCAGTCAAAAAATGGGCAGAAGAGCTAAAAAGAAATTTCTCTAAAGAGGAAATGCAAATGGCCAACAGGCATATGAAAAAATGTTCAACATCACTTGTAATCAGGGAAATGCAAATCAAAACTACCATGAGATACCATCTTACACCAGTGAGAATGGCACATATTAAAAAAACTAGCAACAACAAATGTTGGCGAGGGTGTGGAGAAAAAGGAACTCTTCTGCACTGTTGGTGGGAGTGCAAACTGGTCCAGCCACTATGGAGAGCTGTGTGGAGATTTCTGGACCTACTAAACATAGAGCTTCCATATGATCCAGCAATTCTACTCCTAGGTATTTACCCAAAGGACACTGAAACATCAATTCCAAAGAACACCTGCACCCCTATGTTTATAGCAGCACTATTTACAATAGCTAAGCTTTGGAAACAGCCCAAATGCCCAAAAATAGATGACTGGATCAAGAAGATGTGGTACATATACACCATGGAATATTACTCAGCATTCAAAAAAGATAAACACATGCAATTTGCAGCAACATGGATGGCGCTGGAAGGGATCATGCTCAGCGAAATAAGCCAAAAAGAAAAAGAAAAATACCGGATGGTCTCACTCATAGCAGGAATCTAGAAAACTTAAATAAGGGACCGGGAAAATGAATAACTATAAGAAAGGGAAAATCAGAATCAACAAAAAACTATGAAACAGAGACACTTTTGGGGGGGTGGGGGCGGGAGGGAGGGATTGGGATCAGAATGGGGGGGCTGCAATTGTATGGGGAATATAAAAATAAAATTTATTATTTAAAAAAAAATAATTGCAGCTCTTATTAAGGATTCTTGTTAAGGATTGCTTCAGGGCAAAAAGCTGAAGAATGAGTTTTACATCTATTATAAAAGATAAAAGAGTTTACTAGATGTGGAAGTAGAAACTAAGAACATTACATAAAGCCTCAAGCAAAGGAATAGATTATAGACAACGATCAGGACCTCAACCATGGCATCTGGCAGGTGAAAATGTCTTCCGTGATAAATGGATATGGATTTATAAGCACATATTAACTCATATGATCTGGAATACACAGAGTTTTACAGTTAAATTGAAGTTGTTACCATCTGAAAACTCCCTGCCCTAAGCACATAAACACTATTTATAAAGGAGCATGCTTAAGTAAGCTTAGATTAGTTACTGATGGACATACAATCACAAATTGAGAAAATTTCTTTAGGTGAGAAAGGTCTGAGAATATAATGCATAACATGTAGACTATATTTAATAATACTGCTTTGGATAATTAAAATTTAGTAAGAGTATAAAACTTTAGTGTTCCCACCAAAAAAAAAATTGAAGAGATAAATATGTTAACATTATTAATATGATAATTAACAAGGTGGTGGGAATTTTTTTTCAATATGTGTGTGTATATATGTATATATATCACACATACATATATCATAAACATCATGTTATATATTTTAAAAATATTGCAATTTTATTTGTCAAATATAACTCAATTAAGTGTTAAAAAAACATAAAAGAATAACTTATCAGAAAAAAAATTTCTTTAACAAACTGCTGGGAGTGACAGTCACCATAGTTTAAAATCCAATAACTTAAAATCCATATTTGCTTTATAAAGCACAGATGTAAAATACTGATTTATAAATAATATGCTGAATGAAAGCATTTTAAAATATATAGCCTCTAACTGTGAACTTGCAAGTGTGATAAATATAATATAAAAACAGATTTTGGGCCTCCCTGTTGGCACAAGGGGTTAAGCAACACACTATGAAGCTATCTGAAACCTCTGCACCATGAGTTCGATCCCCCGCCAGGAAACAACCCACATGGCGAAGCAGATCTCTCCTGTCTCGCCTGCTGCTCCTCTCAGCAGTGTGTTTCAGTCAGTCTGCCTGCTTTGTTCCCCACTCTGTCTGTGGTGAATCCTCTTACCCCCTGGATCTCTGGCCTGTACCCCAGATCTTGCATGCATAAATAAATAAATCTTTAAAAAAATAAATTTTGGAAGAACATATACGCATGTATGTGTATATATAACATTCAACTTGGGAGAATTTTTAAGAGAATGAATATTCATAGCTGAAGATACAGAACAAGTAATATATTAATAGTGAATGAAAATTTGATAAGAAACAATTTTCAATTTAATAAAAGAGGGAGAATACACAGCACAGATTTATAGAAAAAAGAATAGAACTAAAAACTTCTACTACAAGCTTAGTGAATACTAAGAGGAAAAGGATATAGTGTAAGGGAGAAGCAAAATTTGAACACATGACTGGACTTGTCCAGAATTGATGTAATAATGATTAAGTTACATTTAAAATAAAGGGAGATAAATATGAAGCAAAGGAAAATATATCCAGTTGTATCATAGTAAAACTATAGAATAAAAGAGAAAAAATATATTTTAAAGTAGTAAGAAAGGCAAGATTACCTACAAGAATGAATAGCAATTAGGTACATAATAACACTATATAGTACAGTGAAATCACAAAGAAAGTAAAATATTATCTTCAAAATGATAAATCAGAATTAATTAAATGGCCTACATAAGCTATCACTCTAAAACAGAGCAAATTGAAGACATATGCATTCATACAAATAAAATATGAGGAAACATCATTAGAGAATCTTCAAAGGAACATATTTTATAAAGAAAAAATTATTTTGTAAGAAAAGACAAAGATATTTTTAAAGTGAGCAAATAAATTATTATAATTGTAGATAAATATGAGAAATTTGCTTATAAACAGTAATTATAGTGTTGATTCAGTTGGCTTGACATATATTTGTATAATGCAAATATAACATTTCATATAAAACTTATTTTAAATAGATATATTAAATCAATTAAAGTGATATATTTAGATTAAATTGATATATTTAGATGTTCAACATCCTTAATATATTGCATTTATGTGATCTTAAAAATATATAAATTCTATTAATGTTAGAATAAAAGAATATGGAAGGGTAGGAAGAGGAGGGAGGGGAAGGAGGAGAAAAAGAGAAAATTGTTCTTTGATAAATATAAAGAATGTATTTATATCACCTTTTCCTCATGTTTTCTAAAGCCTTCACTATACTGTACTCAACACAAATGTACACAAGTGCACACACACTTAGATATACCATATGCTTAATTTACATTTCTCCTTAAAGTACCATCTATGTCAACAAACACATACCAGAGATATTGTGAAGGAAAATTATTATATTTAGATTTTTATTTCTTTGGACAACTATCATCCCATTCCAACTTCAGCATTAGAAAAAAGCAAATTATATAGTATTAGACTATAAATTGTTATTGCAGCATTGACTTTGTATTCTTGTACACTTAGTAACCCCCTCCAAAAAAAAAAAAAATCCTTCGAATTTAGTGAGTGTTTACACTCAGCATTACTTAGAGCTTAAATTAATGTAATGCAGTACCAAATTTTCCATACTATCAAATAACTTCAAAAAAGTTTGATTTTATATGACTATAAACAGAAATGCACACTGTTTATTTTAAAATGTAATGGACATATATTTTGGCTCACTCACTGTTTCTGCATTTCCTCCTTACTCCACAGCCTTTTGGCTGAAGACACAAACAAACAAATGCAAAATAACAATTTTATCTACAACATCTGAAAATGGAATTTCAAAACAAAAAATACAGAACTAGGTGGTAAGTGGGTCCTATGAAAAATTAGAGAGAAAAAACACAAATAAACATGTTTCCCAACTTAAGATCATCAAGATATAATATCACTTGAATATATTATCATGATAATGTACCAATGACAGCGGTGTGAGTAATCATTACATCTCAGCAAGTTTTATCTCACTTATATTGTATATTATTTAAAATTTCTAACAATGGCATGAATTTTAGATCTGTAGAAACTAGGGTCTAGGAAGCTTAAATAACTTTCCCCAGTAAATTTTACTAATAAATAGGGTAGCTACTGTGGGCTGTATTTTGACTTTAATAGACTTTATTTTTTCTCTAAGTTGCCATTTTGAGACTTCTAGATGAAAAGTAGACAGTGTGACTTAGTTATTTATCACAACTACAAAAGAACACCAATGCAGTTTTATCCTTATAGCTGAGTTCAAAGGAACAGCAAGAACTCCTCTCCCTATGGACAATTAGAGACAGGAAGGACATCAGCTGATTGTTATTAAAGATCCTACACTCCAACTTTTTGTCTGAAAACTCCTGTCAAATAAGCCAAGATTTTCAAACAAATGATACAAATTAAGACCACTCCATTGCTTGATCCTCCAAAACTCCCCTATGCCCTGGTCCTGATAGAATATAACACTTGACGCTGTCCCTTGGTTGTGGATAGGAAACATAACTACTATTCTAAATTAAAAACTTTCTTGATAATAATGCAGCATGACTATTCCAGATGGACTAAGTAACATACCAAGTAAGAATATTATGAATATGTATGTATACAAATTAAAATATATATATATATTTTGCAAATGTAAAAAAAATAAACTACAGCCTTAATATCTAAGAAAAAGGGCTAAAATAAAAAGCATGCTTAGGGGAAAATGACAGATATATAATGCTAGAGTTAGAACTCTAGAATCATACAGCTTTAAATTGACATGTATCTAATAGAATAATCTCAAATATATATGCACAACAAGTTAAAGATCTTCAAGGGAAAATTGGCAAGTACACTATCATTGTTGGAGATTTTTAACACTTCTCACATTAACTGATACATCCTGCAGAGAAAAACAATTTAGCACACAATTTAGAAGACCAGGACAACATAAATAACTACTTGACATAATTAAAATATATTGAATACTTAGAGCTGCAAAATACAGACTCTTTTCAAGCACACATTACATAATTACAAAAATTGAACATATGATTTGCTACAAGTTCATTTTCAAAAGATTGAATATATATAGAGAAGGTTTCGGGAGCATAATATCATTAGATATTTTCAAAAAGGTAAATGAAAAACATACATGATCTATAAAAGAAAATTATTTCAAAAATTAGAAAATATTTTCAATTACATGCTAATGAAATTAATGGAACTAAAGTCCTCTGTAGAGGTAAAATTACAGTCAAATATTTGCATAAGAAGAAAATAAATGATGGGGCCCAGTTCACTGTGCATCCATTTCAAGTTAGCAATTAAAAAAAAAAAAAGACAATTATCTCAAAGGATGGAATAGGAGTAATTAATAAACAGAAACTAATACAATGAAAACATAATGAATGATTCAACTAAATTGTTCAACAAAGCCAAAATCTGATGCCTTGAGAAGAATAATTAGTTGATAAAACTATCAAAAGAGCATTTTCTAAAAGTGAGAACACAAATAACAAATAAAAAACAAGCAAACAAGTATCCTGACTTTACATTGAGTAAAGTGATTGAAGATGACGTTAAAAAGTCAGGTTGGAGCTTGGTTACTGGGATTCCTTCAGATTAAGTTAAAAAATTTGGAATATTCCAATAGATATGTGATAATCTCTGTATGCCTAAATATAGATTTATGAATGTTCAGTAACCTAACTGAATAATAGTAGTAGAATGGTAGAGACAAACAAGTCCATAATTACTAAATAGGAAAATATGAATGACTTGGTAAAGAACTGATTTTGAGGATAGGGAAAAGGAGGAGCTCAGAATAATTTTGTTTTATTAATAATTTTAAGTCTTATTAACAGGATGGTAAAGATCATTAACTCAGATTATTTCGAATGAGGGGAAAGAAAAACAAACAGAGGACATTGCAAGGGAAAGAATTCATCTTGGATATGGAGTTAACATTGCCTGAAATCAGTCAAGTGGAGAGATCACATAGAAAATGTGATTTTTGAGTAGAAGAAATAATGTGCAAATATACACCGTGAAGTTACTCTAGTTATCTGAAGTATAATCCCTGACTTTCTCTTGAGACGAACAAAATAGCAAGATTTTGTATAGGAAGTTTCAATAATAAAGGATCCTCCTTTTATCTGAGTCTATTTGGTTCAGATAGACTTTGGTACTATCAAACAGCAGGTAGTAAGGGTACAAAATATTATAGTTACCGTGGAAGTAAGTAAAATCGCCCAGTAACCACGGGTGTGGTTATAAAATAATAGAGTTGAAGAAAAAATATCTAGGGAGTACTGAACTTAATGTGACAAGCGACAGAAGAGGAGACTTTAAAAGAAAATGAGAATAAACTCTCTGAGGATTACAGTGTGGTAATGATGGCTAAGAGAAAGGAGTGTAATGATCTAATACATCAAGTTAACTGCCCATGTGTGAGAGGATAAGCCCAGGAACCACAGCAGAAATTGCAGTGATGGATTTAAAACAATTTTAAGAGGTAATGTAAAAAGTGTACTATATGTGAGAGAAAAGGTGGGAAGAAGAATTGAGATATAATCCCAGACTTTTGGTTGGTGTGATCACAACATCCACCAACAAGGTACCCATAGTCTACTGTAGCCATTCCCAGCTGTTATCCTCACCCCATTTCTCCTCGCATAGTTTCAGTTCTACAGTCAGATCTTGAGGGTTTCTTATTGGTTTGGTTTTATCTGGTCCATTTTTTTTTCCTCTTATTCAACGTGTAAGTCATACCATCTGACTTTGTCTATCTCTTTCTGATTTACTTTGGTAAGCATAATCACTTCCAATTCCATCTATGTTGCTTCAAATGGCAAGAATTTATCATTTTTGTAGCTGAGCAGTATTCCCCTGTGCATATATATCACATCTTCCTAATTCACTCTTCTGTATTTGGGCACTTCAGTGGCCACTGTGTGGCTATTGTAAATAGTGCTGCTACAGTAAGAGAAGGCATGCATTCTTTAGTGTCAGTGTTTTTAAAATCTATTTTGGGGTTTCCCCTGGTGGCGCAGGTGATTGAGCACCGCACAGTGAAGCTGTCCACACAGCCTCTGCAGTGCCAGTATGATCCTGGCCAGCCAGCCGGCGAGGGTCCCACATAGTGCGGCAGACCTCTCTTGTCTCGCCCACTGCTCCCCTCAGCAGTGTATTTCGTCAGTCTGCCTGTTCTGTTCCCTGCTCTGGCTCTGGTGAATCCTCTCACCCTCCCGCGCATCTGGCCTGTACCCTGGTTCTTGTATGGATAAATAAATAAATCTTTAAAAAATAAATAAATAAAAATAAAATCTATTTGGCAGATATCTATGAGTGAAAGTGCTGCATCACATGATAGATCTATTGATATTTTTAATATTTTGAGAAATCTCTATACTGTTTTCCCAAAGGGGTTGGGCCAGTCTACATTCCCATCAACGGTGTAGAAGGGCTCCTTTTTCTACACATTGTTGCCAACATTTGCTTCTAGTCTTTTTGATATGGCTACTTCTCATAGGTGTGGGGTATCATCTCACTTTGGTACTGATGAGAATTATTTCCCTGATGAGAATTTGTTCATTTACTACTGGCCATCCATCTAAAGGTGTTCTTTGGAGAAGTTACAGTTTGTTCTGCTGCCTTTATTTTTTTGAATGATTCAGTAAATTGTTACTTTTTATTGAACTGTGTGACTTCATACACATTGGCAGCTGTATAATGTGCAAATATTTTATATCATTCTTAGAACGTCTTCTTTTAAGAGATCATTTCTTTCACGGCACAGAAGCTTTTTAGTTGGCTATAGTCTATATTGCTCATATGCTCATTCATTTCTCTTCCTGTTGGAGATGTATACACAAAACACCACTGAAATCTATGTGGTAGAGTGTTTTTTTTCTGTTTCCTTTTATGTATTTCATGGTTTCAGGTCTCCAAAACAGTGTCTTTAGAATTTCTTGCATATTATGATCTTGTATAGATTATGCTGTGATTAAACAATGACAAAAATGACAAAATAAAGCCAGCTGCTCACACAGGAGCTAAGTTGGATTCCTTGTTTTTGTTAAATGTTGCCTGGTGCCAGCTATGTCTCTGCTTTGTTTTTCTGATGATCTGCATCTATTGTAACAGAGAATAACTTGCAAAAAAGAGTAACCAGGCAATGGTGCTTAAATTTTATTCTGGGAAAAAACAATTGTTCATTTTTGCTCATTTACATTAATCAAAGAAAGTCATATATCTAAGTCTGATACCAGTCAATGAGTTAAAAGAATTTTCCTCTGCACACATAAGCACAATAACATGACAAATAATAAAGATATATAATCTTTGCATGAGGGTCAGGAAATTAGTTGGATAATAATAGGCAATATAGTAGTTAAGAAAACTGTAGATTAATTGGGGAATGAAGATATAGAGATGAGGATAGTAATTGCTTCTTTAAGATTTATGTCTTAGAAAGGAAAGAAAGGACTGTAAAAAATGGTGGAGTGTGGGGTATAGATTAGGTCTTCAAATAGTGTGATTTCATTCAAAAGTTGTTTTCTACACCATTAATGAGTTGGGTAAGTAATGCGACAGTAAAGAGGATCTGACAGGTTTGGAGACTGAATCATGTAGAACTTTTTAAGCCATAGTACAGGCTTTCATTTCACTCCGTGTGAAATAGGGGACTGTTGCAGAGTTTTGAACACAGGAGTAATCTGAAATGCTTTATATAATAAACAAGTTGCTTTGTCGAAAATAGATAATAGGAAAGAATAGAATGAATTGAACCTTTTTGAAAGTTATTGCCATTATCCATTGAAAGATCAGGGTTGCTCAGACAAAAGTGATGGCTTTCAGTGGGATGAACAAATGGTGTGATTCTAGATGTACTTTGAAGGAAAACCTTGTATGATTATGACAGATCAAACGTGGAAAGTAAAACGATACACATAAATGAACAAACAGAAGGATAGTCTCTGTCAAATTGGATGAGAAAAGCTGTGTATAACAGGGTGGAGATGAAAGATCATAAATTCAATTTCAGACATGTTGACTTTGAAAGGATGAATAAACAGCTAGATGTACAAATATGGAGTGTGGAAGAGTAGTCCTCCTGATCTAGAAATAAAAATTTTGAATTTGTCAGCAAATAGATAGTATTCACACTATGGGATAGGTGAGATAAGCAAGGAAATGACTATAGATAGTGAAGACAAAAATTCACAAGGAAGCACATTAAAAAGGTTGAAATGCAACTATCAGAAAAATGGAAGGAAAATGTGGAAAGTAGGGGAATTTGGAAGTGGAATTGGTGACAAAAGATTTGGAAGCAGGATTGGTGACATAAGACATGGATCTATCTCAAATAAAAATGTGGAAACTTCTTAAAATTTTGTTTAAATTTTCAAGATAATGGCGACAGAATATTAATCAGTGCAGAACACTTCTAGGCCCAGAGCTCTATGTGACTGCACCAATCTCATTCCAAAGAACTGGCCCTGATTGGTAACTAATAAAAGAAAATATGAATGAGAGAAATTGATTGTTTCAAAAGCTATGAATAGGTTAGATAAGATGGGGATTAAGAATTAAACACTAACTGTTGATGTAAACTAGAGCAATTTCTATTGAATGGTGTTGGCAAAATCCTGACAGCAGTTGGTTATAATAGAGTGACTAGGAGGAAGGTAATCTGAGGTAGTGAATATAAACAACCCTCTGAGGATGTTTTTTTTCTGCTAAGGAGTCAGAACTGGCAAAAGATGCAGCCTCCATCCCTGCCCTTTTGAGAGAGAGTGAGAGAGAGAGCGAGAGAGAGGAGATATATAAGGATAATAGAAAGTTTTCAGATTGAAGGATATGACCCACTATAGTATGAAAAACAGATGATAAAACGAGAAAGAAATTGTGGAGCAATGTCATTGAGTTAGTGAGAAAATTTGTATAGTAATAATTAAATGAGGTGATAAGATTTTCCTCAGGTTTCATGAAAATGTATCTGTATTAATAGAGCAGAAGGAAAATATGTAGGTTGAAAAGAGGATATTGCCATGTCTCTGGCTTGTTAATTGACTTGGAGTAAGCAAAGGATTTGAAGCAAATGTAGTAGCTATAATAACTGAATTTGAAGAATAAAATTTAGTTTTAGAAGGGTTGAGTGTGTAATGAAGATGTATTCAAGTAATAATATCTACCACAAATTGAAAATATCTGAGAACCTGGTTGATGGAAAGGAAGACAGCAGGGTAGAGAGAATGCAAACAATCCTTATTAAAACAAAAATGTACTTGTCATATTGCCTAGCAATTCTCCTCTTAGGTATTCATCCAAAATCAATGAATATATATGTGTTCATAAAAAAATCCCTATGCAGGAATGTTTGTAACAACTTCATTCATAATCACCCAAACCTAAATACCCTTCAAATGGTGAATGGATAAGCAAATCCTATTACATTCATACAATGGAATATTTCTTAGTAATAAAAATTCATGAATTATGGATACATGCAACAGTATGGAAGAATATTAAAGGCAACATACTAAGTAAAGGAAGTCAAACTAAGAATTATATATTTTAGGTAAGTCCATTTATATGACATTCTGAAAAAGGCAAAACTATATATTCAGTCATCAGATTAGTATTGATGAAAAGTCTGTGATAAAATTAGGCAAAAGGCCACATAGGAGAACAGGGCCATTTTGCAGAGAAGTGAGTATTTTATGTCCTGATTTTGGTGAATGTGTGTCAAAATTTATAGAACTGCATACTAAAAAAAGTGAGTTTTACTGAATACAAAGTGTTTCTCCATACACCTCACAATGAACATAAATGCATATATTAACATGTTCATGTGTTATCAATAGATTTCATTTTTCACTGTTTAAATGTAATTTCTTAGTTTCCCAAAGAATCTATTAAAATCTATTAGAAGAATCTATTAGAATCTATTAGAATTATTTGACAGAGACCTGTTTGCCACTATATCATTACAGCAAATAAGCTTTCAGTTTTGTCTCTCATTCCTTGAGTTATATTTCCATTTCATATTTTTAAATTATTTTTTAGAAAATTATTCTTTAACATAAGTTCTTTATATTTTCTAGAAATAGTACATCACTCATGTTAGATACTGAATTGTGAAATGTTGGTTCATAGACATATTCTTGGAAAAGCAATTTTTAGATTCATTCTTGAGAAAACATATTTCCTTTGTAGTATATGTATATGTAAGCACATGTCAGTGTGCATATATGTGTGTGTGTGTGTCTATATGTATGTGTGTGTGTTTATGGGTATATATATGATTATAGTAAAAAGAGACAAGTACATGTAATAAAAAAAATCAGTGAGTGCTTCAAGTTCTATTATTACATGATTTAGTTTCCAGAAAAGCACCCAAATCTATATTAGAATGCTGTCTATAGTTTTAAATTAAATGTATAAGCATGGTCATTTGTATAACAGTCTCCTTGTGTTTTACTCAAGACATTTTCTATGCCAAAAATTACAAGAGCAATTTCATATCCAAATGTGCCCTGATAACTAAAACTATGCATTTATAGTTGGTAAGCATAACAATGGCACCTCCTGCCCTCACAAAGTTTATATTCTAATCCCTGGAATTTTTTACTACATTAAGTTACATAGCAAAGGGGATCCAAGGTTGCAGGTGGAATAAAGGCTGCCAATAAAATGTCCTTGGAAAGGCAAGATTATTTTGGAGTATCCAGGTGGACAAAGAGTCATGATATGTAAGTGGAAGGAGAAAGAGAAAAAAAAAATGAGAGATAGCAGTGTGAGAAGTACTCGGCTGGAACTTACTACCTTTGAAATTAGAAAGTGGTACCTTGAGCCAAGGAACACAGGTGAATCCTAGAAACTGGAAAAGGAAAGGAAATTGTCTCTTCACTAGAGTCACCAGAAAGTAGCACAGTCTTGAAAGCATCATTACCTTAGCCCACTAATAACCATTTCAAACTTCTTCCTGAAATGTAAGATAATAAATGCATGTAGTTTTTTTAAAGATTTATTTTTATACAAGAACTGGGGTACAGGCTAGATGCGCAGGAGGGTGAGAAGATTCACTGGAAACAGAGTGAGTAACAAAACAGGCAGACTGAAGAAATACACTTCTGAGTGGAGTAGCGGGCAAAACAGGAGAGGTCTGCTCACCATGTGGGTTGTTCCCTGGCTGGCCAGGATGGAACCTGCACTGCAGAGGCTGCGGACACCTTCATAGTGTGGCGCTCAACCAACCTGCACCACTAGGGAGGCCCAATGCATGCAGTTTTAAGCCACTATATTTGTAATCAGTTTTGCCACTTCAAGAAGAAAGTAGCAAGTTATTTAAAATCATTTTCATGTAATATAGCTGTAATTGTTATGTCTTGGTATTATAAAATTGATATAAACTATTAAATAATTATTTATAATGTTTAAACTAATAAATAATTCTTTATGAAACAAAATTTTCTATTGAAAAGATTTTTTGTAAAACCTTTTAATATGGTTTAATTATAGATTAAAAAAACAGAATAGGGAAGTAAAAGATTTGGGGGTTTGGGGACCCATTGAAGAATGGACATTAAAATGGTTTAGTTTCAAATATATCATGAAGTAAGGTATTTATGCATTAATCATGTGGAAATATTTCTTGAAGTTCAAGAAACAAACAGGGTCATAAATCAAAATATTATCTGTTTGAGAGAGATCTACACACACACACACTGTTTATATGTGAAAATTCCAGAAAATATAAGAAAAATAAAGGGGGGCCTCCCTGGTGGCTCAGCGGTTGAGCGCTGGGTTGCGAAGCTGCCTGCAGCCTCTGCAGCGCCGGTTTGATCCCCAGCCACCAGGTGAGGGTCCCACATGGCGCACAGACCTCTCCTGCTGCCAGTTGCTCCCCTCAGCAGTGTACTTTGGTCCTTCTGCCTGTTCTGCTCCCTACTCTGGCTCTGGTGAATTCTCTCACCCTCCCGCACTTCTGACTGTACCCAGTGCTTGTATAAATAAATAAATAAATAAATAAATCTTAAAAAAAAAAAAAAAAAGAAAGAAAGAAAGAAAGAAAAATAAAGTGGTAAAATGATAGTAGTACCAGAGATGAAATAAGCAGGCAGAAAAAAATTCAGATTGTAGCCTGGAAATGGAAAAATCATAATAGGTAATAATCACAATGTTTCAGAAGAAAAAAATAGATATTATTTTCCTAAACATGGAGAGGTTGAAAATAAAAAGAAGCCTATGAAATTCAGCAACTACTAAGCTTCAGTGATTTTAGAGAAGTCATTTTAGAAATATGCAAATGATATATAAGATTTAGAAGACTGATTTTACAGTGGGGATAACAAAACCTTTCACATATGACAAAATGTGGGATAACAAATTGAAGGACAAAACTTACAGAAAAGTTTAGATGATATAACGCATTTAAGCATCTATCAACTCTAGCAAGAACTGCTATTCTTGCTTCACTTATCATACAAAATCTTTCCCAACGCCAGTAAGACCCAATATGATATGGCCCTTGGTTGAATCTCTGACCTCATTTTCGACACATCTCCCTTTTCTCCCCAACATCTCAATCATATTAACTTTAATGTTGTTTTTTATTTTGTATCTTTATGAGTCACCTTAGAATCTTGCATTCGTGCCTAACACATGAGAGACAAATGGCTTGAAATGTTCTTTAACAGAGGAGCATGAGGAAGGCACATGTGTCCCTCCTTATCCAGCTTCAGATACCACTAGCCAGAACCAAATACATGGGCTGAGTGAACACAAGGCAGACTAAAATTCTGTCCATGTTTTTGAGAAAGACAAACCAGATTAAGAGCTGAAGATGCTCTGCCTCTTAGACTTTTTTCCGTCCAATAATCTGTTCTCTACAATATTACTAAAATTTGAATTCTACCATGACTACCATTTTAAATTTAAAATGTACACAATTGCTATTTTTAAGATGATTCCCCCTATTACTTGCCTATCTTAATCACTTCCCACTTTTTATAAGTCCAACGATAATTCAGTCACCTTTACATATGCACTTTGAACACACCATCCCAGTGTACAACTCTGTTCTGGGCTCACTTCTGTTTCTTCTCATAATGTTTTCTCTTTTTTTTTTTAATGAGTTCCTTTGACAATCCAGCAGAAATTCCTGATTAGCATTTATTTATCTATTCTGCTGTTTGAAAAGTCAATAAATTATTCACACATTTATTAGACTATTAGTTCTTTGGAAATTCTGTCATGTGATTCTGTGTCACATACCACAGCATATTAAACAGTAAATATGTCTGTATTTGCTGAATTTGATTTGAAAGGAATGTAAATGCTTGAAGTATGTGGTGTCTTTATAAGTAGTAATGATAAGGGAAGGAACATTTGGTTTGAATCTCTGTAATAGGTAAGTTTGGAAGAAGTAACATTTTGATCAATCAGGAGAATCTTTGTGAAACCATTAAAATTTGAAGTGTTATTTAAATAAAACTATAATTGCTTTAATAACTCAGAGAATAAAAATTGAGTCCCATTCTAATCAATATAAATAGCATTATCTATATATCTTTCTCTCTTGATGTATATTTTAAAAATATAATTCTTTTTTCTAACAGGGGAATTAAGTGATTTTTCTACAAGGAGAAGCAATTAACAAAACTCAAATTTTATAACATGAGTTATTCTTAATAAAAACTATTGTGACTAAATATAGAAAACAGCATATACAAGAAAAAATGAAGCTAGAAGATGAAAATACTTTTAATTATAACTTTTAGGCAAATGCATTGTCATGATCAAAAGTTATTTGATGTAGATTTTATCATTCCAAACTGATCACTTTTAGCTCTCATGAATTTGAAGTGTACAACTAACTTAGTTTACATAAGACTTTTTTGGTTTTGAAAGTTTTAAAAGTTGTCATTTAAACAAATAGATCATTTCAAGACGTGAAGAGAATCTTAGAAGAGCCAGTCCATGAACACATCAATCAGATCTTGTCAAACGTGAAGAGCTGGCTGAATAGAACAGAAACAGATCTATTTTAATTTGCTGCCATATCACCATTATTAATTACATCTCACTTATTTACAACAAGAGGCAAAGGCAAAAGTAAATTTAAAAAGATGCTTCGGTTATATGTCAATAATTAGATTAGAAAAATTTTGGATATAAATAGAAAGGCTCCACTTCTTGTAATTGTTGTTGGTTGAGATGAGATAATTCACAGCTCTTACCACCAGGAAATCATAAGTAAGCAAAATAATTACATTCATTCATACAAACAAAAATCTTTTATATTTAACTAATCATTGGCAAGCTGGTATGCAAATCTCGATACTAGACTTGATTAAGAATCCTTTGTTAGGTTTACATATCTTCATTTCTAATGTTCTGGAAATTTCTTTATTAAAATAACCTGTTTTTTGTTTGTATAATCGCCTTTTTTTTTCTGCTACGGTAATTTTTTTTTTTTTACTGCTGTGTTTTTACTTTGTGGTACTTTTAAAAATGATATCCAGTAACTAACATTCTTTAGAATTTTATAATTGCTTCACTTTAACAGAAATTAATTACTGGAAATTGGACATTAGTGACAACCTGGCTATCCAAATTCCCTCTTTGAATAGAGGATCACCAAAGAGGTTTTGAAATCATTTGGCCACATTAAAATAACTGCACTTTTATTCTCTGATCTATACTTGAATATACGTTTAACTCTCAGCCTTTATCAATTTTACTTTAAGGAATGATTCTCAGTGCAGTGATAAAATCACCACAATGTGGTCCAGATAAATGTTTCCATAACTAATGGACTGCATATATACACAAGTGGCTTCATGCTTACACTTATCCCACTGCACAAACTGTCACATAACTTAAATTCTTTATCCTATTAATATACTCACTTATAATTAAGTGTAGAGATTGTTACTGTATTTTATTACACTGCATGTAGAAAAACAAACTTTAATCAGGTATATTTAGTAGATTCTGAAATTTATTCTAGAAGCGCTAGCCTGCAATATTACAATTGGCATTTATAATGATGCATTGTTGACAATATCTATTTTGATAAGAAAATATTATTTCATAAACAGAGGAACTTTACATGATTGCAGAGAACTTTACATGATTCGAATAGCTAAATAGGACTTTTGCAAATGTAAGACCTACATTTATTATCATTTAACCATACTTAATAGAAGTTGATGCCAATTGTTGATAGGATTCCCAGATGGTAAGAATGTGTAACAAATTTATATTTTCAGAAATCTTAATATTTAGGGTAAACTGTGCTGTGATTGGTGAGTTAGATGCTAGAACACAAGTCATGGTCACTTTATGAAACTATAGGGTACTCAACTACTAGGCATGGTTGAGATTGATTCCTCCACATCAGGGTTTAATTTTTTTTTTCCCTTCTATTTCTTATTATATTCTGGAAACAACTGTGTAGGGTAAGGTAAAAGTATCAGACTTTTCTGCCTTCCTGCCATTAGGATAGATGAGGGAACCCTGTGGTCCTGAATGCATGCCTGATGGCAGGCACCTAAAGTGGGTACACCTGGGCTGAGAGACTGAGTTTATAAGGGCGGCGTCACGGGAATGTCAGCAGAAGCCAAGAATGAATGGAAGCCAAGAGAAGAAGAGAAGCATAGAGAACGCCAGAGAGAGCCCAGAGAGAGTGAGGATTTGCTGGGGGCTGGGAGGCCTGCCAGCCTCCCTGCACCCCCCCACACCCCTGCCTGCCATATGCCTGGTAAATCTAAATAAAAGACCTCAAAAGCCACTGAGGACACTGACTCCGCCTTTACACGGTCTGCTGGATCAGAAAACCTGCACTGTGTCCATTCCTTCCTGCCCCTACAAACTGGAAAATAATTCCAATGAGTATAGTGTGGTGGCTGGGATACAGAGGATGTTGTAAGTAAAGAATCTGAGCATAGAAACTGTCAGATTTCGGTTTTCTGAATAGTTCTGTTTAAATCACTATTTCTCCAGCTACCTGATGAAGGGTTAGAAAAAAAAATACTATCTAAAACATTTTCTTGTCAACAATGTCAGCATTTCACTTCACAGAGTTGATTTCAATCTTAAAGAAATGAAGTGAATGAATTTTGTTCATGAAAGGAATCAATCATTGGGGACAGTATTGTATACTGAGAAAACACAGCTTTAGAGTTTAAACAGGTTTTTTCTTTTCTTCTTAACTCTGTTGCAGGCTATGCGACCTTGGCAATACAACTCAAAACTTTAATTTCCTCATTTGTTAAATAACAAGGATGAGGTTAATTTCATATATGCCTGCAATTTGGCACATATTTTGACCAGTTCCTGACATATATTAATATGCTAGACTTCTGTTATTTGCCATTTTATACTTGTATATTGTGACACAGGATAACAGATTCTTTTTTTTTTTTTAAAGATTTATTTATTTATTTATTTATACAATAACCAGGGTATAGACTAGATGCACTGGAGGGTGAGATGATTCACCAGAGACAGATTGGGGAACAGAACTGGCAGACTGACGAAACACACTGAGGAGGGGAGCAGTGGGTGTGACAGGAGAGGTCTGCCGCGCCATATGGGATCCTTGCCAGCCGCAGGGATCGAACCAGCACTGCAGAGGCTGTGGACAGCTTCACGGTGCAGTACTCAACCGCCTGTGCCACCAGGTGAGGCCCAGGATAACAAATTCTTAAAAACACTAAATGCTGGCATAGAAATGCATGCTTTGCTACTTACACATCCAATTTAGAGATGTTCTTTGTAGTCATGATGCCACATATTGTAATACAGATGTCTAGAGTTCATAGTTTTGTTTTGTTTTCTTTTGCTTAGTTTCTATCTTGTAAGAACTTCCTTTTCAACACAATACAAATCATGTATATGCTCCTCATGTTTTAGATATATTGGACAACTATTTGGAGCCTCAGTAATTCCATGCTACATACCCAATAAACATACTCATTGAATCAGAAAATCTGTTCATTATGCTGTACTTTCATGGTTAAGCCTAATAAAATTTTGCATTAAGTAAGATTCTATGCCTGGATAATGACTGTTTGCACATTAAAATTTTAGATCTAACTGATCTAAGATATAAAATAAAGACTCATGGGATTCAAACTACATTTTTGGATTTCATATGATATTGACCAAGATAGCCTTAAAAGTTTCTTCAGCTTCACTGAACTTTACACTGGAATTTTCTTAATTCTCAGTCCCTGGTCTTCCGTTTTTAGATCATACATTTTAGAAAATGCCAGTTCTCCTTCTCTGCTCCTTTAAGATGTGTAGTTAAAAAAAAAAAAAAAAAAAAAAACTCTAGCCTGTTTTACAAGCAAGAAATGTCTTTCTGAAGGACCTGGGAATCATCTCTTTAAAATGCAATTACCAGGGCTTCCCTGGTGGTACAAGGGATTAAGATGCAGCACTATGAAGCTATCCTCAGCCACTGCAGCATGAGTTTGATCCCCAGCCAGGGAGGTGACCCACATAGCACAGATGACCTCTACTGACTCACTCACTGCTCACTTCAGCAGTGTATTTCAGTCAATCTTTCTGTTCTGTTTCCCACTCTGTCTCCGGTGAATCCTCTCACTCCCACCCCCCACACCTCTGGCCTGTAGCCCAGTTCTTGTATGCATAAATAAATACATCTTTAAAAACAATAAAATAAAATGCAGTTATCAAGGAGGATACTGCCCTTGAATCTCATACTCTCTTTGAGGAAAGGAGAGTAACTTCTTCTAGGAGCCAATTACAAAACATGTGACCTAATCACAGAGAAATCGTAATAACTCAGTGTGCTAGACACATCCTATTAATGAACCTCCCCATCCAGTACAGCGTACAGTAGCTCACTCCATACTTAAAAATTTTCCTGTTCTAATTTTCAATAGAGTTGAGCTCAGTTTTAGTTCTGTTCTAGTTCCTCTATTGCACTAACAATGAAATATCCATGTTTTTTTAACCTTGCCAAGTGCAAATTTTGCTTTCACAAATATATTCATTTAATTTTCCCCAAAAGAAATAATAAAATTAACAATTCAAAATAAAATGTTTGAAATTAATTGTATCCCTATTAAAAACTTTTTAAAATTATTTCAATGTTATGTATACTTATGTAAGCATTACTTTCATTTATCATATTATAACAACATTTATCTAATGAAAGACCAACAATTGAATAACAAATTGACTATTTGTATATCAACTCCTAAAAGCTACTGTTTCTAGAAGATGGGGTGTTTTGTTTTGACTGTCTCATCCCTACAGCAGGTGTCTTGCACATATAAATATATGTGTGTATATATAGATACACACGCAGATATATATATATATATACACAAAATGTATGTAATGCTGTATGCAATAAATGATACATGTATCATAAACTATGTTCTATTCACATAAGCAAAATATTTAATATTTTATGTTGGCTTAATTGATTCAATATGAAGTCAAACTTTCAAGTCAAAATTGATATAAGAATAAAATTTACTAAATAGATATTACTTTAGTTAGGTATACAAATCTTTATATATTTACAATTCTATTTAGCTTATTCCATTTAGACCTAAGTAATTGTAACTTTATGTTAAAATTTATTTATAATTTACTCTATAATTTATTTTATAGCAATGTATTAATCTAAACTATACTCATCAAAGATCAAAATGCTGTGTACTGTTTTTCACTGTCATAACCTCTTGTCAAGATTAACTGCAAAAACCTAAGCAATAATTTGAAATAGAAAAGCATTTAACAAGACTGCAAAAAATAACTTGTAATGCACTCTAACTTTTTCTAATAAATGTTTGAAAGTCTTTGTGATATGCAAGTCAACTGGTAAAATTTCAGAAAAATTTCCTCTACCTGACTCATCCCACTGAAATGTGTCACCATGAAATCCATCATCCAGAGATTTAGAACAATACCCCTAAAATTTAAGGGAGAGGGTAGTTTAAAGAAATTATAGTCTTTGGAAAAATAGCAAGAAAAGGTTTTTTAAGCAATAAGTTTTTTCACAGTTAAATTACTATAATAAATGACATACATGCTACTGATTTGCATGAAGTGATTATTGTATTTTTCAGTGTCTAAAATTCTGGTGAAAAGACTGAAATACAGACTAACATGAAATACTTCCGTCAAACTATACTGAAGTGGTTTCCTTTTTTTTTTTTTTTTTTGGTTTGTTTTGGCTTAACCCTAATACACCACGATCAATGTGTAAGATTTGTATTAGATGTTATTTGATGCAAACAATAGAAGACTACTATTATTATTATCTTTAAAAATTGGGTTTTCAGATTATTATTAGCATAAAGCACAAATGAGAAGGGGATAATACTTTTAGGAGGTGCTTGATCAAATGCAACTCCCTGTTAGCTCAACAGTGATGATCCTGGGTTGCTTTTCTTGATTTACCATGAAATACAATTTTCAATGGAAGGAATAAAATGTTTATTTTTCCCTTGAATTACCAGCTAGGTAATTCAAATGAGAAACTGTATAAACAATTCTTTAAATGTGACTTAATAGATTTTTTTCCAGAACTTATTAAACTTGCATTTTCTACTGGCTGAATATACTCTCTCACTTATTGTGGAATTTAGAGATGAGAAATTTCTATTGGGATGTCAAAGTTAATGACTCAGTCTCTTACATTTACAAACATGAACAATATGTATTACATATGGTCTCAGACATACTGACTTTTATGTGACACTGCAGAATTTTACATATAAAGAAAAATGATTTGCAACTGAATACTTAGTTATTGATCTCCATGTACTTATGAGCAAATGTCATGATCTTTAAATTATCATCATGTATTTATTCAACTAATATTTATTAAAGTGTAAACTGTGAAAGGCATTATTGTTGGAACTAAGTGTTTAAAGATAAACTTTGTCTTTAAGGTGCAGAAAACAACCCAGATTGTATTATATTCTATCCAAACTTAAAAAAAAAAAAAGTAAGTAGGTCATAGAAAGAATAGAAAGAATATTCAGAGACATTCTAAGAATGTTAGCAGGTTTGGTAATTTTGAAACAATTGAATTTTGAAACAATGCACACCCAGGCCTCAATCTGTAATGTACTTAGTCCTATATGATCATAAGTGAGGTATAATATATTTAATATATAAAGACTACTTTATATATACTTTGAATATAAAGACTTAGGTACACTCAGATATGCATATGAGTTTTCAAGCATGGCATAAACATTCTCCACAAACACTTTAGCTCACCTTATTTCTTATATATTTTTATTTCTCACATTCTATTTAAAATGTTATATCTGCTTATTATTTAGTGACACCAATAATCTAATGAGGGCAAAGAAAATACTTGTTTGTTCATTACTAAACCTCTAGATTTAGAAAAACTTATCAATAAATGCTTCTTCTTAATTGAATGATTTCTTCAACAAGATTGGAACACCATTTCTCAATTCCAAAATTATTTTTGAAATACTGATTTTGTGCTCGACAGGGTTAGGCACTGGAGATTAACAATCAGTAAGACACAAATCTTGCTTTTGAAGAGTTTTAAAATAGGAAATATGGTTGTTTATCACTGCATTTGCTAGTTTTTACCTTAGCAGATTTAAGAAGGAAAATAACATGAGCTAGAAAATATTTGATTAAAGTATTGACTGGCAGGGTGTGTGGAAGCATGTACTGACATAGGTGTTTCACCGCTATTAGCTCAATGAATCAATTAAATACAATATTGCTGAAGGCAGAAATGTGTTTCTAGTTATTACTACTGGGCCTATGCTATGTGCTTCTCTACACCACTGGCAATGTCATCAGATATATGTCAGCCTGTAGTCATTTCCATTACAGAAATTATAAAGTCTGAATTATGGTCCATATTCCACTATCATTCTAACACCCCAATTTATGTTTTGTTTGCTTGCATCTTGAAGTTTTCCTACAATATAATTTGTATTCAACAACACTTCTTTTACAAACAAACTATGGATATTCCATGTACTTATCATGATCTGGAATTCAACTTAGCACTAACTGAAATGATTTTCTTTCTATATACCTATCAGATACTTCTTTAACAATACTATAACTCACAAATGTTTATTTCATAGTGTAATCCAGATTTTGTATTTGAACAATGACTTTCCAAATAATCTTAGAAATTAGTTTCCAGAAGTTACTAGAACCCGAAGTATAAAATTTGACAGAAAAACATACATCATCTCATTTTACCTATTTAAGCCATATTTAACCAACCTGAGTACTTCCGTATTATTAGTCCCCACAATAAATTTCGTATTTCAGAATGATTGATTAATCTAAGCAAAGGTAAGGCAAAAAAAATCACAAAATTTATTGCTAGAGAAATTTGGAAATGCTACTACGCTAACTAAGGAGAATAAATAATAATTAAGGAGAACAGATACTTTCCGAAGAACAATAATTCAGAGTTGCATCCCGAGGGTCTGAGCTGTCAGGCACTTCTAGACAAAAAGCTGTCTTTTTAACTCCATATGCACTAGCCTGACCATGCCTCAATCTATACAAATAATAATATATGTTTGTTTGGTTTTTTAAATAGAAATCCTTTATCAACCAGAAAATTGAATCACCTGAGTGTTTCTGAAGATACTTTCAATCTTGCCCCAGGCACTGGCAGAGCATCTCCTTTTATTAAGGAGTCATCTATTTAGCACCAGACAGCTTCAAATGAATTTATCTCCTGTCCCTTGAACCAGAGCACTCTATCTGAAAGACAGGTTTCTCGTTTGTACCTGACCTTGCACCTATCCCTGAGACCTACTGTGACCTTTGGCTACTATTTTTGCTGGCTCCTCATACCATGTTGGCCCAGGTTTTTGCCTACACCTGACTATGCAATGCCCCACACCAGTTCCCTGAAAGGCACCCTGCTTTCTCTTAGACCTTAGCACAATGCCAGAGCTTATTTTTAGCAGGCACCGTATGTTCTCTTATGTACGGATTACCTACAGACTGTTTTTCTCACCTTGCCCTCTTGTAACTGATATCATCAGTTAACAGAAAGACAAAGTGAGTAGAAATTGAAGTATGAGTTTTCATGAGGTTCTCCGAACTCATCTATCCTAATCTGATGGAAACTGAATCTATTGACCTTCAAGGGTAAGATATAGGTCTTCTTAACAACTGAATCGGCTTTCAGTTTGTAATTCTGCACTTCACTAGTATTATTTCACCAGAAAAGAATTTAAAAAGGCTAACTGAAATATTTGGCTGCTTGTTAAGAATATTCATTTGATAATGTTCACAAAATGGTTTATAGTCTTTATGTGAAAATAGTTCCATTTTCTTTCAGATTGCAATTTGAGGATATATTACAATAGTAAAGAATTTAAAGCTATCTTTGATCCAAAAGGACTAATCACCTTATTCCATGTTTTCTGTTAATTTACAAAGTATATTAGCCAGAGTGTGGTTAAATGCTTCAACAAATTAGCTTTCCTAAGCACTTTTAGACAGATCTTAAATCTCAGCTATTCCCTTTTGCCTTTAAATATGCTTTTATTCATTTCTAAATATTCATCTCTTTTTTATCACATATGAAAGCTTTGTAAGCTTTTAGAATGGAAAATCAATTAAGTACATTTGGTTGAGTAAATTTGTGTGTGTTTAAAATGTATTCTTCACTATAAATGGTAGTAAGACATAATATCTATTACAAATTATAAAAACTTTTATTTCTAAATTTTCAAAGTCACAGGGACTGCACATTTCTTAAATACCCATTAAAGAAAACATTTTTTATGGTCACTGAATCAAAAAAGTATTGCTATTAATGTCATATGCTGATATTGTTGTCTCTCCAGAATTATACTTAAGAGTACCTATAGTTTATTAAACAGCTTGACTCAAATACATGAAAAATACTAGAAAATCTAGCAATCAATTAATAACACTAGGGGGAAAAATAGCTGGAACTAAATAGTTGAAGTGCATGTTATGTCAATCTTGGAAAATTAGTAACTCATTAACGGAACAAGTACTTTTCCTTCATCTTGTTTACTGTCAAGTAGGAATTCAGTCAAATATATTACAATTTTGAAGGCATAGTTATTTTTAGTTTTTACCATTCACCCACATAGGAGTGGTGAGAAATATATTTTGTTTTTAGGGATCAAGTCTCTTCATAGTTAATTAAGGTATATCTTTTGATATTTTTACTTCTGCTAACTCGACTGACAGTACTGACATTAAGTGTAAATAGAGTTTGATTTTACTTAGTGATTGCACACAAGCAGAGTGTGACTTCTTTGGGATGCTTGTCCATTATCCATTGATTTAAGTCTAGAAAAGATGTCAGTATAGTAATTGATATAAATCTTCATCTTGCTATCTACAGGGAAAGAAAAAGTGATCCTTAAGGAAGAAAATGAAATGTCTGCTGGTTAAGCAATTTTTAATGAAGAATCACACCTTATTATCTTTTGGATTACAATAACTATGCTTGCTTGGTATCTTATATATTGTTTTTAAATATTGCATGCAATATTTGTATGCATGCAATATTTGTACTTTTGTATACATTTCTTTATTTGATCCTATAAACATTTCCTTAATGTTTAGATGAGAAACGAGACCAGATAGGATTAGAGAGTATATTAAATTTACTTTCATCTCTGAGATATGACTTATTCAAAATCATATAGCTAACACTGCACCTAGCAACAAAAATAATAATAAGCATTTAATAAATGCTCCATGCATAATAAGATCTGAGCTTCCTTTAGAAAATAAGGTTTTCTTATGTTAGTTCATCTGCTTTCAGTATTGTATTGGTCTGTTTCAATATTTCCTCTTTATGCCTGAATACTACATGATGATTAACTATCTTTGCACTGAGAAATCACATACACACAACTAACAAGTCTAAGATAGAATGTATCTTTTTCCCACCTTCTTTCCCATATGCAGTTATTTTCCTGAGAATCCCTCTCTCCTCTGATTTCATCAAATTTACCTAATCTACCAAACCAGAAATCTGGAATTCTGTTTTACCTTCCTCTTGCTCACATTCTACAGCCAAGCAATACATAGGGAGATTTTACGTACCACCTTCCTCTTTATCTCTTTAGCACAATCTTCCTTGCATGTGTTCAACATAAGGTAACATGTCATTTAGTGTATTATATGATCTCCAAGTTGACTTCCCTCTTTACAGCCCTGAATGACCTCAAAACTTGTCATTTTTCTGAAGGATAGCAATCTAAATTTCAGATATTCAGATGTCATTTTTCTGCATTAAAATCTTCAAAGACACCTCATTCAGGAATAGCATTCCTGGCTGACCCCTCCATCCTATGAGCTATGCCTTCACCACCAGCATTAAATTGTCTTATATTCTTCTGGTAACTAAAGTTTCTAACACTCAGGCTCTGCAAACTAATTTCAATTTTTTAGTTGATATTCAATTTAAGCTATATTTTTTGGGAAGGGGGAAGGGTTCATTCCAATTTTCCCAAATTTGGTAACTCCCCTATCCTTTGCTAAAATGTATATATAATAACCCTTAAGCTAACCATATTACCATAAAAATTATTTCTGTGTCTGAATATTCTAAAAGTTTATAAATACCTAGAAAGCAATAACCTAATAGTTCCTGATAGATGGCAAGCAAACAACAACATTTCACATAACCAAACACAAACAGAGTTAAATTAAAAAAAAACAAAAACAAAAACAAAAACAAAAAAAATAACAGCAATACAATAAGATTAATTTTTGGGGGAAAAATAGGCTTGTTACTATTAAACTTGTATTTTAAAAATTTTAGAGAAATTTCTCAGCTTTGGGTTGAAATAGAATTGAATACATATGTAGATATATACAGAGAGAGAGAAATTGAGAGAGAGCGAGAAATGAAGAGTTTGGGCTTTACTCTGGGTCAGAATTATTTCATGACTTCTATGAAAATGAAAAAAAAAATACTCTTAGTCAAAATGAAATTCTCATTATCTATCCAGAATTAAATATATATATTTCTTAGCTATCAAACCAAAGGATGTTTTTCTTTTTTTTTTTTACATTTTTCTTTACTTTTATTTTTTTTTTTTTTTTTGATGGAGCTGGGATTCTGATCACTTCTTTTTTTTTTTTTTTTTTTTATAAATTTTATTGTTATATTCCCCATACAATTGCAGCCCCCCATTCTGACCCCAATCCCTCCCCTCCCGCCCCCGCCCCCCTAAAATTGTCTCTGGTTCATAGTTTTTTGTTGATTTTGATTTTCACTTTCTTATAGTTATTCATTTTCCTGGTCCCTTATTTAAGTTTTCTAGATTCCTGCTATGAGTGAGACCATCCGGTATTTTTCTTTTTCTTTTTGGCTTATTTCGCTGAGCATGATCCCAAAGGATGTTTTTCAAAGCCTAAGTGTGGTAAGTAATGAAGACATTACTATAAATTTACAAGCCAGAGAAACTCCAATTATAGTTCAATTGAAGCATTTAAATTTAGGGTACATGAGTTTCATAAAATATAAAATGCTGTATAAATGTCAAGGTATACCCTTGGTAAAGTATAAATATTTTCATGGGTTTTTGTCATTAGTTAAAAACTTTAGTCTTCATTGAAAAAAAAAAAACTGGTTTATTTCCTTGAAGTATATTATAAATATTTTCATTGAAGTTTCATTTATGTGAATATTTCTTTTTAGTGTTTTTACTAAGGAATTCCTTAATAAGAAAGCATCTAAAACAAGTTTTTAAAGAAAAACTGAATATGCTTATTGGCACAATTTTGAATGATGGTTAATTTCTGAATTGGTGACAAATACTTCTGTTTTATGTGCTTTAGCATTTCTTCAATTGCAGATGATATGACTAGAGAACACAGATGTGCCTAAATATTAATAATAACAGTCATTGCATATTCAGAGTATGTGCATAATTTGGTAGAGCTTAATTGCAATACGAGATATATAGCCATTTGTTTATCTATGAAAACCAAATAATACCTATTCAGAGAAGCTTTTCATTAGCTTGCTTGGCCTTGTTTTTAGAAAGAATCAGTGCCAGATGTGGACACAAAGGAGAGAAGCAGAAATTAAACCAAAGAAATTCTTGGCTACTGTAAACTCATTTGTGCCTAAGGATATTTGCTTGCTGTGCTTTTAATTTTTAATATGTGCATATTTTTCTAATCCTCCATATATATTCATATACTAGAAACATTCTATTCATCCCAAATACTGCAGCCTAGAAAATGTAATTTTCAGATGATTTCTGTCATGTGAGATGATATAATCAAGAAAAATGATGAGATCACATGTAAACAATGTTACTTTATAATATTTATGTATCAATTTTATTATTTCTCTTCATTTTGGGCAGTATATTTTTAAGCCTGTTATTTATTTGGTAAATAAGTTCTCTCATTTTATGAGACATATGTCTTGGTTTGAAGAGAAAGAATATATGGGTTCTTAAACCAACTGGTTCTTAAACCAGCTTTCATAGGGAGGGAATAAAGACAGGTTATCCCTGTCCCTGGCTGGTCAAGCGAGCCTGGCATGCCTAGGCTAGGTTTTGGGGTCCTGCTCAGGGAAGTAGAAGAGAGGATTCCTTTTCCTGAAGTCACTTCCTGACACACCATGACCCCCATACAGACAGAGGTACAAGCTCAGGAACAGAGACTGATCTGTCAGGAAACTCTCCCTGTCCCCCTCCCCCTGCCTCCAGGTCTTATGTGGGCCTCCTTACTAGCCTAGCATATGAATTTAAACTATTTTAAATTAAAAAATATATATATATATATTCAAATAATTACCCACATTTTAGCACCAATATTTAAACAGGCTACTAATATGGACTAATGGTTTTTATACCTGTCTGTAAATCAGAAATTGGTATCACTGATAAATGTGAACTTTCTCCATCCTTCAACAACTTAAATCATAATCTTTGAAGAGTGGAGCTCCAAAATATGTATACTCATAGCTCTTTGGCTGATTTTATTCATAAAGTAACAGCATAATAAATGTATTTCCCATCTCAAGGAACATTGACCTTCATATCTAACTTCTACTATGCTCCAGGTTTTCTCTCTTACTGTTAAGCAATTTCATAATTTTGAATGCTGCTAGATTGTCTGAACATCTTGTCCTTTCTAAAGCACAAATATAAATATTAGAAGTTACAGTTATTCTATAGCACTTCAATAGAAGTAATAAGCATGGATATTATATTTTAATAGACTCACCTGTAACTTTTGTAGACTGATACAATTATGTGTGTGTGTCCCCTAAATTTATCTTTCTACTCAAGTATGTGTAATTTTGAAAAAAGTCATTGGTAAATGCATTAAAACCCCATTTTACTATTTTATTTTCTGTTCTACAATCATGTAAAAAGGGCATCTCTCTATAAAATAAAAATGAAATTATGGTACTAAGTTATATTGCATATTTCTAAATCAATTAAACTTTGGCATGTTTAAAAGCAAGCAGATACTTTAAATTTACAAAACACCTTAGCTGTTACTCTGAAATTAACTCTAATATTGTAAAAGAAAAAGTGAAAAATACATTTGTGTAATTTAAAAATAAAATGATAGCATGATTTATTTTGTGTCAGAGTAGTACTGATAAGGTGCATTTGGGTTGAAAATCCCTTGTTTAGATAGTACAAGCCATCAGGAAATTCAGGCTCTCTGAGCTCATATGTTCTCCTGCCTGGATTATCATAGATCAGATCTTCCTGCAAATAGCACTGCGATATTGATGAGACAAAACTAAATAGCTGAAGTATGCAGATGTTAAAATAGTCAAGCAATACTCAGGATTCCCCTTATTAACATAAGGAAAGATAATACCCTGTGATGAATATTCCAAATAAACATTGGAATATTGTATTTTGCTGTTGACCTATTGGGTCAATCAAATATGTAATGCTGCAATTTATTTGTAATTGTAATTAAGCTAAAAGGTAAAGTACTATTCATTTTTATTTCCTTTGAGAGTTCCTCATTTTGGAACCAGGAACTATTGAAGGGCGTTTTGCTCACTTGTGAGTATAAAGAGAAATCAATGGCTGCAAAAAGTTCTCATAGTCCTTGAAAGGTAAACTTTTTTTTTTCTTTCTTTTTAACCCTACCCCTAGAAAACATGATAATATAGTTATCATCCAGTCCCAAAGGATTAACATACAGGAAAGATATTAGGTAAGGTCAAATCCTTGTCCAAAGATGAGAACAAGTAAGGAGGCCAGAGAAGATGGATGTTCCAATTCAAGCAACAAAGCAATTTTTTCTTCCTGGCTTTTCGCTCTATTTGGGCCCTCAATGTTTGGATAAAGTACCCACACTGGTGAGGGCAATCTTCCTTACTCAGTCTACCAATTCAAATGTTCATATCTTTTAGAAATATCCTTATAGAAAAATATACCTTGAAATGTCCCACCGACTTTCAGAGCATCCCCTAGCCCAATAAAGTTAACACATAAAATTAATCAGCATAAGGTTAGAGACAAGAAATTTACATCTTTACTAGAAATGACAGCTTTTCTTAGGAAGTATTAGTAAAGGAGGTATCACGTTCCTCCTTTATTATTTAATCTATGTGCAGAGCTGAGGAGCCAAGTGAAGTTATGGAACAAGGCAGATGGGCGGAGGGGAGAAGAGTCTAGCTCATGTGGCCTGACATGTAGCTTGGTACTGCAGGGAAGGAGTTAGGGAAAAAGATGCATGGAGGAGACATGTAGAGACACTCAAAAAAAATAAGTGAGTGAGACACATGGGGAGGCTCACAATGGCAGTCATTATCTTCATGTAGTACCTCCTTTTATCCCAGCTTTCTGAGACCTGTTTCAGAACCCCTTTTCTATGGTTCCCCCACCAGAGGGTACCTTAGACTGTGGCAGCTTTTGGGTCTCAGCAGCTCTGATTCTGGGCTAACCCTGTTTGGCTGAGCATTTAGCCACAATGAGATGGGTAATTCTGGATGTTTGATTAGGAAATTATCTTTTTTTTCTCATCTCTCTCTATGCAAACTAACTCTAGTAAAATCTTTCACACTGTGAGTCAGCTTTGGCTTTGTGTGTACAAGTGGCCAGATCTCTTTAGAGGGTGCAAGTTTGGGGGTCCCTGAGTATCCCTCAACTGTGCACTCACAATAATTGAAATAAATATAATGACAAGGTGTGAGAAAAAATAAGTTGGAAAATCACAATAATTATATACTACCATTTGCCTGCTATAAAAGATTATACATATTTGACCTCATTTGCATAGTGCTGACCTCATTGAAATTGTTAATATCAATTTTCTTTCATTTATTGATTTGACTAATACATTTCTAGTATTAAGTATATTTCTTATATCAAAGACATTACAAATGAATACATTATACTTAAATGCATATATCACATATATGATAAATTAGTCATATTCTTGTTTTCCTACATTGCCAATTTTAACTACTTCCACATCACAATTACAATTAATTTCTATGGTAGGCATCATATTGGTCATCATGACAGTCGCCTGTTGCTCCTGGAGCTACTTTACCATCTCAACTAAACCTTATCTACACATTAAACAATTTATATTGTTTAATTTTCCTCCTGATGCCCACCCTCCTTATTAATCTTCTACCCATGGGCCCACAGGTAGTGACGGTCTTGGAAGGAAGATTAACTACCTGCTAAACAATTATAATTGGCCCAATTTTGCTTAAACTTCTGTTGTGATTGTTAATCCCAGAGAGTATACCTTTGCTATTATTGGAATAGAACTCCTTAGTTAACAGTCATCATATGCTATTGATGGGCACTGTCTGGTCAAAGCCAGCTAACCCACCCTTAGGGATGGGGAAAACTGATTCTCACTATCTTACCCTTCAGTTTTCTGGTATAATTGGTGCTTAAACCCACTACTAAGAAGTGGATGCTTGCTGTAGACTCCAGAGAATTACTATTAGTGCACTTCTTCCAAATCTCATCACATTAACAGATGATATTTACCATAGGTAAATGGTTTAAAGCTATATCTGCCTACCTGTTTATCTATCTATCTATCTATCTATCTATCTATCTATCTATGGCTAACATGTTCTGTTTAATAAAAATAATTTCTACCACCCACTTATTTTACTCCATTTACTCTACATTGTAGAACATACCTGTACCTGTTCCTAATGCTCAGGATATATAATTAACCACAGACAGGGTAACACCTTTTGGGTGATATCCAATCATGTATTCTACTGTAAGTCATAGATTATCTCTGACCTTAGAACCTGGTGTCAGAAGAGGGATGATTATATAAGTGAGCCTAAGAAGATCACAGGATTTTGATGTCTAGGCAGTTTATTTCTTCACTACAGACTGAGATCTATTAGCTAGATGGTGCCAAAATAAAATTTTACATACACAATTATTTAAAAATAACTAAAACAAGCTAATTTTCAGCCATTTGTTGCTTACCTGTTTTACCAAACCACACTGTTCAGTGACGTTACTAGACACAGAATTTTTCTCTCTGACTGCGCTCTCCTCCAGAATTTACGTTGCTCTCCTCCCCTTCCATTTAGTGACTTCTTCATGACATAAGCCTCAGGAAGGTTTTCTGTTATGAGGGGCATTACTTTTCGTGAAACTGTCCAAATGCTCCTTAAAAAAGCTTGATGTGCTTATGGCTTCTCTTGATCATTCATATATATTCTGGATTATATAGGTGGGTCCAGTGTAATAACACGAACAGTTAAGAGCTTTCTCCCTAATGATGGTAAAAGAGGAAGTCAAATAGATTCTGAATAAGGGAGAGTAATATGAATTTGAAGGATGAGAAGGATTTGACCTGCCATCACTGACTTTGAAGATAAATGGCACCATCAACCACTAAATGGAGACCACTTTAGATATTGGGAATAACCTGAACTAACTGACAATCAACAAAGGAAATAGGGTCCTCAATCCTATATCTGCTAAGGACTGAATTCCTCCAACAACCTGCAAAAGATTCCAAAGCTTCCAGATTAGAGTCTAGGCTAGGCTATACCTTGTGAGACATTGACAAAATATGCCTGGACAATACTGGAATTTTAACTTACAGAGCTGTGAAACAGTAAATGGACAGTATTTTAAGGCAGTACCTTTGTGAAAATTGTTACAGAATAACTAATAAAATTATTTCCTAAAACTTCACTTCTAGCTTTCTAATTTTATCTTACAAACTCCAGTCTTAGTTAGGTTCAACATCTTGGCATCCTTTTCAACGGCACTTTGTGCCTGGCCATGGTTGAAGAGAATCACCCACTAAGATTAATCTCATTTCATATTTATGATCCCAGGCCCTAAGCATTCCCAAGATATTGCATTGTACTTTTATAATAGATTTATCTTTCAATTCACTGAGATTTCTATTCCACAACTACCCTTCTCAAATAATTACATTGCATCTCTTTATTCATTGCTGAGGCGGATGATTCTAATAGTATGAAAAAATGAAAAGTAATATATATTTCTAGCATCCATATCCAAATATATCATTCTTTCTACAGTGTGACTCATGTATTCTTATTTTAACATTCTACAAATCACTAGCTTTTACCTTAATCTTATCTATTTGCATTTGTACTCATCATTTTCCTGAGTTATCTACTCAATGACTTCAATTATCCTCTAATTTTTCAGCATCATATACTTTCTGCCTTTTGTATCTTTTCTAAAAGCAACTAAACATGCTTTTTGCCCATTACACATAAAACTTTGACTTTATATTCTTCCTCCAAAGTCATTTGATTCACCTTTATAGATGTCATCCCTATAAAGTTCAGTCTCAGAGACTTCACTTCTTGCCTTTCATTATCCCTTACTCCACTCCAGAAAAATTTTTTTTTATTTATAGCACTCTAATAAAACTAATCTTTTCAAGTAAGCCAAATAATGCAATTTTTTTGGTAAAATCTCTGTATCTCTGCTTAGAATCATCTTAAAGATCTTTTCAGCAATAGTTAATATAATTGATCTGATCTCTTGACTCTTCCTAAGATTTGGCCTTAACTTGACTTCCAGAGTACTATATTTTTTTTCCTTATTCATTGCTCTTTTGTTAGTCACTTATTCCAACTTTCCCTTGTTTGTGATTTCTTTTACTCCTCATTTTAAAATGTCCCAGTGCCTCAAAACTTATTCAGGTGACTTATTTTTATGATGGATCATAAATAAAAGTCAGCATGCAGCGATTCAGGGAATGCGATCAGTGTATGTGGTGAGGTTTCAGGCTTTATCACTTATTATCAGGTGACAATGGGGAAGATATTTAATCTGAGTCAATTTTTTTTCCCAAAATGGAAAACAGTAATGATATCAATTTCCTAGGCTTTCATTTTGAAGTAAGTTAATGAACTATATAGAATAGCACCTAACACCTAGTAGCAGACAAATGTATAGTAGTTACTACTAAGAAATGTACTTCTGGTGCCACAACTGTACTCAACATTAGTATGTTTTAATATTAAAATTGATTATATCTCCAGTATGAACCTCAAATCTTGGCTTCCAGCCTCACATTATTAACTAATTTAATAGATATCTTAAATTTAAGTTTCTAAATCAGAATAATTTTTTATTCCAAAAATACCAATCCTTATATTAATATTCCCTATTCACTAAGGGACACCAATATTTATCTAACTGATTAAGTAAAACACCTGTTTACATGTATGGAACCCTAAGCATCTATTTCAGGACACTAAGAAAATAGAAATCAACTACTTTAAAAGATAAACTCAAATTTCCCCAGAAACCTTTCATTCATGTATTCCTGCCTGTTCAATAGACTGTCTCACAACCCTCCCTCACTTATTCATATTAGAAAGACATTGCTATGGACTCAAATAAAATAGAGACATAATCCTGCTAGTTCTTCTCTCCAAAAAAGAAAAAGTGAAAATAAGGGAATGGAAGATAAAATATAAATTTACAATCAATTATCTCAGCATGTTTGAATAGTTAAAGCAGTTAAAAAAGAAATTGGAAAATATATATTATTGATCATATTACTTTTTGGAAGCTCTGTTTAATTTGGTCTATGCCAAAGATTTCCACAAAGCTCTTGGCTGACATTCACATGCCTCAAAACTAAACCTTTCCCTGTTGAAGTAAAGACATTCACTTGGCATTCAGTACCCACCCCCATCTGCTCCTGCCATATCCAGCTGCTTCCCTTATGGTCCATGGAATGGAAAGAGTCATAATGGTCTAATTCATCAAAAAATGGGAGTGGTATCTATTCTCTAGGCATATTGTTGATATTACATCATGAGTTTAAATTCCTCAGAGGAAACCTGCAGAGCTTTGATAAATTGCATTCCGATTTTTGACTCTCAAAAACATCAAACTTGGATTTGCATAGAGGAAATTCAGATATTCTAAACAAAACTTAAGATTTCTTATAGGTGACCCAGTAAAATTCTCTACCCATTCAATACAGATTGACTCAAGAATTCAATGAACATAACTGAGTAACTGCTATGAGGAAGGAAAGGCATTTATCTGTCTAAAATATTCACCTATATATTTGCATATTTTAGAAAGCTATCCAATGAATGACCACACACAATTGAAGGTGTTATAAGAAAGAAACACTCTATATATTTAGTCAGATTATTTTTCCAATATCATGGAAACTCAGGATTTTATGGTAGCAGGGGATAATTTTATTAATATATGAGAAGAGAGTGATTTGTTTGCAACTTTGGATTACATGGAATTATAGTTCATTGATAAATGAAAACACAAGATTAGTGAAGAAAGAAGAGATGAAGTATTGGAGGGAAGAGATCTTTAATTATTCTAAGGCTTCATTGAGTAGTTTTATTAGAATTTGTCTTACAACTATTACTTTGCTTAGCACTAGCCTCCATCCTGCATTTCCCTCTTGAACTATTAAATTTCTCAGGGGTAATGGAAGAGCTGCAAAAAGAAGCCAAAGTGATTATAGAGATGACTGATAGCAAAAATCAAGAAATGTATGTCTAAATGCATTTCCTAGAAGAGCAGGGTATAAAATATCCAAGTTATATGGCTTGTACAATTTAGTTATTACAGGCTTTGGAGTATCTGAGGTGACAATGTGGACTGAACTTTCTACTAAGCTTCATATGTATCACAAATGGTTTAAATCACACCATTGGAAAATGTTCTCTTGTTAGCATTTTCTAATACAACTTGATTCCCTAATGAAATCTCACATTAATTCAGAAACAGGATGGCAGATGAGCCCTGAAATATAGAGAAGGATGATAACAGATATGAAATACAGAAACTGTCGGGGAGCAAAATCCTGCCACCTCAAAACATGCAGTTTTGGCAAAAGGCTTTTTCATGGGAGAGGTCCTGAAAGCTGGGTGAAAGTTGCTTTTGCTATTTATATTTAAGTGTCTTTCCATGAGGCTTTCTCCTAGACCTAATTTTCTCTCCTCTTTTCAATGGAGAAGGGAGGAAGCCTCCCTGGTGGCACAAGGGGTTAAGATGCAGCACTATGAAGCTATCCACAGCCACTGCAGTACAAATTCAATCCCCGAGCCAGGGAGGTGACTCACATGGCACAGCAAACCTCTCCTGATTCACCTACTACACCTCTCAGCAGTGCATTTTAGTGGATCCGCCTGTTCTGTTCCCCACACTGTCTCTGGTGACTTTTCTCAGCCCCCACACCTCTGGCCTGTACCCCAGTTCTTGGATGCATAAATAAATCTTTAAAAAATAAATAAAGTCACAGATCAATGCAGAAGGCAGACCTGATCTGCACACAATAGTTTTCCTGACAAAATCACTTTTGGTTCCCATTCTTCACACAACCTCTTTAATTTTAGCTAAGCTACTTAAGATGATTTCTAAAACCACTTGGACAGGTTACTCAGTCATTCTGGGTCTCTCCCATGGACTCAGGATGTGTAAACATTATTATTAAAACTTTGTTTTTGGATTATTCCTTCTGTGAAGCTTTGTGATGTTTGTTTGAGATTTACCAGGGTAGAATAAGCCAGAGGGGTACAGGATGATTTTCTTTGCATCCCATCTCACATGAAGTGAAGAAACTCACAATTTAATAGCTCTTGCAACTGAAACATGGAACTAGAGATATATTAAGACATATGAGTTATAGCTACAGTACAACTGTGAAAGCCTCACCTTATTTAACATACAAAATATACGCCCACCCATAATAAATAAAACTTATCTCTAAATACATGAGTTGAAATGCAGTTGAATAGTTTGCATAACATTGTATCTTGGAAATCTTACTATGCACAAATTTCCTATGCCTGGGTGTCAAACACTTTTAAAAGTCATAGAAAAGCTTTAAGACTTAAGCTCTGTCTACATACTTAATGAGTAAACTATCTATAAAATGGAACAATAGGTTTATAGAATTTCTTAGGAAAGATTTTGGATATAAGTCTATGTCTTATTCATATATAGTTGTCAAGTGATTTTACTCAACTCTCATTTATTATTAAATTTACTTATTTTTAAAAGTCAAACATAGTTACTCATAATGCAGGTTATCCAAATTTTCCTTTTATTCTTTACTCACACATCAGATAAAGATGTTGACCTTAGAGCAGATCCTAGAATAAGGTAGGGACAATTACTCAAAAATGAGTGTGTAGGGCCTCTCCAGTGGTGCAGCGGTTGAGTGCTGGGTTGCGAGGCTGCCCGCAGCCTCTGTAGCACCAGTTCGATCCCCTGCTGCTCCCTGGCCACCAGAGGAGGGTCCCACATGGCCTACAGACCTCTCCTGCTGCCCCTCTGCCTGCTCTGCTCCCCTCTCTGGCTCTGGTGAATTCTCTCACCCTACCCTCCAGTGCTTCTGACTGTACCCAGTGCTTGTATGTATAAATAAATAAATCTTAAGAAAAAAAAATGAGTGTGTAACTCAATGTATGAGCAACAAGAATGACTTTTGGACCACAGTTTCACTGTGAAATTATAAGGTTATTGTATCCAAAAAAATGAGCTTACATATATTTTATTTCATCCCTGTCATGTCTAGCCCACTAAAAGAAAAGCAAATAAATCACATTGGCACTCTTGTTATTTTTTAATTTTCTTTAATACATATAAAAATCTATAATATATAGTATTAATTTAATATACATAATATGTAAAACAATGTAGTCTATAAATGGCAAAAAGGAGTGATTCACTTTTTTGCAAGTTATTCACACAAATACTATGATGCTGTTACAGGGCACACTAGAATAAATAAAAATGTTATTGGACTGACTGGCCATTGATTTATCTACTCAAAGGCTAAAATACATCAATATGCATGCACACCATTAGCGTATTTGTGTTGAACTTTAAAATACTGAAAAGGAGACTCAGATTTTACCATTGATATAATATGATATCACTTGAATGCCTCTGATGGAAAAATATTAATATAATGAATTTTAAAATGCACTCATATACAGCACTTGGTCTAAGAACCAGAAGTAAGAGAGGAGATAACTTCACTTATGGAAATATGAAGACGTTGATAAGTTTGAAATTGAATAATATGGGGCCTCACTGGTGGCTGAAGGGGTTAAGACACAACCTATGAAGCTGTCCACAGGCACTGCGTCATGAGTTTGATCCCCAGGAAGGGGGATACCCACATGGCACAGCAGACCTCTCCTGACTCACCTGCTGCTCCCCTCAGCAATGTATTTCAGTCAATCTGCCTATTCTATATCCACTCTGTCTCTGATGAATCCTCTCACTCCCCACATTTCTGGCCTGTACCCCAGTTCTTGAATGCATAAATAAATACTAAAAAAAATTGAATAATATGTATTTTAAAATATGCTAAATATGCACCAGCCTTAGCAGCTTATGGATAAAACAAAAATGTAAATAAGCAATGTATAATCACAAAAGCACTTGAAAAATGCTAGTGACTTAAGTGGAAACAAGAAAAAAGAGAAACAAGTATGAGAAACAGAAGGGGGTAACATGTCTGAAATAAATGTAAAAATAGTAATTGCATAAGTACATGTTGATAAATTGTGGTTCTCAAATTGATTTGAAATGCACACACACATAACTGATTTTCACACATAGACAAAGAGGAAAATTCAACAACATATATCTAGAGGAGTCTATTAATGTAAAAAAAATTGAATGTTAAGGAATGGGAAATTAAATCAGAGGAATATGCCCTAAAAAAGAGAGAATTTTATATTACAGAAACATTATTTTTGTATGTGGTAAAATAAAGTTACTATAGCACACTTATGATTAGTATCTGAAATTCATACATAAACCTATATATTAGAGACATAGCAAAGAATAATTAGTACCCTAGGATATGCTGTATATACATGATTTTGATGCCCCATCAAATAAACTACACCTGTTGGAAATGCAAATGGCCAATAGGCATATGAAAAAATGTTCAAGATCCCATAAAATCAGGGAAATGCAAACTAAAACCACATTGAGATACCACCTTACACCAATGAGAATGGCAAATATCAAAAAAACAAGCAACAACAAATGTTGGTGAGGATGTGGTGAAGAAAAAACTCTCCTACATTGCTGGTGGGACTCCAAACTGGTCCAACTACTATGGAAAGCTGTCTGGAACTTCCTCAGTCTACTAAAAATGGAGCTGCCATATGACCTGGCAAATCCACTACTAGGGATCTACCCAAAGGACACAAAAACATTGATTCAAAAGAACATCTATACACCTATGTTTATTGCAGCACTATTTACAATAGGTAAAACCTGGAAACAACACAAATGCCCAAAAATAGATGGCTGGATCAAGAAGATGTGGCATATATACATGGTGGAATATTATTCAGCAATCATAAAAGATAAACTCATGCCATTTGCAGCAACATGGATTGAAGTAGAAGGGATTATGCTCAGTGAAATAAGCCAAAAGGAAAAAGATCAGATGGTTTCACTTATAGCAAGAATATTGGGGAGCCAAATAAGACATCAGTGTAAAAAAATAATAACAGTACAAAACACAATAAATCAAAAACGGACAATTATATATCAGAGACATCCTGCAGGAGAGGAGGAGGGAGAGGGTCAGAGGGAGGGAGGGAGGAGCACAGGGGACTGAGGTGATGGTGCACAGGTACATTAGTGAAGGAAGCTCTATGGGGACTGCACCTGAGGTGGTGGGGGGAAGCAGATATTGTTTGAACAATGAATAATGATGCAAAATTAATAAAAATTTAAAAAAATAAACTAATAAATAAATAAATAAATACAAACTACCTCTGTTTTGCAGCATCTGAGAAGTCACTGTTAGAAGAAACAAATATCTGGATACAAAAGGACCTCTAAATATCACTTACATCGATCCTGAGTTTAATTAATTGATAATAAAGTTCTGAACCTGGGTGGAGATCATAAGATGAAAATTCAAGGATCAAGAATTTCATATTTGTAATTAGCTGAAATTGATTAATTCATCAAATATTTGTTGTGTGACCTCTTAACTGTAATAGAACCCATAAGGTGCTCTGAATATACCATCATGTTTGATGTTATCAGTGAAAATGGATACTGTGATGTAATTTGAGATACTCAAGAGAAGGCATAACAGAATAGTAAGATTTTTACCTGGCTAGATTTAAATAGAAAAAAAATGGAAAATAAGGTATTTTGAAGAATGGAAGAGCACGAGTAAGCATGCGAAGCATGAAAATAAAGTCAAGACACAGTTGAAATAATGTTCACCTCATTTATCTCTCTGAATAAACATTAATTGATATTGTAAAATACATTTTATATATGCCCATACACTATATTTCAATCATAATATTTCAAAATGTCTAGAAAACCAGCACAGCTTGAATGGAGTTACAATTTAGGCTTTCAACATTGGTTAAAAATATTGAAATATTTGGGCCTCCCTGGTGATGTAGGGGTAAAGTGTCAGCACTGTCATGCTAACACCTCTGCAGCATGAGTTTGATGCCTGGCCAGGAAGATAACCCACATATGGTGCAGCAGATCTTTCCTGTCTTCCTGCTGCTCCCCTTACCAGTGAATTTTGGTAGATCTGTCTTATTTGCTCTCCACTCTGTCTCTGGTGAATTCTCTTACCTCCCCCTCCTCTGCCTTACACCCCAGTTCTTGTATGCATACATGTATAAAATAAATCTTTTAAAAAATGAAATATTCCATTTATGTCTTAAAAAAAAAACCTGAGATTGATTTATTCCCAGATTACTCCTTCACATATATAATTCATGTTAATTGAATTATGCCTTTATAAAATTACTACTTTACTTTGTATTTATCATGTTCACATTTTAAAATATTCAGGGATTTTTACATTTCACTATAAGAATGAATCCCAAATAAAAGAAATGGTTTATTATGGAAAGCTCTAAAAATGGAGCTATAATATGACCCAGCAATTCCACTCCTTGGAATATACCCAAAAGATACAAAAACATTAAAATTCAAAAGTAAACCTGCACTCCTATATTTATTTTTTTATTTTTTTAAATAATAGATTTTATTTTTATATTCCCCATACAATTGCAACCCCCCATTTTGACCCCAATCCCTCCCTCCCACCCCCACCCCAAAAAAGTGTCTCTGGTTCATAGTTTTTTGTTGATTTTGATTTTCACTTTCTTATAGTTATTCATTTTCCTGGTCCCTTATTTAAGTTTTCTAGATTCCTGCTATGAGTGAGACCATCTGGTATTTTTCTTTTTCTTTTTGGCTTATTTCGCTGAGCATGATCCCTTCCAGCGCCATCCATGTTGCTGCAAATTGCATGTGTTTATCTTTTTTGAATGCTGAGTAATATTCCATGCTGTATATTTATTACAGCACTATTTATAACAGCTAAGATAGAAAAACTACTTAACTGCCCCCAAACAAATGACTAGATAAAACAGATGTGGTCTATATACATGATGGAACACTATTCAGCAGTCAAAAAAGATAAACCACACACCCCCCCAAATCATTTGCAGCAACATGGATAGAGGTGGAAGGGATTGTGTTCAGTGAAATGAGTCAGAAAGAAAAAGAAAAATGTCAGATAGTTCCACTTATAGGAGGAATACAGGGGGACCATACAAATAATTAGGAAAACAAAAAACAAAAACTAAACTACCAGACAAAAGATAAATTGGGGACATTTGCAGGGAAGGGGAAGGGAGAAGTATCAAAATGGGAGGGAAGAGCACAAGAGACTATGGTGACAGTTCATGGGTACCTTGATAGTGGGAATGCTATGGGGAGTACACCTGAGAGGAACAACAATGTAAAAAATACATATATAAATTAAAAAAAAAAATGGGTAGAACCAGAGCAGTACAATAGGTAATGTTACAAGACAGAATTCCCTGCTCTGTATCACAAGACCCCACCTTCTAGGTAACTGGCAATCTTCTACTCTGCCACATAGTAAGAATATGGACATATAAAATTGGTGAGTTGACAGCATTTCCTTATAGGGATATTATTTTACTGTGTGAGCTTTATGATCTACTTTTCAAAAAAAACTTAGTGAAAGAATAATTGCTCCATTATTGTAACAGGTCAATTCCCAGGGAAAGGGGAGATTTCAGGTCCCTGGCCCACCATAAGGAAGGGTGGACCTGAACAGGAAGGAGATGCTACAGAAGACTGGGGAGAAGAAAGATCAAAAAGAAGGCCTGAGGGAGGCACATGCAATTGGGAGACATTTGCAGAAGCTGTACTTGCTTCTTGGCCTTGGACTTGTACCAGGGATTTGTGGGACATGGAAGGAGACTTGAAACAGACATGGGTGAGAGACCCGTGGGAGGATGACAATGGCAGTGTTTACTTGATTTTGATTTTGCTCTTTTCCTTCCAGACTTGTCTGTCCCCCTTCTGCCCCTTTCCTGTGGGTCTCCAGCAGAAGGTGCTTTATACTTGTGGCAAACTTTTGCACCTCAGCAGTCCTCCCATGGCCCAACCATGAGGGGATGGGTAATTTGGGGTATTTGATATTCTTTCTCTTCTCTCTATCACACACTAATTGTAATAAAGTTCCTTTCCATTGATGCTCTTATGCACTGGAGTATGTTTTTATATTGATGTGGTAGATGACAGAACCTAGAGCAGGCAGGTTTAGGGGTCCCAGGGTACCCCTTACCTTAAAATCATAATGCTATGATTAAAATCATAATGTTACGAGTTTAAGGGACCATTACTTAAAAATTAACTCAGATTACACTAGTGTTATTTTGTTTCCTTATTTTATATTGATAATATAGTATATTGTTTCCCATAAAGTTTACCTAACTAAAATTAACAAGATGATGATTTATTCTCTAAATACCTATAATGGTGAATCAAACATGTAACAACAAACAAAGGAAATCAGCTTGACAGTAAAGTCAATCTCATAAAATCATCAATTATATGAAACAATTCTTTCAAGTATGGGTTGTTTCTATGGTGAGCTCGAATGTGGATGAAAGGCCTTGTTTCATATTTTAGACTTTTTTTTTTTTAATATCCGACAGTCTTATTTGAGAAACATTAGAAAGCACAGGGGTCTGATAGTGATGTTGATATAAAATAATACTGAAAGCAGATTTCTGGGTTAAGCTTGAGACCACAGAATTTTATCCAGGGTATGAAAGTAGGATTTATAGATCATGATTAATTTTTGCTGATCAAATGAACAGAGATTGTGTAAACTCAAGAATTTATATGTGGCTATTAATGGTCATATGCTCACAATGAAAAAGAGAAATACAATTTTCTGAGAGAAAATGATGAAACATAATGCTGTACGGCAGAAACAACAAGGTCCAGAGTCCATGCTAAGGGCAGAAACTAATTAAGAGAATGTTCTAGGACCTGTGCTGATGATTTGAAATGAGGTCTCAGCACACTTCCTAAGTACCTCAATAAAGTATGGTAGCAGTTGATAATAAAATCTCTTTCCTTTCTCCTTCCTTCCTTCTATCCCTCTCTCCCTCCCACCTTATCTCTCTCTCTCTCTCCCTCCTTCCTTCTTATTTTCCAGAAAGGAGATCTTCTAACTAGCAAGTAAACAAAAGCATTAAGATACCTCATCAAATGTGTTATCTTATACCCTGGGAAATTATTAGAACGGTGTTTGGACAGTTTGTCCATTTAAATCAGATTGTGATGCACTGGTATGGCCCAGGAGTTGTTCATTTATATTTACATTTGTTTTTATATTTGCTCTTCATTAGAAAATAGATTAACACTATGTAGCTTATCTAATAAAAAGAATCACCAGGATTATGTGAACAGAGTTTGTATCTAGGCTATATTAACAGTTTAACAAATATTTTATAATTGAGTAGACCAGTAGACGGGATTAAATAGGGTGTGTTATATGAAGAGATTGTGAGTAGCCAGGAACAGAAAAAGGAGTATTCCATTCTTTTAGGAAAGGCAACCATTTGAAGGTAATGTTATAATTACCTGGAGATAAAATAATGCCAGTGAAGAATGGTGCACTTCTCAGAATTCATAAATATCTACTGAAAAGAAATTAATTATAGGGCAAAAAAGTAGAGTACAAAGGAACTGGTTATATTTCCAATTTGTACTCAGACTGACTTTTTGTTCCTAATATACTTTCCATTGAAATGAGTCGCATGGATCAGACAATAAAAGTTTGAATGAAAAAGAGTTACTAGGGGATACATGGCTTATGGGGAAAGCACATGTTATTAAGGTCTTGTTCTTTCCCACCTTACATCCAATCTATAGCACTTCATGTCAGCTCCACCTTCAAAATACATCCACGGTCTGACTTCTCCCAAACTTTACCTCCTCTACTCGACTTTCTTCACCTGGCTTATTGCAGGAGCCTTCAAACTGGCCTCTCTGTTATTTGTCCTTACTTTACATTTATTTTCCCTAGAGTAGTAGAATTGATTTTTATAAAATTTAATAATTCCTTATTACCCTGCTGCCCCATCCTCTTCAGTGATTTCTTATCTCACCTAGAATAAAAGGCATGTTCCTTAAAATGGGGGGAAAGAATATCATGGTCCTTCAGCTGCTCCATCTCTTGTCACTTGCTGCTTTAACCCTCCTCGCTCACTATGCAACAACTACACTGTCTCCTTTGTTCTCCTCAAATACATGAAGCAAACACATTTGAGGCATTTGTAGTTCCCCTACCTAGACCTTTCCTTATATCAATAAAATACAGATATTTCAAAATCTTCCCTTTTTAGTTCTATTCATTAAGGAAAAAATGTCTATTCATTCCAAAGTATCAGGATTCTCTATCTTCATATCTTACTAGATTCTTCCCTTTACATATGATCCTCTTTACATTACAGAGCAATTTATTGTTCAATTTCTACCCTCCCCCTTAGGTTTTAAAAATCATGAGAGTAGGGCCTCCCCTGGTGGCGCAGCGGTTGAGCACTGGGCTGCGAAATCTGCCCCTGCCACCAGGGAGGGTCCCACATGGCGCGACAGACCTCTCCTGCCGTGCCGGATGCTCCCCTCAGCAGTGTATTTCGTCAGTCTGCCTGTTCTTTTCCCCGCTCTGGCTCTGGTGAATTCTCTCACCCTCCCACGCTTCTGACTGTACCCAGTACTTGTATAAATAAATAAATAAATCTTAAAAAAAAAAAAAATCATGAGAGTAGTGACTTGTTCTGTTTGATTTTATAAGGAGACCCTCATGCTTCCTGAATTCAAAAGTGTTTCTAGAAAACAAAATCTTATAGCTTGGAGAGATTTTAAGATTGCATTTTCATTAAATCACCTATTCAGATCGTGTGTTAAAACCTTTTATAACTATCTAGCAGTGTCGAAGTTTCTTCTATCTACTTCAATATGTGAAAATAATTGGTTGCTTTAATTTACCTTTCTAAGCTCATAGAAAACTGGAGTTTAGCATGCTTAAACTGAAATGCAAACATGCTACTTAAGCATATATGAACATTTGTCATTCATTAAGCTCTTCCCTGGGCTGCATTTAATCATATCATGCCCAACACTATTTAGAAATAATTAGAAAACCTTAAACTAGATTGTCAGCGTATTCAAGTTGTTGGTATGTATGTACATGAATGTAAATGTATATGTATATGTGTCTAATATGTTTATAATATAGTATGATAGACTATATTGACAGAGCTTATATAAATGTATGAATACATAAAAACATATATATACATACATACAAATTATATGAATTTATATAAAGAAAGGGTAATTGAACAAGTGAAAATTTATATTGCAGTGAATATATTTGGCCATTTGGAGCAAATTCTACTAATAGTTTGGCATTTTCATTACTATTTAAGAATTGATCTAACAAAATAAGTTGCAGATAGCAGTGAACTTAAACAGTTGCAATGTTTATTCTTCCTACTACCCTTCTTACTGTAAAGTTCTGCTTTGAATCTTCAGTTGAAAATGAATATTTCTAATGTATTCTCCGAAAAAGAAATGTGCAATTTATGTGTTCATTTATACATTTATAGTAAATGAAGTCTGGAGGGATATAAAAATCTTTATACAATTGTCATTATCATTTCACAAATGTCTGCATAGAACTTGGCTTGATTTATTATAAGAGACGGGTGCTTCTTTTTATGAACTATGGCATCTAATTTTTAGATTTGAAGCAGTATTTTCTGATTTATGTTGGCGTTAATAACATTGACTCTGCGAAAATCACCAACCCCTCCCGGCTGGGCACTACCCTTGGGAGAATAGGTCACGGCTATCTAACAGCGGCATCCACAGCTGTTCATGCTGACGCGGATTTGAGTGTTATTTCCTTGACAGAGGTCACAGAGAAGCAGGAGAAGATAATTTTATGAGGCATCTGCTATATTTGTGGTTATACTCATTCTTCAAGATTGACCTACAAACTTTAGTTTCTGCAAGAAAATAACATTAAAGCAAGGCACAGGGTCTTATAAGTGGAAAGCTGTAGTAAATGAACTTTCATGTGAATGGAACGTTATTTTCAATTGAAGAATCAATATAGTTAAAACTAATAAAAAGTAGTTTTCAAAGGAAGCTTAAATAGAGGTCAAAATGGATGTATTCAACTTGTAAAGCTTTAAACTATAATATAAAAATAAAGCAGGCGTATGCTGTGTGCAGTTAATGCTTAGGTTATCTATTGAGTTCAGTCAAAATATCTTCCTTCAAATATTTAGTCCATTTTTAAACTAAACCAAATAAAATTTATTTCAATAGACAATTTTAACTCTATAATTTTAAATATTGTTATCAATATCTGATTTGAGTTAAAATCTATTAAAATAATTTGCTGAAATCAATGAAAATCTTGAAGGTCTAGTTTTCTATTGGGTGTGTTCCCCTACTAAAATTTTTTTTGAGTGCCTAATGGTCATCGCTAAATAATACCATTAGATTATTAGCTTTGAAACAAGAACTATGTCCAAATATTGCCTTGTTACTTATTTGTGTGGTATTGGACAAGTTACTTAAATCCTTTGAGCCTCAGTTTCTTCATGTAAAAATGAATATTGAAATAATACAAAATAACTCTATGAAAATTAGAAAGTAAAATATACATAAAATCATAAAGTTAGCTCCATGCTTATTTTTATTTTAAAATGCATACTTGTACATTCCTAATAAATTTAACTAATCCCAAACCTGCTAACATAATTTTAAAGAGTTTCAAGAAACCAAAATAATTATTTTTGAAACCAATGAGCAAATAACCTACTTTCCTGACATTTATTTTTTCCTATTAATCAATTAGTTGTTTCTCCTTAGGAAATAGTTTCTGCTACCCTATTAAATACTAGGCCATAGATACAAATATAATGACAGAAAGAATTAGGGCTTAAAAGGTAAAGTGGATTATGCCAGCTTATTCAGTAAGCCAAACACAAAATAAGAATTAATGCTAAAATTTACCAGAAGCTGGTAAATTAGACAGCAGAAAAGTAAGAATTGTGTATACCTAGATCAAATACCTCTTGTGGGGTAAACTTGAACTTTACACTGAAACCAATGAGAAAACTTTGAAATGTTTTAAACTAATGATACTAAATAACAAACAATAAATAGTAGAAATATAACCACATAATCTAATAAAAATCTGAAATTAGATAAATGAACGCTCAATTTCACTAAAAAATTTTTACAAATCTTAGACTATTTCAGACTGAGAGAATGAACATTAAAAACTATGGTCAAATATTTTTAAATAGATTGGCTTTAACTTTTTCTGATGACAGTATGTGTTCCTTCTTCTTATACCAAAGGTGCATTATTATAAATCAAATTTGAAAAGAAAATTTACTTATTTCCTCCACACAAGAGACCACCATGCACTTAACTCTTAATGGGGGTACTTCATACACACACTGAGAGTAAAAGAGAGAGAGATGCTTTATAAGCTTTATTATAAATTTTATCGATTTTTAGAATCTTCCAAGGAAAATAATAGGATTCTGTATTCCTAAAAAAAAAAAAAAAAAAAAAAAAAAAAAAAATCATGAGGACCTCACAAGTCTTACTCAGAAATAACATGAATTTTAAAAATTATTGTTAAGTGGTAACATTTTTGCCTATGAAAATTAGTTGAAATTGTGAAGCACTCCAAACTTTCTTCATTCTACTGAGACAAAAGGAGAGTTAATGATAAATACTATTATCTATTATTATCTAAGCTTTGAATTATAAATCAATATTCTAAGAGTGTCATCATAAACCAAGTAGTGCCATTTTCCATGGCTCTGACATTTGTCTTTCAATTGAAAATATAAAAAAGTAATTGCACGATGTTAACAAATTTCCTCTGGGACATGTTTGTAAATATAATTTTTAAGTTTAAACTAACTGCAATTTATATATATAATATTGAGGTATTTATAAGAAAAGTACATTAAAAATAATGCCCAACTATAACCATGGGAAGTTGGAGAATAATGGGTAGCAAAGAAAGGGAGAAATAAGGACATTTTATTTTTCAAAACACAAAAATTAAGCCTACCACTTGATTTCTTGGATGGAAATGAGAAAGGCTACATATTTCTCTTTCTTTTACCTTCCAACTAATAAAAAATTATGTGCTTGATTTCTGAGAGGACATGAGAAAATGTGTCAAATTAGAACCAATTACTAGATATTATTACCCATAGCCTTGGTAAGGTTTCCAAGATTTACTACTCAAAGAGCAAGTATCCTGACAGATATTTGGAAGAAACTGGAAAGTGGTAAATTGGTGATAGGATGAATGGTTTTACAAGTGAAAAATAATGTAGGGTTAATATCTATAATCTGTCACCATTTGAAAGCATAAATAAATTGCAAGAATCTGGGATGTTTGTGAAGTTGTATTTTCAAATGCAAAATAAGTACAATGCAAAGTTCATTTCTGTATCTGTGGCTTATTTTCATTTTTATTTGTATTTTCAATTTAGAAGACAGTGAGTATGCTTTGAGTAAAAAAAAATGGTCAGTAGATAACTGCATGAAGTCTACACTTATGCTATGAAAGCTGTTCTACTTTATCAGACTTTGAATGTGATTTCTAATTCTGATTCTATTTGATTCCAAGTATTATGGTATTATGTAATAAAAGCAATAGTTTTTATTTACTCTGAGAAATTGCTTGTAATTAGTTTTGGATTACAAGTTCTCCCAATAACTAATGAAGATACATTTTTCTATTGAACCAAATTTGTTAACAGCAAATTGCAACTGATATTGTAGGTAGACTGGTAGCTCTAATTTAAGACTGACAAATTTCCAGCATTCTCCTGTACTTTGATCTTCTCATATTTTGTCACATATTTTCTTTAAGAATTGATAACTGTATTTTCACTGAGGCATTGTTTTTGTTTTGTTGCTTTTTCCTTTAATAAATTAAAATTTTCACTAGCCACCTACCAGAAAACATATATATATATATATATATATTCTTTTTTCAAAAGAAATATATTTTAAGGCATCAACCATTTTCATGAGTCCACATATTTAATTGCACCAACAAACATTCAGTTTCTACTTACTAGATGCTAGTTACCTTTGTATAAACCATAGATACAGAAATGAACTTAGCAGAAAAAAAATGTTGTTTTGCTTTTTTTTAAGCTTTAATGCAGTTGGGGGAGAATATTAAACACATATAATTAAAACATATAAATGCCATGAGGTAAAGACAAATAAAAAACTGAGATAATGAAGATGAATTAGTAAGTGCCTGTATGGAGAGGCAAAATTATGTGTGTTGCTTTAAAACCAAAAAAAAAAATGATATTTCTACAAAAAACTGAAGGAGGGAAGGAGATCTTATGAAAGTCATAGAGACAAAGAACATCAATGCTAAAACTCTTAAAAAGTGGTGTGCCTTTAAAAATTGAGAAACATGCTGTAGTTCAGTGAAGTCAGAGTGGATTAAGCCAGATAGATTCAGAGGAATATAACTTCAGAAAGCCAAAAGGATGAAACATTGGGAACATGAAATTTTTGATGAGAAGAATCTATTTCTGACAATATGACAACAAATGATTAGAAATAATTTATCAAATATAACCAAGTGTTACTGAGATAGTAAGAAAATAAGAAATATCACCAAAGGTGAAAACAGAGAAGTAAAAGAGAATTAGACATACCAAACTCAGAGGGACAAAGATAGTGTTTGGTCTACCACCAAAGATGTGGAACTTGAACATAAAATGTTGGCACTCAAAGCACTGCAAATGTAGGAATAAAAGGAGACAGTGTAATAACAATGCTATCAGAAAAAATAAAATTAATTAAACAAGAGGCAGCTATTCCATATGAGAGCAGCTATTAAAGAAATATCAGAATTTAAATCTTCCTAGGAATTTGCCCCCATACAGTTTTCAAGTCACAATTTAAACATCTATGCAGTCTGAGCAGCCATGTATTAAGAATTCTGGATAAAATTTAGACCAAGGCAACACATTTTTCCACAAGTCTTTGAAAAACAACATTCTTAATATAAGCTATATATGACCTGAGAATTAGTGAGCTCATCATGTAAAGATACTAATATAAAAACACATGAACTATAATAGCAATATAAATTTTTTAAAAATAAAAGAATTGGTAAATAAAGAATTCTTAGAAAAGTATCACTAAGACAAGTTATTAAATAAATAACTAAATATAATTATAAATGTAATTTATATTTATATAAATACCGGGACCTTTGAAACTATACTTGCTATGAATTACTTAAAAAATTGGTTCTCAGATATCAATGTGGTTATCTAATATTTTATAATCTTTTTCATCTAAAATAGTGTACCATAAAATGTTTTTCAGCAGTACTCAACTTTTGAAGACTTAATTTGCTGTATAACTCTTTTCAACTAATCTTAAGTATTTTCATTGCATATTAGTGACTCTTTAGAAACAGCAAAGCTACAATTAAAAATTATGTAAACAATATTACTACCCATTCACAAGCAAATGGTTCAATCAAATGTCTTGTAATTTTTGTCAATTATTTGTTTTGTAGTTCATAACCATCTAAAATTGACTTGTTATTTCATTGACTCATTCATTACAAGGTCCTTGAATTGTTCTATTCTGAACTTATCTCTTAAATTTTTCATTCTGTAATATATTTTATTCTTTATAAAGACAGTCCCTACTTTTCTCAATTTTACTGTTATTACACACTGCATCTACCTACAGCTAGCTATATTGGAGTAATTATCAATAATGCTATATTTAAATTACATTACTTGGATTCTGGATATAAACTAAAATTTTAAAGGTTAAAGGGGAAGGAAAGAAAATGTCATTATTGCCACAGCAAACTGGCTATCTAATTTATACATTCTCAATTTTCAATATACATTAAATAACTATTATTTTCTAAACTTGGTGCTTAAAATTCTTTTTTAAAGAATTTTAAAAAGATTGATTTATTTAAAAAAAAAAAAAAAAAAAAAAAGAACTGGGGTATAGGCCAGAAGTGTGGGGGGTGAGAGGATTCACCAGAGACAGAGTGGGGAAATGAACGGGCAGACTGACTGCAACACACTGCTGAGGGGAGCAGCGGGTGAGACAGGAGAGGTCTGCTGCTCCATGTGGATTGTTCCCTGGCCGGCTGGGGATCTAATTCCTGCTGCAGACAGAGGCTGTGGATTGCTTCCTAATGCAATGCTTAATCCCTTGTGCAACCAGAGGCGCCAGTGCTTAAAATTCTTATTCAGGCATTATTTACAATGCTGCTTCCCTCATCTCTCAAATATTTTGTTCCATCTCTCTCTCATTTTCTTGGCAACTAGACTCAAAATGGTTCAAGTAATAAGAAAATATATTGACTTATATAACAATGTCATGACAGTGTGATATTTAACATGGATAAAATTTCATAAAATCAATGTCATCGAAAGTCCAGATTTATTTTACATATTCTGATCTTCCCTCCAAATCATGGTTGGTTGTGTCATGGATTTTATCATGGCCACAGAGGATGATTTTATCTTCAATTTCCTGAGTTCTAATGAATTTTCAGTGTAATATAGTATTTCCATTCTTGCTATCAGATGGACTAAGATTTTCATATAACTTTTTTACAGAAGAGTGAATGTCTTATCTACCAAAATGAACAAAGATATTCCTGAAAATAAAGAATGTCTTTGTTTCCACAATCCCTAAAATGGTTTCTGGAAATAAGCATATTTATGCATGTATATTTATATATATAAATAAGTAATGTAAAAAATAATGCAACATTTCTATTTGTGTTTAATGAATTGAGCCATCACGTGATTAAAACTAGTACTTTAATTCCTTTATAAATACTTCAGATACATTGTTCTAAAAATAATTCCTTAATAAAAAAAATAATTAGTTTGAAAGGCACATCTACATTCTTATGTCTGACCCTCATCATCTGTATTCTTATGTCTGACTCTCATCCCTCTATCTATGATCTCTTATTATTATACTTCCCTCTTCTGCTGTGCGAGATAATAATAAAGGGCAAGTGAATAAAATAATGAAATGTTAAAGTCTTATTAAAACATCAGCATTTTCAGCTCCCAACAGCATCAGGGTTGCCTTCCTTCCCAAGACTAGATATAGTACTTTAACTAAACTTTAATTATTGCATAGTATATGATCAAAATACAGGGCATTGTTAAAAATATGAATTTGTATGATAACTGGAACAATTGTATTTTGACTGTTCAAACTACTTCTTTTTAAAATTCTGTCTTTTCAATGACTTTATAACATCTTAATTGACAAAATTTATCTTCTTCATTATTCATTTTTCAACTAATTAAATATTAAACATAGAATCATAGTCACCTTGAAGACATATTATCTGCCATTTTTAATTATAGTGAGCTTTCATTATTATCTATTTCCTTCAAAACAATAAATCATTGCACCATTAAATTTTAACAGTAAAATAACTAATTTTAACAAATTTATTATTTTCATGTTATAATCAAATATATATGTAATGATAAAGCAAAATTCATTAACATACTAAATGTATGTCCGTGATGAATAATTTTCATTTTTATCAGATGTGTATTTTAATACTTTATTAAATATCTAATACTCAAAATTTTTAGCTTGAAATATAATAACAAATTTCACATTAAGCATACACAAGATAAGGATTAGGGCCTCCCTGGTGGCGCAGCAGTTTGAGCTCAGTGCTGTGAAGCTGTCCGCAGCCTCTGCAATACGGTTCGATTCCCAGGCAGCCAGGGAGACACCCAAAAGGAGCAGCAGACCTCTCCTGTCTCACCCACTGCTCCCCTCAGCAGTGTATTTTGGTCCGTCTGCCTGTTCTGCTCCCCACTCTGTCTCTGGTAACTCCTCTCACCCTCCCACACCTCTGACCTATACCCCCCAGTTCTTGTATAAAAATAAATAAATCTTAAAAAAAAGATAGGGATTAAATGTTGACATCAAAATGTCACTAATCATGCTTTGTTACTGATCCAACATTGTTACTCATTACTAACTTATGAAATGTTGAAAGTGTGCAGTTAGAGTAATCACTCTTACACATTGTCATTATGAAAAAGAGTCATGAAAGAAAGAATAAACATGTCAATGGATCAGCAATTTTTTATGAATTAACTTTAGATGATATGCAGTTTATAGATTTCTATGACCATGAATATTTATAATATGAAATCTAAAAGTGCATTGCAAAAGCAAATGCAATCATCAGAACTCACATATTAAAGTACACATTGCATTCAATATGTGTTCTATCTTACTAGGCAGGATACAACTGAAGGAGAGATATATGAGATACGTACCTAAGAGACACAGAAATATGTAATATAAATAAGCCCTACTATATTGGATTTGAAGTTATTTTTTTATCCTAGAATAAATCTGTCTTAGAGGAAGTTTATTGTATGCCACCAAAACATAATTAAATTACAAAAAATAAAACCACACATTTCATAAAATCTCATGGACTACAAGGAAATAAAATCAGGCCAAGAGTAGAATGGAAAGGTAAGAAACTGGGATGCTCTCAGATCCTTAACAGAACAATAATCATTCTGCTATCAAAAAAGCACAAAACAAACAAACAAAAAAAAAACTTGCCATACTTGCTTTATGATACAAATTGCAGAGAAAGTTAATGTCTTCTTGCAAATCCTCGCCACTCAGTGGATTGACTTATTTGAGTTTCCTCTTATCCAAGTAGCTATTATTAAAGGCCAGTGAAAGAGTAATAGAATCTCTTTCTGTTTCATTGATGGTCTACATAATCCAACATAGTGATTGCTTCTTTGCTAATTTTTCATTTCCAATTCAATCTACATCTCAATCATTGCTAATAAACTTTCCCAAAATATTTACCTACTACATACCTTTATGGTAAATCCACAATTCTATTAGTAAAGGTAAGGAAAGAAGGAAGATTGGAAGCATGGAAACAGTGATGACAAAAATGAAAAATAGTGATTTTTTTTTAAACAGGACAAATATGTCAAAAGATTGATTTCTTATGTGAATAGCTGATGGTGAGGCAGAGGCCCATGATGTCATTCAATATCCAACGAGAGTGGAGAAAACAAAAATAATTTATAATTACTACCAGTATTGCATCAGATATAATTTAAAGCCATTAAAATATCTCTCCCACCTTTCACTTAATGCTTGTGAGCAGTCTGTGAAGAACTATGCCATTTTAAAGATTTTTGAAACAGAGCAATGTATTAACTCGTCTAAATTCACACAGCTTTAAGATGGTGAAGCTATTTTTCAAATCTAGATGTCTCCAAAATAAAATGTTATACTGTCTTGAATGTTCATGAAAGGTAAGTTAGATACAGGAACATAATTTAAAAAATAGTAGCCAGACATCTGCAGAGCCACATATATGCAGTTGGGAAACATGGCTAGCATTGAGTAAAAACTTAGGATGCTGAAAATTATCAGAAAATTAAAAGAAATGGTAAGGAAATAGGTAAAAAAAAAGCAATTTCAATATTTGATTCATTTGAACTCCCAAATTCCATTAAGTCCCACCTGAAAATAACACTTATCACTTTGCAAGTAATGTGTAAGTTACAATTAGATATTGACAACTCACTGAAATGTATGCAACATATCTTGTGCATTTCTTCCTGTAGACAAATGTGTGTGTATTGACATTGCACATTTAAATGTTATTTCAATATACTATTTTTGTTATCACTTTTTTTATTTCTTCCTGGGTCAGAAAATTGTCATCAAGATTATGCATTCACTTAATTCTCGGCGCCCTGCTACCTCTGCATTTTCCTTTTAGGTAAACTGTACATTTAGCATAAACAGAGGAGAAAAACAGGATACTGATGTGAAAGCTGTTCCTAATGACATTATTTGCACAATTTCTCATTATTTTGTGAATAATGATGATGTCTAATTTAAATTAATGCACAGGCAATATATTTGAATATCTATACCAATATAAAGTTGTGATTATAAAGTTGTGATTTCAAGACTACAGTAAGGATTTCTAAGACAATTAAGGAAATCTTCAATTCACTGAGCAAAAATAGAGGGGAAAATGTCTTAGAAAATGTTATAGAAACATAAGTGAAAATTTAATAGTATATATGAATACTTCAATATTTCTGAATAATTCAGGTATGTATACAAATTAGTCATGCTTATATTCACTTAATAAGCATGAAATTATATGATTGTTTATATTAAAATACTTTACATACTTTTAAAATTTGTTTTTATAGTTGGCTTTACAACACTATATAATTCAAGAGTATAGATACATATCATAAAAAAAATGGGATTATAAGGTGCAATAGCTGAAGGTAGTGGATAAAACACTTGAGGTGATAGTTTATTGAGGTTGCTCCATTTCCACTGTCCATTACCACCTTATGTCAACTCCTACTTCAATCTCTCATGACTTCATATCTCCCATATCACTCCTCAGTGTAGCGCCTGCTGTGCAACTCTTCTTCATGAAATATTAATTGAATGGCTATTAAGGATCTAGTATTTGAGAGGTAGTACAAAATAATAATGGAAAATAATATAGGTATGCACTTCTCACCATATTTATGATGAAAGAAGGTAGATAAAAATGTTTAGCATAATGACTTTGTATTAAATATAGTGGTGGAAATAAAGTGCTATTAAAGAGAATAGTAAGTTTAAAATTTAAAGCTTTCCAGAAGAAATAATATTAAAAAATGTCCTTAATCTATTAGAAGGTAAGGTAAAGAGCTGGTAGATAACAAGAACAAAAAATGTAAATACCTTGAAATTAAAACATACTTGAAACTGCCCACATGACCAATCTATTCAGATCTGCTACCCATTTATTAATTGATAATTTGTTTCCATTGTGGTTAAACTGAACTTGTTTTGTATAACTTGGATATTAACTCTTTGTGGGTTATGAAATGTGTGAATATTTCTCCTGTCAATAAGATGTCTTTTTAATCTTTTATTTCACTGAGTAAGAGCTCCTTAATGTGAAATAATCCCAACAGCTTATCTTTGCTTTAATTTATTTTGCCATAGGTGTCATCTACGCAGACATCTTTATCAAACCTGACACAATGATTAATTTCATACCCAACAAAATGGTTAATTAAAAAAATAGTATTATTGAATATAAGTATGGATGTGGAACAACTTGATATCCTGCTGGTTAGAATGCAAATATACAATTTAGAAAAATGTTTGGCAGTTTGTTTAAATTTAAGCATTTATATATAGTTTATATGTATATACAGTTTATGTCATATGCTAATCAAATATAGGAGGATTGAAGCTCCTACTTTTAAGACTTAGTATAAAGCTACAGAATAACAGCTCTAATAATCAAGACAGTGTGGAGTTCAAAAAATGAATGAACAAATAGAGCAATAGAACAGAATACAAAGATCACAATCAGACCCAAATAGTCAACTGATCTCTAAGAAAAGCATAAAGGCAGTAAGTACAGTGAACCCAATAGTCTTTTCAACAAATAGTGCTACAACAATTGTACACACTCAAAGAAAAAGAATGAATATAGATACAGACTTTAAATTCTTAAAAGAAAATAATTCAAAATGGATCATATACCTACATATAAAAGGCAACACTCTACAATTCATAGAATATAGAGAAAAATATATTTGACTTTGGCTAACACTTTTATTTTTATATATAACACCAAAGGCAAAATTCATGAAAGAAAAAAATTGTTAAGCTAGGTATCATTAAAAAAAAACTTTTGCTCTGTAAAAGATAAAGTCATGAGAATGAGCTAAGTAATAGATTGGAAGAAAATATTTGAAATATTAGATAAAGGATTGTTATTCAAAATATACAAGAACTCTTATAACAATACAATAAGAAAACAATCTAATTGAAAAATGAACCAAATACCTTAACAGAGAGCTCACCAAAGAAGCTACACAATGACAAGCATATGAAAAAAAAAAGGCCAAATTCATACATCATTACAAAATTACAGATTTAAATAGTGAAATACTACTAATATATGTCACATCTATTAAAATGGCTAAAATCCAAAACACTAAATGTTGCCAAAGAAATAGAATAACAAGAAATTTGATTTATTGCTGGTGGGAATGCAAAATAGTGTAGCCACTTGGCAATACAATTTGGCAGGTTCCTATAAAACTAAACATACCCTTACCATGCAACTAGCGATTACACTCCTTGGTATTTACACAAAGGAGTTGAAAACTTATGTCTAGACAAAAACCTGCACACTGATGTTTATCACAGCTTTATTCATTATTGCAAGACTTGGAAGCAACCAAGACTGCCCTTCAGTATGTAAATGGATAAATTTGTGGCACATTCAGACAATGGAAAGTTATTCAACACTAAAAATAAATTAGCTAACAAGCCATGAAAAGACAGGGAGGAAATAAATGCATAATAGTAAGTGAAACAAAGCAATATGGAAAGTCTACCTGTTGCATGATTTCAGCTATATAAGATTTTGAAAAAGTTAATCTATGGAGAGAGTAAAGAGATGGGCCTTTGCTAGTGGGTAGAAAGAAGGATGACTACATAGAAAACAGGATTTCTAGGGCATGAATCTCTTGCATAGATTGTATACTGGAACATGCATGTGGTTTATAAAACAAAAGTCAAAACCTATAAAAATACCAAGCATGAACTCTAATGCAAACAGACTGAGTTCTGTTCATGTGTCAATGTGGCTTTGACTGCAACAACTATAACCTCCTAATATGTGATGTTGATAAGGGATGTTGCTAATGGGGAAGACAATGTATTGTTACATGTGGGGTTAGAAGGCCTATGAAAACTCTCTGCTCTTTCCTCTCAATTTTGCTGTGAAGGTAAAACTACTCTAAAAAAAATGTTTTATTAGTATATTTTTTATTTTTTTAAGATTTATTTATTTATGCATACAAGAGCCAGGGTACAGGCCACATGTGCAGGGGGGTGTGGATGGTGGTGAGAGATGATGGTTTATTAAGGTTAATATCCAACCAGAGACAGAGTGGGGAACTGAACAGGCAGACTGACTGCAGTGCACTGCTGAGGGTAGCAGTGGGTGAGTCAGAGATGTCTGCTGCGCCATGTGGGTTGCTCCCTGGCTGGCTGGGGATGGAACTTGTGCTGCAATGGCTGCAGACAGCTTCATAGCTTGCATCTTAATCCCTTGTGCCACCAGGGAGGCCCTTATTAATATTTTAAAAAGGGATTGTTGTGATCATATATTTTAAGTCACCTGAAGATGATACCCATTAAAAAGATTAAGGTCTACAATAAGTGTTTAACTTTTTCACATGGGTTAGTAGGTTACTGGATTTAATAAAACATGAAAATTGTATATTTACATGTTTATCAATGGATCACATATGCCAATGGATGGTTGGAGTAATTATGATGCTAATATTTCTGTGCCTAACTGGGACATGCCTTAGGCCTCATTTACTATATTCTCAAAACTACTTTTGCTTACATATTAGGCTAAAACAGGTAGGGAATTTTTTCTCTACACACCATTACCCTTTTAAAAAATCTGGTTCATTTCAGGGAAGGATGCTGTGATTCAACTTCTAATTTGAGCTCTACATCCTCTTAGTTAATGCTTAAAACTATACTGTATAGTCTGTCTTAGGAAGTAAACTAAGGTATCCCCAGTGTGAGTATATTATAAAATGTTCAACTTAGAATTAGAATCCAGATTTGCCTGAAACAACCCCCCTTTTAATGTTATGACTAAATGCTCTGACAAGAAATTTAAAGACTGAAATACAATTTTCTTATTTTGAAATCATATATTAAATATATTTTCCTAATTAATATTTCCTAATATAGTCTAAAGGAAACATAGTAGAGTATAAATATGAGACAAAAGTATCAGAGAAAACATGAATTAAAATATAATGGCTATCAATAGATGCTGAAAAAGCTTTTGACAAAGTACAATACCCAATCATGATAAAAGCCCTTGAAATTCTTGGGATACAAGGAACATATCTCAACATCATAAAGGCCAGATATGACAAGCCAACAGCCAGTATCATTCTCAATGGCAAAAAGCTGAAAGCATTTCCATTAAGATCTGGAATAAGACAAGGATGTCCACTCTCACCACTGCCTTTCATTATAATACTGGAAGTCCTAGCCAGAGCAATAAGACAAGAGAAAGACATACAAGGAACCCAAATAGGAAAAGAAGAAGTTAAACTATCACTATTTGCAGATGATATGGTAATATACATAGAGAACCCCAAAAACTCCACAGAAAAACTAATTCAACTCATCAATCAGTTCAGTAAAGTGGCAGGATACAAAATCAACAATCAAAAAAAAATCCCTTTTATTATAGAAACAAAAAAAATCAAATACTTGGGAATAAATCTAATGAAAGAGGTAAAGGACTTATACAAAGAAAATTATAAAACACTGTTAAAAGAAATAGAAGAAGACACAAAAAAATGGAAAAACATACCCTGCTCATGGATTGGAAGAATTAACATTATCAAAATGGCCATCCTACCCAAAGCAATACAAAGATTCAATGCTATTCCAATAAAAATTTCAATGACATTCTTCAAAGAAATAGAACAATTATTGATGAAATTCCTATGGAATCACCAAAAACCCTGAATAGCCGAAGCTCTTCTGAAAATAAAAAAAAAAGGGAATGAAGGCATCACACTCCCAGACTTCAAACTATACTACAAAGCCATAATCATCAAAACCGCATGGTATTGGAACAAGAACAGACACACTGACCAATGGAACCAAATAGAAAATTCAGAAATAAACCCACAGATTTATGGTCAGTTAATATTTGACAAAGGAGCAAAGAATATGCACTGGAGCAAAGAATGTTTGTTCTATAAATGGTGCTGGGAAAACTGGGTTGCTACATGCAAAAGAATGAAGCTTGACCACTACCTCACACCATGTACAAAAACCAACTCAAAATGGATTAAAGAACTAGACATAAGACCTGAAGCCATAAAATACATAGAAGAAAATATAGGCGAAACACTACATAACATGCACATCAAAGGTATCTTTACAGACACATCACACAAAGCAGTGATAGTAAAGGCAAAGACAAATAGCTGGGACTACATCAAATTGAAGAGCTTCTGCACAGCAAAAGAGACAATAATCAAAACAAAGAGAAACTCCACTGACTGGGAGAACATTTTTTCACACAACACTAATGATAAAGGACTGATCACAAAAATCTACAAAGAGCTGATGAGACTCAACAAAAAACAAAGAAAATAATCCAGTCAAAAAATGGGCAGAAGAGCTAAAAAGAAACTTCTCTGAAGAGGAAATGCAAATGGCCAACAGGCATATGAAAAAATGATCAACATCACTTGTAATCAGGGAAATGCAAATCAAAACTACAATGAGATACCATCTCACACCAGGGAGAATGGCACATATTAAAAAAAACTAGCAACAACAAATGTTGGCAAGGTTGTGTAGAAAAGGAACTCTCCTGCACTGCTGGTGGGAGTACAAACTGGTCCAACCACTATGGAGAGCTATGTGGAGATTTCTGGACCTACTAAACATAGAGCTTCCATATGATCCAGCAATTCCACTCCTAGGTATTTACCCAAATGACACAGAAACAGTAATTCCAAAGAGCACCTGCACACCTATGTTTATAGCAGCACTGTTTACAATAGTTAAGCTATGGAAACAACCCAAATGCCCAAAAATAGATGAATGGATCAAGAAGATGTGGTACATATACACAATGGAATATTACTCAGCAATCCAAAAAGATACATACATGCAGTTTGCTGCAACATGGATGGAGCTAGAAGGGATCATGCTCAGCGAAATAAGACAGAAAGAAAAAGAAAAATACCGGATGGTCTCACTCATAGCAGGAATTTAGAAAATCTAAATAAGAAACCAGGAAAAAGACTAATCAATACAAAGTAAAAATCGAAATCAACAAGCAATGATAAACCAGAGACACTCTGGGGGAGGGGGGTGAGGGGTGAGCAAAGAAAGGAATAGAGTCAAAATAAGGGGGGAGGTGCAATTGTATGGGGAATATAACCAAAATGAAAATGCATACATAGTGCAAAGATGAAAAAAGATGTAAGAATTATATAAAATAAAATATTTAAATATAAAAATAAAAATATTTAACAACGGCATCCATTAAACATTTATAATCAAATGGCATGGTTTTAAATAATAAGTTACTCTTTGATAATGGGTATATATTAACATTTCTAATTCACTGATTTCTTATATGTGAAATAAAGTTTGACTATTAAATGTAATATACCAATACAATAAATATTAGACATATACAATCACCTACCAACAACACTTCTTGGGATAAACTATATGGAAAGCATAATAGCATACAAGTATGCTAGCTTTTTATTTTCCAGGTAAAAATTTAAAATGTGCTTAGACATGAAAATAGTCATTTGTTAATAATATGAAATAAATCTGTATACTTCCTAGCTATGCATATGTATATTTCTTTTGTATATGTATATTTGTATATTTGCTTATATGTATATTTTTTCTATATGTATATTTGTTTTCTGATAACATGACTTTAATATTAACACAGATATGTTAATAATGAATAACAATATAAATGAACTATTTTAATTGCTCTGATTTCCTGTCTGAAGGCTAACATGTTCCCATGTATCCACTCTTAAATTTCACATAATTTGTAAACCTGAATTCTTTCCTCTCTGTGAGATTTGCTGGCTCTGATTTGTTTAGTGAACTGTCATTATCCTTCGACTTAAAAGATTAGTCAAGGTTGTGAACATTACTAAAATTCATCTGGGAGGTGAATTACTATCCAAAGGTAAAAATAATGAGCAAGGACTTTTTAATAATGTGAAGTGTCCCACCTAATACAGAAGTACAAGTATACAGACAGGATAGGAAAGCATGTTTATATTAAAGTATTCACAAAGCAAAATTGAAAAATAAAAAGGGCCAAACTATAGAGGAAAAGTAAAGCATTGGAAAATCCTAAATTTCAATTTTGTTACCATATTTTCTCTGAAATAATTGTCATACTTTCAAGTTAAGTTTTTTTTTTTTCTTGATGTGTATGTGCATGTAGAACTCAGACCCTTGAAGTTGAAGCTGGAGAGGCAAGTTATACATACCAGCTGAAACCTAGAATGTTTGGTAAAAGAGGAAGTTAATGAATACTAATTATAATTCCAGGATTAACTGCAACACTGGAGCCCATAGCTTGACTTATTAAGTCCTTTTAAATCACTTTAGAAGACTGCAGCTGGCTGTCAAATTACAGGATGGAATTTGTTTCCCTACCACTTCAGGAAAAAGTCAGTGCTCCTTTCTCCCACATGAGATCCAGGTAGACTGTCTCAACTTATATTCTATCCCAGGTTTATTTGGAATTACCTGCCTCCCTATTCTCCTCCTCAACCCTGAAACAGGCACTTAGCTTGTTTCTTGTGCTGACTGGCATGCTGTTCTTATACTCATTAAATTCTAGTCAAAATCACTGTCACACATTTATCGTGGCCACGTTCAGAACCTATGAAAAGGGAGAGACCCTTATTCTTGCATGAATGGTAGTCATCACCTAGTCAGTGTGGCTGCTTTAACCAATGAAAAGGTTGAAGATAGAAAAATATTTTCCCTTTTCTTTATCTTTAGGATAGTATTTTAAGATTTTCTGATTTCATTTGAGAAGTGTCATGTAACACTGCCATTTCACAATTAGTAACAAATCTTCTATCACACCATTTTACCGTGATGTCTTTGTTCCCACTTATAATCTCTGCCTTATTGCTTATTATTATCTTCTTGATTCCCTGGGTTTGTACTCATCAACAGAGAATTGTCAGTATTTTTTATTTGCTCAGTCTCTTTTCTCCAGAGCTCAGTATAAGGCACTATTTATATACCTCATTAACAGTAATAATGCATTTGTTATATTTCAGAATTATCTGCCATTCATGTTTCCAACAAATAATAGCACACCGTATCAAGTTAATTGAGGAAAAAAAATAGTGAAATTATTTTCCACAGACTTATCTGTATAAGACATGGGATCATAATGTAGTCTTAAAAGAGAATGGTATTAGTAAACAAAAATAGCTTAATCTATGGTTCCTCAAATGATGAGCCAATAGATATATCAGAATAAAGGATTAATTTATGTTTCTCTGCAAGTATTTCCATAAAATTCACTCCCAAGGGCCTCCCTGGTGGTGCAGGGGTTAAGTCTCAGCACTAACAAGCTATCACCAGCCACTGTGGTTTGAGTTGGATCCCAGTCCAGGGAGCTAATCCACACATAGCACAGAAGACCTCTCCTGTCTCACTCACTGTTCCCCTCAGCAGTATATTACAGTAGACCTGCCTGTTCTGCTCCCCACTCTGTCTCTGGCGAATCCTCTCACCCCCTCCAACCATGCACTTCTGCCTACATCCCAATTATTGTATGCATAAATAAATAAATAAATCTTTTTAAAAAATGACTCCCAAAATTTATATTAGAATAACACAAATCTCACTACTGTAATAGTACAGTTCTATCAAAGTTAACAAAAAAAGGTTTTAAAAAATATGAACATTCATATATGAAAATTCTTGTATCTGTCCAAAAATTTTATTTGAAATCAATGTTATATTTGCAAATTTCCAACTATCCATCTCCTTTATTTTGCTCCCTCATTCTTTTGTAAATATTTCTCTCTTAGCTTTCTAATACTCTGATCCATAAACTCTTCAAAGCTTCTTTGGTATAAGGATTATTTTTAGTTGGTTAATTTTAAGGAAAAGCAGATATAAGAAAAACTCTAGACATTCAATAGAAGTTACCCTTTTGCTCTTTTCATTATATTTATAAAGGGACTCTACCTGTTGGATCATCTCGTTCCTGCTATCCCAGGAAGGTGACCAACCCTCAAGAAACTTTAGCTATAAAGAGGACAGCAACTTAAATCTGCATCACAATGATTTTTTTTTCTTCCTGTAACTTCCTATAACTGGCCTTCCTTTTCCTATTAGGAAGATGAAGATCTGCTTTTAGTCTTAACCATGTATTTAAGCTCTCATAAATAGTTCAAATGAGAAAGAAAAAATTGTGAAAGAAATAGAAATATGAAACAAAATATGAATTATGTGAAAGCGACAAGTATATCAGCACAGCTAGAGCAGGGAAATGTGTAAACTAGAATGGTGGAAGGTAAAGTTAAATGTACAACTACTGAGGGTGACAGCCCTATCATTTATTTCAGCTTCACTAAACTGACATAACTTACATTAGACAACTTATAATTGTAAATTTTCTGTGTCTTTTGCAATGTAAATATTTTCCAGGCCTTTTGCCTTGTGTATAAGCCAGAAATGCCTTTCTCCATTTGGAAACCATACCTTTGAAATGTTATCATCAAGAAAGATAATGCCTCCACTTTCCAGTCTCTGTGGGAGAATACAAGTTTAGCTGGGATATGCAACAATTAGCAAACACCAACAGCCTAATCACTTTGACCAACCTCTCATCTAATGTCTTTTCCATTACCTTATCACAACCTTTAAAAAATCTCTGTTCTTATATTTGTTTCAATAGTGTTGAATTCAATCTCTCTTATTACAATTGTGTTGACCTTATAACAGTAATCTTGTATAAAGACTTTATTGTTCTATTCCATCTGGTGCAATTTTTTCTTGGCATCATTATTATAAACACTTTAATTATTACTCTGAAACTTACTGGAAAACTATATATCAGCCCACAAAAACTAAATTTTAATGTCCACAGCTTCTATTATAGGAATGAAAGTGTGTGTATAATGATACACACATATACTCTTTAGCCTGGATATAAGCAGATATTTGAAGTTTGGATATATATGTGAAACAGCTATTATTGTTCAAAACAATGAACCTTCCCGAGATAAGAATAAATACTTTTGAGGAGTTTTAGAATCAAGATTCTAGGTAGGCTTGCAGGGTCAGACAATGCCTGCCTGTCAAAAATTATCAGTGAGGCCAAGAGTTTGTCATTTGATGGATAGACTCATAAGGACATGTCTCTGAAGGGATAACAGAGATCAAAAGATCAGTTTATGAAGAGGGAAGTAAAGTGACAGATGGCAAGAATGATTAGCCAGATGTCCACACTTCAAGGTATCTGTCCAAGGAGGGCAACAGGTTGTCTATTTCTTTTTTTGTAGATTAATGTGCACAGATATCTTTGAGATGGGGAGAACTTTGTTCTTGAACTAATAGCAACTTAACATGACCAGAGAAATAAGCCGGAAAGAAAAAGAAAAATACCAGATGGTCTCACTCATAGCAGGAGTTTAGAAAACCTAAATAAGGGACCAGGAAAAAAGACTAATTATAATAAACTAAAAAACAAAATCAACAAGCAACTATAAACCAGAGACCCACTACGAGGGCGTGGGGGGAAGGGGGAGTAGGTTCAAAACAAGTGGGGGGTGGGAATTGTATGTGGACTATAACCAATATGAAAATGCATACATTGTGCAAAAATAAAAAATGATGTAAAATATATATAAAATTAAAACATATGAAGAAATAAATAAGAAAAAAATAAAATAAAATAAATAAAAAAAATTCACACATTACCTAGTAATAATTAATGCCTGCTTAAAAGATGGTTCAGGGGGGCAGGCTTTAGAAACAGAACATAGTGGGATGCTTTGGTACATACCAAGTCTAAAATAAATATGCCAAATTAAAACTTGACAGTTTTTTGAAAGAAGAGAGAGTATAGCTAGAGTTCTCCCACATTTTATCTCCTTTCATCCACATTTATTATTACAAAAATCTTAAATACTTGAATTTCTAATATTAAATTCTTATTATAATTTGATTTATATGGCTGTTTATGATAGAGGCAAAGGATCCAAAATAGATTCTGTGCTCAAACTATACCACTTTATAAGAAAATCTCCATTCAAGTACAAGTTTGAACCACTACTTGTCAAGCTGGTCTCATAAGAAAACAGTTTTTTTTTTGCATTAGTTAGGCATTTTTTACAAGTTCCTCTATGTTCAAAATGTATTTCCCTTATATGCATATTTTATAAATCACATAGTAATTTTCAAATTACTTTATATTTGATGAATAACTTTGCTAAAAAAAGATCATTGTTGAATAATTGGGGAAAGTTTTTGTTGGCTTATGTGATTTGGAACCTGGTTTTCACCTGGACTTTTGAAGTTTTAGAAAGAAAAAATATTTTTACCCAAATTTTTAAAAATAAATTAATTTCCTTAGTTACAAATATTCAAAAAATAAATTGCATATTCTTCAAATAGCATAGAATTTTAAAACTATGTGATAAATACAATATGGTGGTGAATATTAAAATACTTTTATAGTGACATGTGCTTGTATATTTTTACAAATGTGTTTTTGTGTGACATAACTTTTTCAGATAATTACTTATTATTGATGAACAATATAATTATTCTTTGAGCAAATGCATGTATAATTCAGTGCTACTTATGTTCCCACAGCTGCTGTTAGTACAATACTGTACTTTTTCATTATTCTTTTAATATTTACTTTGTCTCATCCATAGACAGAAATATATTTTCACAGTTTTTTCCCCTGTTGAGCACTTCACTAACATTTCACATAATAAAAAGCTGTCCAGTTATCCCACATGTGAGGATAAATTGACATAGCCTTGCTTTTCATGAGAAATGATAGACTATGTAGTTATTTTCTCATTCAAAATTGTCTTAGCTAAATGACAATTAAGAAGTTACTGTTTTAGAAAATTGTCCTAAATTGTGCCAGATATTACCTCCCCCTATGGCTATTACATACTTTCCCACTACAGAAAATTGATAGAAAATGGAGACTGGAAAGGAGGGTGAAAGGAATCAAGAAGAAAAAGATGAAATAATATTTACAGCACAAGGAATCATATATAAAACATATATTGTTGGTGGTAGTTAAGCTATTAATGTTGTTAATATATTAAAGAAATCATTACATTATATTCTCCAATATTGACATGCATGGGTAGACTTTCCTTTTATCTTTAAGGTACGGTGCTGGGAGAAATCATGTTAAAATGTTTTAATATGTTTAAAGAAAAATTAAAACAATGTATCAATTAATTATGTATCATATTTGTATTAAAATGATATCTAAATTAATTTTGATAATAATTATATAATTAAATTAATAGTGTTATAATGAAATTATTACCTCTTTTAAGTTCAGTATTTTTAGAAAAAGCTATAACTTTAATTGTATCATGTATTCACAGAGCATATGTTTTCATTTTTCCCAGTTTTGTAGTGCTAATGCTATTTAATATGTTCGGGAACTTATCCTGAGCTCCTTGACCTGCATTATATAATGTTCAGTCACATCAACTTAAGAACTGGGTTCTACTATTATCCATATGTTAATATAAATGCAACCCATTTTATGATCAGTTAGTGTTGGAAATGGGACTCAAACTCAGGTCCACAGAATCTTAAACACTGTTTAAAATTGACATAAATTTCATAGATGTCCTTGTAGATCTGTCCTCAGCAGCAGGAATGCAAAAAATATATAAACAACTGGCACTATTAAAAAGTTTCTGCACTGTGAAAGAGACAATAAGTAAAACAAAGAGACACCTTGTGATATGGGAGAAAAAATTTCCATACCATACATCTGACAAGGGGCTGAGATCAAAGATCCACAAAGAGCTCATATAACTAAACAGAAAAGAAAACAAATTACTCAAACAAAAACCAAAAACCGGGCAAATGAGCTAAACAGGCACTTCTTCAAAGATGACATACAGATGGCCAACAGGCACTTGAAAAAAAAAAGTTCATCATCACTTATCAGAAGGAAAATGCAAATCAAAACCACAATGAGATATCACCTCACAGCAAGAATGGTCAGTATCAAAGCGACCAAAAATAAGAAGTGCTGATGAGGGTGTGGAACCCTCTCACATTATTGGCAGGAATGTAGATTGACCCTGCCCCTATAGAAAGCAGTACTGAGGTTTTTCAAAAGACTAAAACTGAATCCGTCATACAACCCAGCAATTCTACTCCCAGGTATCTACCCCCCAAAATACAAAATACACAAATTGAAAAGGAAATATGTAACCCCTGTATTAGTAGCAGCACTAGTTACAATAACCAAGATATGAAAACAAGCTTAGTGCCCCCAAAAAGATGAGTGGATCAAGGATGTATGATACATATACAAAATAGAATATTACTTGGCAATCAAAAAAAATAAACTCATACCATTTAAAGCAACATGGATGGAGCTGGAAGGGATAATGCTAAGTGAACTTAGTAAGAGGGAGAAAAATAAAGACAGGTTATGTCCTTCATATGTGTCATGTAGAGAAACCAAACCAAATATCAGACAAAGATAAACTTTAAAATTAACCCTCAAAAACTGACTATAGAACTGCATCTTCCAAAGCAGGTGTGGGTGGGAAGGAGTAGGAAAAAAAGGGAAGGAAGCATGGTGATTGTGGTGGTGGAGCAGAAGTGATTTGGTGGCAAATAACCTATAGCAGTGATACCTGATGAAGAGGATCATGTTACCACAATTAAAAAAAAAGTAATAAAATTAAAAGTGTGTGTTACAACTCAAATAAGGATAAGAATACATTAATTAAAAGATCTTGGATTTAAAGCAACCAGAAAGATGCTTTTATATATCACTGTTCCCCTCCCCCACTTATATGCCTTGGATCACATGCCCTGGGGTGTCAAAATCAGATTTGCTGAGAAGAGGAATTGGGTGGCAGAGTCAAATAGTCATACTTGATATGTAACTGAACACATGGAGACTGGTGCTCTGGGGCTTCCTGGGGTTGGACTTGTAACCAAAAAATTGGAGGAGATTTGTGAAGGAGAAACACACAAAGACACTTGGAAGAGAGATGCATGGGTGAGAGATACAATACTGAGGGTTTTCATTGACAGATGATTTGTACTTTTACTTTGCTACTTTTCTCCCAGACTTGCCTAATTCCTTCAGTCCCATCCTTGTGGTTCCCTGCCAGAAAGTTCTGTAGACTTGTGGCAAGTCTTTGGGTCTCAGCAGTCTCACACTGGGCTAACCCTATATTGCTGGATAACGTTGGTGTTTAATTGGGAAATCCCTAATAGGAAATTTCTTCTCTTCTCTCAAAATTCTAATTCTTTTTTATAAGGTTTATTTATTTATGAATATGAGAACTGGGGTACATCCCACAGGCGTGGGGATGGTGAGAGTATTCACCAGAGACAGAGTGGGGAACAGAACAGGCAGACTGACTGAAGTACACTGCTTAGGGGAGCAGCGTGCAAGTCAGGAGAGGTCTGCTGTGTCATGTGGGTTGCTCCCTGGCTGGCTGGGGATTGAACTCATGCTGCAGTGGCTTCAACAGCTTCATAGGTTGTGTCTTAACCCCTTGCACCACCAGGGAGGCCCAAAATTCTCATTAATTCAATTAATGATCTTTCACAATAAGAGTCTATCTTTGTCTTCATGCAGCTGATGGTAGGACCCCACTTACAAGAATATGTGGGTCCCTGGTTACCCTTGGCTACACACTAACATTACCTATAACAAAAAATCCAAAGTAATCTCATCAGAAACATAATGAAATACAAATAATTTCTATTTTCAGCTATTTCAAAGTCATTTTCATTTTTCCTTCATGTCTATCTTTGACCATAATCCTTTAAGCACTTTACATTTTATATCATAATGTACAATGTACATGCAAATTTGCAATGTGCTTTGTAATGTTTACCTAACATGTTTACACAGTAATGCCCTGTGGAAGAATTGACATATACATTTAATTTTATATTTTCTTAAATTGGTATTTACTGATTATAATTATGTCATTTCTTACTATGAAGTCAGCTACTAATTTCATATATTGAATCTAACCTAATAAGAGATGTGATTTGGATAGTGATTACTGTATATTTAGATGAGTGTAAAACTTTTGATGAAAGCAGTAATTTGGAGGTAATTGCTATTTAGTTTGAAAGATATTTTCTTTTACCTTGAAAATTAAAATCATCTTAATATTGTTGAGAACCAATCCAGGGCCTCCCTGGTGGTGCAAGGGGTTAAGCATCGCACTATGAAGCAATTTGCAGCCTCTGCAGCATGAGTTCGATCTCCAGCCAGGGAGCAACCCACATGGTGCAGCAGACCTCTCCTGTCTCGCCCTCTTCTCCCCTCAGCAGTGTATTTCAATCAATCTGCCCATTCTGTTCCCCACTCTGTCTCTGGTGAATCTGCTCAACTCCCCCCAATCCCGTATCTCTGGCCTGTACCCCAGCTCTGTACGCATAAATAATCTTAAAAAAAAAGAAAACCAATCCACCCCTTTCTTTTTGTAATGCCAAGTTTTCCTATCTAAATGTAAATTGACTAAAAAGTCTGTTAATGTATTCACCACAAAGATATAGTCAGTTAAAAAAAAAATTTGAACTTTATTACAATATGTATTCAACACAAAATTTTTTAATTGCATTTGCATTTTCATACATAATTTTATTGCTTTGGATGCAATTAAAGGTTTTATAAATCATATATTTTTTAAGTTTTCCTTAAAAGGTCATCTGACTCTTTCAACAACTAAAACATGCAATTCTAGTGCTACTCTTGAGAACAATAACATTTTAATATACCACTTGGATTTTAAATTTGGTAATTTCAAATGCTGTACTTTTAAGTTAGAATATCTGTATTGTCCATTAAAGAAAAGTAAAATTACCTACTACTGAAATAAAAGAATTGTATACATTGTCAAGCGTTGCTACTTTCCTTAAACACTGTCAATTAAATTGTTCATGGAGAAGGACACTGGGAAGAAGAAAAATGAAGTCTCAGGGAAAATTTTGTATAGTTACAAAAAAATATGTCTATATAAAGTTGATATATCTATATTTTGTTTTTTTTCTGTTTACATTTTAAACAAAGGTAGTGCTATCATTAAAATAGTACTCTACTCCCACAGTTAGGAAATTTCATCCCTGCCCTTTAATATTTGCCCTATATTTTGTTAAGCATTTTTTGATCTCTTAATAACCTAGACCATGTAAATGATTAAATATTTTCTTGTCAGAAATATCTCCTTTTTTAATACACTATAAATCTTACATATGTCATCACTAATGATTAAATGATATTTTGTCACGACAAAATAGGTAGGGCATGTTACATTTATTTAATCCATTGCTGTATAATCAAAGGTAGTCCAGACTATAGTTGCATTCACCTAGTGAAGAATTGCCTCATTTAGTACATTTCCTTGAATGGATCTGCATTAAGATGCACACATTAACTGGAATTACTATTACTTGTCTTTCTCATGTTATGCAGTTATCTCTGTGAATTTAGTTGGAAGGCCTTCACAAGGAAGAGCTCTAAAACGCAGTACACAGATTTTCTATTAGAAAGGGAAATTTATAGTTTATACAATCTACCATATTTTATATTTATTGCCATAATAATTTGCATGTTTCTGTTTGTGTATGAGTGTATATGGCTGTAAGTATTGTTCATATTTGTCCTTTGCAATAATGTACTAGTCTTTCATTACATTTGTAAATTACAAAAGAAATAGAAAATTTTTTATTTTTGTTTTGTTGCTTTTTTTTTTGCATGTTGTTACTGTGCTGAGAACATTTAGGAAAATATAGTGTAACATTAAAAACAGTTGACAACAGTTATATATCCAGTTATTAGCAAGCACAAAGCTGTTCTTGCAGTAATGGCTAGTCAACTTATTTCAAGAAATGCTTCCTTTATAATTTCTTTTAATATTGTGTTTTAAAGTAATCATTGGTTATGTAAGGGTGGAGTTAATTAAGCAAGTTTAACTTTGTAAAGAGAACATGTAAAGACAATAAAATATTTCCTACACTGCTGAGTAAGACTAGGTTACTTTCCTTAATATAACTTGTACACAAAGTATACAGGCAGTTATAAAGAACCTCTGTGTTTATAAGGCATCTATGAGATTTACCCCATTTTAGATGGGCATGATACAGAGGTTCTCCAAGGAATTCTTATTTAATTTGATAAAGAGTATCTTTATTCAGTGCATGGAATTCACCTTTCATAACCCTACTCTAAAGTATACAGGATACTCCACAAGGTTGTTGTCATCTCTATTGCACAGGATAATACAACATGAAATTTGAGTGTATGAGTGGTAAGGTCACAGAAATAAGAAATGCAAACCAAATGAAAAAAAAAAAAGCTCATGTTTAAATATCCAATATATCCTTAATATTGTTTGTATTGATTAGTTTTCAGATATGACATATAAATGAAAACAAACACCAAAAAATTCACTTCATTCAATATTCAAGCTAAATATAAATAAAAAAAATTGATTTAGTTTCTTAGCTACTAAAAACAAAAGCAATAAAATCATCATTTGAATGAAATTCTTTTAGACATATTTCCTAAAATTATAGAGAAGTAACAGGAGAGCAAGAGAGAAAAACATGAAGCAAAGTATAAAGAGTCTGGATCTAAACAATAAAGAATCATTATTATATAGTCAGTAATTGACTATAATACAATTTATTTATTGCAATATAATTATAATTTATATAATTACTATATAAATTACAAATGCATTTAAAGTAGTTTTAAAACATACAAGTAAGACAGTCATAAGGAGTGATAATAACTTTCCTTTGTGGCATATGGACACCTACATCACTATTTCTTTTCAGTTTTATGTTTATTCAGAATATTCAAAAGTTATACACAGTCCAACTATTAGTTAAAAGAACATGTAACCTTTAAACTTACAATAAAGTTCCTATTACACAAAATACCAGGTCTGGAATCCAAGAAAAACTAATAATACAAACATAGTCAACATCAGAATCAAACTCTGACATGACAGGTTTTGGAAATATCAAACAGGGATTTTAAAAAATAAAAAATAGTGTGACTAATATAGTCAGGGCTTTAATAGGCAAATTAGAAATTATACAAGAACATATGGTAATATAGTAAGAGATGGAAACTCCAGAAATAATCAAAAGGAAATTCCAGAAATCAAGATAATATAAAAGAAATATAGACTGTCTTTGCTGAACTCACTATTAGACTGGTGATGGAACAGAAGAGATTAAAAATAAGTCAAGAGAAAGTCATCCCCTAAATTATGAAAAGAAAATGAAAAATGGAACAGAATAGCCAAGAAATATGGAATAATTACAGTAAGAGTAAACCCAAGTAAGGACACCATGAGGACAGAGAGAAATGAGCATAAATATATATTTGAAAATATGGTGGTCTAGATATTTCCCAAATGATAGACAACAATTAATCAACAAACTATAGATACAATAATCTCAAAGATATAAGAAAATATCATTAGATATTTTCTACACAAAATGCAGAAAAAGCAAAGACAATGTGAACATTTCAAAAGAAAGCTGCAGTGGTGAGAATACTTAAATGAAGGGAATGGCACTAAGAATTAGAGTAGACTTTTAGTTGTAAATTATATAAGCAAGAAGAGAGAAGAGTGAGATATTAGAGGCATTTACATTTAAAACTAAAACAAATACCATCCACTAAATCTTTATAACCAACAAAATTAATCTTCAAAATTAAGAGAAATAAAAGCATTCTCAAATAAATAAAAACTGAGGAAATTGATTGTGACCAGACCTAATATTTTTTTCCCTTTCTTTTCTCTTCTTTCTTTCCACCAGGTCTAACTTAAAATAAATGATAGAAGAAATTTTCACAGAGAAATAAAATCTGTAGGTCAGACATTGGATCTGCATAAATAAAGCAAGAGCTTCAGAGAAAGAATAAAAAAGTTTAAAGAGAAGACTGTCAGAAGTTTCTGTGAGAAGATTAGGCCTTACTTTCAGTCAACTCCCTTGTGTTCATGAAATTCTCATACCATACCCAGTTGGGCTCAGCATGTTTCTACAAAACATAATGACCACACAGAGTGTAATCACTCACTCTGAGTTTCTAGCTTCCTACGATCTCAAAATGTGTTAAAGATTTGAATGCAAGACCTGAAACCATAAATATACAGAAGAAAGCATCAGTAAAACATTCCTTGACATTGGCTTCAGAGACACCTTGGAGATTTAACTACAATAGCCAAAAAAGTAAAAATAAACAATTGCAATTATATCAAACTAAAATGTTCTGCACAGAGAAAGAATCTTGTACTGAAATGAAAAGACAAGCTATCATATGGGAGAGAAATATTTGCACATCATGTATCCTACAAATGGCTAAAATACAAAGCACACATACAACTTAACTACACGAAAACAACCCAAACAAACAAACAAACTAAAAAAATGGGCAGTAGATCTAAACTATTCTCCAACGAAGACATAAGAGATGTCAAGTAGACACATGAAAAAATGTGCATCATGTCTTATTTTCAGGGAAATGCAAATCAAAATCATACTACAAAAATGCACCATATCAGAAAGATCAGAAAACAAAAGTGTTGGTGATTGATGGTGAAAACTAATACATTTACCCCTCTGATGGGAATGTTGCCTGGTTCACCCCTATTGAAATGAATATGCAGGTTTCTCAAAAGATGAAAAATAAATTTACATATAATTAATTTCTTCTAGATATCTACCTGAAGTACATAAAACAGTAATTAAAAGGAATTTACACTCACTTATGTTTATTACAACACAAATTTTGGATGATTTCACCCATATGTGAAATTCAAATGAACAGTAACAAAAAAATCTTTGGAATTTGATTGCAGAGACTTCTGAAAGGAAAGTGGGGTAGTAGGAGCAAAGAGTCGAGGGAATTAATGGAACTTGGAGTTTCAGTGGTCTTTTGATGATTACATTCAAACAGGTATGAATTTATATCCCTTAAATATATACAATGTTGTAACCACTGATACCTAAATAAAAATGAATGAATAAAAACTATTTTTTCTAATTAACACACAATATTTTAAGAAAAAGAGAAAATAAGGTTTAAATTTTGTTTCTACTCACATCAAAACCATGAATTACTATTACATTTTTTTAACTTAACAAATACATGCTTTTAGTAAAACAAAATATTTATCATAGTAATTTTTTTTCAAGGATGATTAGGATAAAAATAGAAATAAAACAACCAAACTATATGACAAATGCATGAAACAAGCTGTGTTAAAGAAATGCTTCCTTACGTAACTTTGTAATTAGATAAGTACTAAAATATTATGGCAAAATGAACTGCATACAATGTTGCACTCTAGTTGATAGAGCTGTTTTCTATAAAGTTATAATTCAGGTTAAATGTCTGACACTTTTATGCATGTGCACTAGAAAAGAATAATTAAATGAATGACCAGGGTTCTCACAGTTAAAATGGAAGATAAAGAAAGGGACAGAGGCTAGAACGATCCATGTGGAATCTATGTGGATTCATATGAAGATAAACTCAATTTTGGTTAATAAAATACTATAAATTCTATGGAGAAGTAATTGCTGATAAGTATATAAAAATTAAGTTAGTACATTACATATATTTCCTTGTCTATCAGTTGAGAATTTCTAGAAGGAAAAAAATATCCCTATAATAACAATGATGCCTATTTCCTAGGTCTTAGATTCTAACATTGTCCAATTAAAGGGACCACAATGATTTAGATAAATGGCCGAATCTGTGACTGGGACAAGAAATATATTAAGATAAGTCTTAAAAAGATTGCAGTGCTATCAAAGGAGGATGTTCTGGAAACAGAGCTACTGTACATTGAAGGAATTATGGCAAAGAGATTCAGGAGAGGAGATAATTAAATGAGGTCTCATTGACCAAAGCTAGAACCTCAGGATCAAAATAAAGTAATTTTAGATGTTTACCCAAAGTATAAAATAAATATCTATAGATCAATACTGGAAAAAAGAAGGGAAGGAGGGTGAGTGGGGAGGAAGACAGTGAAGAAGAGAAACAAAAGACTACTTCTGGGCCTCCCTGGTGGCGCAGCAGGTTGAGCACAGCACTGTGAAACTGTCCACAGCCTCTGCAGCGTGGGTTCGATTCCCAGCCAGCCAGGGAGATACCCTCATTGCATGGCTGACCTCTCCTGCTTTGCCCGCTGCTCCCCTCAGCAGTGTCTTCGGTCCATCTACCTGTTCTGCTCCCCGCTCTCTCTGGTGAATTCTCTCACTCTCCTGTGCCTCTGACCTGTACCCCAGCTCTTGTATAAATAAATAAGTCTTTAGAAAAAAAATAATACTTATTTTCCTCCCCACCCCTGCCTGACCTTAATACACATACAAACAACAGAAACATAAGTGATATCATTGGTTTGGAAAACAACTCATAGTCAAAGGGTAAAATATTTAGAAAAGATATACAAAAAAAATTGAGAAAATTTATTAGTGCAAAGGTAAGGAGAAGAAAGAAATAGAAGTCCATGCCTTGGGAAAGTAAAAAATATCTATTAGAGGTCCTGTCCACTCTGGAGAAGGGATAGCACCAGATGTGGGAGCACAATTAAAATATTATAAAGAAGTTTCTTTTATACTACTTTTTCCTACATGTGAAACTATTAAGTACAAGAAATGAAACTATTAAGTACAAGCAGTTAACATAAAATTACTCAAAATACATCACAAAGGATTTTATGACATGTACCTGGCCATCAACACCAATGAAATGTTTCCTTAATAGAATGTGAAGAAAAGAAATAGAATTTTTTAGATAAGCATTGACCTGGATAAAGAGTTCTGCTATCACAAACACTGATAGCAAACATTATGTGGTTTTGAAACTGTCAATGGCCAGAAGACTTTGTTGATTTGCTGATTTGATTTTTTTTTCCATTTATACTAGTATTTTGATGTGTTTTCTTCATTCTTGAACTTCAGTTTCCTGCCTGGCTATATTTATCTTCTACATTTTATTTTTCATTTTTTAACATTCTGTGTTTTGATTCTTAGATATCCCCACTGACATCTGGGTATCAGCTTTTTTCTGAACATCAGAAACTTTCCTATTATATCTGGTACTGAATCTGTCATCATTTTTGTTACCATATTCCTGTTCTAACTCACTATTGTGGTACCTACTCAGTCCTCCATCATGCCTCGCATAACATGATTGAATAGGTCAGTGTAGGGGGTGAATGATAAAGAGACAAATCTCAGTGTGTTCTGGAGTTTAAAAGGTTTGAATGAAGTGTAAAAAATCTATAGATAGATTTGTTAGGAAAGCCTGGAGAAAGAGAATATTCTGCAAGTTTGGGACACAACAGTCAATATCAGGGAACAATTTGAGATGCTTTACAGACACATAAGTATAATCAAAATTGAGTCTATTGGGAGAGAAATTTGTCACAATAAGAGCTATTGAATAATGTCACACACTTTAAGTGTAGATAAATGATCATAAGTAGAGTTTAGGAATCTATCATCACTTCCAGGTATTTGTTTAGTCTTTTGTAAAATAGCTTAACTTTTTTTTTTCTTTATTTTCTGTTTTACTCCTTCAGATTATCAAAATCCTACTTCTTCCATGCATAATCTTAAATCACTTTGTATAGAAAAGTATTTATGTGGAGCATTAAACACCAATAATAATGATTTTTTGAAACATGACTGCTTAAATGCTCCTTCCACATTATTATCTATTGCCAAGTGGAATGATACACCATATTTAATAGTAATTATGCACTATAGTATACCTGCAATTAGATACTATCAATACAAAAGTAAAGTTCTATTAATATCATCTAAGTAACTATACCATAATTACTAAGGTATAAAGAAAAATCTTAAATTCCCACTTATCTAAAACATTAATAAGATAGGCAATGTATCATTTGCCTTAAAATATATGTTAACATAGTAAATAGCTACTTACAATAAAGTCTTAAGTCACCAGATAATAAGAATATATTCAAACATGTCAATATGAGAGAAAAAAAAAGTTTACCTGATTATACTTTCATGGTTTTCTAAATGCATATTCCAAAACAGTCTCAGATTTTAAACTAGCAGTATCTACAGAAAAGTATGTCCCAGCAAACAGGTAATGATTTTTATGATACTATGTATTTAAAAGATGAACTTGAAATGATTATAATTTTTCCAGTAACTTAATCTATTTGTGCTCTTCATATGCAATAGATTCAACTTTGACATTTCACATATTTCTGTCACTTGAAAACAAAGAAGTTCCTTTTAAAAGTAATTTTCAAGAGCAATTCATTTTGAATGAGCAGTCAGAATTTTAAAATCAATACGTAGCTCATTAGTGTCCCTTTAAAGTTGAAATATCACAAAGTTGTTGAATATGCACAGGAAATTAATGCCATTGTAGAAAAAAAAAAAACATCCAGAAGAATGTGCTTAGAAGAACATAAAAAAAAATGATGATAAATTTATGTGCTCTCCTCCCAGCAGCCCCTTCTCTTAAGTTCCCTTTATAATGGTTGTAGCCAAATGCATTAAGACTATTTAGTGATCATCAGACTCTCTCAATCACCTAGACAAATGAACAAAGTTTCAATGAAGGAGAATAAAAACAGAAATGCAAATCATACAGACCTTTTAACAGGTGAACTATAACAATAAGTGAAATGTTTGGTAGACAATAAAAATATCACAGCCCAGATAACTTGAAGACCAGTTGCTATTTCCAGGTTATTGTATAATTAAGTAATGTCACTACAAATATTCATATGAAATTTAGGCTAAGCATCTGGAGAATAGGTACAATTGAAAACTGAATGTCATCTTAAAATTGTCTCTGACCTGTAACTCAATTTCAAAATTTAGTCTTTTTTTTGCTTCAGAAAATCTTCAGTATTTACCATTTACACTATAACTAAAATTTATCAAGCACATATTTGCCTAGTGCTGGACTATTTACTTTAACATAGATGACATCACTTAATCCTTTCAATTTTATAAACTACTATGGCTTTGTCATTTTAAAAATGAGAAAAGAGACTAGAAAAATACATATTAATTTATGCAAGGTCAAATATCTAATAAGTAGTATGTAGGGTACAAAAACAATTCCCCTCTACTTTTCTGAGTACTTAACTGAGAATCCTATAATTAAAACTGCACTAACAAAAGAAAGTCAAACACATGTTTATTACCATGTATACCTTATGTATACAGGACAGTTACCTGGGAAAAAAAAAACTTGTAACTTCCCAAAATATTCTAGAATCAGGACTAAATATACCTCTTAAGGGAAAAGTAATTTTTGAGATGGTTGGACTTTCTGAAGAGTAAATGGGAAGTATGACAGTGTAGAACAAAACTTGTCTTGGTTGATGTCACTTCTAGTATCCCATATTTTGCTGAGAATATATCTTCCCTACTTAACTCCCAGGGAGAAATTTTATAACAATTTAGTTCCTTTTGTAGGATACATCTTCAGGCAGCTAAGGGGAATTTAAAGAGAGACTCTCCAGCATGTACTACTTTTCAAGACCCTACTTGAAAAATTGAAAATAATCAATATATAAGAGATACACATTTGGGGGGGCTTACTGTGAACTGTAACTGTATTTTGGTATGAACTGCAACTATATTTTGGAATTACACATACTACAACCCTACAGGTGACATAAGTATTTTCACTATACAATAGTGTCTTTGACCGCAATATTATATATGCCCCGGTCACCCTTAAAATTCATGCCAAATTGGTTGAGAAACAATTATCACTCATTCATTTGTTCATTGGCTCATTTACAAAAGCAGTCCATTCTTTTTATTTGGCTCACAGATTTATTTATTTTGGCATGAAAATTGTTTTTTCTTTCCCTTAACTGAATCAAATACCAATACTTTAAATTTAGAGAATTCACAGAAAATCCAAAGTCCCTCCTCATCTTGAAAATTTTAATAATTAAAAAAAACCTTGAAAATGAGACTGCAATTACACATGATCAAACTGCTTGGACTCAGTCCAACTGAATGAGACCACGTTTCAAATATTTCCCTACTGAATGTTGGATATTTGTATATGCATGAGTGGCAGTTTTGAGCATGTAGAGATTAGGAGGCAACTATATAAAATAGAAAAAGGAAAGTCTCTTCAACAAATGACATTAGGAAAGCCGGACAGACACATGCAAAAGAATGAAACTTCACCACAATATTGTGCCATAAAAAAAAAGTAACTAAGAATGGATTAAATTGGAGGTGAAACCTACATAGAAGAGAACATAGACAAAACAAATTCACATCATTGTTCCTAACTTTAAGGAGAAAGTAAAATACATTTTTGAGGCAGTAAGTAGAACAGGGTACCTTGCTGAACAATACTAATGGCTAACACTCTTCCTTTTCTGTTATTTCCAGAGTTCCCCAGAGAAAAGACCTGAGCCCAATATGGGCTCGAACCCATGACCCTGAGATTAAGAGTCTCATGCTCTACAAACTGAGCTAGCCGGGCTGTGCCCTTTACTGCTATTTCCAAATAGGGTTTTCATTTTCTATAAATGCATTTCTCTTTCAGCCTGGATATCTTACATTATTGGTTTATTATGTTATTGGAAAAAAATGGATAAATACAATGTTGCAAATAGATCTGAATAGAGCTGAATATAAATAATATCCCCAAAATGCTGAATTTGGCCTTTGATTTTTGAAATTTAATATAATTTAGACTACTGTACTTGGGAAATAGGATTTTTTTTTGTTTTATGTCTCATAGTAGTATTAATTTAGACATCTGCACTTTAGCGTTGCATGAATGTTTAAGGAACATTGGAGGCTTCTAAAAAGATAAGGTATAAAATATATTTGATGCAAGAAATTTTGTACAAAGTCTTTCCTGTAAATTCAAGTCTTCAGAGGTAGGAGAAAAGGAAAGATAACAGCAATAATTTCCTACACAGTTCATGATAACTATTGTCTTCAAAAATCATGAAACCTATTTTTTTGACAACACTTTTTGTTAGTAGTTCAAATCCCCACAAAAATAGTAAGTCTCCTTCTCTTGATTAAATTAGAGCCTCTATTATGTTGAGGTTTCTGGTGCTCCTGAGTCCTGGCCTGAGAAAGATAAAAAATTTCAACAGGAAAAACTGTGCCCACTGCCCAAAGGGAAGAGCTAACCAAGCCTGAGAAAAAAAAGGAGGAAAGGGGAGAAACACTCTAGCTAATATTATGTAAGGTTGTAGATGCAGCTAAACCTAAATCAACTGTATCTCTCAAGTCATCAAAATCTAAACAACATATTCTAAAGTACATAGATTTAGGTGAAATTATACTTAACAACACCATAAAACAATACCTTAACAAAGGACTTAACTCCAGGTTTCATCAACAGATAACTGTGCTGGACTACACAAGGCAGTGAACTGCTGATTAACATTATTTTTACTGTTGCCATACAAAAATCAGTATAACAGTGAAATAAAAGAGGAGAGTTTTAATTGCATTCAAGAGACAGCAAAATTATAGAAGGAAAAATATGTTGAAATTATGTTACTCTTCCCATTCAACAAGTCACTTGAAGTCTAAGACTTAAACCAGAAGCCTTTATTTCCAGCCCTTTGTCTCAGACAAAAACGCAGCACCATCTTTTCTGGTTATCCAGCTTGCAGATATTAAACTGCTGGACTTTTTGGGTCCCTAGGTTTGTGAGCGTTTTTTTTTTTTTAAAGATTTATTTATTTATGCATACAAGAACTAGGGTACAGGCCAAAGGTGGGGAGGATAAGAGGATTCACCAGAGACAAGGGGAAAAGAACAGGCAGATTGACTAAAATACACTGTTGAGGGGAGCAGCAGGTCAGTCAGGAGAGGTGTGCTGTGACAGTGGGTAGCTCCATGGCCTGGAATGGAACTCATGCTACAGTGGCTGCGGACAGCTTCATAGGTTGTGTCTAAACCCCTTGCACCACCAGGGAGACCCCTGTAAGCCAATTTCTATAATAAATCTCAGATAGATAGGTATAGAGATATGTACACATATCTCTTATTCCTTCGGTTCTCTGTAGAATCCTAATACAGAATCACAAATGAAAAAAATTTCACTGTTACCAATCTAGTATCAATCTCATATTTTCATAGCTTCTATTTGTGACAAGTTCAGAACCGGGGATTCAGTGATGAGCACCAACAAGGTAAAATGAGACACATATAAATCAAATAGTCAAGGAAAAATATAAAACCCACAAGTATAATATATTTAGTGAATTAAAAGTAAATATCAGGGGATCTGCCATGGCAGGTCAAGGAGAGACTTTCTGATTTAATAACATTTAGAATGAGGTCAGAAGCTTTCAAGAACATAAAAATTAATATAAGATGCAGTGGTCATAGGAACAAAGACAGTAAGATAAGAAAAACCATTGCATTATTTTCTTGATCCCATTCACAAATGCACCAAAAAGAATTAAATACCTAAAGCAAGTTTAACAAAGGAGAAGAAGAACCTGAAGAATGAAAAGTATAATACATGGATAAAATAAATGACAAAAAGAAATGGAAAGATATTCCCTCCTTATATATGGGAATAATTAACATTTTTAAAATGTCCATTTCACCCAAAGTAATATACAGATTCAATGCACTCTCTATCAAAGATTCGATGGTATTCTTTAAAGAAATAGAGCAAGCATTATTGAAATTCATATATATGAAACCTGTAAAACCTGAATAGACAAAACAATCTTGGGAAAAAAGGAGGGAGGAGAATGGTGGTATCACAGGTTCAGACTACAAACTAAAATATAAATATATAATAATCAAATCTATATGGTACTGGAACGAAAAAGAAAACACAGACCAATATAATGGAATTGAGAGACTTGGAATGAACCCATACTTATATGGACAGGACCCAAGCGTATGCTTTACAGAAAGGAAAATCTCTTCAATAAATGGTGCTGGGAAAACTGAACAGTTACTTGCAAAAGAATGAAACTAGACCACTATCTCACAATACATACAAAAATTAACTCATATGAATAAAAGACTTAGATATCAGACCTGTAACCATAAAACACACAGAGGAAAATATAAGCAAAACTTCCTATAACACAGGCTTCAGTGATGACTTTGTGGATTTGACTCCATCAGTAAGATAACCAAAGAGAATATAAACAGAACTACATCAAACCAAAACAATTCTGCACAGAAAAAGAAACTATCATTAAAACAAAAATATATCCTATTGCATGGGAGAAAATATTTGCATATCATACACCTGACAAATGGGCTGATATCAAAGATCTACAGAGAACTCATAGAACTCAACAAAAAGTGAACAAGTAACCCAATCGAAAATGGGCAGGAAGAGCTAAATAGGCATTCTCCAAATAAGACGTAGTCTACAGACACATGGAACATACTCACCCTCACCTATTGACAGGGAAATACAGATCATACCACAGTGAGAGACTCCCTCATGCTTGTGAAAATGGGCCCTATGAAAAAGATTGGAGACAGCAAGTGCTGGAGATGTGGACAAGTACAAATGCTTCAACATGTTGGTGGGAATGTAGGCTGGCCCAGGCCCTGTGGAAAACAGTATGGAGGCTGCTCAAAATTTACCACATGATCCAACTCTACTCCTAGGTAATCACCCAAAGAATACAAAATCACAAATCAAAGGCACATGTCACCCTTCTGTTCATCATTGCACTATTTACAGCAACCAAACTATGGAAACAAGCTAAATTTCCAAGGGAGATACATATATTAGGAAGATGTGTTATATATGCATAATTGTATCCTACTCAGCTATAAAAGAAGACAATCTCTTGCTATTGGCAGCAACATGGATGGAAAGGGTGGGAACTATTCTGATTAAAATAAGTCAGAAAGAGAAAGACAAATTATAGATGGTATGATTTACTCATAGAATATAGAAAAACAAAACATAACTTTAAATAAAACCAAACCAATAACAAAGCCTAGACATAAGACTTTAGAACTGGATGGGAGGGAAATGTGAGAACAAAGTGGGTGTGTCACAAAGACTGGAATGGAGGACTACAGATGCCTTGATGGTGTGTTGTGGTAAAGTGTATCTGAAAGGTGTGATCCTATACCTCTAAATCACATACAGTGTTGTAAACCAATGCTACCTCAATTGAAAAAAAAAAAATGGCACAATGGAATTTGTATTTCTACTATAGGAAAGACAATTTGGATTACATAACAAAATTATACCCACTTGCATGCTCTCTAAAAGAAATCTATGTGGAAATTAAAGTATACAGAAATTAAAGTCTAAACAGTGTGCTAATATACTAAGGAAAAAAAAAATTCACAGGCTGAGATTTGAATTGAGTTTAACAGAATTGGTTATCAGCTTTATTAGGAAGAACAATTTTAATAGAACTTAGAAGGACTGTTGAAATAAGAAGTGAGGGTTCTAAGGAACTGAACAAGTGATCAAAGATAATTTTTTTATATTATAGTTTAATGAAATGGTTGAAAGAATGTAGCCACTGAGGAAAGTGGCAAATAATTTAAAAAGTAACTTCATAATACTGAAACTATGAACTATACCAACTACTTATAGATCCATTATGCAAATACATCTTACCACTTCCACCTTAATTTTCAATAGCATCCTAATTGTTTACCACACACACCCTGTCTTCTTACACTCTAATGTTTCCAGGAAGGATTTTGTTAAGATATAAGAAAGATCACATCAAACTTGTTCGAAGTGTTCCAGTTGTTCCCTATCTCATGCAGGATAAACCCCAATGTCCACAATTCAATATTCCCTTACTCATCTTCAGATTGCCATGCAGCCTCAAATAAGGGAAATATAATAAGTAATTTACAGCAGGGCCTTCTGACTTGTTGATCACTATGTTTTCAACATTCATTCTCTTGCTGGGATTTTTAACGTTTCATTCTTGTCTATGATAATATATGAAAATAGATTTTTCAATATAACACTGTCTAAATTAGCAATCTCATCACACTTATCTTTGCCCTTTTTTTTTAATTGCCTGACCCCCACTACTAAAATGCAATATTTAGAAGAGCAAGAACTATCGTATTTCATGAGATGTTATAGACATCTAGTAAATAAGTAAATGAAAGAAAATAAATGTTAACTATTAATAAGTGAGTCTTTACCTATTTAAATAAGAAATACTATGCCTTGTAAGTACTGTATTTCTGTTGATATAATTTTGGTTTACATTTAATAAAATGTCAGTTTTTCTGAATTGGTCTTTGTACCCCTGACATTTCTAAGTATTCTTTCCAAATCTTCTGAGTCCTGATGTAAAAACTTAGATAAACAGGACCTTGACATTGAAAAATACAAAGTGCAAACAGCTACAGAAAATGGATATGATGAATTATACTCCAAAGTTAAAAATGAGTTAAGATTTTCTCTTTGTTTTACTTTTACACACATATTTTTCCTCTCCATTAGTGTGAATAATTGAGAAGTGAATATATGTTTAATCATTTTTGTGCATGCTTTGCTGAATTGTGACAATTGGAAAATAATGTAATTCCTATATACTAAAGGAGGCTAATTCTAGATCTAACCATAAATATGTTTGAAAAACCAAATGAAAATAGCATATATTGTAGCAAAGATTTTAAAATATAGAATTCCTTATAATTAAAAAGCATATTCTTTTGTATTAAAATGAAGAATACATTCTAATTTTCAAAATTTTTAGTTTAAGAAACAAAACAAAGAACTGGGTATGTATATATGATACTATATTAAAAACAACTTTTTTTCTGATCTGGATATTTATATTGTAGATCTTTAAAAGAGTCCATTGTTTGGATGAATGTGAAGACTCATTAATTGTATTAATTTTCCAATTTTGGATTTTAGTATGTTGATTTCTGCCACTTTTACGTATTTTTTGGAAAATTCAAATTTTCTTCTTTGAATCTGACTACAGAATATACATTTTTCCATAAGTTATGGTGTACTCTGAATATATGTCACACTTTCTGTACATTGGTCCTTTCTCCAATTTTTATTAAAATACTGAGATATCACATTTTATAGTCATAAACCTCAATGAATATAACATCAATTTTTTTTAAAAAGCAAAAAATAAATTTACATTGGTAGTAATTCATGAAGATGGAGCTGATGCAGATAGCTGAACATGCTATATGGTCACCTACGAGATGGCCACACAGGCGCAGGGTTCACAGCTTTCCACAGGGAACATATTCTGCTCTCTTTGGCCAAGAAAAAAGTGGTTGTGTCATCTGTACTACAGAGCAGAAAATTAACACATATAACAACAAGTTGCAGCTGATTAACAATAGGTAGAGCAGAGTCTGAACTGTGTCCAGAACCACAATCCTGGAATTCTATAAATATTTAATAGACAATGGAACTAACATAAGATATAAGATCTTATATCTAAAATGAAAGGATTTTACTTTCTGTACCTTGTGGAAGTTTCATATGGCAATGATTGAAAACAAATGATAGATAATTCTCATGAAGAATATCAAAAGACATTTGATATAAGCAAGGAAGAGATGCAACCCATACACCCAACACATCTAGAGGTGGCTTTTAATTTTATGTATTTTACTGTGAGATATTTAATAACACAAAGCTTATCTGGACACTGGCTAAAATGGCTTTTAATGAGGTCATTGCATACTTAATTCACTGAATGATGACTCATACAAAGACAACACCCTCAAAACAGTTTCTTACAGACAATCTAACATTATGGACATCAGACAATCCAGAAAAAAACATACTTGGTAGAAAAGGTAGAAACTAAATACTACAGAGGTCATAATTCTTCCCTCAAGAAAAGTTTTTGCACATCTCCATTACTTACTCCATTTGGTTTGCATGTAGGAAAGAAACCCATTCATATGAATGGAATCAACTGTTTATAGTCTTTTTTCATTTTACAGGTTTGGGAAAATTCCACTCCTTGATTTGTAAAGCAAATGTGATAATTACTACACTATGGAACCTGACACAATCCTTGATTTGATTTGTCTTGTTCATCTCTGTATGCAGTTACTGCTGTAGAAATGTATTAATACCTCCTTTCATAGAAATATAAGTAACTTTCAAACACTTATGTAGAGGACTAAAAATTCACCTGGCATGTAAGTAATCTGAAACAGTTCTGAGTAACTATGTTTTGTATTAATGTGAAGATAAGAAAATGTGTCACTTACAATGACTACATAATTCAACATAATTTCTAAATTCCCTCCCTTACTCTTCTTCAGGGTTTCTTTTATATAAGCAAATTTTCCATGCTCTTAATATATTCCTTTTAGATAGGATCTAGAAGTAATAGATTGAAAGGAAAAGCACTGACATTTCTGGGTTGGAGGTCATGAAGTGAAATGCTTCCTGAAGCCTTGTGTAACTGTGACAGCCAGAGACGACCCATTCGCTCTTCATTTGCTGCTGTTTAAGTTGAAAACCCCCTCCCAGTCAAAGGTCACTTATACATCCTGCCTGTGAAGTTCTAGTATTCACTTTATTATGTAAGAGAAATAGCATGTTGCCATCAGACTATAAACATCGCCTTTGGCAAATTTAGCAAATGTCATTTTTTAACACACTAAAATGGGGAAATCAAGTCTAGAAGTGCAAGTCTAAAACTTCAGCTATTTTCTATGCAGAAACATGCATGTCTGAGGTACACAATTTGTCTAATTATTGCTACTTAGAAATCTGATCATTATTGTGTGTTGCTAATCATTATGGTTCCAAAAATGCCTGTGAAAATGTTTCGACCTATAAAACAGATTAAGATAAAATAAAATTGCATGAAAAAATAAAGAACAGCAACCTCTTATATGGTAAGGTATGAAACTATTTTCCAAACTATAGTTATATAAATGAATGATAAATCAATACAATTTGGTGAAGAAAAGAAAGCAAGCTGGTAGTATGATTGCAATGTTAGGTTCAATCTGACTGATGTCTAATAGGACAATAAAAAGACTACTTGTTAGAATATTATGTTTTCTAGAGAAATTAGTGGCATCATAAAAACATGAAAAATGTTTACTTTTTTTTTACTTTGCAATCATTTTATATAACTTTTCAGAAGTATAAAATATCAAAAACAAAAAAAAAAGCTATTCAATTGTAAATAGTACTCAGAATCATACAACTATTAGAAAGGCAAATGATCCACTGGTAGGTCTGTAATACTCACAATTTTAAAAGGACTATTGAATCAATGTTTTTTCCACGTTTCTAAAGTATGGATAACTTCACTTAACAAAGAATAGGGTTACATAAATCACATTTGTTTTTGTTTCTTCTCTATATTTACAAATTCATATTTTTTTTCAAAAGCCTGCAATATTCAAACAGCCTTAGAAGCTGAGTAGGAGTCTTTTCTTTTAGAGGTTTTTTTGTCCCTGGGACCAAAATGTGAGTTAAAACTGATTGCACTGAATGACTATATCTACCACAAATACAAATCAAATGATAAAATCTTTCTATTACTCTCCATTGTTTAACAGAAAGGTTTTGCTTGATTAGAACTCTCTGATTACTAATTCATAGAGAAAGGAAGCTAATGATCACACATCAAGCAAAAACAAAATCCTCTGATTTCGGAACTGGGAAAGCTCACATGGATAAATCTCAAAGATTAAAATAGTTTTACGTAAATTCTCTTTACTATAGAAATACAATTAGCTAAACATTTCAAAGCAATAAATACTTTTGTGCATGCTTTTTTAAAGATGATTTGGTGGTGGTTACAATAAACCATCTTAAATATAGTTATTCTTTCATTCATACAATCACATTCAAGTATCAAAAAAATTATTTGAACTGTTTGATATAAATTAGTCTATCTTCATTTTTAAAATACTTTCAAAAATATAAATCTTCTGTCATCTTGACAACATCAAGAATATAGACAGCGTAATAGTGAGTAATTGGTGTTATGTTTCTCAAAAGATTACAAAAAAAGGTAACTAACTTCCCTTTTATGTAATGTTATGCATATCATTACTTCATATATTTTAGATATGGAAAGTGTCAATAATAAAGTTAACATTTAATTATATTTACAAAGAGACACTACAAACCTCCTCCCATGATTAAGTATAGGGTTCAGGCTCAAATCTAAGGCAGTTTAAGACTACATATTGCATATGCATATTAATCTAACAATACTATAACAAATGATATGAAATTGTTAACAAAACAAACACCAAATGTTTTACATAATTGGCACATTTTCACTTTCCTATTTACCCCTTCTTTTTTTTCCATAATAATATTGTGAAATAATAGAAAATACACACACCCACACATACACATATGCATGCCTCTGGTTCTTGTCACAGAGCTTCTGAAATACTTGCACTTTCCTTATTGATAAGAGGACGAAGGGCATCTTTAGTTCTAATTATTTTTTGACCCTGGTTCCTGACACAAAATTTTTAAGTCCATTGGAATTTCCTGGATTTTAACAATATCTTTCATTCTAATGAGCTGACTAGTAGTGGACTCCAGGCTGATAACCAGAAAGATCAAGCCATGATTTTAAGGGCATATACAACCCTCACTTCATTCTTAAGGTAAAGGGTGATGATTAATCACGACTAGATAGGAGAGCTTCCTGGCAAAGAAAAATCCCCAAAGTACGGAGTTCAGTTTTCAGTTTAGTGAACAGATGGAGAGAGTGTCACATTGTACCTTTGTCCTATCACCTCTTCTAGCTGGATGTTCAACCGTATTGTTTATCATATCCTTTCAAATATAACTCATAAACAGCAAGTAAACTATTTTCCTGAGTGAGTTGCCATGGGAGGAATTATAAAAGAAATTTGTTATTTAGTGGTGAACTTAGTTTAGTATGTAAACATTTTGATTTTTAATGATGCATACCTGGAGTTTATATAATATCATAAAGCAAAGCTACTTAAATAAAATGTAAAAAAGAAAAAATCTACAGGTTTCAAAATGATGCATTTTTGAAAAGGTACATATGCATATGCAATGTATGTTATATAATATACATATGCGCATGTATAAATATTAATTGTATATAAAATATTGTAAATACTCATCATGTAAATGAGTATTTAGCTTTGAAAGGACTACTATAAAACCTATCAAACTGGATGTGATTTAGGTGATATTTGAATATATTTATTTTATTTCATAATGATCTTACCTGTTTATTTTCCAGATTTCATCCATCATCGTGTCAGTGACTCTGCCGTTACAATCTTCATTTTGGTTGTTGTTTCTAATGTGTCAAAACCCAGGATTATACATAAATTAATATAATCAGAACATGGTATTAGGCATATTTCAAGTCTTGGAATTACTGGATTTAAAGAAATAATAAATGTATGAATTATCAATTTAGAAACAGCTTGTAATAGTTATTAATAAGGATTATTTCATAAATTCATGTTTAGCTTATATTTCAGAAAGTACCATTTGCTAAAGTCTGACCCTAAGATATATTTATATAACTATGGTTTATCTCTAAATGTGGTAGCTTAGATTACTTTTTTTGTTTTTAAGATTCATTTATTTATACAAGTACCAGGGTACAGGCCAGATGTGCAGGAAGGTGAGAGGATTCACCAGAGACAGAGCGGAAAACAGAACAGGCAGACTGAAGAAATACACTGCAAAGGGGAGCAGTGGGCAAGACAGTAGAGGTAGGCCGTGCCATGTGGGTTTCTCCCTGGCTGGCCGGGATTGAACCCACAGTGCAGAGGCTAAGGACAGCTCCACAGTGAGGTGCTAAATCGCCTGCGCCACCAGGGAGGCACATTAGATTACTTTTGTGGAGATGTTTTTCAGTTTCCTAAAGGATGACATACAAGTGTTTAGCGTTATGTTATCACAAGTTTCACTCCCCAGAGGCTGATTTTGATCACGGCCAGTTTTAGTAAGTTTTGTTCTGTAGACAATCAGGGTGACTCCCTAGTGGCATAGGGGATTAAGTCTCAGTGCTATCATTACAATGGCTTGAGTTCAATCCCCAGCTAGGGAGCTAAACTAAGTATGATGCAGTAGACCTCTCCTGTCTCACCCGCTGCTCCCCTTAGCAGTGTATTTCAGCAGATCTGCCTGTTCTCTCCATTCTGTCTTGTCCCCCCATACCCCCTCACCTCTGGCTTACACCCCAGTTCTTGTATGCATAAATAAAAAAAAATTAAAAAGGTTAAAAAAACACAATCAGAAAGGAAGTGTCATATAACAAAAAAAAATCAGAGTGACAGTTGATTTCTGACTAAAAAGACAGAAAACAGTAGTGTTAGTGTAGAACAAAAATAAATGTTAAGAGAAGATTGTTTGGTCACAGGAAAGACTAGCATTCCATTATTTCATATTTTCTCCCATTTCTCTATTGAGATTTCCCATCTGTTCTTTCATCATGACCATTATTTAAGTCTTTGAACACATTTATTAGAGTGGTTTCCATGTACTTGACTGCTCTTTTTGTCACCAATCACCTTCGGTTCTACTATATCACCTGTATAGTCCACACAACTGATATATTTCCATGATTCTTTGCATGTCTATTAAATTCTTCGTATACTGGGTAGATTTAAAATCACATTGTAGAAATTTTGGATTTTGTTATTCATCTTTGAATAGTTTTGATTTTATTCAATCAGGCTATTATATTACAAAATGATATTCTTAAATAGTGAAAATCTTTTGTTTTATGAGAATGTGACATTTAGAAAAATCATAACATGTGTGAAGCCCTTCTAACTTACTGGATTATAAACTTCTCTGTCTATCTCAGTTTATCTACACAATGTACAATCTTTATAGTTGCCTTTAACTTTGGCCTTTATCAACTCAAGTCAGGAAGACTGCAGATTTCAGCACGAGTATGTAGTTCATTTTAACAGGAAGAATAAAACAAGTCTTCAGGAAAAAAAAAAAAAAAACATTAATATATTGACCTTAAGCCGTGTGCTTCCATCCTTTTAGGGATTAAATTCTTATCAGCTTCTGTCTGTGTCTAATTATTTCTGCTGTCTTCAAGTATTTGCTTTATGATTTTTCCCAAAATTTCATAAATCTTATCTGCAGGAATATTAATCATCAGTAGTTAGCTGAACTGTGCTCTCAATGTTTGTGTTCCTGCTACAATAAAATATTTGTAATAAGAGACTTCATGGCCCACAGAGTATAAAATATTTACCATTTAACTATTCACAGAAAAGGTTACTTATCCTTGATAAAAATAGGAAAATTAGTCAAGAAGATATTCTTTCCAAGTATAATAATATTACATAAATTTCTTCAGGAGAATTGCTTTACTTAATCTTCTTATACTTTACAAATTTGAAAAATATTTATTATCTTTTTGTTTTACTAAACAAAAATGCCAAGACAACTGAATGGGAATATTTCCAAAATAGAAACAATTCATACATCTATATTTATAAAAACTATTGTCACAATATGAAAAGATCCCCAGCTCTCCAAAAAAAATATCATAAAAGGTTACTTTGAAAACACTTGTAACTTCAACAGAAGTACTATGTATTTATTTTGGCTAAATTTCAGGATGAATACCTCTATGAATAATATTTAGTAACATAAATTCTCTCTTTTTACCGTTTTTTATTTCCCACACGTACATTTTTGGAAAAAATACAATTTCTTATACTCACCCCAACTTTCCACCCACATATATGCTATTATTATATTTGTCTTGCTATAACTATGCAAAGATTTTATTAAGTAAGTGTAAGGCACTACCTTCATCATATGAAAATAATTGCATACTTCAAATGATACAAATATATATTATTATCTACATTATGACATTATTATTCATTTTAATCACTTTACTTCTTTATCCATGATTGCTTTGCCTCTTTTGTAGGTGATATAAAACAATTTATGCATGATTTGCCCTGTTCCATTTAAATTTGACTCATTTATCCTTTTATTTTTCCTTCTGCATTCACAATGATTCTAAAATGTTTATAAACTGATAGTTCAAAATTGGTTTACGATATTTACTTGAAACAAAACAGAGCATTTTTGTATTTTTAATGCAAAATCAAATAAATAAATTTGGGGGAAAATTATATAAATTCATGTATATAATTCATCTAGAAAAATGACTTAAAATGACTAATACAAAAAACTGCTTAAACGAAAATAAAATTCACTTCAAATAAATTGTTTCTTTCAAAAGACAGAAAATCAGGAAACAAAAAGCTTTTACATTTGCTATAATACCTTTATAAGGTGGAAAATAATAGATAATTATATTTAAAATTTAAATTAATTTTCAGGACCACAGTGAGTCTTCTTTTAGGAAACAGGAAAGAAAAGTTTCTCACTAAAGTAGTTTTATAAATAATACATGTAAAACAGTGAGATATAGTTCCTAAGAACATAGGAGCTTCACTGAGTGCACACGTTCAAAATTTGACTTCACCACTTATTCAAAGTTGTACCCCCTTCAGTAATATACAAAATAGTTTTCTCTTATCACTACAAGGATAGTGACAGTGATTTCATCTATGGTGGTAATAGAGATTAAATGTATAAGTATATTGAAAATCTTTAGCACAGAATTAATATACATGTTAGATGCTCTTAATGTGTGTTCATTACATGATATTTATTAATATTAAAATTTACTTGAACAAAATTATTAATATAAACAAAAACTATGAAACAGATTATTATGGTAAAAATCATAGCTTACTGCTGGTCAGAAGGGCTCCATAAACTAGGAAAAGACAAGGAATAAAGCAGAATGTTTGATAAAAATGAAAATATGTTAAAAGAGATTAGTAGTCAAAGAAATACAATTTAGTTACACACATATCACTTTATGCTTCTTATAGCTTTAAAAATAGGAGAGGGCTTAAAACATTTTTTGTTGTTCAAGATTTAGGAAAATTACTCCTAAATATTATATTATATTACATGCAGTTTTAGAAATTTTCTGGAAATCAAAGGGAATTTATATGCAAATAATGCATAATACCTATAAATACACATTCCTGGCATAGCCTTTCTGTCTCTAATAATTGTTGAGCAGCTTTTATCAGACCAACTTTCATGTCAGTGTCAATTAACTTTTTAAAGACACTCTAAAGTATGTAAATCAGACTGTAATGGAGGATATACAACCCTAGAGAAATAAGAAATCTCCTGGGTGGTATCTAAGTTTAACTGACTTTTCCATAAGGATACTCCCTAGCTTGTTTAATACACACAACATGTTGGCTAAGTAGAAGTTTGTATTCTTATTGGGGAGAAATGTTACAGGTCATCATTTGAAACTACAATAGGTGGAATTTGAATGGAGAGGAACCATAAAAGGGAAGGCCCCTGAAATCTGAATATGAACTCTCCAATATTTTATTGATTCATAATTAGGGCACACTTTTCCTGGGGGACAGCATTAGCTGAAATGTTGAAAACCTGGTTTGAGATTTCAGCAGCTGTTTGCTGCTACAGAGACAGAATCATGTACTTTCAAGTTAAGACAAGTTGGTAAACATCATGAGCTTTTCATCAAAACCCTGCAGAGGCCATAGCTTAGGAGAAAAGCACCTAAAGTCAAGGTGTAGACATTGGAGACAAGGCAAACAACATTAAACCTCTACTATGAGCCCACAGGGCATTAAGGTCATCTACTAATAACTTATTTCTCTGACTTAATGAAATTCAACATTTCATCAAAGATAAAAATACTTAGTCTTTGTAGCTCAACAATGATAACAGACAGTATAAATATAAATTATGAGGCATGCAGTGAGGCAAAACAATGTGACCCATAATCAAAAGAAAAAATTTAAACACACACCAATTCCCTAATGTTGATATTAGCAGGCAGTGATTTAAAGAAACTGTAAGTAGGACTGAATTGAATGACAAAGATAGCAAAAAATATAGAAGAGGATAAATAGAATTATATAAATGAACATTTCTTACATTTATGCACCAAATGCAAACTGTAATTTATAAAACAAAGCTCTCCTGATAAACAGAGGGAATACAACAAGTAGCCAGAGACAAAGGGAAAAACAATAAGAACTATTACTACTAAGGGGAGGGGGTGAGAAGACCCCGAAGCCTTAATCAATTGAACAGAGGTTTCTAGGGCTACCTACCACAGGGGTGACATGGGAGGTTTTTTCGTTTGTTTTTTTTAAAGATTTATTTTTATTTATACAAGAGCTGGGATATAGGCCAGAGTCACAGGAGGGTGAGATTTAATACTAACAAGTTAAAGAGGTTTCATAAATGCTTTGGGACTTTAAAAAATCCATACCTAACTAAGCAATGAGTAAGTCTTCACAAATTCAAGGTCATTAACCATTCATTAAACTGCATGATAGAATAAAAAGTTTCAAATACACTGAAAGGTAAAATTAAAACTTTAAAGACGTATACTAAAGAAGAAATTTTTTGATTATCTATCTAACTATTTTAAAAATGATTAAGCATACCATGTTATATCCAGACAATTTAATATTATTCTTAAGAAATAATTTTCTGTGGGTTTAATAACCAAAGAATATATTTTATGTGGATATGTGCAATATTGTATACTATAATATACATAAAATTTAGTGAGTATAAACAGGCCACATATTCAATTACACAAACTTTTAAGTATGAAAACAACATAATTTACATTCTGGGAGACAAAAGCGGAAGTATTATTTCTGTCGAGGAACTATTTCATTTTGCTATTTTAAACATATTTTTTATTTCCAAAAGTTTGATGCATAAAATTAAAATGCAACTTAATAAAACTGCCATCAAATATCTTTTATTTCCATCTTCAGCAATATATTCACTTCTGAAAGTATATATGTTATTCTTGTGTTAGATGTATATATGTCCTTCCATTTCTGAGATATGTGTCCAGATGAGCATACCAGTATAGATAAATGTGTCTGCAATGTAGTCTAACATTTAATTTTTCTTTCACATTCAAACTAATGCTAAATTAGTTTAATAGTATGTGCATTATTATAAGATCGTATAGAAAAAATGAAATGAATGTCCCATAAGCAGCCTTTAATGAAATATCTAGAGGCAAATAATTATAAAGATATTTTAAGCTATATACTTCATATAAAACACTTAGGAAAAACCCTCATGAGAAATTATGACAATATAATGCAAAATGAAACAACATTTTTGAGTTTACAAAATATATATTGAACTTCTCACAGAATATTATTCTTCTGAAACATATTAATTGGAGCAATTAAAGATGTTTCATGCATTACAAATAATCACTTTAGTGTAAATGCTTATTTAAAATGCATTATAGTTTTTTTCTGAAATTGTCGTATATTGGAATTGTTCAATATTTCATGTAAAAGAAGTCTTTGCTCTATTTATCATCTATTTTGTTGCATTTTGAGATTATAGTGTATTTGACAAGCCAGTTCTGAGGAAATAAAATTCCTTTCTCCAACTTTTTGATACAACAGTTAAATAAGCAGCATTTATTTGAAAGAATAAAAAGCTGAGTTTTGTGTTAACAATTCTATTAAATGACATTTTCAGGATTCACAAAACAGTGACTAAAACCAGTACTGATATTTGCTATTTTTCTCTAAAATTTTTCTGGTTATATCCAAAAACTATATCCTGATACATAATGTCTTTGATTCATTTCCTGGAACATTGTTGTCCAGCTTAATTGGAGAGGCAACAGAGTTACATAGATTTAGAAAAGCAACACAAATATATAAGAATGTCCTTTATAATGATGTCATTGTATTTACTTTCTGATATAAATCGTAATTTAGAAAAAGAGGATTTTCTTTGATTGGATAAAATTCACTACCTAACGAATTTTAACAAAAAGTCCAATTTCAAGTATTTGAGCTAATCATACCCCACATTATTTCTGTCCTTCACATGAAATGTAAAGGTAATTGTACAAAAAAAAATCCTATCAAAAATTAACATTATAAGTGTCTGGTTCTAAAAAGACAGAGAACTGTTATAATTCCAGAGGGTCAAGGGAGTCTTTAAAAACCTGAGAAGTAACAACTGCAGAAATTTAAAAATAAATGAATGAATAAATAAAGATCCAAAGTTCTGGACCTAGAGTTGGAAAAAATGGTAAACAAAAAAGGAATGACTATGCTGGGTACTCCCATGAAACAGCAGGTGCGTCAAAATCTTATCTACTTCTGGCATGGCAGACCTTTCCTGCCTCACCCGCTGCTCCCCTCAGCAGTGTATCTCGGTCAGTCAGCCTGTTCTGTCCCCCGCTCTGTCTCTGGTGAATCCTCACACCCTCCCGCACATCTGGCCTGTACCCCTGTTCTTGTATGCATGAATAAATTTGTAAAAAAAAAATAAAAAAAACTTATCTACTTTAGATAAGAAATAGCAACCAGGTGGACTCTGAGAGTTTGAGAATTCTACATGAAGATATATGATATGGCTACAATTACCTAAGAGGAATAAGTAAAATCTGCATGAGATGGTTATATAAAGGAAACACACTGAGAACTTGAAGATTTAAAAACAAAACAAAACTTGCAATTATTGATATCAGTATTTCTGAATTGGATAGATATGAAAACAACTGAAGAATAAATAGTGCTAATTAACAAAGTATTCTTCCAGAATGGAGCCTGAGAAAATAAGTGGAGATGTTGAAACTATGTTCACAAGTTTCAAAATCTAAGATATAGCAACAATAAAATAAAAGAAGGAAATATAAAGACCTACTGAGGGAAAACAGAGAGAACAAAAATTGTAAGGAAAACTAGTCAAATTTCCCATAGCAAAGATGCATAAATCATGCTTTAAAATAAAGAGCTAACAACTGCAAAGCAGGATATATTTTCTCAAGCCTACACTAAAAGACAACATATTGAATACTTCAACATTTTATTTAAAGAATTGATCTGAAAGGCCATCAAACAATGTCAAATTCCCCACAAAAAAGGAACAGTCAATTGTTCTCAAATGTGCCCTAGCACTGACAATTTCTAAAAAGAAGGGACCAAAAAAAGTCATTAGGGACAAATATTGACAGAGACTCCCACAGAGAGATAAATTATTTTTTTATCAAAAATATAAGTCTTCAGAAATTTTATAAGCCTCAGATATTCTTTGAAAGTATAACTGAAGAATATAATGCACCAAGAAGGAAATATTAAGGGATATAATACAATGGGAATAGTAATGGCTAATGAAACCATGCACTGTTATATATTAAAAATTAAAATATTAACTGAAAGTAAATAACAGTTTGGTGCACAAGTGACCATCATTTACTAAAATACTTTCAAGAGGAAACAGAGATCCAATGACCCATAAAATTTGAAATAATTGCAGTAAATTCAATGTATCAGCAAATCTTATCTGTTTCTTCTAACAATAATCTTATAAAATGAAATTGCATTGTGTTTGCTTGGATATATTTTATCTCTATATCTTATGATACAATTTTAAATTATAATTTTGATTTTCCATCTTTCATAAAATGAAAACTAAATGGATTTATTTGACAATAGATCAAGGTCAAATTACTTTTTTTGGAAATCTTGGCTATTCCCATTCTGACTCCGTTCTTGGCTTTAGTACAAGGATGTGTTTTATATTTATCTCTTCATACATACTGCTCTCAGCTTCAATGACTCCATTTTATTGTATTGAAAACTTTAAGTTATTATTTGACATGCTGCTTTGTATATTCTCTATAAAGTTGTTCTGTCATTTTTAAGTTTCAAACACATTTTGAAGGTGAGTGACAAAATATGTGAAAGATGTAAATTAGGTTATTCCCTTAAGCACACAGGCCACAAATGATGCTTCTAGTAATGAAAGAAGATAAGTTTCCCTCTGATGCATACCTAAATGTAATATAATCTCTAACCTTGTGAAGACTAAATAATTCAAAAAAATATATCTCATTCTTGGAGTTTCCTGCACAGAGAGGTCTGGCATCATTTTCCAAACATGGGACTGTTTGTGTTCTCTGTTTTCTTGTCTTTCAAGTTTTTGTGCTTACTAGTAATCAGTACAATCAGAATAGACCAAACAACAAAAATAATATACAGAAGTTAGAAAAGTAATGTTGAGCGCTGGGTTGCGAAGCTGCCTGCAGCCTCTGCAGCGCTGGTTTGATCCCCGGCTGCTCCCCGGCCACCGGAGGAGGGTCCCACATGGCGCGCAGACCTCTCCTGCCGCCCGCTGCTCCCCTGAGCAGTGTAGTTCAGTGCTTCTGCCTGCTCTGCTCCCCGCTCTGGCTCTGGTGAATTCTCTCACCCCCCCGCGCTTCTGACTGTACGCAGTGCTTGCATAAATAAAATAATAAATAAATCTTAAAAAAAAAAAAGTAATAGGTCATCCCTGAATTCCTTCTGATTTCTGAATATATCTATAAGATTAATGCTGAGGCATAAATTCTAGTGCAGGTAACATGTATTTTCAAAACTTACTAGACAAAATGAAGAACAAAAGCAAATGAAGTAAAAATGCTTCAAAGGTATACAGAAAATAGTTTAAGATCTGAGATCTATCTAGAAACACATATAAGACAGAAATATTTTCATTTTTGACAAGATGTATTAAAATGCACTTAAGATAATATGGGGAAAAAGATGTAAAATTTCAAAATTTAACAAACAAGATTAAAATATAAGACTGTAGGTAATAGTTAACATTGTATGGAATCAGATTATAAAGTTACAATGTTTATTATCAAGTCACTAGATCTCTTTTACTCATTTTCTAATCTGTAGGGGATTTCATATTATGGCAATTATGATTTGCTCCCATTACCTCCCTGATCAGTTTATTTGTTTTATAAAATAAAATTTCCAAATTAAAACAAACAAACAAAAAAATGGTGTGCAGTCAGAACCTAATAGGAAAGACATGAAGAAAAAAAATGGGTGATTTATGAGAGATTCTAAATTCCATGTAGCTGCACTTGAATTTAATCACTGATCCTCAGAAAAACAAAGTACTTCAGTTCTACATTAAGAATGGATCGCAGATTTATATTTTCAGTGGATTAGAGGTAGTTTTTCAACATAATAAGATAATTATATGCTGCAAATATTAATATGAAATCAGAATAAACTCTGTATTCACAAAATCTATATAAATTATAATATTGATAGTAAGACTATTTCACTGATCCCTACTTTTTATATGAGAAAAAGTTCAGATAAAATACAAAATGTATTGCAAGGTGATCAAACATTCCAAGACCAGTTGCTTGCTTGTTAAATAAAATTTTAAACTGAATATTAAAACTTCTACTCTAAATCACTCATATTAAACCATAAATAATGACATCAGTTATTTCAAAAGGAATAAGCAGCCTCAAAATAATTCAATAATGTCATAAAATAAAGATGAAATCTAGTGAAAAATAACACATTTGTCATCAGCTAATTATGTATAAAAATTTAAGGCACATTTGAAGGAACTCCTCTAAATCTGTAATGACTTGTATTGTCTAATGTATTCGACTGTTGACGCAAATCTAAGAATTTGAAAGTTTATATCATTTAATTAACCCAATAAATGTATGATCAAATAAAACCATTGTACCAATTGTTTTAAGAATGTGTGCAAAAGAATGACCATAATAGGAGACTTAAAATTGAACTTGTCCTAAACATATTTAACTTAGGACATTCATTTTATTAATTCTAACTTCAGGTGACTTTTGCTTCAACTAAGTGTCCAAATGACTCAATCTGCCTCTTTTACTCATTTATCAATATTAGCTCTCCAGATTAGACAGAGATGCAGAATATTTAGCTTTCCCTAACAATATTATAACATTATTATAATAGTCAGAATTCAGTTTCAGAAAACAGAAAGCATTCTATTTACCTTATGCAAAACAAAATTTAATGTAGGATTTCTTTTCATTCTCAAAGTCACTGAGGGTAGGGCATAAGCACATATTGAAGGCAGGCTGGGGCGGTTCAGGAATCACTAAGAACAATACTGAGGAGTTGACCTATGAAGGATAGGTTACTTCTGCCTCATATTTTTTACTCCAGAATGAAAATTACAATGTAGTGATCAAGCAGTCACCACTATGATTTTGGCTGCAGTATATGTTACAATCTAAACTATTAAAATAGGGGCCTCCTTGGTGGCCTAGAGGTTAAGTCTCAGTGCTTCTACTGCTACAGTCTTAGTTCAATCTCCAGCCAGGGAGTTAACACATATGGTGCAGAAGACGTTTCCCCTTATGCCAGTTGCTCCCCTCAGCAGTGTATTTCAGTAGATCCCTCTGTTCTCCTCTGTACTCTGTCTCTGGTGAATCCTCTCACCCGCCGCATCACTGGCTAACACCCCAGTTCTTCTGCACAAGTTGAACAAAAAACAAATCTTAATCCATTAAAATAGGTGGTTTGCGTACCATCTCCTCCTGTACTTACTCAGGTCAAGTGTAAGTATCACATAGATGAATTTGAGCATCTACATTGCTTAAGAAATAGAGCTTTATTTTTAGCTTTTCACCTACTGTACTCTAAAAGACACATTAGGAACAGATCGGAATATATGTGAGTCAATCTATTGTGTCTGTTAAAGTGATCTTCAAAATTTAAATTCTCATTTTCTGACCCTAAGCTTTCTCAACTATAAAACTAGGTAGGTGGACTAGAAAATACCAAAGATTAATGACAGTTATATCCTTCTATGAATATAAGTAGTATGAAAAGTATAGTAAGATATGATCATACCTAGGAATAGAATGACTCAAGTACTGCAAGAATCAAAGAAAATATCAAAAACTGTAAATATTAAAATATATGTAATTATTGACTATAATTTTACCTAGAATCTTTAAAACGAGCTAATAGAATTTTTTTAAGAAAACCATTGAGATTTTCAATTAAAAACTATGTAAAGTATGCTTATTACGCAGTTACCATTGCTAATTTAAACAAGTTCTGCCAAGAAATTCCTGTGAGCCAAATCTGCACAAGAGTGCACACACACACACATACCTTTATTTTAAGGAATAAGAGGAGTAAAAATGAGGTTGTGCTGTCCAAAACTAAATGAATCTAGTATCTGTAGTGTAACTTATAAACAGGTTCATCCAACAATCATAAATACAATTTATGCCTTCTGGCTGTAAATCTAAGTACAACAAAAATGTAAGAAAAAATTGTATTGCCTTATCTAAAACAAATGATCATGATTGCAATTTGTTTACAAGGGGAAATTCCATTTTCCTGCCCTGCAATTAGTAAACTAACACAGATAGCATTTGAGAAGTATTGCTAATTAATTGTTAATAACCTGCTGGGAACATAACCAAGACAGACACTAAATTGCAAAACGAGTTATCAAGTGTGTTGGAGCAGAAATGATTTAAGGATTTTAATCAGAATCCTTTGCACAAAGTACTTATTTAGCTTGGCTACCTAAATAAATGAGTCATTAAGTAAAGAAAATAATCTGAAAATGGGCATGGCAAAGCTTAGCTTCTAAGCATGAAGTCCTCTATAATTCTTGGTCATTTTAAATAATTTTCAATATATTTTCATGACATAACTGGCATTTTTGTAAGTTATAACTGTAAAATTTGCCACTTCACTTTTTACTTCTAAAGCTTTTCTGTACAGCAACTAGGATCATGCATTCATTTGTTAATAATCAAATGATAGTAACACATAATTTAAAGGTCAATTGAGATTAGAATGAATTTGAGGTTCATTCAAAATAGCATTGATTAAAATAAATTAAAAAATGGGACAAAGTTTGTCCCATTTTTTTTAAGTACCATTTTTCTCTGTCCTCTATCTCTATTGGTTAAATAATTATTCATTTTTTGGACATTTTTTCATATGCCTGTTGGCCATTTGCATTTCCTCTTCAGAGAAGTTTCTTTTTAGCTCGTCTGCCCATTTTTTTAATGCATTATTTCTTTGTTTTTGTTGAGTCTCTTCAGCTCTTTGTAGATTTTTGTGATCAATCCTTTATCATTAGTGTTGTGTGCAAAAATGTTATCCCAGTCGGTGGGGTTTCTCTTTGTTTTGGTTATTGTCTCTTTTGCTGTGCAGAAGTTCTTTAATTTGATGTAGTCAACATCAGTTGTAATCAGGGAAATGTAAATTAAAACTACAATGAGATACCATCTTACACCAGTGAGAATGGCACATATTTAAAAAAAAAAAAAAAAAAAAAACTAGCAACAACAGATGTTGGGAAGGTTGTGGAGAAAAAGGAACTCTCCTGCACTGCTGGTGGGAGTGCAAACTGGTCCAACCACTATGGAGAGCTATGTGGAGATTTCTTGACCTACTAAACATAGAGCTTCCATATGAACCAGCAATTCCACTCCTAGGTATTTACCCAAATGACACAGAAACAGTAATTCCAAAGGGCACCTGCACGCCTATGTTTATAGCAGTACTATTTACAATAGCTAAGCTATGGAAACAACCCAAATGCCCAAAAATAGATGAATGGATCAAGAAGATGTGGTGCGTATACACCATGGAATATTACTCAGCAATCCAAAAAGATATACACATGCAGTTTGCAGCAACATGGATGGAGCTAGAAGGGATCATGCTCAGCGAAATAAGTCAGAAAGAAAAAGAAAAATACCGGATGGTCTCACTCATAGTAGGGATTTAGAAAACCTAAATAAGAGACCAGGAAAAAGAATAATCAATACAAAGTAAAAATTGAAATCAAGCAACGATAAACCAGAAACACACTATGGGGAGGGTGAGGGGAGAGGAAGAACTAGAGTCAAAATAAGGGGGGTGGTGAAATTGTCTGGGGATACAACCAAAATGAAAATGCATACATTGTGCAAAGATGAAAAATGATGTAAGAATTATATAAAATAAAATACTAAAAAATTAAAATGAAGGAAAATAAATAAATAAATATTCATTTGTTAGGCAGTTTATTTTTCCTCCTCTCCTCACCTCTACCTATTTGTGAGTCATTATTTCTTCTTTTTACTTTGATAATTTAATTTCATTAATATTTTCCATGATGATTAGTTTTATCAACTTAAAATTTGAGAGAATCTAACAAGTTCTACCCTTATTATGCTTTTTTTTTTAAAGATTTATTTATTTATTTATACAAGCACTGGGTACAGTGAGAAGCGCGGAAGGGTGAGAGAATTCACCAGAGCCAGAGCGGGGAGCAGAGCAGGCAGAAGCACTGAACTACACTGCTCAGGGGAGCAGCGGGCGGCAGGAGAGGTCTGCGCACCATGTGGGACCCTCGCCTGGTGGCCGGGGAGCAGCCGGAGATCGAACCGGCACTGCAGAGGCTGCGGGCAGCTTCACAACCCAGCGCTCAACCGCTGTGCCACTGGGGAGGCTCCCTTACTATGCCTTTTTATTGAGACAACTTGTGACAGATTATTTACTCATTTACTCAACCCATAATTAATATGTTTACACTGCAGTGGCTGATCTCAAGCCTGGAGTACTCATACATAATTTAAGAACATCCACAAAAAAGTGAGCAGAAAACATAATCAGAAAATGAAGGACAAAATGGCATCAGCAGACCCTCATATAGCAATAATCACTCTAAATGTAAATAGATTGAACATGAAAACCAAAAGGTATGGATTGGCTGATTGGATTAGAAAACAGAATCCAAAGTTTTGCTGTTTCAGGAAATGTGCCTGAGCTCCAAAGTTAAACCTAGGGTTAGAGTAAAAGGTTGGAAAACAATTCTACACATAAATGGGATCAAAGGGAAGGTAGAGACAGTTACACTTACATCAGATGCAATAGATTTCCAGCTAAATAGGTAATAAAAGACAGTTACAGACACTATATAATTATTAAAGAAATAATGCATCAAGAAGACATAACACTCTTAAATATATACCCATCAAATGGATGAGCATCAAATTTGAAAACAGACATTGGGGGTAATACATTAGTGGCTAGGGACAACAACTCCTTACTATTACCAAAGGACTGATAACCAGAGGGAAAAAATAAACAAGGAAACAATAGCCTTAAATAAAGAATTGTACCACATGGCTTAGTCAACATGTACAGGGTAGTTCACCTATAAAAAAACAACATGCATTCTTCTCAAGTGTGCATAGGACATTCTCCAGGACTGACCACATATTGGGTCACAAAGCAGTTTTCAAAAAAATTATGGAGACTGAAATCATATCAAGTATCGTCTCTGACCACAGTGGTATCAACCTAGGTATCAACTGCAAAAAGAAAGCAAGGAAAACCTCTTAATATGTGGGCCCTGCACAACAGACTATAAAATGACTATTGAGTTAAAGAGAAAATCAAAGAAATTAAAAAATACCATAAGACAAGTGAAAATGAGGATATCATCTACTATAACCTATGGGACACAATAAAAGCAATACTAAAAAGGAAGTAAACGTCAATACAAGTCCACATCAAAAAACAATTAAGAGTCAAATGCGTAATCTTACTTCCCACCTTACGGAATTAGAAAATGATGAAAAAACAAAACCAAAAGCCAGCCGAAGGAAATAATAAAATAGAGTAAAAATTAGTGAAACAGTAATCACAAAGACATTCAAAATATTAATGAAACTGACACCTGTTTATTGAAAAAAAGAAATCACCAAAACAAATAAACCTCTTATTAGGTTAATAAAGGAAAAAATTGTAGAAAATGTAAAGAAATAGAATCAGAACTGAAAAAGTTGAAGTTACAACATATATTTCAGAAATTCAGAGGAACAAAAGAGATTATTATGAACATGTGTATGCTAGTAAGTTGAATAGCCTAAAAGAGATGAACAAACTCTAAAAAATACACAATATTTTAAATTCAGTATTTTTGCAAACTTTTATTGAATTGTACTGTATATTTACTTTGCAATTTGTTTTTTTCCACATTGAAAATACTTTTAAAACATTTTATGGAACTAGACTTATCTAATTTTTTTTAAATAAAGATATCTTTCTTGAACTGTCATTTCAGACTATTGAGATAAGCATAGCAATGTGCTATTTGTTTAGAATATAAAAACATATAAAACATAGCTATGAAATGTTAGTGTAGTAGTACTATTTAAAAGCAACTTCAAGTAACTCTTCTTATAGTACCAATTTTTAAATAAAATTTAAAAAATAAGTAGAGCAAATCACCATTAGATATCAAAAATTATAATAATTGTCTAAATCAATCTAGGAATATATATCCATGATGAATGTAAGCATAATGCTAGCAATAAATGTGAAGTAAAAAAAAGTAAGGCAAAATGAAATGTGTTTTCCATGTACTAGGCTCCAAATAAAGTTAGAAAGTAAACAAACCTGCTATTGCTATTCTAGATCCTAAGACCTCAATTAGGAAGATAATCATCTAATGTTCATTAATGTTAACTGCAAACCTGAAAAAGCATAATGAAGGGTATATAAGGGAAACTAATAAATTAATTAGGCTACAAAGTATTCAAGTCCACTGTCACTGATAAAATTCATTTATTGAGAGTTAAGAATAAGTCAGGACATACTTGAGAATTTGTCAGAGATTAGTCACATTCTTCCCAAACAGGGAGGTGTTCTAAAACAAAGAAAGGGGCGGCCTCCCTGGTGGTGCAAAGGGTTGAGATGCAGCATTAGGAAGCTATCTGCAGCCACTGCAGCATGAGTTTCATCCTAGGCCAGGGAGCTAACCCACATGGTGTAGCAGATCTCTGCTATCTTGCCCAACCTGAAATTTAAGAAATGAATTGTCAATTCTATCTACTACTTTAGTCTAAAACTTCTGATACTGACAGACACAAGTAAGACAATTTTCTATGGTAGAGCAGTGATTAAGAGTGTAGCTATCTTGGGTCTCCCCGGTGGCCCAGCGGTTGAGCGCTGGGTTGCAAAGCTGCCCGCGGCTTCTGCGGCGCCAGTTCGATCCCCGGCTGCTCCCCGGCCACCAGAGGAAGGTCCCACATGGCGTGCAGACCTCTCCTGAAGCCCGCTGCTCCCCTCAGCAGTGTACTTCGGTCCTTCTACCTGCTCTGCTTCCCGCTCTGACTCTGGTGAGTTCTCTCACCCTCCCACGCTTCTGACTGTACCCAGTGCATGTATAAACAAAACAAACAAACAAATAAATAAATAAAACATGTCTCTATTAAAAAAAAAAAAAAAGAGTGTAGCTATCTTGTTTTGTGGATGCAGTTACTTCATTGTTTGCAGGAATTTGCATTTTCTAATCAGAAGATCCAAGAAAAGCAACTGGAATGTGATTAGTTATGAGAGTTCAATAAGGAATTAAACACAATGTCAAAAAACAAAAATCAAAACTTTTTTTTTCCTCACACCATCAATCAGCTATAATGTGTAATGAAAGCTTCCATTTACAATATAAAAAAAGGAAAATATGTCTAATAATACACTTTAAAACATAAAGGGAAACTTAATTAAAAGAGCATATATAACATTACTGAAGAAATAAGAGAATACACACAATATAACTGATTGTGGAGTTTGAATATATTTCTTAAATATTGTAACTTATCTATAAATTTAATGCAATTGTGTTAATTTCCCAACAGATTTTATTTTTTTATGGTACTCGACCAGTTCCAAATTTACCTGAATGAGAAATTATACCCAAAGAGAAAATATACATGAAAAGTTTGTATATGAAGAACTAGAAGGGAATAATCTTGATCACATAAAATGTACTATATAATTATAATAAAAAGGTTGTTTTCTTATTATGAAGGAAATTTAGAAAATTTAGGAAAAAAAAATAAAGAAGATATCCTCAAAAGAGACAGGTGTTTAGGCAGCTGTATTAGGCAGAATCTGCCCTTGCATCAGAAGCCAAGGAACAGAAGGTCACCTGCTGAAAGCAGTCCTGGTGGGATAGAAGCTGTTATTGAAAAATTATGAGAAGCTCAGTGTAGACTATCCCAAGACTGTATATTGGGGAGGAATTCCATACTTCCATGGATTTTGCCTTTATCTTAAGTCCCATAAAAAATTAAAAGACATTAAAAGTTACATAAATATATTATTTCAAATGGGGGAAATAGAGGCTAGAGATCTGAAATTAGCAGTTTCATTTTTCATTTTCATTTCTGTGTGATTTAGTAGTAAATGTGCAAGGATATAAATCATTACTCCAAGTTAATGCTGTGGCCTCCCTGGGGGCACAAGGTATTAAGACACAACTTATGAAGCTGCCCGCAGCCTCAGCAGCACGAGTTCGATCCCCCCACCAGGGAGCAACCCACATGGCACAGCAGACCTCTCCTGACTCGCCCGCTGCTCACCTCAGCAGTGTACTTCGGGCAATCTGCCTGTTCTGCTCCCCACTTTGTCTCTGGTGAATCCTGTCATCCCCACACCTCTGGCCTGTATCCCAGCTCTTGTATGCATAAATAATCTTTAAAAAATGTTTTGTGAATAATTTTCATCAATTCAAATATGTAATAATTATAAGTAAACTTGTTAATTATTTTTAGGTAATGCTTGTATCTGGGTTTTTCAAGAATAATTAAATTCTTGTGAATGACAACTATATTTCAGCATTTTCATCATCCAGTAGATTCCATCTACATGTAACAGTTTTCTATGCTCACAACATTTCTGAGTGAAGCAATTCACCATTACTCTGCAGTTACCAGCTGCTGTCCAGGGTTTATTTCAACCTTTATATTGGCAATAGTAACTGGGGAAGAAATAAAGATCAGTGCCCGTTTTCTTTTAAAAAATACATAGATACGCTAATGGTCCAAAAAGGAATGAAGTTGTAAAAATGTTTTAAAATTAGCTAAGTGCAATGATGCTTTGAAAAACAAAAAAAAAGTCTTAAAATTCAGTAAAGATATTCCTATGTAACTGTATTTTAAAGATATTCAGAATCTCCCTGGTGGTGCAAGGGATTACAACGCCATCTGTGAAAATGACCAGTCACTGCAGCACAAATTCAATTCCCGGCCAGTCAGGGAGCAACCCACATGGTGCAGCAGATCTCTTCTGGCTTGTCTGCTGCTCCCATCAGCAGTGAATTTTGGTACATCTGCCAGTTCTGCTCCCCACTCTGACTCTGGTGAATCCTCTCACCCCCCCACACCTCTGGCTTGTACCCCAGTTCTTATATACATGAATAAATAAAACATTTAAAAAATATTCAGTGCCAATCTTTTCTTTTTCCAAGATACCTGGAAAAAATAGCCAGTGGCAAGTGGTTTAAATAAAATTTAATAAATCCAAAACTCTAAAAACACATCTAATTTATAACTGCTAATAATAAAAAGATGTGCAAGTGAATACACACACATGTTCAATGTCTCATTGTGAATTTAATTATTTATTGACATGTGTTGGAAAGATTATTCAAATGCTGATTGATATTGAAGGTAGATATCAATATTTTTGTAAAAGATTTAAAAATATTATTACATACATATAGTACCATCATTTCTATAGTTTGTTCATCCTGAAAATTCCAAGATTATATCCAAATTTTTGTTTCCAGGGTAAAGTTTAATGAAACAGATAAAAATAGAGACAATATTCTAAAAGTGAGTTGCAGTCAGTGAATTTTGAATTAGGGAGAAACAAGATAGACTAAGAATTAACGAATCAACAAAAAATGTGGTGAATTCAAGCATTTCAGTTCTCATAACCACCAAACCCTGGAGAACCTGATTTGATCAATGCATAATCATTTCCATTCAGATGAGTCTGCCCAAATAACTAGAATGTTCATTTTGTGCTCCAGTAATTTTGGTTGACTTAATGACATAAGTAGAACAACTATGAGTAACTATACAGCCTTCAATTAATTTCTTGGTGATAGATTTTCAAAGAGTCAATCCAGTCAACTCTATAATGCTAGATACTTTCAAATTATCTCACGTAATCCAGAGTTATTTATTACAAGGAATATTTACAGCCGATATCTTGTCTTGTTTGCAGACACATTTTATATGTGAGCTCCTTGAAATCACCTTTATATAAAACTAATTCCATTTCTGTAGTGACATATTAATTATGCTATTTAGAGAGACTGATTCATATTCATATCTGATGATGGAAATACAATGGTATGAAAACCACACATAATGCTGATGCAGAGGAAACATGGATAGAGGAGACAGTTTTTTGGATCAAATCTGCATAGGCAAGCATTCCTACTATTTAACAGAGAGTAAATTCTTGGTCATAGACAAACCTTTTAAAATTTAGGAAGATAGCAAATATTACTACTTTTATAGCATTATGTATTTATAGAGAAGTTCCTATGAAGGATTCATTCAAGCAGTTACTAGTAACATAAAGATATAAAATATTGTGATTCCTTTAAGTAACTTACAATCTAGTAGACTATAGCACTGTCCTACATTACCATGGGAGAATGGGTAATGAGGTTAGCTATTTGCCACCAGCAAAATATAAGGCCTTAAAAAACTGAGTTATAAACAGAGTATATTTTTAATTGGGGGAGAGGAATTAGATATTGATAAATAATTTAAGTCTACCATAAAGGTAGACTAGGTAGATAAAGACACCGGGGAACTAATAGCTGCGTAATACAGGAAATAGGTTTTGATGGAGAAAATACATGAAAACTTGGGTTATGTAGCAGATTGCTGCAAGCAATAATAGGGAGGAAAGTAACCAAAATAAATTAAAGGACTAATGGACAGTATCACATTAGCATCACTTACCAAATGATCACTTATTTTCTTTAGAAAATCAATGTTTTTTTATATCAACCTATTCCTATGAAATTATAATTGTAGTCATTAAATTATCAGTATTATGTAGTATTTTATAAGCTCCCTTAATCACACACACTGTATTACTAAGAGATTCTAAAAAAACTCACAAAATTTATGTTTTTGGTCATTTCAAAATCATCTAATCTTATCATATATAATGATAAATGTTTTACATATTAATTGGTTGGTATAATATACTTACGCAAAATTTTTGAAAAAACAGAGATATTCATATAAGATTCTCTCCTGAAATGTTATAAAACAAACAGTAAAGTTAAAATTTACTTTTCCTTAAAATATAAATTTCATTGAGGAAAAAAATGCCAAATACTAAATTGACATATTAGAGATGCCATAATGATGTAAAATAAATATACTATTTTTTTTAATTTTGTTAGGCTTAAATTCATTGTGTTAAAAATAACAAAACTATTCGATGTAATTTAAGTCATACATTTTTCAATTTCAACATATATTTCTTCTAAATATGACAGTGTTTAAATGTAAAATGTCTAAATAACTTTTATGGGAAAACACACTTAAAACAATTAATTACTGTTGATGAAATATGACATTGAAAATTTTGCACTGTTCATAGTTTATCAAATATCAAGACAGCTACCAATCTATAATTCACTATTTATACTTTGATCTATTTAGAAAAGAGAGTAAAGAAAATAGCTTCAACTTTGTTGTACAGCTTAGAAATCAATATTAATAAATCAATGTCAATAATATTATATTGCAAAGTCTATCACATTACTCAGATATGTGACCTCAGTATGTGGTTTGTATTTCATTCTTTGTGGTAGGAAATCTAACTGAGGTTTCTGAGAGATCTTTCATTATAGACCACCATTTCCAGTCAATCACACGTTGTTTTGTAGATATCATTCATGATGAAATTTGTATGCTTAGACTTGCCTACAGGTTGATTTTTGTTACAGTTAAAGAACATTTTTCCAGTTGTTCCTGAGTTATTACAGAGTAGAAAAGTACCTTTTTTACCACTTGTAACATTTCCAAAATGACAATTCCCATATCCATCTCTCAATGCATACACTGGAAAACATGAGAGCTATGATGTCTCTCCTCAGAATTTGAGACCATAAAATTGACATTATCAAGAACAAACATACAAGTTACTGAGAAGACAGTAACATTATCATCATTTATTCCATCAAAGGCAGTTATGTGGACATAACTGTGAATCAGTTTTATAAATCTGAAATGATTCCCTGGTCCTAAATCATATATTTTTTTCTGCTTCTAATATCTCCTATTTCCCTTTTTCCACTAAGTAAAGAACAGATATTTGAAAAAGTGAAAAATTTGACAGGTTTTGATTATATTTTCATGGAGGAGATACATAGGAGAAGGGATAACTCCATACAGTGTTATCTATGAGAAAGATAAAATTTAAAGCTAGAAAATAGTGAAACAGGAATATGAGATAAAAATTCTCAATAACTTTGAGGAAATAGGTCATTGAGAAATATACTTTTACATGTTATGTATAATGACACCAAGTAGCTGTAAGATTTCTGAAGATAGACATTTGGATGATGTCTTGAATTCCCTTCTTATTCCCTAGAAAAAAAGCCATAACAAATACACAGAAAACTCAAGTGATGATTGAAAAAGGCCAGTTGTCCTTTTTCTGACTCTAATCACCTGCCTCTTAAGATTGTGACTATACTGGGGATTGGAGGCACAGTGGTTAAAGACACAACACTATCAAGCTAGTGCCAGCCAATGCATCATGAGTCCGATCCCTGGCCAGGGAGCTAACCCACATGGTGCAGCTGATCTCTCCTGTCTCACCTGCTGCTCCCCTCAGCAGTGTATTTCAATCGATCTACCTGTTCAGCTCCACATTCTCTCTGGTGAATCCTCTCACATCCCCATACCTCTGCCCTACACCCCAGTTCTTGTATGCATAAATAAATAAATATTTTTAAAAAGATTGTGACTATACAAGTTTTAAGTGAAGTCAGCTCTTGGTATAATTCTTTTTTTTAATTCACTACACAAATTAAGAGGCAACCTTTCTGTTGTTTGTTTTGGTTTTGTTTCTCTTTGTTTTTAATAGGGCTTGGTAATCTGCATTCAATTTGATCAGTTCACAGGGGTAATTTTGTAAATTATGCTTTTATTTTTCTTTACTCTTTTACTTCTAAATTCTCTGGCTAATGATCAGTAGCCATGCAGAGGTTAGCCTCAAATAAATTTGGCAGAAAGAATTAAAAAAGTATTCCATTTTAAAAAAGAGAGTTCAGGGCCTCATGGCACACGGGGTTAAGATGCAACTTATGAAGCTGTCCGCAGCCTCTGCAGCACAAGTTCTATCCCCTGCGCCACATGGCGCAGCAGACCTCTCCTGACTCACCTGCTGCTCCTCTCAGCAGTGTATTTCAGTCAATCTGCCTGTTCTTTTCCCCACTCTGTCTCTGGTGAATCCTCTCACCTCCTACACCTCTGGCCTGTACCCCAGTTCTTGCATAAAATAAATATTTAAAAAAATAAAAAGAGTTCAAAAATATGATAAATTTAAAATATAAGCTATTAAAAGAATGGTAGTGACATTTACCATGTCAAAAATACATGAAATAGATCAAGGTTTTACTATGTGGTGATAACGGAAGCTAAATCCATGGTAAATACACCAATTCTCTTCACTTTTAATAAGCCATAGCTGGAAGTGTTATAACCTAAAAATTGATTTATTTTAATATTTAAGTATAAGTACACCAATTGGATAGAATCCAAACTTTTATTCCCCCCTTAATGATTCACTTATAAACACTATCTTCATATTTAACCAGTACTGTAAAAACTATAAATCCCAAAATACAGAGAACCCAGAGAAAGCTTACATGTATGCTTGAAGAGAGGATATGGTTGTAATCTGTTATTGAACTTTACTCTCAATAAATTGTTTACAGCTCACTAACAAACACACACAAAACAAACACACAGCCTAGTGGGACAGGCTCACTCTACTGCAGTCCCTATAGTCTGCAGGGCACCTACATTTCAACCACACATCAAATTTCCTAAACAATAACTCTGAATTATAGCAGAGTAGAAGTTCTCACAAGGAGACCAGGGAGGCTAATTCACTGAAAGTAATGACATTTACAACACATGTTGTGTCCAAGCAATAACAAAAAAACATAAAACAAAGCAAAACAACAGTTCTTTCTCCTGGAACCCAAGGTACACTGAGGCGTACATAGCCTGCAGCTGGTCCTAGTGGCGTTGAGCTCTCTATACTCTATAATGAAATAAATCAAAGTGTTTGGTCCAATGAGGACCATTCTCACAAGTGATGGAAGAAAAACAAGAAATACATGCAATTGAATATAAACACACATACACACACACAAAGGCAGTCACTCACTGACCGTCATACGCACGCAGTATCGGAAAGAGGAGGAAGAGGTTACTCACACACACTGGTTGCATCAGTTGTTACTCCTGGCAGGGTTGAGGTCCTGATGGGGGCCTGAGAGAAAATGAACTGGCCTGCACTGAGCTTCAGAGATAACTGTGAGTGTGAATCAGGCCCCAAAGTGCTACTGCACAACCATACTTCCCAGAGGAAGCTCCATTTCTCAGGATCTCACGAGAACTAAGAGGGCTGGCAGTGAGTGTGGGATAAGAATCACCTGGGTGCTCTGGATGCTGGAAGCCTCTCCTGCCAGGAATCTGGCTCACAGACCCAACCAAGCAAGTTTCAATTTCCTTGCAAATCCCATTTTCCACTCAGAGTCACAGAGCAGTGACCTCTCTCTCGGGCACTACCCAGGTGCAGCTAAAGGCTCTGGCGCAAATTCACTGAAGGTTGTGACTGCCTAAGACTATAACAAGAGAGTAGATTGTGCATGTATGGGCCAAAAAGCTATACCTTCTAGGAACCTGAAAGATCCTGGGAACTGAGTCATACTTCTGGAGTGGAGCTCCGTGACCCTGTAAGGAACATGGGATACTCAGGCTCTACTTCGGCCCCCATAGCCAGACTCTTTGCTTTCCTTCCAGGTTTTATCACCCACACAGGATGGTGTGTTATTACAAGGGGCACTTGGAAGCAGGAGTGTGGAGCACGCACACCTGTAATTTCAGACACCTAGGCCAAGGCGCCAGCAAAGCCAGAACACGTGCATATGTAAATACAGGCACCTGGGCCCAGGAACAGGGTGGGTGGAGGGGGACTCAAGGGGTAAATGGAAATTCGATGGTGCTGGGAGGCTCAGTTTTTCCTATCTGTCTCCCTATCTGTTGATCTGCCTCTGAGTCCAGTACCCTGATTCAGCCTTAAAGGCATGTGATACTGAAGAATCCAAAATTTTCTTTCCATTTGCCCAAATCAGCAATGATTGCCTGGTTTGGGATGGTTGCACAACAGATCCCAATATTCTACCTGCTAAATTCCACAAGATAGCTAATTGAAAATACACTTTTATTCTGAAAGCAGAGAACAAGGTGTTTCAGTCAGACTGGCAGTTGACCTGAACGAGAGTCTGCCTTATCATACTTGGTGTTGTTCAGTGCACATCTAATCAGCCTTCATTTTTCTCCTCTTCCTGCAAATCTGAGACCTTGTCCCTCCAAACCACTCTTGCCTCAACATTCCAGGACAGGCACAGGTTATGCCCCTCACACCAACCTATTGTAATGTCTCAAATCACTAAAGGTGCAGGGCGCCCGAAATGTATTATTGCCTGGGCACACCCAGGTCTAGGACTAAAAGGGAGTTGTGGGGACTCTGCCACCAACTCCCCTCATGCAACTCAGAATGAATGGCTCGCAGACTCTACAGTCTGTAAGGGAGCTACATTTCACAGGCACAGATCAAAGTTCCAGAACAAAGATTTAATACCCTAAACTAACAACCTCAGATGTTCTCTAGAGGAGGAGGAGGCATGGGCAGCAATCCCATTGAGTGTAATGGTATTTTCACACAATAGTAGCTCAAGAATATATAGGATACTTAGTCCTGGAATTCAAGGTATATGATGAGTAAACTTACTGCAAGTCAACTTAAGGCATCTTATTAGGTTCCTCCTTCTGAAATGATCTTCAAAAAGAATCAAGTTTTCATTAATTAATATACTTCACCAGAGGGGAAGGGGAAACATGTCAACACACACAAACACAGAGAATCACTTACACCACATGTATCTGGGGTTCCCAGGTGCAAAAGGCCTCTGGATTTGTTAGTCCTAAATTTGCTAGTAAAGAGTCTGGCTAATGCCACCAATCAAACAAACCTCTATTCACTTAGATGCCGTGCCTCCACACCCTCACCCCGTCACACACACTCAATGTGGTTTAAGTTTCTTAATCCATTCATCAATTCACTGACACAAGTGACAGATACGCTGCCTCTACAGCTGGTCTACTGTGAATAATCTTGTATAAAAATGGGAGTGAAGGTATCTTTTTGTTATGCTGATATTATTTATTTCACATACACACCTACAAATAGTTGGCTGTATCTATTCTATTTTTAATTTCTTTTTTTTAAAGACTAATTTATTTATATAAGCACTGGGTACAGTCAGAAGCGTGGGAGGGTGAGAAGATTCACCAGAGCCAGAGCGGAGAGCAGAACAGGCAGACTGATAAAGAAGTACACTGCTGAGGGGAGCAGCAGGTGGCAGGAAAGGTCTGTGCACCATGTGGGACCCTCCCCCGGCGGCTGGGGATCGAACCGGTGCTACAGAGGCTGCGGGCAGCTTCACAGCCCAGCGCTCAACCACTGCGCCACTGGGGAGGCCCTCTTTTTAATTTCTTGAGGAACCACCATACTGTTTTTCATAATGCCTGTATCAATTTACATATCCACAAATATTATAGAAGGTTACCATTTCTCTACATCCACACCTTTGTCATCTTTTGTCTTTCTGATAATAGTGTCCCTAGCAGATAGGAGGTAATATCTTACTATGGCTTTGATTTACCTTTCCCTGATGATTAATGATTTGAATGTTTTTCACATATCTGCTGGTAACTTGTTTATGTTTCTCAGAGAAATGTCTTATTCAGAATTTTTGTTCTTTTTAAAATCAGATTGTCTTTCAATTGAGTTTTATGAGTTCCTTTATAATTAGAAATAACCCTCTATCAGACAAAAAATACATAAATGTTGAAGAATAGATAATAGAACCATTTGTGTAATTTTACTCAATGTGAAGCATGAGTTACAAATCTCCATTCTTGTGATTGAAGTCATGTATATACAGGCCCATGAAAATTCAAAGGACAGAGTTTTCAAATTAAAATTAGTTCAAATATTTGCTGAATACTTATTATTTGAAGATATATGCTAAAAGATGCTAAGTTTATAGCATATAATGGTGTTATCACTATAATGGTCTTAGGCATATTCAAGGCAAATTAAGTTAGAAATAAAATGAAAAATTGATTCATGACTAACAATAGGGGTATGAGGCCATATCTCAGTGAGCACCAATTCTGCTAAAAAATAAAATTCTGGAAAGATCTTAAGGGATTATTGTGTGATCATGAGCCTTCTCTGTTACTTACTTTTGACCAAACAAATATATATTTCCTAATACCTAGGATCTATAGTTTTACAAATAGGTCAAAGCTCCCCAAGTTAGGTTCCTGCTTGCCATAGAAACTGGGGGAGGGAATACTGTAGTCATCTATGATTACATTTAAGAGAAATGGAAGCCAGATCATTAGAGAAAGTCAGTTCTGGGTTGTAAAACAATCAAGATTTGGAAACAATCAAGATTCTTTGCCTCTGAAGAGGCACAGAAAGAATTTATAATTCTAAGATTTTTTAAGTAAATGTTCTGATAAAGGGGGAGGTCAAAGATATAACATCAGAAAGAAGAAAGTGAAGTTTACTCAATCTGGAGGGGACAGAAAGGGTATTTTTATCACCATAAATAATAAATACCTTTGAGAAGACACTACTCTAAGCCATGCTAGCTCTTTCTGTATTCAAAACCTAAAGGATTACTCATAAACAATAACTGCTATTTTGAAGAACTAAGAAGAAATGGATTACTTCATTGACCACAGACCACCTTGCACATGAAAAAGCTAACAAAGAACCCTGTATACTCAATGATTTGCCCAACAGAGCTCAGACTGTAAAATCACACTAACAATTAAAGATTTTACAGAGTATCAAATTGAATTGGGAATTTAAATTATTCAGGCAATTTTGGGATATGTTGAAGCATAGAGAATTCTAAAATTACCAGTCTATTTCTCTAGGTGTTTCTTTACATTAGAGTCAATAAGTTTATAGCATATAATGGTGTTATCACTACAAATCATTAAGGTATATATATACACATATACACCCTAATGATCTTAAGTAGTAATACACACTTCTAATACTTATGCATTTTCATACATGCATTATAATTTTACTGAGAATCAAATACATATCTATGTGTTATGACACATAGATATAATTTGAAATAAAACAAATCCTACGTGGCAAAATTTAAAAAGGCTTATGAAAAGAAATGAAAAAAATATATAATTAACTATTAGGAAATGTTTTAGATGCTCAAGATGATATTTATTTTTTTTTATATTTTTTTTATTTTTTAATAAATTTTATTTTTATATTCCCCATACAATTGCAACCCCCTTATTTTGACCCCAATCCCTCCCCTCCCGCCCCCTACCCCCCATAGAGTGTCTCTGGTTCATAGTTTTTTGATGATTTTGATTTTCACTTTCTTATAGTTATTCATTTTCCTGGTCCCTTATTTAAGTTTTCTAGATTCCTGCTATGAGTGAGACCATCCGGTATTTTTCTTTTTCTTTCTGGCTTATTTAGCTGAGCATGATCCCTTCCAGCGCCATCCATGTTGCTGCAAATTGCATGTGTTTATCTTTTTTGAATGCTGAGTAATATTCCATGGTGTATATGTACCACATCTTCTTGATCCAGTCATCTATTTTTGGGCATTTGGGCTATTTCCAAAGCTTAGCTATTGTAAACAGTGCTGCTATAAACATAGGGTGCAGGTGTTCCTTGGAATTGATGTTTCTGTGTCCTTTGGGTAAATACCTAGGAGTGGAATTGCTGGATCATATGGAAGCTCTATGTTTAGTAGGTCCAGAATCTCCACACAGCTCTCCATAGTGGTTGGACCAGTTTGCACTCCCACCAACAGTGCAGGAGAGTTCCTTTTTCTCCACACTCTCACCAACATTTGTTGTTGCTAGTTTTTTTAATATGTGCCATTCTCACTGGTGTAAGATGGTATCTCATGGTAGTTTTGATTTGCATTTCCCTGATTACAAGTGATGTTGAACATTTTTTCATATGCCTGTTGGCCATTTGCATTTCCTCTTCAGAGAAGTTTCTTTTTAGCTCTTCTGCCCATTTTTTGACTGGATTATTTTCTTTGTTGTTGTTGAGTCTCATCAGCTCTTTGCAGATTTTTGTGATCAGTCCTTTATCCTTAGTGTTGGGTGCAAAAAATGTTCTCGCAGTTGGTGGGGTTTCTCTTTGTTTTTGTTACTGTCTCTTTTGCTGTGCAGAAGCTCTTTAATTTTATGTAGTCCCAGCTGTTTATCTTTGCCTTCACTATCACTGCTTTGGGTGATGTGTCAAGATGATATTTAAACATTTGTAGGGCATTTGATATAGAAGGACATTAAGGCCCTGTCCAATCACCCTATTAAATATATTATTAATTATAACATGAACACAGTTTCACAGTTTCAACAAACAATAAGGGGAAAATAATATGGCATACATAAAAATAGAAACAAAAAACATGAGTTTTATAAAATATCTACTGAAATTGCATTGGAAGTATTGTGAAGAAAAAACTTGCCTTAAATTATAAATTTAAAATCTGTTTTAATGGATCTAGTAAATCATATATTCACATTTTATTTTAATACTTCAATGATAAAACTGATTACTTGCACAGTTTCACTTTTAGTAAATATTTACTACAATTCAAACATATATTTTCCTTTCTTAACAAATCTATAATAAAATTCATATTATATAACACATTTCTGTGCTACAGCAATTCAATAGCAAACCATGGCACTTTATATTTTCTCTACCATCTGATTATTTATGAACTTCTTTTGCAGTTATATACTTTCTGTATATTTATGAAAAAAGACTGATATGTGTCATAATTTTATGTTCAAGAAGGTATCTTCAAATAATATTTCATAATAATATTTTATATTCATTTTTAAAAATTACATTTCACATATTATTTAAGGAGATGTATATTCTATATAATAAAGAAATTATTCTATGAAATTATTTGTATAAAATTCATGTACATAAATGCACAGATTACATCTAGCTTCAGGAAACTTCTTTTTTGTTGCTTTTTCATACCACATTCTTCTTGAAGACAGCTTATAGAAACTTTACTCTGCCATCTGTCTACTTCAGTATCCTACACTTTATGTCATTTTTGCCTCAGTGATGATAAATTTTATCTCATAGTTCACTGGGTAAAATTTTCATAAAAATTCATATGAGCAGTCACATCTTGGGCCTGTTTCACAGAGCTTAGAGGTGACTACTGAAATCTATTCAAAGTTCAAAGTAAGATGTATACTAAATAGCAACCCACAAAGTTGAGAAGTAAAATCAATGAATTTTTCAAAAAGGTAATTGTAGAAAAATTTGGATTTATAAATATTTGCATTTGTACTTATATTTTTTTCTATAAATGTCATTACCTCAATTAATATTTTTGTAAATTTCATCTAAAAAATGAAATGTACATAAGTGCATAAAATTAAAATGAAATACCTGTTATAAAGAATCTGCAACCTAATCAACATACTTGATAGACTTTAAATTATGTATCTTAATTAGCAGAAAAGGATTTATAGTCTTCATCAAATTACTAAAGAAATGTATTATTAAGAATAAAATTTGTTCAATAATGTTAGTAATATGCTAATAAAATAAAAAGGCTAATAAAGGGGAAGAAGTAAAACATTTTAAGACCTATTTTTTTAAATGAGAAAACAGTGAATCTTGTAGTGAAGCAGATAACTAACATTAAACTGAAAGGATTTGTTTAAAATGAATTTGTTCATAGTCGTTTAAAAATGAAAGTAAAAAGTTTGGCTTTTTATAGCTGCAGGTAGGCAGAAGCAATCATTAGTATTGTAGAAGGAATCATTATGGAAGAACAAAAGAAGTCAATAACATCAACCTAAACTAACTATCTTTTTAAAATTTAAATATGAATTAACATCAACTATACCAGTTAGAAGAAAAAAATTGGAAGACTAAAAGATAAAAATTAATGTTCAATAACAACCTATTGGAACAAAACTAAGTAGATGGGAAAGGAGAATAAGATATCTTAGGGAGAGAAGTTTTGAAAGTAACTGCTGAGATGTAAACAGGAAAAGAAGAAAAGTAAGGGGAAGAGGTAGGAAGGAGTAGGATTCGAATATGGGGAGAGGTAGAGGAAAAGAAAGGAGAAACATTTAATGAAAATAAAATTGTAATTTCTACAATGAGAAATTCAATGGAAGGGCTAGAATGTAACCTACATAAATTTCTCAGAAAATAAAGCAGAATGACACATATTTGGAAGAAAAAAATCAAATAAGCAAATGAAATATAATATTCAAATAGAGACCCTAGGATTGAAAAAAATATATTGAAGGTATGAAGAGGAAGTAAATTGCCATGGAAATAAAAGTGAAAAAAATATGAGGACTTTGGAATGAAAAGAACTATGCTGTACTGACAATGGTGTGCTAACCTACACTGCCGATGAATCACTTCGAAGAAAAAATAAACAGCAGTGGATCTAGGAGGGAAGTGGAATCTGTTTGGCATCAGCTTTCTGATGAGAAATCCTGGATGCCATAGGAGACCACAGAAAAATCTTTATATTATACAGAGAAAATTATTCTAAAGTTGCACATCATTACTTGAACAAATTATGAGCTAAATGAAGATCACTGTCAGCTATGAATGAACTACCAAAGATCAAATCTATCTTTACTCAGGAAATCTGTGCATGTTCAGAAAAAAAAAAAAAAAGTTGGAAATATTAAAGAAAGAATGGAGATTTAAGGTTGTTCTGGGTGGATTTATGCATAATGTATAATGTGATAGATTATAATGGTGAGGAAACTATGGTGACTGTACCTGAGGGGAAATATACTAAATTGTGAAAAAGTAAACAAGGGGATTATTTTAAATAATGGGAATGAAAAGATTCTGTGATAGCATTTGTAAGCAAGCATTTTCTTCTAGGATAAATAGAGTAAAATGATAGCTAGAATCTATGACAGGGTGCACTACATAGGCAAATCATTACTTGACAGAATAAAGGAAGGCAATTAATTCACCAGAAATATCAGCTGTTTTGTGATCTATGCGATTTAAATCTGAAACAGATTCAAATATTGCACATATTTTAATTTATTAATAGAACAAAGAAAAAGTTCATTACTCTTTGACACTATATTCTCATACACACAGCACAGGTAATTTTATATTTGCTCTGCCTTGACAAGTACTACATAATCAATATACTGTAAAGATTATTTTATTTTCATTTCAATATATAGGATCCACCCATAGACAGTATAAATACATGTTTACATAAGATTATACTGCAAAGTATATAAATATATTGCATTTTCTGGGGTTGTGGGGTGGGGGGAGCTATGTTGGTGAAAAGGTATAGACGTTCTTCTCTTTTCTAGTAATTGATGTATATTGACGAACACTGCTAGGAATTCAAATAAAGGCTGATAATAATGTGAGAATAGAATGGAACTAGTCAGTAAAAAATGTTATTTGCTTTAAAATAGTGGAAAATGTGTGAGAAGAAACGTTCTAAAAAAGATTACATAATTTTTGATAATAAATTTAAACTCTATACCTCTCTATCTATACAAAATTCTCAATAGTTTTATTGTCCATTGCTTAACTTTCCTGAGTTGAGCTCTAAATTATTTTTCCTTTTAAGGAAAAATGAAAATGCAACTTTTTTTGTTGTTGTTAATTTTACTAAGGAACTTCAGCCAGGGTCTACACTTTCCATACTTCTCAGTTAAGAGCTTGGTCTATACTTATTGTTCACAATCATGTAGGAGTTAACCAACCATATTCATTATGAACTTATGGTTTCAGGTTTAACTAGTGCTTATTCCATGAAGAGGAGACATTTTTATGTCTTTTTTCTCAGCCACCATCTGTTTCTCCTCTCTTCTAAATGCCACTTGCTTTACTGCCAGGAAGAGACACTTTCACCCTCCTCTGAGGCACTTTTTCGCACCAAGTAATCCTGATACTCTCTTTTCTATGACATTTCCTTCCATGCAATTGGCATGCAAGTGCTTGCAATTTCAAGTCCAGGAATGGAAGGGGTAAATTACAAAATGAGCACCACTTATCACTGTACTGAAAAATGGGAAAGAAAAATAAGTATAATGGAGAAAGTTTGAAGATAAAATGTTATGATCATTCTTTATGGTCATAATCTTCTCCACAAATTAAGTGGAAAGGAGAGAAGAAGACTTAGAATTATGGGAATGAAAAACTATACTTCGGAATACCTTAGAGGTTTAGAGAAAAAAAAATAGGTAGGTAATAGAGTGACACCTGCATTTAGAGATGAGAAAATAAAAATTTAGTGGTCTACTTGTAAAGGGATTAAATAAAACATATTGGGTGACAAGTAAAACAGATGTGGTGGGTTCTAATAATGAAAAGGTAACATTATATTGATAATTTACAGTTATAGCAAAGATAACATTTAAATTCTCTAGGGCCTCCCTGGTGGCACAGACAGTTGAGCGCAGCACTGTGAAGCTGTCTTCAGCCTCTCCAGTGGTGGTTCGATCCCCGCTGGCCACGGAGCAACCCACATGGTGGGGCAGACCTCTCCTGTCTTGCCCGCTGCTCCCCTCAGCAGTGTATTTAAGTCAGTCTGCCTGTTCTGCTCCCCACGCTGTCTCTAGTGAATCCTCTCACATTCCCACACCTCTTGCCTGTACCCCGGTTCTTGTAGAAATAAATAAATCTAAAAAAAAATTTAATTCTCTGATGATCTAAGTACACATGATATACAAGATAACAGAAAATGTACAATGATGAAAACATAAAAATTATAATCTAACTGTGGTCACTGATTTTGTTAAAGCCATACAATTGCATATATATATATATATTTAAATAAATGTATATACATATGTGTGTATTTGTATTTCATGTATTTCAACAGTTATTCAGGAAAATTTTAACAGTATTTTTTAAACTGTTTTAATAGTAGTCCCTGACTGACATTTTTAGGTTTGAACAATCAAAGTGCACCATGACATGGTTTTGACAGAGCAAGTCTGCTAAGGGATGATTACAATTTCAAAATAAGAAATATGAAACGCAGATATGTGAAAGCATATCCTATAAATGTATGTAACTTGCATTTTGCATTCAACTCAAAAAGCATTGCTTATTTACTATTTTAAGCTTACTCAAAGTATTATTGAAAAATCTGAGGAAAAGTTAAATCCATATAGATCCTAAATGGACAGTTACAAAGTGACAGTCAGTTTTGTTATTCTCACATGTGATTATATATTCCCTCTATTTTCCTAATAGGTTAGAACTGAAATACCTTTACTCAAAAAAATATAACCATATTTTAAATACACATCTAGTTCAGTACTCTTTAGGAAAAATTCACTACTGCTTTTCAACAAAAGCAACAAAAAAATATTTTAATCCTCTAGCTTTACATAATCACTGAGACACCTTAAGGTATTGCTGATAAAGGAAGGTCCAAGAGCAACTTATTTATGGTTTGACAACATAAAGGGTGCATCACCAAGTCCCTGAAAAGATCAACTGAGATGTCTGAAATTTAAAATTTGACAGATGTGCTTTCTTGTGCTGAAAGATTTGTCTTTTGAAAAATCAGATTGAATGAACACTATTTTTTTGAAAGTCAAGGGGCATGATAAACACATGAAAATAAACAACACACACACACACACCAAATTAACCGAACATGTGCCAAGAAGGAAATCTGTCACTATTAGCTGCAAAAATTCCTTTATCTTTCCAACAGTAAGTGCAGCATCACATATGCATACTAAAGATATTATTACATAGCTGTTTCTTTAAAAAAGTTTGTTGCTGCTTATAATAACCAGATTTCTGAGATTTCAGGGCATTATTACACTGCTGGTGGGAATTTAAATTGGTGTAGCTATTTTGGAAAGCTATTTGGATTTTCCTTTAAAAACTGAAAATGAAAGTAATATATGATGCAGCAATCAAACTTTTGGGCATAGAGACATTAACCCAAAAATTTATATGCTCCACAATGTTTAATTCAGCGTTATTTATAGGACATGAAAGCAACCTAAATGCCCACTGATAGAGGACTGGATCAAGAAGATGTTGTAAGCCTACTCAACTGAGTTCTATTCAATTATTAGAAAGGACAAAAAAAAAATAATAACCACTACAGCAAAATGAAAGGAGTTTGAAGGAATTATCTATTGTAAAGCAGGACAGAATGACAAAGACAGATAATGGAAGTTTGCATAATGGATGATTAGACAAAGCAAAATACTTAAACATCTTGAGGACACTAATTAAAGACATTTCTGAGGTTAAGAGGGAAAGAAGAGGGAAAAATGGTTCAAGTGTATTTTTTTTAAATATTTATTCTGAAATAATTTACATGTTTACAAGATACATTGTTTTGACCCTCTTATTTGATGCTTGAAGTTCATCTTGTATGTTTTCTGTGCAATCCCAGAATAAGCCCTGTTGCCCATTACTTTGATGGAGAATATTATTAGAAACAACTAGGGGGTTATTAGAAACAACTAGGGGTGTTTACTGCTACTAGGATGCCACTGCTTCCAGCACTTTGTGAATAAATGAGTAAAAATATATATATATATTAATTTTCTTAAAGATTTATTTATTTATTTATTTATTTGTTTGTTTGTTTGTTTATTTATTTATTTATTTATTTATACAAGCACTGGGTACAGTCAGAAGCACGGGAGGGTGACAGAATTTACCAGAGCCAGAGTGGAAAGCAGAACAGGCAGACTGACAAAATACAGTGCTGAGGGGAGCAGCGGGCGGCAGGAGAGGTCTATGCGCCATGTGGGACCCTCGCCAGGCCACCGGGGATCGAACAGGCGCTTCAGAGGCTGCGGGCAGGTTCGCAGCCCAATGCTCAACTGCTGCGCCACCGGGGAGGCCCTCAAGTAATTTTTTTTTTTAAATATTTACCTGGACACATGACTGAGCAGAATAATGCCAACATGTTCCAGTTTCATTTGTAAAGTAGTGGTCAAGTGACAGTATTACTTAGGGTTCTACAGCACAACAAAATCTCTCAGCTACACACACACACACACACACACACACACACACACACAAACTGAAATAGAAACTGGTGATTTAAGCTTATAGAAGTTATCACTGAAATCATTTATCATTATATTTATATCTAAAGAGGCATGATTTAAAATATGAATTTCAGGTTGCGAGAAACTATATTTCATATATTTAACTGTCTTTTACTTGTTTTTCTTAATTTCCATTTTTTCTTTCTCCTGTCTCCCATCCTGTTATTCTAAATATTGCTTATACTTGAAACCACAAATTATTTACTCGATTCTATCAGTTCTACTTTTAATTATTTTAAGTTATATTTGCATTTTTAACTTTTTTTAAATATTTATTCATTTATATAAGCACTGGGTACAGTCAGAAGTGTGGGAGAGTCAGAGAGTTCACCAGAGCCAGAGTGGGAAACAGAACAGTCAGACTGACGAAATAACCACTGAGGGGAGCTGCGGACGAGGCAGGAGAGGTCTGCCTGCCATTGTGGGACCCTCACTCGGCGGCAGGGTATCGAACCGGTGCTGCAGAGGCTGCGGGCAGCTTCGCAGCCCAGCGCTCAACCTCTGTGCCACCAGGGTTGGCCCTGCATTTTTAACTTTCTGATGGTAAAATTATACATAAATTGCATTTTCTGAAATAAGCATTTTACTTTTTTGCAGAAATAGTAAGAAGAAATGGTAACAGCATGTGTTAGTTGAACAAAAAATAAGCTTTGAAGTAATACCTATTGCCAAGCAATGATTTACCAATGTCACTTGCCTTAATCTTCAAACTTTATTGGATATAATTTATAAAGCAAAGGACCTTTTCATTATGATAGAGGACTGATGATATTAAATACAAAGCATATATAATATCGTGCCTGTGCTAAACAGAGTCAATATGCTAAAATTAATTGTATCCTATCACACATTAAAACAAGCTTAGGGCCTGGTGGCACAGTGGTTGAGCGCTGGGCTATGAAGCGGTCTGCAGCCTCTGTAGCACGGGTTCGATGCCCGGCCACCCATGAGGGTCCCACATGGCGCGTAGACCCCTCCTGCTGCGCGCGCTGCTCCCCTCAGCAGTGTATTTTGTCAGTCTGCTTGCTCTGCTCCCTGCTCTGGCTTTGGTGAATTCTCTCACCCTCCAGCACTTCTGACTGAACCCAGTGTTTGTATAAATGAATAAACAAATCTTTAAAAAAATAAAAATAAAATAAAAGAAGCTTAGCACAGAATAATAATTTCAAAAGTATTAGAATACATCAAAACTAGTAAGTGATCTTAATATACAACTAAGCAGTGAGATAGTAAATGAAATGTGTTATAGTTACTCATGTGAGAATTCCTTTTCAAAACCTAATTTTAAGGGAATAAATTGTTATTTCAGACTTTCAGTATGTTTGTTAAATACTCAGCAAAATGGGCTCAACAACATATAAATTTATTTGACTGTAATTTGATTCCAAACTATTAAATAGCTTTTAATTTAATTTTAGCCTATTATACTGACCATGTACTGTAAAATAACTCGAAGGGCATTCTAGTTATCTATTGTATTACGTTTGGGACAAAGGGATATCATTTGGCAGAGCTGAATAGCATCCTTTGGTTCATTTAATAAAATTTTTACTCAAATGAAAAAAATATAAACTAATTTCCAGGAAGTATATGCTATATTGTGTTAGTAATTTGCAAAACCAATTTCTGCTTTCAAAACAGGAAACATTTTTTAAACAAGAAACACCATATTAAAATTGTGTACCTTCTCAAAGAAATAAAATAATTGACAGCAATACACAAACATCTGGCATTAAGCCCATGTGTCACACATTTTTTCCTTAGGCTGCACATCAGGTGTAATTATAAGGTGTGAGTAAAATGTATATGCTGGGACTTGAAATCACTGTGGCACTTAATAATTAATTGGTGTTGACAAAATATTGTCAGAAAAACAAAAAACAGAACAAATATCTTTTGTTCAAATCCCAGTCCCATTAAATCTTTCAGACAGAACTTCCTTTGTGAAAAATTTATAAATCCCATGTTTCCCTTTAAAACAGTAGGTGTCCCTTATAAGAGCTATAAGTCTTACATAATTGGGTGTTCTAGGATTCTTTCCAAATTTTCTACAACAGACATAATTTTTCAAGTACACATCTGCCATAAGTGAAAAAAACTCCCAGAACAATTATCCACGAGGACTAAATCATGTGATTTATGCAGTGAAAATAATTTCTCTCCAGAATCCTTGCCTCATGTGTGTGTATGTATGTACAAGAAGTATATAATTTTGCAGTTTTCATCCTTCTTTGAAAATAACAATGTAGGGCAATTTCTATGAGTTTTTACTCATTTATTCACCCCAAATTATTGTGACGGTATACTGAGTTCTGAATTTGAATTCTAAACATTATAAAGTATGTTCTTTAGATAGTTTAAAACAATAATTCTCTAAAATCACAATTTTACATAAAGCATTAATGTAAACTCCAGTTTCAATGACAAGTAACACTGAAGATAATTACATAGTTCACTTTTCCATTACACTCCATCATTATTATGTTGTTATAATCATTTTCTATGGATCTGATTTATCCAACAAAAGTGTGGTTACAAGAAAGAAAAAATAATTTTATTGCAAGATACTGTTTGGAAATTAAGCAACGTATACATCAAATATCAAATGTTTGAAAGAAACAGACATTAATTCATTTATATCCTCATTCATTCACACATTATATTGTATTAAACTGCTGCTAGAGAACATTTATAGAAGAGTCAGATATAGTCACTATGTTTTAAATAATGAGATGATTACAGAATAAGTGTCAGAGGGTTTTGACTGCAAAATCCCATTAGCTATGTTAAGAACAGTATGGGCAATATCATTTCATATTACTCAAAGGACTTTGTTTATTACATATTTCACGCAAAGGTGTGTTTCTCTAACATAATAGTATTGAAGGATTTTTCAAATTGAGAATGACAAATTAATAATTCTTCTTTACAAGAGAAAACACTAAGTAGATTTTAACAAAGAAATTTCCAAATAACCAGAAGAGTTAAAACCTTTCACTAAAATATATGTAAGACTTGTGACTTAAATATTTAAATGAAGTATTAAAATGAGTATTTACATGAGTTACATGGAAGTTCTAATTTTATCTCATTATTTTCGCAGTTAGTATACTTTAGAGATAACTGGTAATATAATGATTTTAAATCTGATTTAGAACTTGGTGGCATAAGGGGTTAAGACACAACCTATGAAGCAATCCAAAGCCTCTGCAGCATGAGTCCGATCCCCAGCCAGGGAGCTACCCACATGGCACAGCAGACCTCTCCTGACTCACCCGCTGCTCCCCTTAGCAGTGTATTGCGGTCAGTCTGCTTGTTCAGTTCCCCACTCTGCCTCTGGTGAATCCTCTTACTCCCCACAACTCTGACTTGTAACCCAGTTCTTGTATGCATAAATAAATAAATCTTTAAAAACATAGAACCTAAAGATGTCAAAAACAGCTACTGACAATACTAATTTTCTCACATTTTAAAATAAAGTCAGTAATCAGAAAAATGTAATTTACTAAAATAGAGACTATTTTAATAATTCTGAGAAATCTTATATCTGCTAAAGTACTTACAAAAGAATGAAGTCAAAAGGCTTGTTTGCAATGAAGGCATCAATTCTGCCAATTACCAAGTGTCAAAGTTACTTCTTTTACATTTTCTGAGATACATTATTATAACCATTAGCATGTATTTAAATTTTCACATTCTGAATTCCGACATTCTGAAAAGAATTATAAAGGACTAATTTCCATACTATGGTTAAATTTGAAGATTTTTTTTAAATATACCATTTAGACTTGAAAATTCTCAAACTTATGATATAGATATGCATATGTGCATATATATGTAATATGCTTTTTAATTACCAGTGGATGTGTCAAATGAGCACATTTACATACTAAAATCAATAAAGGCTTATTCACATGTTGAGCTAATATATGCATCAGCATAATTTCCCCTTTTATTTGGTATCAAATGCAACAACAAAGAATCAAACACAATAAAAACTTTCCTGGAGAGAATATTCCCTCTCCTTATTGCTTAGTATAAAGGAGAAGGTAGGACTGCTTCACATTTCCAAATTTAAGTTTACTTTTCCCATGAATATTTTAAACTTTGGTAAGGTTAGAACTAAAGGATTAGTGTTTATTTTTCAAAATCATAAAAAAACACAAGCATAATTTATGTTCACCAAAAGTGGTTACTATAAAATTCCTCCATAGAAATAATTCTCAAAAAGAAAATCTATACATTTTAATGTAATCACATTTTTTATTTATTTTCCTGGGTATGTGATTGCGTAATCTTACTCCCTTAGTCAATTTTTACTATTTCATAATCCTATCATGTGTATTATGTGTTTTAACTGTTTTAACTGTTAAGAGCTACTTTATATTGTCACTTCTTTAAATATTTAATCATTTATGAATACAAACCAAGAAAATCTCTAAGAAAAGCAATAAAACTTAAACTATTTGACTATTTAAATAATTTTCCAAGCCATTCACTTCCATATTTTCCAAATCAGTGAATGAATCTGGATTTAAAATTATTATTCCTTCCTGAACAATTAGAAGACATACACTAAAATAAATAAATAAATAAACACAAATTCAGGAGTATAAGATTGAATGCTATTTTTTTTATTTAAACTTGTCATGCATTATTTGTGTGTGTGTGTGTGTGTGTGTTTGTGTGTGTGTTTCAAAATGTACTGAATCTTTTGGGACCAAATAAGTTAACTGAATGCATAAGATGTCTCCCCAAGTTGTAAGTATACTCCAAATCAACTTTTCTCAAGCCTAGAATTGCATAACAAACTTGAGTAGATATCTGATATCTGTAATCTGTCAATAAATACAGCAGGAATAAATCTTGTACTTAGTGAAAGAACTTAATGGTTACCAGAGAAAAGAGGGAGAGGGAAGAGAATATTGGGGAAGGAGAAAGTGGGGTTTTGGCACTGGTGGTTTGGTGGAGGTTGAGTGGAACATGTGCACATAAGGAAGAGCAAAAATGTAAATAAATAATAATAATAAAGTAGCAACTGTAACTGACACAAGCCCAAACACAATTTAACCTGATAGGGTTACATACCTTGATACTTTTAAGCTATGTGAATTCTGCAAATAACCTAGCATTTCTATATCTCAGTTTTTCATCTGTAAAACAAGGATTAAATAAATAGCACCTGCTTCATTAGTGATTACAAAGATAAAACAAGTGTTCATATGTAAAATGTTAAGCAAGGGTTTAGTTTTGTCATTTCTATTCATGAATAATATTAAAATGATAAAATATAGAGTGAAAACATGAATGAAATTATATTTCTTAAATTTTACAAACACTAATATTTTATGAATCATATATTATTGTAAACATCTGAAACTATTTCCATTTTCTCTTCTTTGTCAGTATTAAATGATAGCACAGACATTCTAAAAACCATGGTTATTTTCATGAAATACATATACTTTTATATATATCTCATATTGAGTAGATGTATAATATAAAAACCTTTAATTATGATGCTATTGTAGAAAACAATGGAAAACTACAGTTTGAATTTACTGTTTCAAATATTCTCATGTTTCAAATTTTCCTATCTCAAAACAATTTTTTTATTTTTAATTTTTATATTTATTTTCTTGCACTATTTTTCATTGTGCACAGTATCTCATTGGTCCTCTATACTACAGGTGTAGTCCCTGTAGTTCCACCACCACCACAGCATCCCTGATTCATCACCATATTCCCTTGTGCTCTTCACTCCCCATTTTGAACCTTATCCCTGCCCCTATTTTAAGAGAAAACAATTTTAATAAACAATTTCTTAAAATATTTTAAGAAATGAATTGTAAAGTTAATGTGCATGTCAATCAAAGTAGCATTTGCAATTTTGCAAATCTTACTCTTGCCATCTCAATGATATCCTGAAATAAAACAAATGATCACACTAATCTTTGAAGTTTATTGTCACAAAAACAAGAAGGATAATTTATGCACTTAGCAGTATTTAAACATAAGTCATCTATAAAAAGTTAGCTTTGAGATCACATACTAATATATCAAGATTACTGTATATTATTTTCTAAATTGATTTGATGTATCTTTTTCCTGTAATATTTAAACATTATCTTCCTCCCAAGCAAATACCAAATTCTGTAGTGAAATCAGATAAAATTGGTACATTATTCTTTCACCATAGCATCTTTCCAGATAAAATCTATAAATCTAAATGAATTGATACTTCTAACTATCTTTATACAGATTTTTACATGATTTTCACAGTCAAGAAAAACAGTATTATTTAACATTGATATATATAGTGTAATTATTAAGAGGAAACAATTAAAATAATAAGAAACAGTGTAAGACAACCAATTGAGTTCCACAAGGTATTAAATATGTTTGAAATTCTTTTTGATTTTGTCAGTCACTGAGGCTCTGGTTTCTGATCCTCTCTTTGTTGAAGTCATATTTATAAGCTCTTTTCCACTATCAACTACTAAACTAAAATCTTCTGAAACAAGGAGGTATGATAATTTATCTACCTACCTATATAATTTTATAATTATAATTACAAATGTACTTTCACAATTCATTTCCTTTATTACTTGTTTTTTCCATCGTCCATTTTCTAATAAAACTTGTGTTATCATTTTCTTTTTCCTGAAAACCTCTAAAATTATTAATCAGACTCAGGTCAAATAATACTTGCTGACTACAACTTCCCCTATTTATCAAAGAAAAATAATCTTATCATCTATGATCCTGAAACACCCAAATGATATCTTTTTGCTTACTATGCTATACTATAATATCTCTCTGCAGCTATCCTCTCTAATAGTTCCTTCTTTTCCTAGTTCCTTATCAGTGTTGTAAAATACAAGTTCTTTTAAGTTGGGTCATCATAGCATTTTAGTTTTTATTACCAGGATTCAGAAGTGTTTATGATAACTATAAGACATTGAACAAACCCAGGTAAAATGAAATACTAAGAAATCCTGAGAAGTTTTCATTTCATTTTTCATTCAATAGGAGTTAACTATTCCACAAAAGGAGACTATACTAATCAATTAACCTTACTTGCATACTTCTTATTTATCATTATCTCAAAAATTAGTGAATTGCATTACCTGTAATTACCCAGAGAGAAAATAATCCTGCTTAGAGGTGCCCTGTTGATTATGAATTCTGTATTCTAAAGAATCATTATTCACATGTGGTATTTTTAGAAAATGCAAAAATATTCTGAAATTTTCATATTACCTCACATCACAGGATTTTTTTTTTCCTACTCACTTCATCAATAGCTTTACCAGAAGAAACAATTCCCTTCTGTTTAGTACTTTCAGTTAATTAAGTTCTGAATGTGTGTAAAGAATAAAATTCCAAACACTATCAATGACTTTCAAACATTTTTTCCCATTAAATACATAATATGCTTATTCATCTTGCACATTTAGGCAGTCCCAGGCATTTGCAGAAACAGATGTTCCTGGAGTATATGAGCAGACAGACAACAATGTTATGCTTATTTCATATATGGAGCCCTACTTCCTAAGCTAGTACTTAAATCAGCATCACAGAATGTTTCAGTGATTTATATAGTCCTTCATGTCACTAAACCAGGAATTGCTTCTCAAAAGCAGCCAGCCATATAACAGACCTAGAGGTTCAGAAAAGCTACCAATGGATTTGCCAAAGAACCAGATGCTGTCTTTGGAAGAAAATCTCCCAGCTTGGCATCAGGAGCTCAGAATGTCATCCAAATAATTCCTCCACACTTTGGAAGACAATATTTTCAAACAACCTAAGCACACAAAACCCCAATTTAATAGCACTAAAACTAAAGTATAATTAGTCTCTGGGGACTAGATTAAGGTGAACATAGTACACCTTAAAAATTGCCTTTTTTAAATTTAAATTTGAAAAATAGCAAGAATGTTTTACAAGGAGTATAAAGGAGATTACAATAGGGGTATGTGTTCAGTAAAATGAAATATGTGTTAATAACAACCTTCACATCATGTTTAGTTACTTTACAAGATTGTTACAATTGTAGGGAAAAACAAAATCTACTCAAAAGTAGATTTACTGGGTTACTCTGAACAAACCTGGGATGTGTGTTTTTTTTTTATGTTTTGTATTATTTGTTTTATGATTATTATTTTAAAAATCTAATAAGAGTAAAACCAGTTTACTAAAGAAATTGGAACTGTAAAAAGAATGACTGGCACAAAAGAATATGCGGGACTGAGTTGAGTGAGGTTTATATTTACTTTGAATACAAATTATTTTGGTAGCAGTTAAATATTTCCAGGCAAAATATTTTTCCTGAACTTAGACAATCAGTAATATTGACATGATATTTCTCATCCTGTTCAGTGTTGAGAACGTCTGATAAATATTTTAACATTGCACACTCAAGAAATATTTATTAATTTGTATTCATTAAAATACTAACTGGAACACATACTCATGAAATATGAACATAACATCTGTATTTATCTGTATATGTAAATGTATTTAAACACACATTTTACTTTAATGATAATAAGCTGGATTTCATATCATCGCATCAAAAGAATTGCATCAGTGTTCAGGGTTTGTTGCAAATTTTGGAATGCATTTCCTGTCTCCAAAAGTTATATGGTTTTTCAAATAATGGTGACATAAATCCTTTCAAATATAGTCGCCTGGCACTTGGCTATTCAATTAATAGTTTATGAATTAATTAATCTCCTAGTACTGAAAAAATTGATTTCTAGTCATTTGTTTTTGAAGCAATGTGAAAAGGATCATCTAGAGACACAGATAATTGATTAGAGATGATCTTTGTGAAGGTAATTTCTTACTTCTGCAAGGATATTTTAGAAGATTTTGTTTAGGGAAACTTTCATTAAGTGGGGGCAAATATCTGTGGACAGTTCACTCTAGGGAACAAAAATAAAAGTTTCACAGTATCAGGACTTTTCACTAGTTTATGAGAAGTAGATTTCCTCAGCAGATCACCATATCCCAATACACAGATATGATCACATCAAACAGTAAAGTCAACAGACCTAACAGACGCTTCCAAACATCAAACTAAGAAAGTAGCCAAGAACTTTGTACACAATGTTAATGTTAATGCTAAAAAATGTATTTCATACCTTGGCATCTATGTTTTTTATCTGTCAAATATTGCCTTTGTGTGGCTCAGCTGCTAGCTCTGTAAAGGGACAGAAAGTGAGGTGAATGTGGGAAAACACTGAGTTGTACTGATTCTTTTCTGTAAAAATCTGCCAGAGTTTGTTAATTTTATAATCTATCTTGTTAAATAAAGGGGAACAGAGGTATTTCATAATTTATATTGCATATAAATTAGAGGATTTTGGTATTGAAGGCAAATTCTGATTTTTGCAGAATATATAAACAAATCAATTCAAAGATGAACATTTCTGATATCATTAAAATACACTCAGAAATACTAATTACAACCAGCTTTCAAAGAGCAATAAATGGGGAAAAAGAACATCACATTTAAACACTTGAAACTTGTTCTTCAAAAATAATTATAAACATGTTTCTAAAAATTCTTATAAAGTATGTATGATTTATATACTTAGAGCAAAAAATTATTTAATGTAATTTAAGTAGCTTACTTTTTTTTACTAATATAATGATATTTACTTCATTTTCAATTATTTTTCAAATCCCACTACTTCTAATGTCACCTTTCTTGGATTTAATGCTCCTTACTCATTGCCAGAGCCATCATGTCATCCCTCTTCTTAATAAAAAAACAATAAACAATGAATAAACACTCTTTCAGAAGTAATAATTTTACATTAATATAACACAGAAGCAACTCATTCTTAATTATGGTAATTTATAACCGGAGGGTTATAAAGTGGACAAAACTATTAACAGGAATCAAAATGAACCAGACATATTCTTCCTCCTCTAAGCAATGATCATCTGCACAGAAGTAAATTGTCATCATGGTTGATATAAAAATGACATTTTAGAAGTTAACACATGTGAATATTAGCCATCATATATAGTGTCCTATTCTTTTAACTTCTTCACTTTGTTTACATTTTGTCTTCATGCATTACTAGAATAGAAAATCAAAATAAGGCAGCCAGACTGAGCATGAGAAGAAGAGGATACATGAGTAAAATAATTATATTTGATTTAGCACTTTGCAGCAGACACTAACCTAAGTGTTTTATAGATATTAATGACTGACTCTTTGGAAGAGCCTAGTGAGTTTAGTATTTTATTCACTTTTCTTTATGGTAAAATTAAATATTTTTTTGAAAAGAAAAAAAAATAGAAATGTTGAGGCAAAAAGTCTTAAAAGGAGTGAACTGTTAGACATGAGCAAACATTCTGCTGTGATTTCTTCCCCCTTCTGGAGATGTTTTGTTTGTGAGGAAAAAAAAAAATGTTAAGAAATTAGGTAAAGTGTCATACAGAGAGAGGAACAATCCCAAAATGTAGACAAAAGAGAAGCTATTGATAGGCTTACAGAACTAACATGATAAACAAATAGTAGAGAAGAGACAATTGCATAGATGGATAGAGACACAGATGGATAAACAGATGGAGACAGATGATAGATATAAAAATGATGATGATAAATAGATAAACATGAATACAAAAATCTTGATGAGAAAAAGGAGTCAGATAAAGGGCAGAGAAAGTTAATGCTGTTATATCTCCAATGACAAGTTTTCCAAATTCTGAGGCTTTTAGGATAGAAGTCTAAAAATTAACGCTTAAGGTATATGCTTGATTGTCAAATAATAAAAAAAGACACGAAAGTTCTCAACAGACTCTTAGTTGTAACCCTTAAAGACATAGCACTGAAAGAAGTGATAGACTAGAATCAAAAATCACTGCAGTGATCAACTTTGATTATCATTATGTCACCATTTATCTGATGTTTCCAATGAGGTCTGCTATAATGATTAGTAGAAACTAAACTGCATATTGAATAAGATAAAAAGTTGGCTATATATGTGTTGGCAAACACATATTCTATTGCCTTTATTTGAATGGACTTTCAAATGCCTTCATGTTACTTTATTGCCATAATTTGATAAGAATTCCAAATGTTTCACTTTTTAGACAATTTTAAGCTAATGTTTTAATAAACACTGAATTGAAAGCCATTTCATTAACATGAGTTCAGCTCAAAATTTAGAATTTACCTTATTAAAGAATTACCTTTTATTTACTTAATCCTAGGAAATATTTTAGAATACTTAGCCATGGGAATATAACACATTTAAACTGTTTTATTTATAATTTTCAGTGATTTTAAATTTATGAATGCTATCATATTAAATAGTTGTTATATAATTTAGCCATTTGATAAATCTACTTTAAAGGATACTGGTGACCTGCTCCCACATATACTAAAGATACCATATTCTAACACTGCACAATGAAACATGATGGACCTCTATACTTTCAAAGGTACTTTATCACATATGTTGACAATGATGTGCAATAAAATAGTATGGCAAACAATGACTTGGAATTCATAGATGCTTATCACTCTAAGCAGCTTTTATGACAATAGACCCCTTAGAAGTCAGTGAAAGTCATTTGAACTTCAGAACATATTTAAACAATTTACATATTTGCAATCACTTCATGAGATAGTAATCATGAGGAAAATAATTCATAAGGCAACTCTTATAAGGAATGACACTGCTTCTGCTGATGTATATATATTTTAGAAGACATAATTTTATCAGGAATGAGTGTGATAGACAAAATTCTCCATTACTTCTACATTGCATGACCAAAACTTCTCCTAACCTCTAAGACGTATCAAAATAAAGCATACATTTTCCACAGACTGCATAACCTTCTGGATATACCAGCAATTTTTCTTGTTTCTGAACATCCTATTTTTTAATTATGTTTTTAAAACTAAATTCAGTTATTCTTGATCAACTGCTGCTTCCCCAGAGGTGAGCTGGTACCATTCTATTGTATAGAAATGAATTTTCACCTCAGTGAGGACTCACACCTGGTTAGGTAGTCAGGCTAGGTTAGATAGATTTTTGCCCCAGGGAAGAGAAGAGAGTTATACCCTGCTGAATCTGTTCCCACTGTTTGAATCTGAATCTGAATCAGGGAACTAATAAGGGACAAGTGGGAATGTCCAAGAAATAACCTACTTAAATCATTGTATATAACAACAAAATGATTTAAGCAGGTTATTCCTTGGACATTACCACTAATGTGTGTGTGTGTGTGTGTGTATGTATATGTATATGTATGTATATATATATGTGTGTGTATATATATATATATGTATATATAAATGTGAATGTGGATAATGTGAATTTGGAGGGCCTGGCTCTGGCCTTGTCTTGACTAAACAAGGGGCAGGATAGGATACATCCACCAGTTCTATATATAAAACAAGTTTATCTTTCCTTCTCTCTGTGCATTGTAAGTTAACAATGCAACAGCTTATGTGTAACTTTATAGATATAAACCCTGTTGAAGTGCAAAGGGAAGTCAACACATATCTGTCTACTGTCTTAGACATTGGCACATAATCAAACAAGCATCAGACAAACTGATAAGAAAAAAAGAAAAAAAGATGTTTAGTAATAATATGAATACATGTCAGCTAAGAAAAAAGATATTGGGAGTGGGGACAGAGAGAAAGGCAGAGGTCAGTTATGGGCAGTGAACCCAGAAAGGCACAGTAAACAAGGGTATGACTGCCATAAAGATTAAAGTTCTTCCTTTTCCACTGAAAAAGAATGAAGAAATTAGATCTTTGGTACAGTGAGGGAGATGCCCTTAAATAGGTCACTCTTCCTTTCACATACAAATTTCTTTCCCAAAAGGGCAACTCCGCCTAGCCTTCAGAGTCCTTCCTATAAAATAGACATTTTTGCCTAAAAGACATATTTAGAGAATGGCATATTTTTGCTGCCCTACACACTTGTGAGTTCTACCTGCTTTTTCTACATGAAATAAAACAAATACAGTCTAAGGTAAGGAAAAGATTTACTTGAAGTGATTCTAACTAAAATGGGAGGGAGTTTAGTCTCATAAGGAAGAAAGGCTATTGCAACAGGGAAAACCCTCCTATGATGAGATATGCAATCATCTTAAAGGTCAGGATAAAACAGAGTATTCTTTTATATGGAGCATAAACAAGACTAAAAGAACTAAGGTCAGACAATTGATTAGCAGGTATTTTTCTTTATGTCAAGAAGAGGTCAAGAAGGACAGATTGCTGCACATTCTTTTCTTGTTCCAACTGAGCAAGTTCAAGGTCAAAGTAGAAGAAACTGAAGAAATACATTCTAACAAAAATTTGGTCAAGTTATATCAGAAGATTTTTTTTTTCTGATGACTAAGTGAAGACAAACAGTTGAGATAATAATATATAAGAAAAGAATGTTAGCTTGTAAGGCCTGAGCTGGCAACATCACAGGTAAACAAATGGTAGGACAAGGGACATCCATTAGTCTTCATTAAGTACATGGAAAATGGTGCATGGAGCAATCATTTGCCTTACAACGATTTCCTCTCTCACAATACATTCCTGAGAAAAGATGCCACTTTCCAAAAACTTTCAAGGCCTTTTCTGGAGAGTTGAACAAGACTTATAGTTCTCTTCTATTCCCACATGACACTTTGATATACACTATCATTTAAACAATTATCATCTTGCATTGTGGGATTTTTAACAAATTGTAAGCAACTTAATGTCAGAAGCTCAATCCCCTTCTTTATATCTGTAGCCTAAGAGAATTGTCACTACATAACTTAAAATCAAATAGTATGTTTATTATTTTAAAAAAGATGCATATAAGCCTTTCTTCAAACAGTCAAAATTTTAGGCCATCCAATACAAATGCATGTTTTATACCAGAAAATTACCAGAAATAGATATTTTAGGCCTTCCCCAAATATAACATTTTATAATGTAAAAACCAAAATAATATTCTAATTATGTTCAACCAAATCATTTCTTCTCACTTCACCATAGTTCACTTACATGAAAATGGAGAATGGGGACAGAGAATGTCCACTTTTACAACAAAATACAACACTTTAATCTGAGGGTTTTTTGTTTTGTTTTGCTTTTTTTGTTGTTGTTGTTTTTATTCTGTGCTAACTTCTATTTTTCATCCTTCACAATTTTATTGAATGCTACTTTAACGTTAGGGTGTTCATATGCTCGAGTCATATTTGTTCTTTTATTCATTCATTTATTTTTTTATTGGGGCAACATGATGACAAATTTGATTGAGTTTCAGAGGTACTGGACTCTGCCCACTTTTGTTGGATTGGAATATTTATTTTTAGAGCTTGGGTATCAGCCCCTTGTCAGGTGTGCAAATATGTCTCCCATACAGTAGGCTGCCTTTTTGTTTTAGTGATAGTTTCTTTCATTGTGCAGAAGCATTTCATTTTGATGTAGTGCCAAGGATGGTTTCGCATCCAAAACTAATTCACAATAGAAAAATATCTTCTACATATCACATTTGTCATATATTGATGTTGGGTATGCATGGCCAATATGATATTTGAATTTCCTTCTAGGCTTTTGATAATAAATGTAAAATATGAATATAAAATTAGGCAAATTTCATAGCATAAGTATTTCCTTTATACAGTTTGGAACTGGTTTAACATATGTTCATAGTAAGACCTTAGGAATGAATAAAACAGCATTTGATATAATGGATGTTGTTACTAGGATATATTGGATCTATACATAATACACAAGTATTATTTATAGCAAATTTCTTTTTTTATAGCAAATTTTAAGTATTTTAGTAAGATTGTTATTTTATAGGGGAAACTTGAAACCAATATTTAAGCTTTAAATGATAGTAATATTAGAATAAGAAAGGTTTACTTTATCAATTTCTAATGTTCAGTATAATTTCATGTAGCACAGGTATGTACTTTTTATGGAAATGGAATTATCCTGTTTCTAACTCCATCACCTGTTAGCTATGCATCATCTCATTTTGTAAATAAAAATACACCTTAAAATATGAAAAAGATAAAATATGTGCATAATAAATAATAAGTTATTTAGGAAGATGCATTGTATTTTCAGAAACAATAACAATTTGATATTATAAAGTGATATAATCTTTATAATAGGAAAAGAAAACTTGTCAAAATTACTACAAAATTTCATACTTGCAGTGCCATTTATTTTGTAATTACTTTCAACACAGATTGGCCAGTATTATCCCATAAGATCAAATTTAAAACCACAGGTGTATTAAAATACTAGCTATAAACTTTCTTTAAAAATAGCAATGTATGTGATATATACAAAAGATAAGAATAAATCAAAAAAGTAAACTATCCATCCTATTACATATTCAGCATGCATTTATTGTGAGCTCTCCATATTCTGAGTACTATTGTGGACAGCAGGCCTAAAGTTGAATAATGCAGAGAATTATGCACAGGAGTTGTTATGGTAACATAAAATAAATATGCTATCCTACTGAGAGGTCAGAGAAAAGTACACAGAAACAGTTTTTTTTCTTTTTTGTACTCAGTTATGAAGTACTATAAGGAAACAGTTATATAGAGATAGGATACAAAACTATTCAGAGTAAAGAGAACAGAATATACAAAAAGTTGATCATATGAACTATCCTGAAGTAGGTTAGGAATTCTGCAGATTGCAATCACTGAGGTGCAGTGGAGAGGAACAGGGCAAAATATAAGTAAGGACCAAAATGTGGTAAACATTGATTGCTAAGGTAAGGTATTCCAAATTTATTCCTAATTTTTTTTAGGGCATTTTAAGCACAAGAATCTCATGTCCAGATTAATAGTTTAGGAAAACCATATGACATTGTCTAGAAGATAGACTTGAGAGAATAAATTGGAACTAGGGAGATAATAATGGAAGCTATTACAATAATATGCCTGAGATATAATATGCACAATGAATAACTGCTATCCATGAGAAGAAAAAGGGGTAAGGGCCACCCCTGGTGGCACAGCAGTGGAGGGCTGGGTTGCGAAGCTGCCCGCAGCCTCTGCAGCACTGGTTTGATCGCAGGCCACTGGGCGAGGGTCCCACATGGCACGCAGACCTCTCCTGCCGCCCGCCTCTCCTCTCAGCAGTGTATTTTGTCAGTCTGCCTGTTCTGTTCCCCCCTCTGGTTCTGGTGAATTCTCTCACCATCCCACACTTCTGACTGTGCCCAGTGCTTGTATAAATAAATAAATCTTTAAAAAAAGGGGGGGGGGTAAGAAGGAGGGAGGTTATAGAAGATATTAAATTAGAAGAAACTATTGTACTTGACTGGTTAGGGGATGTATGAGTAAGAGAGAAATTATATTCAGATTGGCTTATATTTTTCCAAAGTTGCTCATGGAGCAACTGGAGCTATTATTCACAAGGGCACAGAACAAAGAAAGGTAAATAGGACTTGGGAAACATGCTTTTGAAATGGAAACACTTGAGTGCTATCCAGATAAAAATTACTCTTGGTCATACATATATCTACTATGTACTCAGTAGAGTTGATGGGTGATGGTAGATGGTAGATGCTACTCTACTAGGTAGAGTGATGGGTTGCATATTAATTCATTTTGAATTTAAGATGTAAAAAATACACATTCATGGTAACATTATTTTTTATTGAGGTAACATTGGTTTATAACCCTGTGCTTTAGAGGGATTGCTACCATTTTTAGATAAACACTGCTTGAAACAAAATTTCAAGCATTTAAAAATTTTCAAATAAATGAATTTCATTGACATTGCCCATGAGGGAGAACAGAAACAAATAAAGGTCAAATTTTAGACTAAAAGACGTTAACACAAACTAAAGAATTTTAACCCAGTCATTATAATTAGCAGCACTAAACATGCACATTTCCAATTAAATTTGGGGAAATGAGAGGTAATTATTACCTTTCATATGACCTAGAAAACCATAATTATTTTGAATCAAAAGATCCATGGGGTATAATTTACCCATTATGCTGGTCAGTTGGTGCTTGAACTAAGCACTGAAAATATATCTGAAAAAAAAGTTACTTCTTTGATGCTTCTAAATCCCAGTTATGGATGCTACTTGGAAAATTGGAAAAAATGCCTAATGCTATTAACATTTTTGGAGAAGAAAAGAAGCCAGTGACTCAATTGACTTCAGTCAGTAAGTTTATAAATAACTTAAATATTTGTGGCTTAAATAATAAGTACAGATATATTTCATTTAATAAAAGAGTGATAATTAGGCAACTTCTCAGTATCTTGACTTTTGTGCTCAGATTTATCGTCCTGAAATTAAGATGTCACACATTCAAGTTGTATAATCCCAAAGACATGAAGGACAGCTTTCTTCTCTTCTTTCTAACAGGTCCCTCCCTTTATATCAAATAAGATAAAACATTTTTTTTGAAACTCCCACAGATCATCATCCTGTGCTATTTTCCAGACTTGTTTCACACACGTACGATTGAACTCATTTCTATCAAAGAGGAGTAGGCTTTGCATTAGGGATGGTACTGGCTTTCACTTAGAACATCAAACATGAACAAATCCTATCTCTGTTATTAAAGAAACAGGTAGAAATGATTAGTTGGCAACTCAATGTGTTTACTACAAAATCCTATATTGAGAACCTCCCCTGGTGGCGCAGCAATTGAGAGCTGGGCTGCGAAGCTGCCTGCAGCCTCTGCAGTGACGGTTCAATCCCTGGCCACCAGTAAGCGTCCCACATGGGGCGCAGACCTCTCCTGCCACCCGCTGCTCCCCTCAGCAGTGTGTTTTGTCAGTCTGCCTGTTCTGTTCCCCGCTCTGGCTCTGGTGAATTCTCTCACCCTCCCGCTCTTCTGACTGTACCCAGTGCTTGGATGAATAAATAAATAAATAAATAAATAAATAAATAAATAAATAAATATTTAAAAAAAATCCTATATTGAATTATTTTTTAGATGTGGATACTGATAACTACAAAATATTGCTTGGACAAAGTTTTTGCTAATACACTAGAAATTCCTAAAGGGAATAACTTCATTTCCATGGTTTTAGCTTTTCCAGAAACTAGCATAAGTGCTAGCTCATAAGAGGTATACTAAGAACGTTTTGATAGATTAAGTGAATCTATTCCTCAATTTCCTTTTCAGTGAAGTATGAATATTTTTCATAAACTTTCATTTTCTACTCTGTGTACTAACAACAAAACACCCAGAAAATCTTCACTGAAAATAATCAGCTGATTGCAAACATACCACTGTCAAACCTCAATATCTTTAAGCTGAACATCTACTGTTAAAAAAAATATATATTTCTTCCTCTTATTAGATAAAATAATAGGTACTGAATTTACTCTTTTATGAGAAGTACTAAAAGGTTAGAAATTCTATGAAAAATAGTAAGTTTTAAAGATACTGAACATTATGCCGCAAAGGAAAATGATCAAGAGATGAACCGCAAATTAAGTGGCCTTTATTATTGATTCAAATAACTGAGAAATATCTCTGATACCTTAATATTTTGGGGTTTTGTTCAATTTTTCACTTCTCTACATATTCAGAAAGAACTCCACAGACTGACAGTTTTATAATTCCTTCGTAGATATCTTCAGTTTTCTTTCCCTTCTCCACTTTGACATTTAACGATATAACTTTTCTCATCTCTCTAGATGAGACTCCAGAAATAAACCCATATTTAGGTGAACAATTGATCTAAGGGGAAAAAACACCAAGAGTATACACAGGGGTAAAGAAAGACTTTTCAATAAAAAGTGTTGGGAAAACTGAATTTGGGTAACGACATGCAAAAGAATAAAACTGGACCATTATCTTGTGTCATATACAAAAATTAATTTAAATGCATTACAGACACATAGAAGAAAACATAAGCAAAAACATTTCACAGCATTGGCTTCTGTAACATCACTGGAATTTGTTTCCAACAACAGGAGAAACAAAAAAGAATATAAACAAGTGGGCTACATCAAACTAAAAAGTTTCTGCAGAGTAGAAAAAAAAAAAATCATTATTATCTCACTGAATGGGGGCCTTCCTGGTGGCTCAGGATGTTGAGCGCAGCGCTGTGAAGTTATCCCCAGCCTCAGCACAGGTTCAATCCCAGCCGGCTGATGAGGGTCCCACATGGCACAGCAGAACTCTCCTGTCTTGCCCGCTGCTCCCCTCAGCAGTGTATTTCATCAGTCTGCCTGTTCTGTTCCCTGCTCTGTCTCTGGTGAATTCTCTCACCCTCCTGCACATCTGCCTGTGCCCCAGTTGTTGTATACATGAATAAATAAATTAACAAAAATTAAAAAAATTAATTCCCTTAAAAAAATATTACTGAATGGAAGAAATTATCTGTCAATGAACTGATATCCAAGCATTACAAAATACTCATTCAAATCAACAATAAGAAAACAATTCAATCCAAAATATGGGCAGAAGAGGTAACTAGGCACTTCACAGAAGACATACAGATGGCCAAAAGGCATATGATAAAAAGCTCATCATCACTTTTGGGGGGTGGGGGAGATGAAAATCAAAAGTACAGTGAGAAAATATTCCACACCAGTGAGAATAGTCCACATCAAATATATATAAGTGTTGCTAACAAGTACTAGCAAGAATGTGAACAAAAAATAACCCTCATACACTACTAGTAGGAATGTAGACTAGTCCAGTCTGTATGGAAAACATGTGGAGGTTTCTCACAAGGTTAAAAATAGATGACCCAGCAATTCCTTCCCTAGGCATCTACTACTACTACAAAAAAAAAAAAAAAAAAAACACTAATTCAAAGAGAAATAAAAGCTCTCTTGTGTTCATTGCACTATTTTATGATAGTCACGCTATGGAAATAACCTAATTGCCCCAGAACTGATGAGTGTATTAGGAAGATGTGGCATATGTACACGATAGATTATTCAGCTACTAAAAATAAATGAATCTTGTCATTCATGGCAACATGGAGAGAACTGGAAATTATGCTATGCAAAACACATCAGAAGGGAAAAAAAAAAAAGACAAATACCAGATGATTTCACTCAAATCTGGAACATGAGAAACAAAAAACAGTATCATATAAAGTCAAACCAACCCAATGACAAACCCTAGAAATCTGACTATAAAACTGAGGCTGGCAAACATGGAGAAAAAGAGAGTAAGAAAGTGTGGAAAATATTTAATGGACTATTGTGGAGGATTCTGTGTGCCTTGGTGGTGGGTATGATGTGCTAATGTACTCTGAAAGGGTGTGATCCTATGCTTCTGAATCATACAGGGTGTTGCAAACAATTGTTACCTCGATAAAAATACATAGAGTAGAATGGATGTTATAAGAGCTAGTAAACTCGTTAAGATTAAGAAAAAAATAATTAAGTAGCAATATGCAAATATATGACTATTGCCAATGACAAGAATATTATTAAAACTATAAAACAGTCAGTAATATGAATTGTGTCCAATAATTTAGTCAATAAAATTATCATACATCCAAATAAATTCAATAAATTTTCAAAGTAAGATAATAAATTGAACTTATATATACTTCCAAAATTCTGAAGCATTTTGGACTTAGCTAATATTTGATTACTCAAATTAGATATTATAAGAAATAATTAATTTTTACCAAGCTATATTGAAGAGTATATTTAACAGGATTCAAAGTACAGCATCAACCATCACAATATAAATTAAGCTTCAAAAATGTCACATCATTAAAAAGAGACTTATGTAATTAAATGTTATTTCTAATAGATATTAAAATTAGTAAAAAACAAAGAATTATGTCTAACATACTCTGGAGTAAATTTTCCTCATCATTCAAGTACAAGGCATTGAAGAAAAGTTTAGTAATACATGTTATCACTTTCTTACCTATCACTTTCTTACCTAATTTACATTTATTTCATATTCACTCCTAACTGGGTTATCTTATCTTACAATCCTCCCAAACCATTATTTTTTTCTCTTTCTTCCATTACAGAAGAAATACAAGTTAGTCTGAGATGGGTGTATTTCTGTAAAATATAATGTTTTTTATATTTTGAACTGAAGTTTATAACATACATTTTATTAGTTTCACCTTAATGATGAAAATACTTTCAAACTAAAACTAAATCAGCAAATCATTTTAAATACATTACTTTTACTTTGCTTCTAACTTTGAGATTTTATTACCTATTCACACTCACAATGAACAAATATTATTGAATTTGGAAGTGATTAGAATTTCTTCAAATTCTGGTAGGAAATATAATTGTTCTCATTTCTAGTTAAGATTTGAATATAATAATAATATTTACAAATTAAACCAGTAGTTTTTTTAGATACAAAAAAAATTGTATTTTAGTTTTCTGTTGAATGAATAGCCAATTTGAATTTTTAAAATTCAATGCTGTATATAAAAATAAGTTATTTTTATAATTATATATATGCATATAAATATATATACAATACTATAAAGAAAAAACATTTACTTTTGGTAAGCATAACAACATAAGGAAAGTGATATGAAAATACTTATAAATAAAACTTGCAGAAATTAGGAATGTTCTTTTATAAATCTCATGGTAACATAACTCATTTCATTTTAATGGGAACATAACAATTTAATTTATTTTAATGAAATGTTAGAGAATAAATTAAGCAAAATCAGACTCATAATGAGTGAATTTAGGAGGGAACATGTACAACATTGTGATGAATTTCTAAATGCTTGGAAAGTAATTATTGAAATTACTGGATAATAGATCTAAATTTCAATACAAAAACTAGAGATATTACAAAGAACAAAAACAACTTCTGAAAGTTTGCTCATTAATCACCCAAAATACGTCATTCAGTATCAACAGAACGTTGCTTCCACATTATGTGTGTCCTCCTTTCTCTCCCAATCTAAGCTCAACCTCTTTTCCTCAGATGCAGGTATTCTGTTCCATCAATCTCCTACTTGCTGATTGTCAGAGTCTGACAGACTAGATATAAACCAATGCACTTCAATTACCAAAAAAACAAAAACAAACAAACAAACAAAAAAAAAACAACCTACATTGATTTCAGATTATTTAACACATTATAAAATGCATGAACATAACAGGCACAACACAATAACAGCAGAAGCATTTGTCCAGCTCATTCTGTTCTGCTTGTAGAATTAATGTGTACTGTCTCTTCCACCAAACATCACAAAGCTTATTTATTATCTTACTCAGTAGAACAACAAAATATGTGAAGAATAAAGATGAATTCAAATGTTGAAGCAAAAAAATCAGTGCCTTTGAGAATTGAAAATACTGCTAACAATTATTTTGAAGAATTATGAAAAGAGGGAGAATAGATTAGCTTGGCTAGCAGATATTTCTTCTTATACTATGTTCACCATATGAATTCAAACAAACACAAAAATTCTAAAATTAGTAATCTATATATAAAAATCTGTATAGTATATATTATCTGATATATTTGCTGAAGCATTATAAAGGAGACTATAGATGTGCCACAGGTCATCATTCAAAATTGTTTAGGCATAAGTAACTAATGAGGCAGCAAATATTTTAAGTAATTCAGATGATTCACAAAGGTAAAGATCACAAATCTTTTCTTTTTTTTTTTTTTAAAGATTTATTTATTTATTTATACAAGCACTGGGTACAGTCAGAAGCGCAGGAGGGTGAGAGAATTCACCAGAGCCAGAGCGGGAGGAGAGCAGGCAGAAGGACCGAAGGACACTGCTGAGGGGAGCAGCGGGTGGCAGGAGAGGTCTGCGCGCCATGCGGGACCCTCCTCCAGTGGCCGGGTAGCAGCCGGGGATCGAACCGGCGCTGCAGAGGGTGCGGGCAGCTTCGCAACCCAGCGCTCAACCGCTGCGCCACCAGGGGAGGCCCTACAAATCTTTTCAATTGTGTTTCTTTAGCTCTGGTCATCATGTACACTATACAGTGAACATACAGTGACAACTCTATAAATACATGAATGAGTGAATTTTCTAAACCACTGGGTCAGGACCCAATGTAAGGAAGTGAAGTGATGAGATGAAATGATTTATTAGCATAGCTATAGGCAAATGCAAGAATTTTTACTTTATTGCTAAAATATAAAGAATTTTTGTATTTTTATATATACACACTGACCAAAATACCTCTTACTTTTCAGTCAAACAAATACCTCTTATTTTTTTACCATTCACTTGCTTATGAACATACTGATGTTTATTTTATTTAAAAACTTCTCAATTAAAAAAAATCTGCACAATCACCAATGAATGTTAAATAAAAACTTTTAAAGGTATTTATCAATTACTACCTTCACCCCAAAAATTTTATCTATATATTCTATCCCTCTATTCCCTTTGTAGGAAATATTATTTTACACATTTATTAAATATTATTGTTCAACAATATTTAATCTAAACTTCTCTCTTTCCATACATTGTTTTATCTAGTACATTTCCAAAGATTCAACAATGATATATATTTTGATATCTTCCAAATACTAACCTTCTTCCTAAAACAGCTTCTTTAACTTTGGACAAATATCATTATACCAAGACAGAAATATGTGTAAAACTTTTATACATGTATAAAACATGTGTAAAACTTTACATAAGTAAATCTGAGATTGAATATTTTGGAAAAAGCAGTTTTCATTTATTTGATTCTCCTTTTAGAAAAATTAAATATTCATGTCTAATTTGTTACTTCTTACACTTCAAATTAAACAGTAAAGTCTTATAAAAACTTCATTATGACTCTTATTGTAACTACCTGCCAATTACCAGCAGCACTTAGCTGTTAAATCCTTACATCATCTTCTGGTGCTTGGACTGATCCTATAATTTCCACCTAAATCATAGTTACTGACTGATCTTCAAAGGGAAATTTTGTAATCTGCCAAAGACAATATGAGTGTTAGCAAGCTAGTATCTTTTAGAGAAATTAAAAATAGTAGCACTGTGCAAATTTAAACCTTCTTCAAGTGACAAAACTAATACTGAAACTTTAATCAGAAAAATATGATTTCCTGGAATAATAACTAGGAATATATATATGGCTAAGAAACAGGCATTAAAACAAAACAAATAATATATGATAAATATTTTAAGTTTTGCTGATCAGGAAGTATAACAGAGTATGTCAGTACAGACACGTCTCAAGATTTGTAGTAGTCATATTTAGTGTTTACATTTAGTCTATATTTAGTGTTTACAAACACTGAATTAGCAAACACTGAACCATTGTATCTAATGGAAATACACGGTATCAATCATTTAATACATAAGCATGTTTTCTGTATAAAGACACCGTATTTGCTATATATTTTTGATTCACTATCATTGAACTCATAGTCAACATCATTATAATTCATGAATAAAGAGATCTTATCTAAAACACATTTTTTTTTTCTATAAAGCACATTCTAACCTACTTGCACTTTGGAACACTAAACAACACATTAGCACTACTCTTGGGGCCATTTTAAATAGCAGAATCACCAAGAAAATGCATAAAAATGTAAAAAAAAGACATAAATTGACATCAGAAAACTTGTTTACAGTCTGAAAGCTGAAACAAGAAAGCATGGCCTTGCTTAGCAGCAGCTGGGAACACACTCATGGAACTACTCAAATCTGCATCTTTGTATAGGTGCACATATGCTAAATAGCAGTTATAGAGACTTGAGATTGATTTTGCAGTTACAAATGCACAGTAGTAAATAGTGAATATGAAAATACAGAATCCATGAAAAATGAGGATCAACCATACTAATTTAACAGCATTTAAAATATAAAAATAATTATTAGTACGCAGGTTTTGCAAAAACTATCTGTATTCTGTATTTGGTTGGATGTGTATCACTTCGATGTCTATGGTCCGACTGAACAGAATTTGTAGTCAGATAAGTACACACCTGTCTGCAACACAAAATAACTTATGTCTTTATTTATTCAAATTCTTCCAAAAGATTTCCAGCATTTTTATAATGAAATACAAACTTTATAATGTGCCCCACAAATTACCTACACATCTTCAGATTTAAGCCACTTGCTCACACTAATCCTGTCAAACCAAAAATCTCTCTCTCTCTCTCTCTCTCTCTCTCTCTCTCTTTCTCTCTTTTTCTCTCTCTTTCTCTGTGCTTTACAACATAAGTGTGTGTGTGATTTATAATATAAGTTTCAGGTATGCTGCAATTGGACTTTTAGGGTGAGCTTAATATATTATAGTATAGACTGACTCTCTTGGTATTCTTCGTGTATATCACACTTGAATCTAGCCCAAACTCTGTGCATGCTTTGTCTAGGGTATGGAATAATTGTATTTCAGATCTTTGCAAGTTTCCTTATGAGAAAAGTCTGTTCTCTAAAATGGCTACTACACTACTTTCTCTTGGTTTTATGTTGAATTTTCTTTTGTATCATTTACAGTACAGTAAAAATTCACTTCTTGTTTATTGCTTTCATCTACTGTTTCCCTATTGTACTTGTTCAATATATATCTAGACATCTTAGCACTTAGTAGACAAATTTCTCAATTAATGGATGTCAAAAGATTATACTCTGCTATTATGCCATTCTACTTATTGCATAGTGAGAACAATTATACAAATTATGAGAAATAGAAAGTGCTCCATTTTTATTGACCTTTATCCAGATATTTCTTTTTGCATTTTATATCCCTCCTAGAATTATATAGTAAATGCTCGATTTCTATAAACATTCAAAGCAATTCTGTGTGAATTAGTCTCTGCAGCAGTAAGCTAAATAAACTGATTTCTGTCTGATCATTTGTTATTTTCTGTTGACCACTGTCTATTGTCAGTGACATTATCAAGTTACATAGTGTCTTTTAGATTATATTTTCATTTCTCCATGAAATATTAATATTCTTCATCTTTCAACTTTTAATGATCAGAATTTAATGGCATCTACTACCGTGCTACAAAATTGCATTCCACAGAGATTTAGCATTAACATTGTGATAGAATAGAAATGTGGAATTGCAGTCCATATCCCAGAAATACCAAATCAGAATCTCATTTTTATATAATCCCAGAATGATTTATATCCTTATTAAATTTGAGAAGCATTGAAAGTAGACTCAGTAGATGACCTATTAATCTGAAAACTAATAGCATGTCTCTTAAGTGTTTTCTGAATCCAATTGGAGAGCTGAGTAAAAATTTTGAAGTGGCTATTATTATAGAAATATCAGGGTGTACTACTCTTTGATAATTCTGGAGGACCACAAGACAAGTCCTTTCCAGAGAAGTAAAAAAAAAAAAAAAGAGAGAGAGAGAGAGATCATGATCTCTTACAATCTGAGTTCAGGCTTGAAGAAGAGAATGAAAATAATGTTAATAGACATTTGCTACATGATAAAGATGCTAGTCTACTTAAAGGCAGGAGTCAGATAATATTCAGATTTTATTCCCAATAATAAATATTTATTGACTGAATCAATAAATGAATAGGGGGATATATTTTGTACTTAATGCTTTTCTCTACCATTAAATCTTTGCTATGCCACTACCAAAAATGTGAAGAAATAACTCCATTATCAATACACATCACATATGTGGGATGAAAAATAATTTTCTTTATCCACAAATAATTCCTTGACTTCCAGGATAATTAATTTCTTATATGAAATGTTATTTCCTCAAAGTTAGTATGATAAAATAAAACTTTAGAATATTGGTCAATTGCAATATAAATATTAATCTGTAGCCTTTGTTGGCCTAACCAGCTCCAAGTTGTAGTTTTACTAGTGCCTTTGAACTTATAATGGATGATGGAAAACATACATAATTTAATATTTTATTATACAACCTAGACTTGCATAAAACAGGAAAATAAAACACTGCCAAATTAAGGTGAGATGGACATATCTACACTATCTACTTATGATGTCCTAAATTTTTCAACTGTAGACTTGTTGTAATTTTTAAAATCTCTCAGTATCTCAGAAAATCTCATTTGTTTTTTTCCCATCAGTTGCTTTGATCTTTTAAGATAATTTTTATTAAGATAACATTGGTTTACAACACTGTATATGATTCATACACAGAGGTTCCCGCCTCTATTTTTTTCAAGATTTATTTTTATTTATTTATGCATATAAGAACTGAAATCTAGGCCAGAGGTGCTGGGGGTAAGAGGATTTACCAGAGACATAGTGGGGAGCAGAACAGGCACTAAAGAGCACTGCTGAGGGGAGCAGCAGGCAAGACAGGAGAGGTCTGCTGGGCCACGTGGGTCAGTTCTTGGCTGGGGATCGAACTCATGCCATAGTGATAGCTTGACAGTGCTAAGACTCTAATCCCTATGCCACCAGGGAGCCAGGCTCCCACCTCCTTAGATGACTACTACTACACCACATCCCCCATGGAGGCAACCATTGCCTTCTCCACAGTTCTGAGACATGTGTATCACAACTATTACTCATTTTAATTTAAATAAATAAAATTCCTCTTTTTATTTGTCTTACAAAATTATTTGCAGTATAAAAAAGATTTTTATACTATATATATTGTCAACTATATATGTCTGCTGTCAACTATATATATATATATGTCTGTATATAATACACACACACATATATTAATTCAATAGAAAATAGTGGAGGCTATGAAAAGAATAGCTGCATTTGTTACTGAAATATCTCTCTATTAAAATACACAGTATCTCAATAATTTCATTACAACATTGCTTTAAAATTGGATTCAATGTCTCCTTAACATATTGAGTATACTGGCTACCTAAAGCATCTAAAATTAGGAAAAACTGCCTTTAAGAATTACAATAATATACTGATTTACAGTGACTTCATGTTTGTGAATTAACTTCAGCATATAAATACTTTGTGAAATAAATTGAACTGATTTTAATAAATTTTATGTGGCAAAGTTTAACTACTTGTCCGCATATAACAGAGTTCCAGGCATGTTTTAAAAATCTTTCTATGTCAAATATAACAATGAACAGGAGTCAAAGTTACTTACTTCATTAATCATATTAAATCACTTTAGCAAATGAGAACTAACTCGTTCACTTAGAAATGCATACTTGTACTACATTTGGGGAAAAAAAATCTCAACCTATAAGCAATAATCCTCACCAATATTTCAAAATCAATACTTATTAGAGAAAAGGGCTTATAACAACTAGAATGTCACCATTTTTATTGGGTTTTCCTTGCACTATAATCAGGCCTGCAAGTAACAACTTCGGCTTCAGACCATATTTGAGGAGAGATTTTGATATATACTCATGTCAAATATAGGGTTGCAGTTTATATTTTTCATCTAGAAAATAAATTGCTATTTCAGAAATTGCTTTCTTTCCCCTAATACGTCTATTGCTTCTCTTCTACTTTAAATTAGAGTTATCTAGATTTATGGATGCCATCACAAATGCTTTACCTGTAATAAGTTATAACATAAAATGTATAATGGTATTAATAGTATAATCAGATATTATAAAGTCTTAAAAGCATATGTGCGGCTTTGTAATATTTTATGTGTTTTCTTTTATCTAATTGATTCATTTACTTTTCATATCAATGAGTGTATTTTGAATGATTAAGGCATGTTTTCTCTATTTCCTGAGACTTACATATGCATAACAAGCATATTTTATTACCAGTTGACATTTAAAACACAATTTTGTCTATTTTTTTTTTCTGCTTAGGGAAATTGTTAGTTAATATAACAATTTTTTTCAATCTCAACCTTACTGAGTTTCATTGCATATATACAGAAACTGTCAAAAATGAAAGTAAGAAAAATAGCACTCAGCAGATTGTAGGAGAAATGGTGAGAAATGAGTTTGGGGATGAGATTAAATATTTTTAAATACTATTGGTTTAAAAATTATTAATCCTTGGGCCTCCCTGGTGACACAAGGGGTTAATATGCAACCTATGAAGCTATCCTCAGCCTCTGAAGCATGAGTTCAATCCCTGGCCAGCCAGGGAGCAAGCCACATGGCGCAGTAGACCTTTCCTGACTCACCCACTGCTCCCCTCCGCAGTGTATTTCACTCAATCTGCCTGTTCTGCTCCCCACTCTGTCTCTGGTGAATCTTCTCACCTCCCCCCCATACCTTTGGCCTGTACCCTAGTTCTTGTATGAATAAATAAATATTAAAAAAAAGTATTAATCCTTGGCATCTTAATTATGTGATTCTCAAAATAGTTTAAAGTTTCAATTATAGACGGATTATATCAACTCTGCTGAAATTATTCTATATTTCAACCATGGCTTTCAAGTAAAAATGAGTAAATATATTTAAAAAAAAAGCATGTATATGCAATTACTCATCTTTAAGAAATAAAATCTAAGGTATTGGAAAATGGAAGCTTTAATTGCATTTATCGATTATAGAGTGAGAAAAACATGAAAAACTTTTGGTGTTAATAACAGAAGCTATAAATAACAGGTAATATTGAATTGACTTACTTGAAAAATGAAGATATTAATAGTTTTATATACAGGATTGTTCAAAATTTTTATAAATTTTATACAGAAAATAGATTGGATTGGCAATCTGTATATTGACTACCAGGTTGGGAACTGGGGGATCTGAAATGTGAATTAAGAAAAATCAAAGTTAGATTTCACTGGAAACAAAATAAACCATTAGATGACATAATGAAAAGGCAGTATTCTTATTATCCTAGAGATCCATACAAGCTTTTAAAACTCTAAGATTTGTTCTCAAAAAGGTGGCTTATTGCAGAAAGGTCACAGAGCTTTGTTCTTGGCAATATGAACATATAGAATTTTTTTTTCATTTAGTGTCATAAAAGAAAAAAAAAACACCAGCTACTTTTGTTTTTATTCCATTTACTTGTCTTCATAGAAAAACTATATTTTTTCTACTTTAATACATGACAATTGATAAAATTTTCTCTCATTAAAGTTAGCAGGATAGGGTTTCCCCTGCACCATGTTGGTTTCTCCCAAGCTGGCCAGGAGAGAACCCACGCTACAGAGGCCGTGGACAGCTTCACAGTGTGGTGCTCAAGCGCCTGCACCACCAGGGAGGCCCTATATTGTTACTTTATTATTGGAATTCTGTAAACACCTAGTCTCTTATCTGAGTGCCCAGGTTAGTAAAAGTCTCTTCTACTGGTTAAATGTCTGCCTTTCCCCCAAAAGTATCATAGTTCCAGCAATAACTTACATGGAATACTCTGCTCATAGAGCCCCCAGGCCATAGCTTATCTAGAATCTGTTGCATTACTGGCCCTCCTGGAGTACTCCAGACTGGCTCTTGAGGATCCCTGCCCATCCAACAAAGGGAATCAATCTTGTACTGGTTTTCTCTGCCATTAATGAACAAAGTACTAGATTTTACTTGATCTAATTAATCAATGCTATCAGAAAAAAAAAATGAATGCTTTAAAAAAAAGAACAAAAGAAGGATTGTTTTGTTGTTTGGGGTGAACAGGAAGAAAAAGTTAAAGTAGTAACAGCAATTCCAGCCTTCTTTTTCTACAATCCTTACTGTTTCAAAGCTATGGCTGAAACATTCAGGGCTTAACTAGAGGCTCAAATGAGTTGCTTTTATTTATTTATTTTTAAACCTGACACAATATACTTTGATCATTTTAATTTCTAGTAACAAGAAAATGGAAGAAATTACAGATGTTATATTTTCAATTTTCTCATTTCCAAAGGGAGGCTTTCTTTGTTGTTGTTTTTTTTTTAAGCTCTCTTTCTTTCCTTCCTCCATTATGCCTCCTCCTTTTACCTTCTGAAGTGTTACAAATAATCAGAAAAACTGCTAAGCTCAAGTTGATGTGATGAATTATAATGATTAATTCAATTTTTACCTTTATTTCAATATCTTCTCCAATTTGGAGCACTCCAAATAATTTGCATTGCTTTTTCCTTCATATTGACAGACATAAACTTGTATTATTATAATTCTGAGAGAAGTTTCCAAAACATAAACAGACTGAACAACTGTTTTATGCCAGAAAAGTCAGAGTGGTTAAAGACAAAGAAGATTATACTTGCTATTAAGATACCTTGATAGGAGACTCAGCTCTATAATGCATTTACAAAGAAACATTCTTCCACATATGACTTAGATGAGACTCACAAACACGTTCCTCATTTTCAATAGACAAAGTTAGATACCAACTTTCCAAATTATCATCCTGTACTTCACAAATGATTAGTGGTTTGTTCCCAGTGACCAATCTGCTAAATTGACTTTATCAAACTTTAGTTGATTCTTTCCTTCCCCTTAATGGAGATTCAGATTTCTTGGAATCTCCACTTAATCTCTACTTAATGGTCCCTTCCAAGATCTGATAATTAAAGGAAAGATATCTCTATTCAACTGTCCTATCAGGACAATTTTCACCCTACTATCTGGTACCCATTACTTACCATCTTGTTTATCCCTCACTATAATAGAAAATCCTCACATGCAGTTAAAAAGGTAAGGAATATTAATATCAAATAACTCCATAAGGCCATGCAAAACTTATAGGCACCCAGTAATAAAATAATTAATTAATTAAAATTCTGGCAATTCCATCAAAGATGGCATCAGAAGAAGTATTTTGCTTTGACTTTGAGAAAATATTCTGAAAGTTACCCCACACCAACACTGCACCCAAAAGAATCCATGGCTTGTCATGAAATTGGAAAACCTCTTGGCACTCCAGAAGAGAGACTAAAAAAATTCATGCTTTGTTAAGCAAGAGGTAGTTATATCAGGAGGCTGTGATCCCAAGCTGGGGGCTACCTTGCAAACGATGGCTATGTTGTATGGCCAGTAGCCTTGGGGGAATGCTCAGAGTGTGAAGGTCCATGCCATTTACTGAGGGGAGATATATGCATAGGAGGTAGGGTGCTCCCTGTCAGCAGGGTCACCAGTGAATGGAACAGGCACAGTGCCCTAGACTCCGTACCTTATCTTCTAGATCTCAGAACTGGCAATGACCTCGTGGAGCAAATTAAGAGTACACAGTTTGCAGGTAAAGAAATGGTTTAAAAAGGGGTGTGTGTGCAATGGAAAACTACTCAGCTATAATGAAAGATGAATTCTTGCCATTTGCACAACTGGATGAAACTAGAGAATAAAATGCTATAAGTGAAATGTCGAGAGAGACAAATATATGATGGTTTCACTTATATGTAGAATATAATAAAATAAAACAAAGGATCAGTCAAAAACAAACGCTAGAAATCTGACTGTAAAATTGAGGTTATGATGTCAAATCAAAGTAATGCTAAAAATGAGTACTATAATACTATAATACAAACTAATACTAAATTGGATCAAATCAAAGCAATACTATAAGAGAGTGAGGAAGATTATGGAGAGGAGAGTGGGGCCAACCACAAGCGTGCATAACAAATATCTGAAGAGATGTGATACTGTACCCATGAATCATATATGGCATTGCAAAGCAATGCTACTTCAGCAACAATAAAACATCTGAACAAAACCGGGGCATACAGCATACGTTTGTACTCTGTTCTGAGAGCCAGTCAAGTGTGTAGTATAATTTGGATATTACTTGAGGCACAGTATTTCAGAAACTTTCTAATACTAAATTGTCAATATCAACTCATAAACCTATTATTTATTTATTTTTTAATAAAATGAACAAAGTACACAATCAAAATTACATGTGCCTTGATTTGTTTTCAGACAATTAATCCCAACCACTAACACTAAACTGTAATCACCGATTTTCTGTGACAATTTTGCATTTAAAATTGCAACCAGTGGACTACAGTGATGAACATGTAAGTGTACTAAACCTATACATATATTTTTAATGTGTAGGTTTGGTGGTTTTTTTTTTCATATTTTCACTTTTTTTTTAATTAACACCGGTTCATCTTTCTTTTTTAAAAAATAGCTAAGTAGTATTCCACTGTGTATATAGACCATATCTTCATAATCCACTCATCTGTCCTTGAATACTTAAGATGTTTCCATAACTTGGCTATTGTAAATAATGATGCAATGAATATAAAGGTGCATCTATGCCTTAAAATTAGTGTTTTTGCTTTCTCTGGGTAGTCTTTACTATAAAATTGCATTTGGTGATACTATTAAGTCACCTTTGTCTCTTCTAAAGTAGTGCCAGTTTGCTCATACTAGAGTTGTAAAACCCTAAACCTTAATTTCAGTTAGTATATAGATAGATTTTTTTTTGATTTTTCATTATGTAAATTGTTATATCCTCAAAAATGTGTCACATGTTCACTAAAAGTTAATTACAATAATAGTATATTTAATGTAAACATAGCCATTAATTGACATTCTTAAAATAAATACATAGGCATTCTAATCATTAAAAAAGATTAGTTGCTCCATATGAGAGCCTTATACTCTAAAACAGATTTATGACAAAAACTCAAAATGTCTTCGTTGATAATCATTGAAATATTGAATGTGATGAAGGAGCTCAATCAGACCATTCCAAGATACTCATAGGTCTTCTCAGATGCCAGCTTTGGCAGATTTTGAGGTGAGAACAATGAAGGTCCTAGAGGATAACAAATAGTTCTTACCTTTCACCTAATCCTTTTGCCCTACTCCTGATTGAGACAGTGATCTTTGCTCCCTCTAGGGACCTATAAGAATGCAGTTTGGGTGTGGGGGGCATCATCCAGGTGTTGGTTTATCAGTAAGCAATCCTTTCTGAGAAACTCATTTTCCTTTTCAAAGTAAAAATGAATTCCTTCCTCATCATGTGGAGTCCCCTCTCTCCCTAATTCCCTAGGCTCCATTACCTCATCTCTTTACAGAAAGAGAGGTTCAGAATTTAAACCTATTTCTCCTAGACTAAAATTGAAACCAGCATAATGATTGTAGCTCCTCCTTCTTTTCTGTCTGATGGTGTTTTGATTATTCAATCAACCTGAGAAGAATGCAGAGGGGTGGGAGAGGAAAATCTCCCTGTGCCCTGACAGTTTCAGCCATCAATTTTGATCAAGTCTTATGGATCCCAGAATGTTTTTTACATTTGTATTCACAACAGGATTTGCAAAAATCTATCAATTTGTCCATGCACATTCAGTGAAGTTTAATGATTATAACTTATAAAATAGTTTGGTATAGTACTATTTTTAATAAAATAGGTTTGATGTGTTTTATTATTCTAATTCTCCTATAGTATCTGTAAGGCCAGTCTTCAAATGTTTCATCAAAATCCATAATCTTCCCTTCATTCTTCCCATTGGAATATTTCAAATTAGTGGTAAATAAACCAAAATGAAATCTAAATGCTCTGTTATATTTATTTATGAATTTAAACTCAACTTTCACACTTTCCAGCTTCAAGTTTTCATAGAATGAGATTGAGAACATAGAAAAGACCCCAGTGGATTTGACAGACCCACAGGACAGGACTAATAAATGTACTTGCCTTAATCTCATCTTTTCTACAAAATAAACACTTTTCTCATGCTCTTTTTTAATTTGTAGGTTCTACTTAAAACACAGTGTCTCTCTTTCTAGTTAGCATACATTTGCCAGTCTATATACTGTTCTCATCAGTTTGTTTGGAAAGTGTTTTCCTATTTTAATTAAGTTTAATATTTCAATCATTCTAACAATTTCATTTCTGTGGAGGATCTATAACTCTTCCTCTGTCTAAACCTTCATTCTTTTCTTATATATATCAGGATACTGAGTAGGGCTAACTATCACATAAAGACAATAGGTCAAATTATATGAAATAACATTCTTAAATATAAAAGGGGATCAAAGTAATACTGTAAGCATTAAAAAGTTATATAATTAGTAATATATGTAATTAATTTATAACACTGCATACTCCTATATCAAACACTCCAAGAAGATAGCACAACCTTAATCAAGCTTTTGAAATATGTTCAAGATATGAAATGTGCCATAAGTACTTATATATCTCATATTTTAGGCCACTACATTGAAAAATAGTGTATGATTGTTAAATTCACATTCTTTCTAGAATAAAGCAGGGTATATATACAAAAAAAAAAACCTAAATGGACTAAGGACCCTTCAAATTATGTAGCGATAAGCTTATCTTCTTTACAATTTAAGTCAATTTATAACAGGAATGCATTACAGTGATCATAACTCCTAAGGAAAAAAAGCTAAAAAGAAAGATTGTTAGTCAAAATTAATGAAGCTTTGAGATGAGGTGTAATATGTATGACTTTGTGAATATGCACAAATAGTTTCCCTTCCCCCTTTAAAGGACTGGGATTGAGAAAACTATAATGATTTCCTTAATCTATTATACTAAGCCACTCTTAAAGTTTACCAGGTGCTAAATGGTGATCATTATTTAGTAAATACAAGATTGGTGCATTATACAAGCTAATATAGTATAATAACTTTTGAAAAAAATTACTTTGATATAATGATTATGATACTTCATAGTAATTTCTTTTGTGCCACTTTGGTAAATTGGCACCAATGAGGAATGGAGAAATAATAAGTAAAACTGTGTGGTCTTAAGGTAGGTATTTAGAAAATGAAAAAAAAAATTGGAAACAGAAAACTGACATTCATGTGCTAATAGATTTCATGAAGAAATCCTGGAATTCATATATAATCACAATACCAACAAAAAAAATTGATGGGTCAAGTGCATACATATATCTGACTTTAATATTTTACTGTTTCCTTATAGTAAAACTATGTGACTTCGTATTTATTATGATAGATATATGTAATAATCACTGCTTAACCCTTCGGTATCCCCCTATATTAATGAAATTTTGAATAATATCCAATTTAAAATGTCTAATTCATAAACATTTAATTGAATGTTTACTCCAGAAAAGTAAAAGTCAACAACATACTCTTTCCAATTTAAGATAATTTTATTATTTTTAACACACATTGCAATATTCCACATCTACATATTGTTATTATTTCCTAGTATAATTCTTGAACTAACATATCTCTATATATTGGTCATTGGATGATGAAAGGAATGTGATGTGTTTTTCAAAATCATTGTTGTGATATTTTACCAGAGGAAGTGACATATAATTTGTGTTTCTGTGGTTTCTTATGCTATTAACATAATTTGAGGGAAAAGAAAATATCTTGTGCAGAGGAGAAAAAATATTAAAGTAGAACAAATGGTTAGATAAGTATCACATATAAGACATATTTGAAATTGATCATACTATACAGTTCACTCAATCCAGTGATCATAAATTGGGTGATTTTTCTAAGCTCCTGGCTCTACAAACTACTTAGTTGACAAGCTTTAAAACTTTTTGTTTTCTGTTTATTGATTTCCAATAGAATTGCCAACAAAATTGATGAATGTGTACCTATACTAAGGAAAGATGATTTTCGTTTGTTTCCTCCTGTCCAAGGTGAGTCTAATAATAGAAATTTTTCCTCCAAAAACAAGGTCAAGGTAAAAGAGGAGGAAACAGTCTTTATACAAAATAAATTCAGTAATATGAACAATGTAACCAAATAAATTGGTGGCTGATTATGACAACAGCAAAATGAACTAAGGTCATTATTTCATTTTCATGGCAAATTCTTCTTTCATATAACTTTACAATTCATATAGGTATCTAGGAAAATCTGTATCTATATTTACCTATCAAATATGCTTATTTTAAAATTGCTTTACTAATACACCAACTATTGCACATATTAAAAAGGAAAATATTTCCTAAGGAAGTAGCTCTGAGGACCCATTAGTGTAGGAAATAACAACTTTAATCTAGCAAATTCCTATAATTCAAAATTTCATTCTGCATCACTTATAGGATTCTACCATTTCAAAATCATGTAGTGGGATAAAAAAAAAGATTGAAAGAAAAAAGTAGAACAGAAAGTTCAGAAGTATCCATCAAGTCACAAAATATTTTATTATCCTGGAAATATAGAAAAAATGTAGTCCTACCCTAAAAATCACTGAGTTTAAAAAACAAATAGAATGTTTCACTCACATTGGTTTCCCTCAAATCCCCTGAGAGTTAAATCAGATATAAATTTTATGTAAAATTCACCATTTTAATTTTCACAATAGTTTACAATCCCTTAAATTTATTTTCCGAGAAATATTTTTCAAATCTTCTATATGTCTATATAAGAAAGAAAATAATTGAAAGATAAAATTTTATGACACAAACATTTATCTAAGCAATTTGGAATCATGGAAATTTGAAGGATGCTTCAAATTAGATTAAATATACTTTAATTTTGATTAGACCACCTGCAGGAATGACTTCAGGAGTACGATAGCTGTTCAGTTGTACAGGGTTCCATATGTTGAATGGCACTGCTCTTGATTTAATGCTCTACTGTAACCTTAGAATTGTTAATAATGTTATTTCTGAAATTTTGTATTATAAGTCTCAGAGGACAAGAGAACCCGTTTAAAAGCATAGGAAATACAATGTATATCTCTCTTGCTAGTCCTTCAGTCTCCCAGGCAGCATGCCCAATGTCTCATGAGCACAGACTTGTCATCAACTCATGATGTATGTGGGTTCTCTGAGATGAAAGGTAGTTTGTTACAACTGTGATTAATTAACCAGAAGCACTTAATAGTTTTCAAGTGCAAGAAAAACTCATGTTCTAAGAAATATGAAAACTCAAAAAACAATATCAAATTATTACTTAAATTACTCCATGTACCACATAACCTCTTGAACAGAAAATAATATAGAAGAAAAGGGAAATATCGGGCAGCTCTTGTTTCCTTTTCCATTATGTCATTCCTAAATTCAGCAAGCCAAATGTAGAGTATTGGGAGGATGTGCATGTGTTAGTAAAACAGCTGACTTGGTTTTGTCAGTTTCAATTTTTCTGTTAAGAGTGAAATACTAATGCACAGATACAATACAAAATACAAACTGTTTATTTTGGTAAGTTCATACATGAGTTAAATGCTGTTATTTACAATTTAAACTGATATTGCATATCATATAGATGAATGGTAAAATTCATGGTAAATCATTTAATTATTTGTTAAAATTAGAACATTAAACAACAAATAAAACCTATCATTTCCATGTGTGAAAGAGAGATGTAAAAGAAATAAAGAAAATAAATTAGTATCTTTAACAGTATTTTATTCTGTTTTTATTTAATAAGAGGTTCCACACCTTAATTTCACATTGGATCCTGTGAACTATGTAGGGAGCACTGAACACCTGTCTAGCCTCCAATGTCAGGAGTCAAGTGGGATTTCTCATGCTGAGAACAAAAGACAAATCTTCCCTCAACCTCCATGCGTTTTTTTTTTTTTTTAATTAAAGGAGATACAAATGGGGTCTACAAGTAAGGTGTATGTTATGTCTCCAAAATGAGTCTTTATGGACACTCATAACTTTTCCTTCTTGAATGACTGCCACTCTTCCCTATGTTTCTAGTAAGATTCCCACTTTCTAACAAATTACCCAACACTCTGAACACTAAGAGTAATTTATTTTGGTCACAATTCACGTTTAATGCTTTTTAGGACTCTTTTTTTGTATCCCCAAAATTCTAATCCCTATAATTGGTCTGTAGTGTTCTTTCCTAATCCCACCTAAACTTCCCCTTAACTGGTAGAACTGTACATTGAACTATATGTTCAGTCACTGAAAATTTCAACCCTTTCTCCTATTTTTCTCTAAATATTCCATTCTATTTATTATCCTAAATTTTTGGTCTTTTTTGAGGATAATACTTTTCATGAATCACTATAAGTGGTGGCCCCTTTTGCCTCCATAATCTTTTGTACCAATAAGCCTAAAAATGTGGTAGCTTTAGACCATTCTGCATCTTCCCCACTGATCTAACACAATTATACTGGAGTTGCTACTGTCCATTTACTTTCCAGTAATTTAGTGATCTTATTCCTCTCTGTATTTTGAATATTTCACTTTCTCTAACACAATACACCTACCCTAGTTGTTGGTAACTTCGTACATGTTGTCAACAAGTGTACTAATAGACTTGTTCATCCACTCATTGTCCCCATGATCATATATTAGGCATTGTCCTTACAAGTAATTTGAATTCCTATCAATTCAAAGCATTTCACTGGAAAACACTGCTCACATACTTATTATAAAAATGCTTTCAATAATCCTGGGTCTCCACTAGGATTTATAACCAACCGATCTAATCAGCTTTTCTTTCTCAACTATCTCTTTATAAACAGTCAAAATTCCATAGTTAATTATTACTGACTCCCTTGCATAATTCTTGAACACACATGCTCCACATATAACATTAAGGAGATATTAATTCATTTCATTTTAAATCAATAAATGTATACACTCAAATAATTTTCAACACAAATTTGATTATTTAAAAACACAAATTATGCTTAGTATTTTTAAGAGTTGTAAAGAATATAAGAAGCCCTGGAAAATAAGTAGCCCTAAAAAGAATCATGCCATATCTGGTTATGAATTAATGCATTTAATCACTTTATTCAATTAATATTCAAATTATATCAATGGGAGATTTTAATAGATAAAATCAATTAAACTAAACCATATTTAAAGATAAATTATGGAGCAAGTGCACATGTTCAACGATAAGACTGCCATTTGGAATTCTTTGGTAATTTAGCAAAATTCATATATTTCACTTTCCAATTAAGTGGCATACATACAGACAAGCCCAAGGCCATGATCCCCTTAGCAGCTCATTCCTCTCAGAGCAGCAAGAAAACAGACAGGATGTTCATTCTCCTCCTGTCTCTTGTACAGACCCAAGCAGCTGCTGCTGTGACAGGCTGTCTGTCTTGTCATTTCCTTATGCATTCAGTTTCACAGCTGCAAACAGAACCTATTCTTGTAAGAATTTGCATAGAACTTCATCTTAATAAAGTAGGTCTCAAATATTTAGAGGTGTACAAATATTGATACAAAGTTTTTATATATTACTTTCCTTTCGGAGTGTTTTGTTTTTAGAAGTTAATTATTTTATATAGTAATAACATCCTGAGCAAGTTATGGAAACTTATCCATTATAAAATGTTTATAAATATTAACTGAAGAAGAGAAGCCCTCAAGGATTAGATAATATTTTTAAATATATATATTAAAAATATTGAATGTAATAAATAAGAAGAACAATTACAATCATACTGAAAGACCATTGAAAATGGCACAGGTCAAAAATTTAAAAAAAAATAATGCTTTTGATATCAGTAAGAAAAATTAAAGGTTCAGTAACTGTATTAAGGTGCTCTAACCCTCAAAAAACTATTTCTATTAGCACTTGATACAAATTTCATGTAATACACTATTAAGCCACTTGATTACAGCTGAAATCAATAATAAGTAGATACTGATCACTTCCCCCCTTTCTAGTGGTGCAATGGGAGAACAAATTTTTTCTAAACAACTTGGGGAGGAGATTTTCCATAATTTTCTTAAAAGAAAAATAAATCTTCACAAAATGCATGTGAAAGCAAAATGCTGCTATGACTATGATATGTTATTTGAATGCATTCAGGTCTGCAAACTGCATCTTTATTTGACAAGTTAAACCTGCCAAGAGTAGTGCAATCTAATCAACAGAGAGCTGGATTTCAAGTGACTGGATTTCATTATGTATTATGATAATACATAAATGTTGGTCCTAAAAATTCCCTTCTGTAAAAATTAAATAATTTTATGATGTTTTGCCATCATTTTTAAGATGATATATATATTTTTTAATTTCTTATTTTTTTAAAGATTTATTTATTCATGCATACAAGAACCAGGGCACAGGCTAGATGTGCGAGAGTGTGAGAGGATTCACCAGAGACAGAGCGGGGAACAGAACAGGCAGACTGACTGAAATACAGTGCTGAAGGGAACAGTGGGCGAGACAGGAGAGGTCTGTCACACCATGTGGTTATCTCCAAGGCTGGTTGGGATCGAACCTGTACTGCAGAGCCTGTGTACAGCTCCACAGCACTGCGCTAAACCATCTGCACCACCTCGGAGGCCCTAAAATGGTATATTTTTAATGTTATATTTTGTTCTTTATTATGCATCATTCAGTTTTAGAACTGGAAGAAAGTATCTGGGACATATTAATTCCTTTATTTTAATCTGAAGAAATCTTTTAAAACTATTCTTCATAATAAACTGTCAACTTATGGAAGTGCTAGGATTTCATTATAAAAATGAAATGCTGATAAACAAAGATATGTGCAAACACATGTGTTCTAGTCAGTGATTCAGATATTAGTTGAGACTACTTTGACATATTTAACATAGAACGTCAATGTAAAATTTAAAGTTTAAAATGCTATTTCTGTTTTGACAATTACCATCATTACTAACAGTCACAAAGAACTCACCTCTAAATATAGGTAATTTTAGTCAAAAAAAATGATAAGTTAGCCAATCATAACAGAAGAAAATTTTGGGACAGGGTCTGAGACAACTGGTTGTATCTTAAATCAAGATAAGGATATTTTTAAACTAAGAACTATATGCCCATACATATACACAGTAGAATAGTTTCAGAAATATACTACTAGTCTATTGTGTTCTATTCAATCTATGTAAATTTACAAATACATAACAAAGAATAATGAGAATCAACTCTATATATCAGCGATGCATGTGTTATATGCATATACTAGTTAACAACTCAAATTGCATAGAAATACACATATATGTAAGCATGCAAAACATATGCAAATGTGTACATATAAGTAAATAAATAATATTTGTAGTGATTTCTGATCCATTAATGACTATTATATATACATACTTTGAAAATATTAATTTATATTTCTTTTTTCATCCTGGACGCATAATAAATCACCTAAGAACTTCTTAAACAATATCAGTCCCACTTCAGAACATCAAATCAAAACCTCTAGGCTCTTGGCTACTGGTCACACCCCATGTAACTGATGCTGTATGATTATTCTATCACTACAAAGGCCAAGATCTGCTCATTCAGCAGCATCCTGCATTGCGCAGCCTGCTCCACGACTCCATTTACCAGTGTGGTGTTGCTCACACAACAATCCATTAACATATTCTTTAATTATTACTATCTCTATAAGTTACTCTCTGCAACTAACAACACAAAGATGGGAGAGATTGATGTAAGATGCCACATGTGTGGGGTATCTTATATTCCATACATCAATGAGAAGGCCTATATCAAGAAGCAAGGAAGATGTCAAATAAACAATGTAATTTTACACCTTAAAGAATAAGGACAAGAAAAAATTGAACTAAAACTCAGTAGAAGGAAGAGAATGTTAAAAATTAGGCGGAGTAAGTGAAATCAAAAAGAGTACAAAAGATTCATAAAATCAAAAGCTAATTCCTTGAAAAAATAGACAAAATAGATAAGACTGTAGCGAGACTAAGGAAAAAAAGAGGGAAATCTATTAAAAATAATTTGAAATGAGAGAAGTACCACTGACATCAAAAAATGTAATGATCATAAAAGACTACTGTGAATGTCTTTTGCCAATAAAGTGAGTAAATGGGCAAATTCTCATAAGCACACAACTTCCCAAGACTAGATCAAAAGAACAGAAAATATGAGCAGAATTTTACCTACACACAAGGAAATTGAAGCAGTAACCAAAAGTCTCCAAAAGTAAAAGGCCAGGGCTTCCCTTGAGCACCGCCCTATAAAGCTGTCCGCAGCCCCTGCAGCACAGGTTCGATCCCGGCTGGCCAGCAAGGGTCCCACATGGCGCGGCAGACCTCTCCTATCTCACCCACTGCTCCCCTCAGCAGTGTATTAGGTCAGTCTGCCTGTTCTGTTCCCCACTCTGTATCTGGTGAATCCTGTCACCCTCCTACACATCTGGCCTGTACCCCGGTTCTTGTATAAAATAAATAAATAAATCTTAAAAAAAAAAAAAGTAAAAGACCAGGCCACAATGGTTTCACTAGTGAGTTCTAGCAAACCTTCAAAGATGAACTAATATATATCTTTGTCAAACTCTTCCAAAAACTTGAGTAAGGGAGAATATTCCCAAACACTTTAAAAAGATAAAAATACTATGTTAGCAAAAGAAACAAGGACAAAAAGAGCAAAAACTACAGTAAAAGTATAATATACCATTAATACACAATGACCAAGTGGGATTTATTCAAGAGATACAAGGATGGCTCAAAATGCAAAAAATAAGTAAAATAATTCACACGTCAACAAAAGCAAAATTTAAAATCATATTATCATGTTCATGGATATTGAGGAGGTATTTGACAAGAATCAACATCTATTTATAACAAAATCTTTCAACAAAATGTGGTTAGAAGAAACAAAAATCAACAATACAGTCCATATCTAACAAAACTACAGCTAAAATTATAACCAGTGGTCTAAAAGGTAAAGTTTTTCGTCTATTATTAGGTATAGAAGATTGCCCATTGCTACCACTATTATTCAATATAGTACTAGAAGTCTTGAATAAAACAATTAGGCAAGAGAAAAATTAAAGAACACCAAATTGGAAAAGAGGACATATAATTATCACTATTTTCAAATGACATAATAATATACATAGAAAATCCAAAAGACTCCACTAAAGAACACATAAAAACAATAAATTATTACAGTGAAGTAGCAGGCAACAAAGCCAATATAAAAAAGTTTGCTGATGTCCTAGATGAAAGCAATGAACTAGGAGAGAAATAAATCAAGAAACCAATCCCATTTATAATCACATCAAGTGGAATTAAATACCCTGGAATTAACAAAGGAGGTAAAATACTGATTGATCAGATAATATTTTTTCTCCTTTTTAATTTTTCAGTAAGTTTTAATTTGGTAATATATATATGAATATAAATGCCTTCAACTATATCTTTACTGAATCATTTTTCCACCAAAGATAATGAATTAGATGACTGATCATTTGACCAGTGTCTCCAAACATCTATTAGCTTATGAGACTTGGGTTTCTCCCATCAGTTCCTACTTATTTCCCTAACTTTCTGGCTTCATTTTAAGCATCCATTAATTTTGTAGCCTTCTCATTCATCTACCACACACACACTTTGTTAAAACCCTTCACACAGTACATCATTCTTTGATCCTGCCCCCAAGCTCTTGGGACTCTTTGTAGAAAACTGCAAAACTGATCTGATTAGTGCCAAAGCATGCATTGATTCAAAGTACAAATTCGTGGGAACTTCAACCCTACTTACCAATTGTATCATTTATCTAAACTCAGAATTCTTTTAGCGCAGTATTTGCTATAAAAGGCTTTAATCTCATTCTCTTTAACCTAACTGTCCAAAGTTCAATAGGTATCAGGCTTCATAAAGAACAAAGAGTATTAAAGCAATCCTGGCAGTTTTCTTTACATCTCTAAAGTGCCCTGGATGATCTTCCTGAATGTTAAATTACCATTTATTTATTACCCATTCCTGTATTTCACACAAATTTTAAATTTATTCCTTTCATCATTAAATTCTCCCTTCCCCTCATATGTTTACCTTACGGTTTTTCATTTCCTTTATCATCAAACATTGTGAAAGAATAGTCTACGTTCACAGCAAATATTTTCTGAAATTCTGTCATGATTCAACCTATGAAAAGTAGATTAAACTCTATTAAAAAAGTATTCCTAAACAGTAATCAAGACCTGCTCTAACTAGCATTCATTTGATAATCTTGTATCAGATGCTCATGGAATTGTAATAGTATATCATTTTTATAATTTAAGTGAAACATTTTATCATTCCACATTTTATTACACATTGATTATAATCTTACATTCCTAAAACAACTCATCCTGGCAGATTTCATTTCCTTTCTCACAAAAGAAAAATGAGGTTCAAGCCCAGTCCAACTGTTCCCCAAACCAGAATGGCTTGCACTATACTGCATTGTCTCTATGTTTCTATTACCTAGTCGTTTTCAGTATGACAGCTGAAAGAAGATGGCAGAGAATTGCTTTTATTGATCCCAGCTGCAGATGTGCACCATGTGTGACACAATTTTTTTCTACTCTGCATATATCTGTGACTATCCACAAAAACACAGCAAATTTAATTTGGAGGTAGCAAATAAATTTTAGCCAGTATGTAAATTTACAAATACATAACAAAGAATAATGAGAATCAACTCTATATATCAGCGATGCATGTGTTATATGCATATACTAGTTAACAACTCAAATTGCATAGAAATACACATAGATGTAAGCATGCAAAACATATGCAAATGTGTACATATAAGTAAAAATATGTGCATTTGAAAAATGTACATTCCAAATCAGAAATCAGTAGAGCAGTCATTCTTTTCAAAACTCTCATTCTGCTCTCATTGTAAATCCCTCCTATCATCCAGGTGCTGCTTCTAACATCACAGAGTTGCCATATATCTTTGGCCATACAGGAAAAAAAATAGAGAAATCTGATAACATTCATGGTTAGGCAGATGTTATTGGAACATGCAGTGTGTCATCTCTTTTTTGCTCAGGACAGAAAATGAAACCCATTGGACCCATTGCTTATCTAACCCATGACTATCATCTTTACATGGACAGGAATCAACATCAGCTCTTGTGGTAAGGAATACACTTGTTCTGTGTATGTAGTCCACTGTGCCCTTCCTTGTAGGACCCCATAAAGTAAAATAGCTTTTCCCATCTCTTCCAGATACAGATCCATACCATACGGTTTCTGTTGAGAGATGGTGTGTTAGCAGGGGCATGGAAAATGGTTAATTTTCAGGGGAGGGTTCTCGTAAGGGCAAGCAAGCTACCACTTGTCATTTTCACCATAAGTGAATTCTTCATGGCCACAAAAACCATTTGGAATTTTTCGCCACCAAGCACGGCTAGAATGTGAAACTTAGTACAATAGTTTAGCTTCCTATTTCACTATCATGCTTCACTTTTCTCTATTACCTTTCACGAGACAGAGAAAATCGGGCCATACTTGTGGACTCTGCCTCTTAATAAATTTCCCACAGAGGCTAAGTGTCATTCTTTTCCCTAATCTCCCCATAAACAAGCACACAAATAATTTAATCCACTTTGCCTCATTTTTGGTCACTGCCCTAATTCAGCCTCACACTTTATCATATAATCCACTGAAATGATTTTCTGACTGATATTTGTCTGATTTTTCAATTCATATTTCACACTGCTGTCAGAATTATGTTTCAAAATAAATATTTAAGATTATAATGTAGTGATTTAAAAGTTTTAATAATGATTATAATCATACATCTCACATTTTTAGCACTTACAAAGTGACAGCCCATGTTTTAAGTGTCACTGAGTTTGTCATCTTCCATTTTTATGACATTATCTAAAATTTGTAGAATGGCAATAAACACAGTTTATGATGTTTTCCTATTTAAAATTTCTCCCTGACAGGGTCTCTCCTGGTGGTGCAGTGGTTGAGCGCTGGGCTACGAAGCTGTCCGCAGCTTCTGCAGCGCCGGTTTGATCCCTGGCCACCCGAGATGGTCCCACATGGCGCGACAGATCTCTCCTGCCATGCCCACTGCTCCCCTCAGCAGTGTACTTCAGTCCTTCTGCCTGCTCTGCTCCCGGCTCTGGCTCTGGTGAATTCTCTCACCATTCCGTGCTTCTGACTGTACCCAGTGCTTGTAAAAATAAATAAATAAATCTTTACTAAATAAATAAATAATTAAATAAATAGATAAAATTTCTCCCTGGCAAGTTTTGAATTTCCCACAAAATTAAATTCCAGTTACCTATATTTATTTGTTCTTCTGAGAGAATGTTACAGTCTTTGTAGCATACCTTTTGCTGTGTAAAATATACTTTTCACATGTGCTTGAAAACTACTTTTTTTTCCCAATATATTTGCAATATATCATTCTCTGAAACTTTTCATAACCCACTAGGAACCATTAGTTGCATTTTTCTCTTATGATATAAACGGGACATTGTACTTAAGGAGAAAAAAGTATACTGTTGATTTAATGGCTAATAGGATAGTTTTAATGTTCGATTCTGTCATATTGGGGGATTTTTCTCAGGTTTTTTCTTGATCCATCAATTGAACTGAGTTTCTTTCTCATTTTGTTCAATGCTCTGTGGTTACAGCTATGAACACATGAGGGAGGAGTGGGCACTTTTTGGAACTGCCAAGTTAGGAGCCAGCAGAGTCAAGTGCGTGATCTCAGTGTCCACCCTGTGGGTGTCAGTCAGTGAAGCTGGCCTAGATACAGTGGGCTAGTAGCCAAGGGAAATTCTTGGAGTCCAGGTGGGTGCCAATGCCAGTTTCTGATATCATTCCTTGTGGAGCCATTTCTCAGGCTTTATTATCCTCCTTTTTCCAGTTATATTTTCTTACTTATAGGGAGGCCAATTATTAATTCATTTCTCTTTGAAGCATAGTTGCCCCCTCACTGATGCACATCCATTGTGTTCATTCAGGAAGAGGGATCCCCAAGCTGCTGCCAATCTATCATCTTAGATCATAAAAAATGTAACTGCTTTTTTTCATTAATTCTTCAAAGGTTTATGCATGTCATACCAGGTGTCAGCGTATCATTTTTTGTGTTGCCAAATACTACATTATAGGAATAACATTTTATTCAACCATTCATCAATTAATGGATGTTTTGATTGTTTCCCTTTTCTACCTATGATGCAGAGTTATTATGAACATCCCATTACAAGGTTTTTTAAATGTGGATATATATTTATACTATTCTTTATAATATACCTGAAAGTGGAAATGCTGGGTCATATCATATTACTGTGTTTAACATTTTGAGTATCAACCACAGTTTTTCAAAAAGCAATTACAGCATCTTACAATCTCACTAACTATATATATAAGTATTCTAATTTCTCTACTTCTTCATCAACTTCTCTACTTCTTCTATTTCTCTTCATCAACTTCTCTACTTCTTCATCAACATTCTGTGTTTGTGGTTTTGTGTGGCTAACCTGGGCCCTTCATTACAGTGATAAACACATGGCCTGGCCGAGGAATCACAGAAGCTAAAAGAGGTCAGAGGAATATGGAGTAGCTAGGCCTAATTGTGCCATTGAAATGAGATAAATCACAACACGTGTCATCTACAACAGCCGATAGTAACCATATAACAAACTTTCAAGTGTAAAACAATATAACTGATGCTTCACTTTCACTGTCCAAAAATCATACAAAATATTTCTGTGAATTGATTACAAAATAGTTTTATTTTATAATGCTGAAACTAATATTAAGCATGCATATTTTTGACAAATGCTAATAGATAGATTTTAGAACTGGTGGAGATTTTATCTATTTCAGTTTTCCCATAGCTTATGTTTAACTCAAGAATCTCTGATTTAACAGATTTAATTGCTGTTAACACCTTCCTTTTATCTTTTCAGAACATGTGCTATCATACTAAATTTATGAGGTTTATAGGCTAACTAATGACATCAAGGTGCATGTGTTCAATTTTCGATTTGGTATAATTTTGCTCATAGAAATGATAATTTTTTTCAAATTTTACAGTCACTTGTTTTTGATATACCATTTGAAAATTTCATGCAATGTCAAAAAGTTATGCCCTTAATTATATTTATTATATATAATTATATACCAGTGTATCATTTTATGATATTTACATTTTATAAATTTTATAATGATATTTATAATATTTATATTTATTAAATATAATTACCAACAAATAACTGTTGGGTACAAATGGAAATCATATGTATACTATAGACAGAATTATGATGGAGTCACCATCAATTGCAAATTTTACTTTATTATGTAAAACTTACTTTACATTTTCCTAGTTTTAAGCAACATGCTCAAAAAAAGAACATACTTCAGTGTGTTTGGGTAGAAAATGTGCACTTATTTTTAATTATATCTGAGCAAAACTAACTAGCTTGTACTTTACCAAGGTCACTTTTAGGAGAAAAAAGTGTACTGCGGTAATATAGCAAAGTTATTGAAAATTCATACCTGCATGGAGTAGGGATAGCACTTTAAAACTTTACTGAAATCAAACTGAAATATTTCTTCCATTTTGATAAAAAATAATTTTCTCCCGGTAGGGAAGTTACAGGATAAATCTGTTCAATGTGCCAGGAAGGGATTCATGACCTGGCTTCTATTAACAGAAATGGGGTGTCTTGCAGCTATATCTCCATAAGTTGCACTGAAAAATACTTCTGTAAGTAAAGATTCAACCCAAGGGTTAGTTTTTACTGCAAATTATAAACTTCAAGAAACTGGGTATATAATGGAAGTGCTGACACAAACTTAAAGATAGCTGCTTGAACGGAGCAACTATAATACACAAACTCCTTTATTTCAGAAAGTGTGAGTGTTTATGTTGCCACTGGATAAAAGAATTGATGTGGAAATTACTCATGCTTGGTGAATTGCATGGTAATAAAAGAAAGTCTTGCTAAATAGAGCTTTGGGTAAAATGGAATACGGACTCAATTTTCCCTACAAAATCATTTTTACAAGTTTTATGTTTTACTATTAATGTTCTACAAATCCTGCACATCGTATCATTTGTCAGTTCCACATTTCATTTGCAACCTCTTCACAGATGAAATAATTTATATAACAATAATGAGAAAGCCCACCTTGAATTTTCAGGAAGCAAATACAATGACAGGGAAAATAGTTTTTCAGATGCCTTTATGAACATTTAACTTTAAATAGTAGTTTGACTATGTAGTTATCCATAAGACTTTCTAATGTTATTCTAAATGCCAGTTAATAACTTTTAGAGTAAAAAAAAATAACTTTTAGAAAAGCAGAAGTATATATTTTTTAATATTTTATTTTATAATTCTTACATCATTTTTCACTTTTGTACAATGTATGCATTTTCATTTTGGTTATATTCCACATACAATTGCACCCCCCAATCCGATTTTTTTTAACATAATAAATTTTATTTTTATATTCCCCCATGCAATTTCAACCCCCCCATTCTGACCCAATCCCTCCCCTCCCGCCCCCCACCCCCAAAAAGTGTCTCTGGTTCATAGTTTTTTGTTGATTTTGATTTTCACTTTCTTATAGTTATTCATTTTCCTGGTCCCTTATTTAAGTTTTCTAGATTCCTGCTATGAGTGAGACCATCCGGTATTTTTCTTTTTCTTTTTGGCTTATTTCGCTGAGCATGATCCCTTCCAGCGCCATCCATGTTGCTGCAAATTGTATGTGTTTATCTTTTTTGAATGCTGAGTAATATTCCATGGTATATATGTACCACATCTTCTTGATCCAGTCATCTAATTTTGGGCATTTGGGTTGTTTCCAAAGCTTAGCTATTGTAAATAGTGCTGCTATAAACATAGGGGTGCAAGTGTTCTTTGGAATTGATGTTTCTGTGTCCTTTGGGTAAATACCTAGGAGTGGAATTGCTGGATCATATGGAAGCTCTATGTTTAGTAGGTCCAGAAATCTCCACACAGCTCTCCATAGTGGTTGGACCAGTTTGCACTCCCACCAACAGTGTAGAAGAGTTCCTTTTTCTCCACACCCTCGCCAACATTTGTTGTTGCTAGTTTTTTTTAATATGTGCCATTCTCACTGGTGTAAGATGGTATCTCATGGTAGTTTTGATTTGCATTTCCCTAATGACAAGTGATGTTGAACATTTTTTCATATGTCTGTTGGCCATTTGCATTTCCTCTTCAGAGAAGTTTCTTTTTAGCTCTTCTGCCCATTTTTTGACTGGATTATTTTCTTTGTTGTTGTTGAGTCTCATCAGCTCTTTGCAGATTTTTGTGATCAGTCCTTTATCATTAGTGTTGTGTGCAAAAATGTTCTCCCAGTTGGCCCCACCCCGATTTTGACCCTAATCCTTCCTTTTCCCACCCCGTAGTGTGTCTCTGGTTTATAGTTGCTTGTTGATTTTGATTTTCACTTTGTATTAATTAGTCTTTTTCCTGGTCCCATATTTAGGTTTTCTAAATTCCTGCTATGAGTGAGAAACCATCTGGTATATTTCTTTTTCTTTCTTGCTTATTTCACTGAACATGATCCCTTCTAGCTCCATCCATGTTGCTGCAAACTGCATGTGTTTATCTTTTTTGATTGATGAGTAATATTCCATTGTGTATATGTACCACATCTTCTTGATCCAGTCATCTAATTTTGGGGCATTTGGGTTGTTTCTATAGCTTAGCTATTGTAAATAGTGCTGCTATAAACATAGGGATGCCGGTGCCCTTTGGAATTAATGTTAAAAGCACAAGTATGTATTTCAACAAATATCGCATATAAGACATTAAAAATTATACAACTTTGTCTCCAATAATTATATTAAGTACACAAGTAAACCTTGTTAATAAGGCTTATTTCCAGGTTTATGTGTATGTGTGTACAAAGTTTTTCACATTAGTGTTTACCACTGGAAGTGAATTATTTCCTTTTATATCATCATACATTTTTTGCACAGCCAATATGCAAGATTGAGACAATAATAATGATATAACATTTGTCTCAGGGACTTTAATGGGGAACATGAAAAAATATAAAAGAATGTGATATGGTCTTTTGTAAGTATATACATGGAATAAAACAAAGAATAACAATATTGGGGTCCTGGAAACAAAAGAGGTCACAAAGATGACGGGATATTTTTCGTGAAGCTTGAGTGATAAGTAGCAAATTAGATAGATGGAAAGAACATTTGGAGGGGGAGAAAGTGGAGAAGCTAAATGAGCAAACACCAGCACTCCATGAAATATATACATCATGAAGCATGAAAGCACATGACTATTGCTAAATATATCCATGTTTATGGCTACGCTGTTTATTTATAATACTGAGAAGAAAATTAGAAGAATACAACTGTTCTATCCTAAAAACTTCCAAGTTTTTTTAAATCATTTTGTGCATTTTTCTATATGAAATAAGAATAATGGGGAAAAAATGAAAGCAGAAAGAAAAAACAGCTAGAGGCTATCTACATTTTTAAATGATACTGAACCACAAACACATTGAGTGAAACAGAATAACATAGAAGGGGCTCAAGACCAGACATAGCCTTAATACATGGTTTCAAAGAGGACAAATAGAAGATGGACTGGGTATCTTTCTCTGAAGATTGTTTTTTATATCTCCTAAAATTACATTGAACCCTTAAGTTTTTGGAAAAAAATATGTCAAGATAATGAAATTTTAAATTGTGATAATTGTGGATTAGAATTCTCTGTTGAAATTTATTAATTTATGAGCCTGGTTTCCTTCACCAATTAACAGCTATATTAAGAAATTTTGCATTAATTAAGAGGGAAGCATATGTAAAATGCTTGACTGTTAAGAACTCATTAAATGAGGCTCTGTTTTTTATTTAATATAAACACCCACAGTGTTATCTCCTTTCCCTTTATCTTTTAAGTCCACTTGACAGTGGAGCAATTACCTTTTTGAAGTGCCTGTCCTAGATGTTGCATTGAGGGATGACAGATGGAAGCTCAGTAGCAGTCATGCAGAACATTTGCCAAATAGGACAGCCATCTGAAGAAGATGGCAGTTATAGAGTTCTTCACTGCAGGACCCAAAGACCTACTGCCATTCACTGATGACTGCAGAAAGTTCCTGGTGATTCTGTGTCCACAACAATACCAGTAGATATTAGACAATCTTTACTAAGATACTAAGAAAAGAGAGATTGACCTTCAAGTTGTGAGTTAGAATTTAATTCATATTCTCTCTCACACACACACCTCTACCCACACCCACACACACACACACCCCCACACACACACGCACACACACTCTCTCGCTCTCTCTCTCACAAATAAACACAAAATAAGGAAAACTGAGAAAGTTTAGCAGAGGAAATATTTCAGAAGAGCTATAAGGAGTGCATTCTCAACTACTTCAGAAATAAAAGTGTTCAAAAAAAAATCACAGATCATCTGTGATTTAATATTGAGATAATGCAAAACTAACAACTATCCATCCTTTACACTTGAGATCACTAATATTCTCTTTACTTTGTTTCTCCTTCTTGCTTCCCACCTCTGTCCTTCTTTCATGCCTCCTTCTTCATCTTATCTCACTTTTTCTGTTTCTCTGTTCTACCCTCTTTCAGTTTTCCTCTGCAGCAGTCTTTTAAAAAAATATGTTCTTTTTTCTCTACTTTATCTTGACTAGAAACTTTTTGTTACCCTGTCTTTGAAATTATTCTGCTACTTTCTTAGGCTGACAGGATTTCCTGTTGATCAAATACTCAGTTATTAAAACCGGTGGCTCAAGTAAATCCTAACTTCATGTCTCAAAGCTTTAATTTAATATTTGATATTTGAACTTCTTTCTGTAACAGTAGGATTCAAGTCAGGAAAGAAAATAAAAAGATCTGGGTAGCACTTTAGGATAGGAGATTCAGGATATTTATGTTTGTTTCCTTGGTTTTTTTTTTTTTTTTTTTCATTTTTGTTTGTTGCAAAAATCTAGGTGAAATCCCTACTCAAATATATAGGAATTACAATAAACCAAGGATACCTATCATATGTTGACTATTTGCTATATATTAGGCACACTGCCTACCATTTTATGGGCATAATACAATCCATATAATTATTTCATTTTTTTAAGAGCATTCATCACCACTTTTTTACAGATGATAAACATTTTTGGAGTAACTAATGTCCAATGATTATTTAGTTGTTCTAGAACCCATGCTTTTAATAACACAGTATGTAATCTACTTGAATATTGAATAAAAGCTTAAGATAGATTATGAGTCAGGGTACAATGTTTATTAATTTCCCCTTTTTGGTATAAACAATGATTTGACAGCTATATTCTTCCTTCAGAACTGAAATGTATCTTCCCTTTGCTTCAGAAAGTTATGATTACTGTCACAACTGAGATCCTTTCTTGGAAAGAGTCATTTATTAATGGGCATGGTCTCACTTAAAGTTGTGCAGATGTCAATGCGTATAGGTCCAACTGCATTTAAACACCCCTTTGCCAAAGTATAGTACAACTCTGAAGGACCATCCTAGGTCCAAATGTCCCTAAAGAATAAGCTGAAGACTCTGCTGCAACTTGATCCTTATTGAATTTACCTCTTTGCTCATTACTGTTTTCCTAACTTCCAGAAAGATGGCATTCCTATGTTACTGCACTAAAGTCCCTACATACAAATATCCACCTCAGGATCTATTCCCATGCAATCCAACTTAAAACATTTGATCCTAAAATGGTTCCTGAAGGCATATTTTAAATGGGGATTTTGTGGTTACATCACTTGCCAGCCTTCCAACTAAGCATGTAATCATTGTAAGAGGTGGATTTTCTCTATATTCCATCTGTAAGTTAAACCACCCAATATTTTTCTTTTCCCTTCTGATAGAGGAACCAAATAAGACACCAGGGGAAAAAATAATAACAATACAAAACACAACAAAACCAAACAGACAATTATAAACCAGAAGACACCCTGCAGAGGAGGATGAGGGAGAGGGATCGAGGGAGGGAGGGACGAGCACAAGGGACTGTGGTGATGGTGTACGGGTTCATTGGGGAAGGAAATTCTATGGGGACTATACCTGTTTAAAAAAAGAACAATGATGTAATATATATATATATATATATATATATATGGATTTTCGATAGTCCTTGGAATTATGTTACAATGTAATTATTAAAAGTTTCACTGGTGTTGAACTTGAAGGAGATATTCATACTTGAGAATGAACTCACCATCGCAATATTTTATGCAACTGAGGGGAAAGAAGAAAGTAATAATTATATGTACTACACAATCATAAGGATAGTGTAAGGTGCTATCTATACAAAATTAAAAGTTAAAGGCTGACTTAATGTGAAATGTGAAAAATCAAGAGGATTCCTTGGCAACTATAAAACTAATCTTTATCTCTTACAATGAGGGCCTAAGAACTATCAATACCAGACTTACACCTTAAACATGAGCAGCAGAACTCCAGAGATATTTGAATTCTCAGTCCAATCAATTCTCTTACAAAATAAGATCAGGTAAGCAATGGGGGTGCAATTGTATGGGGAATATAACCAAAATGAAAATGCATACATTGTGCAAAGATGAAAAAAGATGTAAGAATTATATAAAATCCCAGATCTTTGTGAACTTCTCTGAAGTGCTAGAGTGGCACACTCTTCCCTGCTAAAGACTAGAATGATCCTGGCCCTTGCTCCAACATTGTACAAAGTCACCTTCTCTGAAAAGATGCATGAAACTCCCTGAATCCAATTCCATTTTTCCTCCTGGCCATAAGATAAATAACATTGCAGTCAAGTTAGAGAAGTTCTGGTTCTGCTAAGGAAGTAAGGATCTAGATGCCAGGGAATAAAAAAAATAAAAGAAAACCCATGTATCAGTTGAAGCCAGAATTGCATGCATAGAAATAAAACCTGAGGATGGCAGATCAAGGAAGCCAAAATAAAAAGTTATATACAGGAGAGTATATCATTATAGGACACTCTCTTGGATATATGATTACCCTAGTGAAGAAATAGTGATCAAATTGAAGTTGAAACTTTGGAAAAAAACAATGGCCTACTCTAAGTGATGTATATATTTCAGAATAGAAAGCATGGATAGAAAGCAATTCCAGAATAGAAAGCGTAATTGTACAGAGAATTTCCATGTTAGAATATTTTACTGTAACATAAGAAATCCTATTATGAGGCTTCTTTCTGTGGGAAGACCCTGATATAGCACTTAACCTGAGTATCAAGTAATTTTTTGGTAAGATAGGCATCAGCATAGCTAAAAAGCTCAGTGCTAAATATTATTACAAGACAGGGCTGATAACAATGGATACTATTTACAGAATTAAGCTCATATAAAAGGGATAACATCTTGAAATTATTAAAGCCATATGACATCTTTTAAACTTCAGAATCCATGTTGCAGCAATTTCATAATGAAAATTAAGACCACTGTGGAAACTTGAGTAAAATAAACCAATAAATCCATTGGAACATAGACTTATTTAGCAAAAGGTAAATCAGTAGTTTCTTTTTAAAAAAGAAAAGAAAAACATTATGTACAAAATCAAAATGGATGATCAGGTAGATGAGGGAAATTGGGTCAATAAGTCATTATCTCCTACTCTGAAAAAACTGGGCCAGATTTCAACCTAAGAAAGAAGTAATTGTCCTCAAGAGGAAGGACACTTCAGCACTGAAATGAATGCTTATAGTAAAATTATCCAGATTTCCTCCAACTTGCCACTTACTAAGGTAAATTTACCCAGGGGGAAAAAAAACTGTGGGGGGAAATACTCATACATTTTGAGATTCAATGAATGCTGGGTCTAATTTAAAATAATATTTGAAGACTAAAGCATCATTATAGCCACCTTTTAAAATTAGATCCTCAATTTAATATTAACATTAGGTCTACAGTGTCCAAGGAGCCACTTGCTAGTAATTTTTTCTAATGGCAAATTAGATTTTTATAGTATAACTTAGTATTTTGAGATAATTTTCTAAAGTGTCATATTTCTACATATCTTTAGAGCAGAAATACTGGCTGTTTTTTTTTTCTGGATTATCATTTTAAGAATAATTGTAAAGTAAATAGCTTTGACTGAATGCTATATTTTGAAGCAAAGAACATACTTGTTTATTGTCCAGAATAACAACAAAAGAAGTTTCCATCCAGGGTTACACAGAGGCATGTTTATTTTCCATTATCAAAATCTTGTGTCCTTTAAACTTGACAAATCCATTATATGTTCCTTTCACCTGTATTACTCTGTAGCTCCCCTTTAGAACTTAGAGAACATGGGAAGTCACATAAAAGTACCATGCATGCTGCTTGTTTTATTTGTAATAAAGCTATTTTCCTTTAACTCAAGAGTCTTATGTCTTCTGTGGCAGGTTAACTTGTTACCTTATAAGCATCGTGAAAAATCAAGACTTCTCATAATTTTTGACAGGCAGTTGACAGAAGCTTTAGTTTATTTTCCTGTGAGAAAATAACTATAATAGTGGGGAAGATCAAAAGAAAACCTCTAAATCTATTCCGTTCTACCCTACAGGAGAAAAAAATGCAAATATATTCCATAGAAAATGGTAGAGAGTAGTACCATCCTTAAAGACAAAGATGCCAAGATGCAAAATGTTGATAACAATTAGATTGCAATGGATCTTAGGAACAAGAGTTTATTATCACAAACTCACCCAAATACTAGCTTCAATTTCAGGTACCATGACATATATGTGTTTTGCTAGATAACACTAATATATATATATATATATATATATATATATACACATATGTATATATGTGTATATATATGCATATATACACACATACACACATGTATATTACACATGTGTGTGTACACACACACATCATTGATCTAAAAAATGCATTCTTTAGTCTTAAATTATCTGAACATTTTTCATAACCACAAACTGATTTATCATGGTGGCAACATTTTGTTTATTAGAGACCAACCAATCACTTGATGGCAGGTTTATTACACTGGACCCCCTCATATCCTGAATGAATTAAAATGCACTGTACATGTCGCATGTCTTTGATGAATATTTTGGCTTGCATTTCCTGCCAACCAGGCTGACTAGTACCATTCTCACAGTGGTGGATCCTTTATACCATTGCCCCCTACCAGATAAAAAAATTACCACAGAGGTATACCAATGGACATATGAGGATGGGATCCACTATTCCTATCAAATACTGCCACCTCAGCAGTCACTGAACTGGTAAATCTGTGTAATGGCCTCTTAAAGTGTCAATACGGATGTAAGTTCAGAGTTGATGACCTAGGAGGATAAGGAACCATCCCCTAGGATATATTATACACCAGAAGCATGAACCTTTAGATACTTTTTTTTCCATAAAAAAGTATAGTACTTGTATAGTACTTGAGTTTGCAAGACTAAAGAGGGAAAATAGGTGCAGTGCTGTTTTCCATCCTTCCAGTGAGTTGCAGTACTTCCCACCCCTACAACTTAGGCACAAGAAGTCCTAAATTCTAGATAGTGGAGGTGATTTTTCTACAGGATACGATAAAAGTTCCATTGAACTTCAAGTAGTGACCAGCATTTGGTTATTCCATTTTCCTTGTGCCCAGAGAAATGCAAGTGAAGGGACTGAGTTACTGGCATGATAAACAACCCAAGTTGAGAAGCTACAGGTGAGAAGAAAATCTAGAAAGGATATCGAAAATTAAAAATATGAGTATCATTTAAAGCCCTCAGACTAACTGCAGAGGGGACAAAAGAGAGCACAAATCAACCCAACAACTGGAATACTATGCATTTCTCCAGATGAGATAAAAGGGGATCCTGGATTATCTAAAAAAAATAGGGTACTTTTACCATTAAAATCAAGTGAGCCAAAATGCTACACAAAGTGAGGATTGTGACCAGTATTGTGTACTCCCTCAAGATGGACTCATGCTCATAGCTGTAATGAGTGTTGGCTCCTCACAACTCAAAACTGGGTCTTTCTCCTAAAATTGACCTTGCCTAAAGGACAGCCTGTTTTCCAAGAATAATTGTTGCTAGGGGTGGCAAAAGCCTCCTACTGACATCAAGGTAGACAGCTTACCCCTGGAATCAGCTGACACTTTTCATCAGTTTACTTCAGCCTCTGCTCAGTTTTCTTTCCCTCACTTACTTAAATTTTTCCCCAAGTACGTACCCATAAGTCTCTTGTGTTCAAATTCATAATTTAGAATCCCCCCCAGGTAACCTCAGTTTAAAATACCCTCCAAATCAGAATCTACTATAGAATTATATACAAACGTTCATGTAGAGAGCAAGCATGACTAAAGGCAAGCCATGTACTTTATGAAATATTGTGTTGATATATATCTTTCTAATTCCTGAATGAACAGGAAAAAGAATGGTAAAATGAAGTTCATGCAAAATACTACAGAGATGGAAATTAAAAAGCATCCAAAGATTCAGAAGATAATACTAGTAAAATTATTTACAATCAAAACCACAGGAAATTTTAGAAAGTTGCTTGCTTATTACAGGGAATATTGGGTTTAAATTTGAAAGGAAAATACAATAAAGTATACAAATAAAAGACCAAAGAAATATTTTTTTCATCTCCTATGACTTGCAAAAATAATATCACTTCTATAGAAACCAGCAGCACAAAGCTGGTTATATCTCAATAATCTCATCTATTTTCAAAACTTCAGCACATTCTTACCTTCATGAATACTAAAATAGTTTATTGCCCACACCTCCACTTGAGCTTCAAACTTTGATACACAACTCTCTATATTTCTACCTGTACATCCAATAGGCATCACAATATCAATAGTGACAAAATTAATTATTTATTCATCATTACTACTGCCTCCTCATTCCTACTCAACTGCAATTCTTCTCTTCATATTTAGAATGTTTGATAACAAAATATACAACTGTTGCAAAAATGCGTATCTTGTTCTTGATTGTGGACTCTTTTCCACCTTTTTATCTTATTATTTTCCAGTTCCATTCAATTTACATTCATTATTGTTCCTCCTTCCTTATCTCATTCATACAAAAGGTTATTGGAGCCTCTTATCTATAAACTGAACTACTATGACATCATCTTTAGTTCGTTCTTGCTTTGACTTCTTTATCCACCATAAATCCTTTTTATTGCATACCACTAGCATGAGTTCTCACCTTGAAAAAAATTGTTTGATTTCAAAATTTTATATTCTCTGTTTCCATTTAACAGTACAAGTTCCTTTTATCATCTCATCCCATCTCCATTTTTCTTACCAACTTCTTCATATAGATTTATTTACTGTTCAGTTTTGAATCATACAACTATTTTTTGGTATGGCTTCAAGATTCAATTTCTCTTTTAGAAAAGTTTTTCTAATCAACTAGATATAAAATCTGTAAACTTACCAAAAATCTGTATTTCTATCTGTTTTTCTCCTTCATTCTTATAACATCGGAGCCTGTCCTACTCCATTAAACCCCAACATTGTTATGTTGCATGAATATCATCCATTCTTAAAATAATTTACTTAAATATGGACAGAAACTATAACTCTACATTATTTCAAAGTGTCTTAACTAACAGAAAGTCAGCCTTCCACAAGTGTCTGGGTATTCCTTTTTTAATCAAATTATTTTCTGACTTCAAGATACAAAATCATAGATGTTCTACTGCAATTGATGCATTTATTTTTTAAGTTAAAAGTAAACCTATGGGAAACCAAATAAGACATCTGTGGAAAAAAATAACAATACAAAGCACAACAAAACAAAAACAAACAGACAATAATTATAAACTAGAGACATCCTGCAGGGGAGGAGGAGGGAGAGGGATCAGAGGGAGGGAGGGAGGAGCACAGGGGACTGAGGTGATGGTGCACGGGTGCATTGGGGAAGGAAACTCTATGGGGACAACACCTGAGGGGGTGGGGGGAAGCAACTCTTGTTTAAAAATGAACAATGATATAAAAAAAAATTAATTAATTAAAATGATGGCATCCTGGCCTATGTCTGGTTAATGAGGGACCTACTGGGTTCTGATGATGTTATTCATTGTGACTTGCACATTGAAATCCCCTAACTGATTTGTAAATGATTGATGCATGTCTAATCATGTGATATTGAATGGAGTATTACCTAAAACTCAAACCATGCAATTTAAATAGTTTTATAAACTCCATCAGAACATGTTTGCAAGATGACTCAAGCTAATGCATTAAAAATGTTATTTCTTGGGGGCCTCCCTGGTGGTACAGGGATTAAAGTCACAGTGCTATCAAGCTATCCCCAGCCACTGCAACATGAGTTTGATCCCTGGCCTAAAGAACATGTTATATACAGAATTATAATCTGTTATGTATCTAGTGTTTTATTTTTTGTTTTCCAAGTTTATATATTTCTAAGTTTGCATTGGCCATGTTCACTGCTACTGTGTACTAATGCTTAGCACAGAACATGTGAAAAAATTTCTTCTTGCTCAATGACATTTTTGAAAGAAAAGTGAAACAGGAAAATAAATTTACTTTTACTCTAAATTTTCCATATTTAGAGTATTTAGAAAAAATATTTTCAAAAAATGTTTTGAATATTTCAAAAACATATTTTCTTACTGTTGTATATGACATAACTTTGCTTCAAAAATTGACCATTTGGGGAGGGGAATTCCTTTTTTTAAAAAAATGATTTATTTATTTATGCATACAAGAGCTGGGGTACAGGCCAGAGGTGTGGGGGGTGAGAGGATTCACCAGAGACAGAGTGGGGAACAGAACAGGCAAAATGACTGAAGTACACTGCTGAGGGGAGCAGCGGGCGAATCAGGAGAGGTCTGCTGCACCATGTGGGTAGCTCCCTGGCCCGCGGGGGATCGAACTGGTGCTGCAGTGGCTGCGGACAGCTTCATAGATTGCATCTTAACCCCTACGCCATCAGGGCGGCCCAAAATTTGACCATTTTAACTTCTGATAATGCTAATCACCTTATCTGGAATATTTAAAATGTAAAACTATAAAGAAAATGACATATATCTATATAGTGTGAAAAGTGTAGAATAATTTAGCTAAATTTAAAGTGTTTTTAAATTTGTAGAAATAGAAATGCATTATAAATATGCATTTATAGCACTTTTTTTTAAGATTTATCTGTTTATTTATACAAGAACTGAGGTACAGGCCAAATGCCCGGGAGGGTGAGAGGATTTACCAGAGACAGAGCGGGGAACAGGACAAGCAGACTGATGAGATACACTGCTGAGGGGAGCAGCAGGAGAGACAGGAGAGGTCTGCCAGCACTGTGGGTTTCTCCCTGGACAGCCGGTATGGAACCAGCACTGCAGAGGCTGCAAACAGCCTCACAGTGCTGCACTCAACTGCCTGCACCACCAGGGGAGGCCCATATAGCACTCAATGTTTTTAAATTAAAAAAAAAAAAAAAACTTTATATGTTCAGGTGGGTAGTAAGGATTAATAATACATATAGTCTTTCTTGACTTTCTAGAATTTCTCTGAGGAAAGTAAATTATATTTTCTTAATGTCGCAATGCATCCTAAGAAATTTATTTTGGAGGCAATTTCATTCACGTATTTACTAGGGATCAGAATGTCTGATTTGCATGTAGGATATCAGCACTTGCACTCATGATGCAAGGGTCTGTGTAATGGGGTTTTGTTCTGTCAACATGGTATATGACTCTGCACTTCCACAGAATATAAAAAACATTTCTCTACCATGTGCTACTATCTATCCACAAAATGAACATTCTGCATTCAGCTGTGAAAAGTTATCAATATTTAAACAAAATTGACAGGACACTTGAAAACCAACTGAACCAAGACTTATCACGGTGACGCTGAAGGTCTTCTTTACATGACATACACACCATAATAACTAGTGATCTCTACAACTTTAATGCATTTGGGTCACTCAAACAAATGGGAATGAAGTTTTGGCTTTCATGGGTAGAAATATTGCTTTAACTCAGGGAGCTTGAACCAGAAAAGAAGTTAATTGCATTCAAAAAAGAGACAGGATTATATTCTCCAATGACCTTGTGGATTTGCACAATGAGGCACAATTTTCAGAGTTCAGTACCACACAGGATATCTGAAGACTGCTCTAAGTAGTAAGTTTAAAATTATGTAAAAGTAAAATCTCACCGTTCCAATAAGCAGAAAGGTCCAGGAAAATAAAAACATCATATGAGTGACTAGGGTAGAGAAATGGATATAGGAAACGCACCAAAGGAAACAAAAACTTACATAGTGGGCATTAGTTTTTAAAAAGGAACAAAATCAACCTACAGAAAACTTTTAAGTTTAAGTAGGTAATTGAGAAGCAAGGACCAGATGCTACTAATTGACCTGACGCTTAAGATGAGCTACAAAAACCTTTCCTATTTACTTTTAACTTTTTTTTTATTCTTTTCCTTCAATCCCCTCTTTTTATTTATTAAGACAGATAAGGCTCCTGCCACTTGAAATTTTCTCATGCTCTTAACTCTCTGTTGAATTGCACCTGCAAACTTTGACTTTGATAGTTGCTTCCAGACGTACCATTCAGCAATAACTTAACTTCTTAGTTGATCAACTGGATTTTGCCTTAATCCTCCACTCCTGGCACAGTTTGTCCTTTGTTAACTGATTTCAGTTTAACAAAAACAATAAAACAAAAATAGCCCTCATCACTGTAGTGCTAGCTCCAGTTGCAGAGACCTAACTTATGTCACTCTTCCCCAACACGGGAGGTTTTTCTGCATGAAATACTGAGCACTAATTGTACAAAGCAGTACAGTTTCTATTCATTCTAGCTATAAGTTAATGTTAGTTATTAGTCTTGGCATAAATGTATTTCCAGATTGAAAATAACTGATAAACTATAGTTATCATGCTGTGCATTAAGTCTCCATAATTTATTCAGCACGTGCTTAAAATCTGTACCATTTGACCAAAATCTCCCATTTTCCCAGTCCCAGGTCCTTGCAACCACCACTCTACTCTGTTACTGTGAGATTGACTTTTTTGCATTTCCACATGTGAGAGCCTACAGTATTTGTCTTTCTTGTCTAGCTTGTTTTACTCAGCATAATTTCCTCCAGATTCATCCATGTTGTCACAATTGGCAAGATTTTCTTTTTTGTAAAGCTGAATAATAGATATCATCCAGCTGTCAAAAGAGGACAATATGCATGTGAAAAAATGCAGATAGACTTCATTAGCCCATATTCTGGTTTCCTTACTGCTTATCTTAACCTTAGGCTCTCCAATCAGTTAACATAGTAATATGTGCTTCTCTCCTTCTCTTTAATGTGCTTATCTGCTTGACCCTAACATCCTTTCCAACTGTAAGAGATAAGACCAGACATTTAATAAAAAAAATATTAAGTCTTAGGAGATAACGAAAGAGTAAAAATGAGAAAGGATAATATCCATATGGGCTACAACCTGACATATGTGGCAAATAAATGTGATGTCTTTAAACATGCCTGGACATTAGCAAAAAAATGCACAAGCCTCATCGTCCTAGTTTCATCATCCCCTCTTAAAATCCATCTCTTTGCTGGATGAATTATAGCCTTCTCTGGGAAAAGCATATACTGCTCAAAAACCAGTGTGCTTCACTACAATATGATGGATTCAACATTCAACCTAGAGAAACATCTCTGCTATACTACAGGGTAACTTTAAAATATCAGGTTTTTCTGGACACCACGTGGGAATGAATAAAACTAGGCAACTGCATAACATCATGCAAAAAATTAATTCAAAATGGATTAAAGACATGCAAGTACGATCTGAACCCATGAAATACATAGAAGAAATATAGATGATACACTCCTTAACAATAGCCTTAGAGAGGTCTTTGGGGATCTGACTCCAAAGCAGGATGGAACAAAAATAAACAAATAAATAACTACATCAAACTAAAAAGGTTTGCAGAGAAAAACTTGCTGCAAAACCAAAAGACATCCATCTACATGGAAGAAGATATTTGTGCACCATAAGTCTGATATGAGGTTAATATACAAAAAATATAAAGAACTCATAAAAATTGACAACAAAAAACAAAGAAACTGATTAAAAAATGGGCAGAGGATCTCAAGAGACTGACACTGTTCCAAAGAAGATACAAAGAAGACACAGATGGCTAACAGACATATGAATAGATGTTCATTATCTCATAATATTAGAGAAATGCAAAACAAACAGCAATGAAGTATCAACGCACCTGTAAAAATGTCCATTAACCAAAAAAAAAAAAAAAAAAAAGACAAGAAGAAGGAGAAAGAAACAAGTTTTGGAGAGAATGTAGGGAGAAGAGAAACCTACACTGTTGATTAAAATGTATATTGGTGAACCCATTAGGGAAAGCAGTGTGGGAATTTCTCAAAAAATAAAAAAATATAAGTTCCATATAATCCAGTTATCACACTTGTGGGTTTTAACCAAAAAAAATAAATAAAACAACACTACTGAAATAAATAAATGCAACCCCATGTTGTTATGACCATTATCTATGATAGCCAAAAACTGAAAGAAACCCAAATGCCCAGACTGATGAATGAGTAAAGAGTGTGTCGTGTATATACACAACACTATACATCCATTTAAAAAATAGAATATTAGGGCCTCCCCGGTGGCGCAGCGGTTGAGCACTGGGTTGCAAAGCTGCCCGCGGCTTCTGCAGCGCCAGTTCGATCCCCGGCTGCTCCCCAGCCACCAGAGGAGGGTCCCACATGGCGCGTAGACCTCTCCTGCCGCCCGCTGCTCCCCTCAGCAGTGTACTTCGGTCCTTCTGCCTGCTCTGCTCCCCGCTCTGGCTCTGGTGAATTCTCTCACCCTCCTGCGCTTCTGACTGTACCCAGTGCATGTATAAACAAAACAAACAAATAAATAAATAAATAAATAAATAAATAAATAAATAAATAAATAAATAAAAACATGCCTCTATAAAAAAAAAAATAGAATATTATACAATCATTTAAAAAAATGTAACCTTATCATTTGCAATAAAAGGGAATTTAAAGAATATTATGACTAGTAAAATAAGCCAGACAGAAAGACAAACATGTTTTTACTCACGTGTGATACACATATATACCCGATAAACACCTGAGCTAAATAAAACAAAAATAACGGGTTAGATCATAAGACCAAATAGTATTTACAAGAAAGGAAGGGAAAAAGGGTGAGGGTAAACTGAGTGGAAAGGGTAGAATGTATGAATGTATGGCAAATGACAGAATTGGACTTTTAGTGGTAAGTTGTTGTTTTTTTTTTTTTTTAATTATTTTTTTCCCCACAGCACAAACATGCACTTTTATAACCACAAAACAACCTGGTTTTTAAAACATTATAAAAACTGCATGTTAATCAGCAGGAAGTTGGGCAAGTAAGCCCAGACTACAGGGAGGCCCCTGGGCACCCATCTCCCCACTAGTAGGGGACACTCAAAAGAAGTCCTTTCTTACACTGCTATCAGTAAGCTGAAAATAAATGGACTTATTTTCTCTAAAGGAGGTAGCCAGTGAAGAAATATTAATGGGGGAGGGGGGAGGGCTTACAGATCTCAGTGGATAAACAAACAGAACTTGTGTTTTTGCAAAATCATTACTGATGGGGTGAGGGATCCCATTCTGGAGGTTGTGGTTCAGCAGGACTACCCTGGAACTGGTGAGCTTAGTGTACATTGACTTATAATGAAGCACACCTAAAATTTACATATTGCTTTAATGTAACATCTGAAATCATAAAATAGATATTTAAAAAAATAAAATACCAAGTTTTTAATACCAATATAGAAGTACTGAATAACTTAAATGTGAATGAGAGTATAATGGTCCCTATATCAGATGACACAATAAACTGTGGCCAGTGGAAAATAAAATTTTAAAATATTATTAGAAGTCAGGACTATGTGATCATATTGCCTACAAGATACATATAATTATTACCTTGATTTTTTTCCCACACATTTAAGGAATAGAAGCTAATCTTGTTAGGAATTTGAAGTGTATGGGGAATAAAACTGTTAGACTTTGCAGGGTAAAGAAAATGTCAGGTTTTTCTGCCCTCCCGCCATCAGGCTAGATGATGGATCCTTGTCCTGAATGCATGCCTGATGGCGGGCACCTGGAGTAGGGTGTGGGCATAGGTAGGTGGGATTCACCTGGGCTAAGACTGGGCTTTTAAGGGCGGCGTCACGGAGACACCAGCAGAAGCTGAGAAAGAAGCAGGAGAAGCCAAAGAGAAGCCAAGAGAGAAGCAAAGAAGCAGAAGCAGAGAATGCCAGAGAGCCCAGAGAGAGTGTGGATTTGCTGGGAGCTGGGAGGACTGCCAGCCTCCCGGCCCCCCAGCACCTCTGCCTGCCGTGTACCTGGTAATCCCAATAAAAGCCTGCAAAACCACCGAGGACGCCGATTCCTCCTTTACCTGGTCTGCATGGGATCCTAGAAAACCTGCCCCGTGTCCATTCCTGCCCCTACAGCTTGTTGTAAGACCAGTGGCCAAATAATGCAGAATCAATGAAGGGAAAATTAATTACATTTTTCAAAAATGAAAAATGCTAAAAAATAAAATTAAATGTAAACTCTGTAACAAGTTAGAATAGACACTCAAATCATCTTACTCATTTACTATTCACAAAACTATTGATGGAAAATCTTAACAGTTCTGTAGTGCCAGGAAGGGCACAAAGCTGGTTTCTTTATGATCCAAACAGGCCAGTCAGGTAAAGGAGAGTCCTGAAGCCCTCCATGGCTTTCTCAGGCTTTTATTGAGCTTTTACATGTAGTGCAGCAACCAGGTACACGGCAGGCAGGGGTGCCAGGAGGCACAGCAAGTCTTCACTCTGAGCTTCTCTGCCTTCTTTCTCCCCTTCTCTCTCCTGCCTCTTTCCTGCCTCTGCTTCTCTTCGGGAATATCTCAATACTGCTGCCATGGCCCACAGAACTAAACAATACAACTTATAACAATGTAACAAATGCAGGTGCCCCATCAGAAAGGGCAATCCTAATGGTGGGAGGGCAGAAAAGCCTGAAAATTATTTATCCTACAGTTCCTTCAAGCACACCATCATGATGATATGGTTAACATATGTAGATCGTTTCTTATTCCATGCTATCATTTGTTTATTTAGCTGATCAGTATTTAATAAGCAATTACTATGTCCTATAAAAACTTAACAATTCCCAATTAAGTCATTAGTATTGTGTTAAAAATATGAAAATAGGGTGGAGCTAATAAAGATAACGTGTTCACTTTGAATCAGTAGTGAGTGCTAGAGTTAGGACTCAAATATGTGTTTTTCATCACTTTTCTAAGTATTTTTAAATGACAGGTTCATTCTTCCTTTGTATTGAATACATTTTGCTCTAGATGTAAAATCCATGTATACCTTTGCGCATATGTGTTTTTCATGTGTGTTTTTCATCACTTTTCTAAGTATTTTTAAATGACAGGTTCATTCTTCCTTTGTATTGAATACATTTTGCTCTAGATGTAAAATCCATGTATACCTTTGCGCATATACCTTAAGAGCTTCAGTTTAAAAGAAATAGGCTGTAGAGAAGCATTACCATAAACATTAAAAACACTGTGATTAATTTTTAGAGTATATTATCAAGAATGTGCTCTATAACAAAATATTTTCATGTGAAGGTGAGTGGATCATATTTTCCCTGAATGTTAAGCATTAGTATATCAATGAAATGCAATTCACCTTGCTATCTCTCTGTCTGCATGTTAAATATTCCAAGATAAACAATACTAACAAGTGTCCATAGTTGCAGTTTTATTTTTTTGCCATTACAGAACAATAGTGTTTCAAACCTGCAAACTTTTCTTCGTGACTGATGTCACTACTATTTAGCCCTTCGAGGTTAGCATTTATTGATTTTGCTTTTACTTTGATTGGATCTTACCTACCTCGGTGCTTCAGTAAATTGAAACCTTCTGCAGTTCATGGAAGAAAGTTAAGAGCAAGGCTATGAGAAAACGTACAATGACCTCAATTTGTTTCAGACTATATTGGTAAAATCATTGTCACTGTGTTGCAGAAGTGACCTTAACTTGATTTGTGTAAATTCACTCCATGATATGCCAGACAGCTGATAGAAGATTAGCTTTAAGAATAAAAGTTAAAAGTTTTAAAATTAAAAATACCAATATGTGTAGCAATTTTATAAAAATACTATCTACCTCTCACATGCATTATCTTCCATACATCCGCCAACTTGATTTAACAATTTATATGACTCTATTGTGAAATAGGCATAATGCCCATAGTGGAGGTCGCGAACCACAACAGTTACTGTGAACTTATTCTCACAGAGTTCACAATATAGTAAAGGATGCAGCCAACTGAATTAAAAAATATGTTGTATTATAACAAATAATAAACATTATGTGAACTGTAGAAGCACAGATTCAAGGGTGACCACATAAATTGTGATGCAAACTGGGCAAGCATTGTGAAAAATGGGAGTCATTATAGGTAATTATTCTGTTACAATAAGAGCAAAGGAACTATACAGCAACTGGTGTAATGGCAGTGCTGCCTTGCAGAGGTAGAAAACTCTACAAGGAATATCTGAAATTAACCTGGGAGTAACTCAAAGAGAGGGCAGGCAAAAAAAAGAAGGAAAAGGACTTGTGAAATCTGAAGAAAAAATACATCAAAAGTTATATAGTAATAGATATAATTTAAGAAAAAATGAGACCAGTTTGTAAAGTGGAATTTGTCTTATGTCATATAATTTAATATACATGCTATACAAGAATTCACAAATAAATAAGAATGCAGATAAGAAACCTAATTTTACTGTCCATTAGAATCACATGGTAAAATTTTTGCAAAGTTAGATGCTTAGGTTGGATGCAACACTAATTAAGTAGGAATGTTTTGGGATAGAATCCAGACATTAGTGGGTTTTTTGTTTGTTTTTAAAGATTTATTTATGTATGCATATGTAGGGTAAAGAAAATGTCAGGCTTTTCTGCCCTCCCGCCATCAGGACAGATGATGGATCCTTGTCCTGAATGCATGCCTGATGGCGGGCACCTGGAATAGGGTGTGGGCATAGGTAGATGGGATTCAGCTGAGCTAAGACTGTGCTTTTAAGGGTGGCGTCACGGGGACGCCAGAAGCAGAAGAAGCCTAGAGAGAAGCAGAAAGAGAAGAAACCCGAAGCAGAAGCAGAGAACACCAGAGAGCCCAGATAGAGTGAAGATTTGCTGGGGGCTGGGAGGACTGCCAGCCTCCCAGCCCCCCAGCACCCCTGCCTGCCACGTACCCGCTGAACCCCAATAAAAACCTGCAAAACCACTGAGTACTCTGACTCCTCATTTACCCGGTCTGCATGGGATCAGAAAACCTGCCCCGTGTCCAGTTCCTGACCTTTACAGCATACAAGAACCGGGGTACTGGCCAGAAGTGCAGAGGGTGAGAGGACTCACCAGAGACAGAGTTGGGAGCAGAACAGGCAGACTGACTGAAATACATTGCTGAGGGGAGCAGCGGGCGAGACAGGAGAGGTCTGCTGTGCCATATGGGTTGCTCCCTGGCCGGAGATAGAACTTGTGCTACAGTGGCTGTGGACAGCTTCATAGGTTGCATCTTAATCCCTTGTGTCACCAAGGAGGCCCAAGACATTAGTGTTTTTAAAATCTTAGGTTATTTCAATTTACGTCCTTGTTTGGGAATGATATTGCAAATTAAATAAATATTACAATTTTATGTATTTAAGACTTCTAGATATTGATAACAATATATCTTCTATATCAGTAAAATGAAAATCAGAATAACTACATGTATAAAGATCCAATTTTTATCATTTAACATTTTCTGCATTTATGAATTTGAACAATAAAATTCAGGTGTCAAAATGTGAAGGGAAATAAAAGAGGTAGTCACAGTGACAAAAATATAGGGTCTGATATATGAAGTAAAGAATCATAACATTCTATATGAAGCTATACAGTGGAAATTTAGAATATGTAAAAAATGTAAAATAATACAAAATGAAGCATAATTTACAGAACCATTCAGTAACACAAATGAATGTCATTAATTTTATGTAACAAATTCATCAGCAATTTAAAACATCACCTTACCAAAGAAAATAACTTTTATATTTCACACTTTTGAACTTGTACCTTGCATACAAATAAAATTTAAAAGACTGCAAGAATATATATAAATACAGATATATTCTATTGCATATTCTACTTGTTCTAAAAAAAGGACTGAAGTTTTTAATCTTTAAATTTTCACTTTTATTTTCTTTAAAATTTCATATAAGATGTGACTTTAGTATCACATATCAAATCAAGTTATGTTCATCAATTGTGCCTCACTGAAAGGAATATGATTGATTTACTGTGACAAGGGCACCAAATACATCACATCAAACTTCAGTATATCAAATGCCTTTATGAAACAAAAATAAGACACCTGTTTCCATGAGTTTAGAGGAAATAAATACAAGACTTCACAATCAAAGGCAAGATCTCAATAGGTTTCATCCAAAAATTATTTCACTTACAAACAAACAGACTACAACATCTGATACACACAAAATGCAAAAAATAACAAGTGTAGAGTGGGGAGGGGGCACAATGAACTCTTGTGGAGGACTATGGATGTGTTGGGGTGGGTGTGGCTGGTAACACAAAGTTGAAGGGTTTGATCCTCTACTTCTAAATCATATATAGCATTGTAAACCAATGCCGCCTCCATAAAATAAGTAAATAATATAAAATACTCAGCACAAATGAAAACAAATGCAACAATGAGCAAGTGGGACTATGTCAAACGAAAAACCTTCTATACAATAAAAGAAAGAATCATTACAACATGACAACACCCTATTGAATGGGACAAAATATCTGCACACCAAATATCTGACAAGATGCTAATATCTAAGACCTACAAAAAACTCAAACAGTATAACAACAAAACAATCAAAAAGAAGAAGAAGATGGGCAGCAAAGCTAAATAGACGTTTCACTGAAGAAGTCAAAATGATGGCCAACAGGCATATGAATGAAAGCTCAACATCACATCATCAGCAGAATGCAAATCAAAACCACAATGAGATATTACCTAACTCTGGTGAGAGTTAGGTATATTTTAATGTCTCATTAAACTATATAGATGAAGAGTGGTGCTGGAGCGGTGCAACAGGAAACCTTGCACACTGCTGGGGAGAATGTAGACTGGCTCACTCATTATGTAACAGATATACTGGACAACCCAGCAATCCCACTCTGAATGATTTACCCGAAGAATGCAAAAGATATTAAAGTGAAAGGATATATGTTCACTGCAACACTATTTACAACAATCAAGTTATGGAAACAAGAAGACAAAGTACACATATACAATAGAATACTACTCAACTATAACAAAAATTAAGTATTGCCATTTCCAAAAGCATGGATAGAACTAGAGGGGGTTATGGCAAGTGAAATAATTTAGAAATAGACAAATACCATATGATTTTGCTCTTGTGAGGTATTAAGAGGAATAAAATAATTTATAAAACCAAAACAAAACAAATCTTAAAAATACAATTGTAAAATGGAGGTTACTAGAGAAGTTGGGAGTATGGCATAGGACCAAAGAAGGGTCTAAAGTTAAGGACTGTATGTGATTTGGTGGTAGGTGTGTTGTGGTGACACACACCTGAGGATGTGTGAACCCGGTCCCCTAACTCAGACACAGTGTTGGACACCACTGTTACCTTAATAATAAGAAGAGAAATTTGAGATAAAATGAAAATAATGAAAATAAATAATAAGTAACATATGATCCCATTATATTTTCTTTTAAGTTCACTACTAAGAAAGTTACATTGGAAAGAAAATTAACAAATATTTGCTAACATAGAACTACTCTTATTTCACGTTTTTAGCTATATTTCAAGTCTTATTTCAATATGTGCTTTACTTTATGGATACCAAAGTTAATTCTCTGTAGGAATTATATGAAAACTGAAGTGAAAAAAAATCCACATTTTCAGAGTATCACATATTTTAAATTACATTAGAAAGCTGAGGTTTTGAAAATGGCTTAACTAAGATTTTTCTGTTGAAATATAGTAATATATGTGTGTATATCTGTATATATTTCCATACATAATCTACAATTTAATACTAGACATTCACCTTTTTCTTCATGGCTTTTTTCTTAAACAGTTTATTCTAAAAACATTAGTTTGCATAGTCCCATAATTTTCACACTCCCATCGACTTTCACAGCATAGTTATATAGTCAACTAAAATGATTTTTCATTCCAACTTTCACTGTTAAAAACAAAAACTTGTAGTTTTATATGCTCTTTCCATTATAAGAAGGAATCAGAATCCAGGTTGTCAATATATATCTCATAGTAGTAGATATAGTGCTTTCTGTTTTATCAGTATACAAAGAGTTATTTTTTTAATATATATATATATATACACAGACACATACATACACATATAAAAGTCAAATTATAATGTCAAAATTCTGGCACATATGACTATGCTTCAATGATTTTTAGAAATGTAAGGAAAGGAGTAAGTGTTAAAGTATATATAATGCTAGGTTCTGATGAAGAAGTTATAAAGGTAACATGAAAAAGAAAAAAAAATGCACTTTTGTAATAATCCAAAGCTGGTACATCTATATTCTTACACTGTACTGAATAAAACTGAAGACAAAGTTTGTTAGAGCTATATTGTAGTGATGTCTTTATTTTCTCTTTTAGATCACTATAATATATTCACCCAGCTGACTTTTCATAAATTCTCTTTATAATATAACAAAAATAATAATGATAATACAGTTTTATGGAATATTTGCCTTCCAAGAAGCTCTGTGTTTATGTGCACACTGCCTCATTCATTCTAACCATGTTGCTGTGAAAAAAAGTGAGTTAGGGCATTACCTTAATCATTTGCCAAACATATAAAGGCAGAAAAGTGAAGTTAAATGACTTACAAGGTCATTTGCAAAACTGAAGTCAGAATTTCAATCTATTGAGTCTCAGCATTTTCTACTTTTTAAATAATTATTCACCCTATTTTATGTCCCCTGTTGTCATTTCTTACAAATAGAGATAAAAGGATGATAGTTAAACCAGAATTTTCAAATAAAAGTAAATATTTACTTTATATAAGTATGTTCAATACAATATTTTAAGTATACTTATGTAGAAAAAAATATTTGTTGTTTACCTTGAATTCTGTGTTTTTTTCTCCTGGAAATCTTACTTTATAACCAGAATCAAAATACTGAAATGATTAAATGATTGGATTAATCAAAAGAAGAGACAAATTGAACGGTATACATAGTGAAGTGTTCATCCTTAAAAAATACTACTAAGTAAAAAAGGTGATCCACAGAATGTGAAAAATATAATATTTGCAAAATACATGCACAATATAGGGGATTTATATACAACTATATAAAGACTTCTTCCAATCTAATTATGTACAGATATAAATTGCAATTTAAAAATGGGAGTTTTTGGGCCTCCCTGGTGGCGCAAGGGGTTAAGACGCAACCTATGAAGCAATCCGCAGCCACTGCAGCAAAAGTTCCATCCCCGGCCAGGAAGAAACCCACACGGTGCAGCAAACCTCTCCTGACTTGCCCTCTGCTCCCCTCAGCAGTGTATTTCAGTCAGTCTGCCTGTTCTGTTCCCCACTCTGTCTCTTGTGAATCCTCTCACACCCCCACACCTCTGGCCTCTACCCCAGTTCTTGTATGCAGTAATAAATAAATCTTTAAAAAATAAATAAATAAATAAAAATAGGAGTTTAGGTTCTGCAGCTGATGGCGGCACCGGACTCCACAACTCACAGAAGTGTTCCATGGCTCAGACTGGTGGCTCTACAGCATGTAACTAGACTTTGCCAGGGTTACTGTGTCAGGACCTCATACCTGTTCCACTCTGGGGCTTGTATGGCCTGTGAGGCTGTGTGGGCTCACCTTGCCTGCCTGCGCTGACTGCTTGGTCCTGCTCAAGTATTTGCTGGGCCCCCTCGTCCAGATGTTGCTCCTAGTGTGTAATAGGGTCCTATGTATTTCTTTCAGGAGTTATTGGTTTTGTTCTGCTGCAGACTAGTTGAGAATATAAGGAGGAGATTAACCTGGTATTTTCACTCAGCTGGAGCCCAGCTACCAGTGGACAGCAACAGAGAGCAGCCACCAACTACAAAACCCAAGCATGGAGTTCAGTTTCCAGGAACAGGGCTTGGTCCCCACTGATCGTGATTCAGTGAATAGTGATTCAGATATCCATATTGGAGAGATGCTTCTATGTATAAGAGTGAAGTTGAATATTGCTCAGACAACAGCGACTCGGGAGAAAATAGCTGGACACCACACATCTGACAGTGGTCTAGTATCTAAGATCATTCATGAAGAACTCACACAACTCAACAACAATAAGAAATGCAAATTAAAATCTGTTGTCCTCCTTGCTTAAAGAATTACATGATAATAAATTGTATGGATACTGTAACTAACAAAAATGGTGGTATATGTATCTCAAAGAGAGAAAACAGGAAACCCCAAACTCTGCAAATGAAATTTTTAAAAGTACAGGAGTAGTAAGAGGAAAGGAATACAAAACTGAGATTTGAGTTCTCTCAAAAAGCAAATTTCTGTTTACGTCCAATTAAGTTAATGCTTCATAAAGTAAATATAAGCACTCTTCATGGGAATAAAACAAAAAATCTGTGTAACAGAGCATTTGAAATATTCAGGAAACAATCCAAAATTATTTGACAGTGAGAACACCTGCCAGATAATCTGTCACAGAAACTCTCACTAAGATCTCCCAATTGATGAAAATAGCAGCTAAAAAATAAAGATGTTATCATAACTATTGTAACGCTGTTCAATAAAACCTATATATAAAATTACAAGGTAGACTATGAAAACAAAGAAACAGAAATTATAGAAAATAATAAAATCTATAATCTAGAAATATATATTTTCTAATGATGAACTTCTATAACATATATATGAAAGTTGCTAGAGAAAGCTTAGCAAGATGAGAGTAGATCCTAAAAGTTTTCATCTAAGAAAATATTTTCTTGTGTCTATGTAGATGAAGGATATAGGTAATCATTTTATGACATATATGTCAAATGATTGTGCTATAAATTGTAAAATTTAGACAGTGATATATGTGAATTATATCACAATAAACTATAAAATAAAGTTATATTGAAAAAATGCATATATGGTTTAAAAATGAATGATCATACAGGCATTAATTTATGATTTGTGCAGAACAAACAGAAAGTTATTGCTATCAGGCCTCCCTGGTGGTGCAAGGGGTTAAGCACCACACTAGGAAGCAGCAGCCTCTGCAGCACAAGTTCGATCCCCAGCCAGCCAGGGAGCAACCCACATGGCGCAGCAGACCTCTCCTGCCTCCACACTGCTCCTCTCAGCAGTGTATTTCAGTCAGTTTGCCTGTTCTACTCCCTACTCTGTCTCTGGTGAATTCTCTCACCCACCTCCCCCTGCATTTCTGGGCCTGTACCCCAGCTCTTCTATGCATAAATAAATCTTTAAAAAAAAAAGTTATTGCTATCTAACCAACACATCTGTGTCCTCCCTTCCTTGTACTTTCATCCCATATGGACAATTTCAAAATAACAGCAAAGATTAAATTACAGGATGATATTACTACATTACTAAAAGGTTAAGGAGATCCTTGTAAGGGGTAGGGATGAGAAGAGAGTGGGCTGCATTCTCTATGATGAAGGTCTTCAATTTTTAATTTTTTTAAAAGATTTATTTATTTATTTGTTTGTTTATTTATTTATACAAGCACTGGGTACAGTCAGAAGCGCGGGAGGGTGAGAGAATTCACCAGAGCCGGAGCGGGGAGCAGAGCAGGCAGAAGGACCGAAGTACACTGCTAAGGGGAGCAGCCTTTGGCAGGAGAGGTCTGCGCGCCTTGTGGGACCCTCGTCGGTGGCCGGGGAGCAGCCAGAATCGAACCAGCGCTGCAGAGGCTGTGGGCAGCTTCACAGCCCAGCGCTCAACCGCTGCGCCACCGGGGAGGCCCTTAATATTTTTTTAATTAAGGTAACATTGGTTTGCAACTCTGTATTTGACTCAGAAATATAGGTAGGACCCAACCTCTTCAGGTGTGAGGTATTCAAGATTTTTGAGAAAACAGCAGGAATTGGGACATTGATGTAATGGAACTGGGCAGAGGGCTGGGAAAGGATGAAGGAGATTATTCACAGATAAATTTTTGCTGTGATATATAGTATAGGTCCCTCCTCTTCATGTATGAAAAACTTTCAATAAATTACAAAAAAAAAGGGGGCCTCCCTGGTGGCGCAGCGTTTGAGTGCTGGGCCATGAAGCTGCCCGCGGCCTCTGCAGCACTGGTTCAATCCCCGGCCAACAGTGAGGGTCCCACATGGCACGCAGACCTCTTCTGCTGCGCCTACTGCTCCCCTCAGCAGTGTCCTCCATCAGTCTGGCTGTTCTGTTCCCGGCTCTGGCTCTGGTGAATTCTTTCACCCTCCCGCTCTTCTGACTGTTCCCAGTGCTTGTATAAACAAACAAATCTTAAAAAAAAAAAAAAAAAAAAAGAAAAAGAAAAAGAAAAAATGGAGAAAAGTATGAAATGGGAATAAAAATTAATGGAGCCATTATCATATGAAGACAAAAGCAAAAAATGAGTCATGTGTCTACACACCCATGAAAGTCAAAGATTTCAGCACCATCAGAAATTAGGAGAACATCTTGGAACAGATTCTTCCTTAGAAACTTTTGAGAAATCAACCTTTAAAACATCTTGACTTCAAACCTCTACCCTCCAGAACTGGTTTTGTAATCTGCCAAATTTGTGTTAATTTGCTATGGTAATCCTAAGAAACTAAATATACAGACATCCATATGATAATAAATGATATAAAATAATACATATATGATTGATTATAAATACATATATATAAATATGATTATAAAACACTGGGTGATTTAATTTTAAATCAAATCAGAAAGCTTATCTATGCATAACAACATATATGTTATCAATGAAAATATATGATTCTTCAAATACATAAATCATGGACATAAATTTCAAATATCACATGATTTGACTAACATTGTTCCTTTTAAATATGTTTACTGTAAGATATCCAAAATGCAACAAATAGGGCCTCCCCGGTGGCGCAGCGGTTGAGCGCTGGGTTGCGAAGCTGCCCGCGGCCTCTGCGGTGCCGGTTCGATCCCCGGCTGCTCCCCGGCCACCGGAGGAGGGTCCCACATGGCGCGCAGACCTCTCCTGCCGCCCGCTGCTCCCCTCAGCAGTGTACTTCGGTCCTTCTGCCTGCTCTGCTCCCTGCTCTGGCTCTGGTGAATTCTCTCACCCTCCCGCGCTTCTGACTGTGCCCAGTGCATGTATAAACAAAACAAACAAACAAACCAGCAAACAAATAAATAAAGCATGCCTCTATCAAAAAAAAAAAAAAAAAAAAAAAAAATAATAACAAAATGCAACAAATAGAAAAGTAAACATATAATATAAGTAAAAATATACATTTTCAAGAAGTGTCAGGAAAACAACTTTCAAAGATCAATTACTTTATCTGCTCCCTGAAAACATATCTATACAGTATACAAAAACAAATTTCACCAATTTCATGTCTGGAATTTGCTGAAGATGCAAACAAAATGAACAAAAAGACAAACACACCAAAATTTACATAACTTTGATAGTATCTGTCTAACTTTTCAGTGCTAAAGAAAATGTCAAGAAATACTTAACAATATTTATTCAATAATTGATTAAATAAATGAGAAAATATCAAACTCAATTATATTTGTATTAAAATTAAATATTTTCTATTCTAAGAAGAAAATGTTACCTTTATTCTAAAAACTTTATTAATGACTGTATTTTACATAAACCCTCTTCCCTCAACAAAGAGAAAACATAATTTTAAAGCCAACTTAATATTAAACCTACTGAAATTCAGATTTGTTTTCTGCCTTAATACAACCTATTCACTTATGGACTTTAAAAAAAAAATACCCATCACTTCAAACTAACACAGAAAAAACTATTTGCAGAAGCATTTTCCATTGTATTAGAAATTAATAGCTTTTTGTTTTCATAGAATATTTTATAAATAGACATGGGAGTATGGCATACTAAATAACTGGTACTTGTTTTATTTCATATATGAGAAAGATCATCTCTTAATTTATTTCTTAATACAATTCCATCATATCTTATAGACAATTATGTTAACAAATTCAATTATGTTTATACACTCTAGAACACATCTCTCTGTGTGAATATATATGCAAAGAATGTTTGTATGTATACACTATGTGTGACTGAATTGTCTTTCTGAATATCCTTTTTTCATTGGCTACACTGATTTCAATACATTGGGAGGGTAACTACCAAAATAGCTTTAGACTATTTTTAACAAATGGCTTTTCAATATTTAATACTTTATCTTCCTATTACTTTTTTCCCAAGTTATTGCTCAAAAGTAGAGAAGAGAAAAACTAGATAGCCAGTTAGATGTAAATCCATAGGCATCATGTTAAAACCTATCGTAAACATCCTGTGAGCCTGTGTTAGGTTATACACCAGGCCAACTTCAAAATGCTTATCAAACCAAGTAAGGATAACTAAAAGGTGTAACAGAGTAAACACTGTGTTAGGATAACAGGGTGCTGACAGGGTGGATGCCTTCCAGCTGAAACATTTTTCTTTCCTGGAAGATTTTGAAATGGAGAATTAAGCATTGTCTACCTCAGGGTTACTCCGTCAGAATGTATTTCTGCAGATGAGGCTGCTGATAAGACACAGAAGTGCACAGTGATAAGTCTTGCAGACTCCCAGTGCTTGCAGGCATGAGTCCTGCAGATTGAGCAGACTGGGTCAATGCTATATCCTCAGTTTGCTCTAGACAGCGACAAACAGAAAACACCATGTAGCTGTAGAACAATACTTGATGGGAAAATAAGTCAAGCATTATACTGTGGTGTCTTATGACACAATTGAGAAATGAATCCCTTAGGGGGCCTACGGAGAAATTCATAAATATGTAAAACAGTTAAGTCTTTGGAAAGTATATTACTTTTTAGGATTAGATTTAGAAATGGGGCAGGCAATAGCTTCCTGATATATAAGAACTTTCTAAGTGAAAACGAGACTTTTGATAAATAGCACATACATAATGGTAAATGGCAAAGGAAGAAATATAATCTATGACTTGGCATTTAGCCATTCTACATCCAACATTGCTCATTATCAGTTCATCCAAGTCAGACAAGTTAAGAATTTGTATTTTGTTCAATTAAAAACTATAAATGCAGGGAAGTATCTACTTACTCACATGTGGTTATTCATCTGGAGGATATTTTATGTTGAATTTTTATCCTGAACTAACTTCCCTCTGCTTCCAATAATGAGAGAACATCCTTGCCCCAGTTTATATAACAAGATTGTCCAAATAAGACAGTTTCAGCTTTAATTCAAGCAAAAAATATATCAGATATAATTTATTCTACTGCTTCAAATACATTAAATATTCAAAAAAGAAATGTAAATGGTTTTAAGTGTTTCACTTATCCCAAAAATGCACACCCCAAATCCATGCACAGATATGAGAGATTTACCCATACTTGTAAACATAATTTTCTTCTACTATACAATTCTGAAAATGATCTCTCTTGAGTGATAAAGTAACAAAACAAATGCATCTCTTCAACTACATTATATTCATCAAGTTGGGCAAAGAACTTGCAGCAGGTATCATTGTGCTTTGGAAATGAGGGTCTCAAAAAATGCTTGCTGAAGTTTTCAAGTTAACTACATAGAAGTGCTTTATATCAAATTTGAGAAAATGGTCAATAGTATTTGATAGTTTATATAAATGAACCTACTATAATGTAGTTGTTCTGTGTTGCACAATTATGTTACTACAACAGATGACAATATAATTAAACTGTAAATGCCAGAGGATTCTTTATAGATTCCTTGATATTAAACCTAGAAAATAAGCATAACATGTGGTTTCTTTTTAAAAAGATTAAGTTTATGAATACACTTTGTAATTGAGGAAAAAAATGCAAATAATGCCTAAATTTTGTTGGCAATTTATATTATTTGTTCTTCAAAAAAGATTCAAAAATATTAATTTTCTCATATTAAAATATCTAAAAATGAGCTTTATAATTCTGAAATATATAGTATAATTTAACAAGACATGTTATATACAAGGACTAAAATCAATTCATTATTAAAATATGAAAAAGTATAAATATCAATTACATAATATTAATAGGCAAGCAATAAACATTAGATTATAAATAATTTGAATATAAAGAAACTGATAAATATTAAAATGAAAATATAATTTTTCTCATCCTTGGGATTCTTTTTTTTTTTAAAGATTTATTTTTATTTATTTATACAAGCACTGGGTACAGTCAGAAGCACGGGAGGGTGAGAGAATTCACCAGAGCCAGAGCGGGGAGCAGAGCAGGCAGAAGGATTTAAGTACACTGCTGAGGGGAGCAGCAGGCGGCAGGAGAGGTCTGCGTGCCATGTGGGACCCTCCTCCGGTGGTCTGGGAGCCGCCGGGGATCGAACTGGCGCTGCAGGGTCTGCGGGCAGCTTTGCAACCCAGCGCTCAACCGCTGTGCCACCGGGGAGGCCCATCATCCTTGGGATTCTTAATAAAACTTCTTGAGGAGGGGCCTCCCTGGTGGTGCAAGGGGTTAAGACGCAACCTATGAAGCAGTCTGTAGCCACTGCAGCACGAGTTCGATCCCCAGCCAGGGAGGTGACCCACATGACACAGCAGACCTCTCCTGTCTTGCCCACTGCTCCCCTCAGCAGTGTATTTCATCAGTCTGCCTGTTCTGTTCCCCACTCTGTCTCTGGTGAATGCTCTCACTCCCCCCAACATCTCTGGCCTGTGCCCCTGCTCTTGTATGCATAAAATAAATAAATCTCAAAAAAAAAAAAAAAAAACTTCTTGAGGAATAATAGAATAATATACAATATATGTAATACAATAAGCTTACATTTCAAACATTACTCTTCTGATGCTCCCCTTCCAGGTCTCCTGTCTTTCCAAAAACATAGCAAAACTACACCTTTCTACCATCTTGCAAGTAGGAGGGATTTATCACAGTAGCAGTTAAGGTTATGGTATACTGATGGAGGATATGATCTCTTGTGCTAATAAAGGTTATTGACTAAGACATTACAGTCCATTCTTCACCATTATAACAATGAAAGCTCAGGTTCTTCTAGAAGCTTCTACTGTATGAATATGGTAGGTCTCCCTCAGATTATGTGGAGTAGAATTATCTAATAAAATGTGCTAGATTCGTAAGTATTAAAATTTTGTGTATTAAACCACTAGGATTTGGGGGTGTCTGTTACCAAAGGATAATCTAGCAAAACCTTTCTAATCCACAGATATTGAGTAATTGTGATACAACTTGTGAAGATTCAGGTAAACTATTTACTCAGACATGTATTCTTCATAGGTTGAAAAATTTAAATACAATAATATTAAAGGAGTCCAGCATTATTTGATATCACACTTTTTATCTATATAATAGTATTGTAAAACATTATTATTTCAAGTAATTAAGGAGTTGATAACTGACTCATATAATTAGTTATTCAAAATAGATAAAGCATTAAGAGAAAAAAACACAAAATAATTTAAAATTATTTCATGTGTGTTCCTCATCCTATCTGCTTAAGTAAAATATTTAACAATAAGAAGCTAAATAATGAATTATAGATTGGAAATTTATAAATACATAACAAACATAAATACATATTTGTACATATTAATATAAATACATATATATCCTACTATTCCTATCACAATTTCAAAGCCAAAAAATGGAACATTAAGCTGAAAAAAATTCTGCTACCTTGAAGAATTTGTCCAAGGAGACAGAAATTATTTAGAACAAGAATTAGACATGAAGGTCATTTCTTCATACACATGTTCAGTGATTGATGGCTTGCTCTTGAGGAGTTTCTTGCAAATCAAGTAGAAAAGTGTTACAGAGAAATCACAGGAGTGTAATGAATTATAGTTGGAATGTAAGGAAAAACCACATAGTCTGGCTCATAACAGAATTCACTGATTCACTGAAAAGGGAACTTGAATATAGAAAGGTAGAAATGCCCATGGAACTAATCTAAGGGACTAATCTAAAGTTTATTTGTGTCCTTGAAGAGGAATAGGAAGGAAATGAGGAAAAGGAAATCATATATTTACATAAAGTCCTTGTTGCCCATGTTAAAAATTCTTAAAATATCTGGGCAGTTAGTAACACAAATAAATACTTTGCAAATATCTATTCTATAGAGATCATATCCCTGGTTCTTTCCAAACCTCTTCAGAATCTAAGATGAGGATGTTTCTCTGGAATAATAAACATAATGCCCTAGCAGTTGTTTAATATAATGTTAACACATAAAATATAAATTGTGAAATTAGCATTAAAAAAAGAGAAATGTCTTCTACAGTAACAATTTAAAATGATTAAAATACTTAAATATTTAAAATACTGACAATTAAAGTCAAATTTATTTAAGGACTATGGCGTGTGGTTGTAGAAATCTTTGGGTCCCAGGGCTATTTCTAGAATGAAGTCAGTAGTATGTTTTCTTGAGAGTATGTGTTTATGTATTTATACATGTCTGTATGTATAGCTGTGTATTTTTGGAACATAATACATATAATCCTTTACTATATTCAATTTCGTCTTCTTATCCATGTCAGTTTTTTTGTTTGTTTGTTTGTTTCTAAGATTTATTTATTTATTTATACAAGCACTGGGTACAGTCAGAAGTGCGGGAGGGTGAGAGAATTCACCAGAGTCAGAGCGGGGAACAGAACAGGCTGACGAAATACAATGCTGAGGGGAGCATCCATCAGGTGCAGCAGGAGAGGTCTGAGTGCCATGTGGGACCCTCGCCAGCAGCCAGGGATTGAACCGGCCCTGCAAAGTCTGTGGGCAGCTTCGCAGCCAAGCGCTCAACCGCTGTGCCACCAGGGGAGGCCCCCATGTGTCAGTTTTAATCCATTTGTGTGAGATATGGAAGACTTCAATAAAGTGTTGACAAAAAATAAAAAAAAGATACATTTCACAGCAAGAAAAGGTCATAAACACAAGCTCTTTTCAACCTATAACTAAATTAAAAATTACCTCTAATTGAGAGAACAATATTTTTAAAGTTTTTTTCTTTTGGGGGCGGGTGGTAGGGAGTAGGGTTTGTCTTCCTACATACAGGTATGTTTCTAGAAAAGTAAAACTAGGAAAATAAGAATATTTTAAAAGAAGATAGCAAAAATACAGTAAAGAATGTCTCCCTATTATTCTCATTACACCAACCCTCAAATGCTAACGTACTGTTGTCTGGAAGTCAAATGAACAGAAAGGCAAGTCACAAAGGAATGCTTACCAGAGTGAACATTTCAAATTGTTTTTTTCTTTGCCTGTTCCATGACTTAGTGGAATTTAACAAAAACTATGGCATGACCTGGTGGAATTTAACTAAAGTCTCCACATTAACATTGATCTTCTAACCTGCCTTAACACGTGCCCCATTTGGATACATAAAATAACTTATCTTTTTCTTTTCCCCTGAATAAAACATTTTATTTAGAGTCACAATTCAAAAACTTTAATCCAAAATTTCAACAACCTTTTCAATAACTTTTAGGCAATTTCAATACCCTTGTCAATATTTTAGGTTTATTTTCCCATGACTTGCTCACTATAAAGTTCTCTTTTAAGTTAGAATGTTGTCAACATTTTAAAATAGTAATAGTTGTGATCAATTATTTTCCAAAGATTCTTCCCACAAGTAAATATCAGAAGGCATTTTTATCGCAAATTTTTATACCAGATAAAAGCAAATTAGTAATAGAGATATATATAAAAGGAAAAGTATACTTTATCTTCCTTTGCTTCCATCCTCCCACCAAAATACACATATCCCAGAAGATAACTGTTAACAATTTGAGACTTTTAAAATGTTACTTTATACAAATAAAAGAGACTCCTTAAATTTAGCCAGTCCTCAATACTCATCATCTCAGGCTGGCAAGGTTCTTACCAGACCCACAGCATAGAGAAGTGATGCCACACAAAAGGCTGTGCCCCCCAAATTTTCAACCCTGGAGCAATGTTAATATATTTTCCATACTGGCTGGTATTTTGCCTACCAATTGATTTTATCATGGAAAATCTCACTGTTGCCACATTCTGGTAATCAAAACCAAATGTAGCTGACCATGGAATAAGGTTATCAGAAAATAAAGCTATTTCTTTTAATTACATTTACTTATTTATTTTGAATTGAGGTAATATTTGGATACCCCCATGATATATGACTACGGCAGTGCACACACCACCAAACAACCCATTGTCCACCACTGTAGTCCATTGTTCTTCCTTCCTTCTTTGTTTTCCCCTCTCCCACTACCTCCCATACTTGGGGCTTCAGTTCTGTGGTGAGCTATCAAGGTTAGTTTTTAAGTGTATCTTTATCTGATGCTTACTTTAGTTACTTTATATTCCATGGATTATTGAAATCACCTGGTATTTATATTTCACCTTCTGACTTATTTCATTTAGCATTGCCCCTTCCAGTTTTATTCACGTTGCTGGAAATGGCATGATTTTATCTTTTTTTGATCACTGAGTGATATTCCATTGTGTATATATGCCACTGTTTTATTTGTCCCTCTGTTTGGGGGTACATATGCTATATCCTAATTTAGCTATAGTAAATAGTGCTACAATAAATATAGGAGTGCAAGTTTCCTTTTGAATTTGTGCTCCTGAATTTTTGGAGTGCATGCCTAGTAGTGGAATTACTGACTTGAATGGCAGATTCATTTTTAGTATTTCGAGACACCTCCATACTGCTTTTCATAAGGGCCGAATCAACTTGCATTCCCACCAGCAGTGTAGGAGGGCCCCCTTTTCTCCACATCCTCACCAGCATTTTTGTTTCTGGCCTATTCAAAACGGGCCATTCTCACAGGTGTCAGATTGTATCTCAATGTGGTCCTGATGTGCACTTCTCTAATAGGAAGTAATAGGGAATATTTTTTCATTCATTGGAACAAAAACAGTCACACAGACCAATGCAATCAAATTGAGAGCCCAGAAATAAACCCACATTGTATGGACAGTTAATATATGATGAACCAAGAGTATTCATCCATGGTGTTGGGAAAACTGGACAGTCACACTCACACACGCACACAAAAAAAAATGAAACCAGACTACTATCTGACATCATACACAAAAACCAACTGAAAATTGGTAAAAGATTTGGATTTAAGACCTTAAACCATAAACTATATAGAAAACAACAGAGGCAAAACATTTCATGATGTAAGGTTTAGTGATGCCTTTAGGGATTCATCCCCAACAGCAAGGAAAACAAAATAAAATATAAACAACTTGGACTACACCAAATTAAAAAGCTTCTGCACAGAGAAAGATACCATAGCTAAAATGAAAATGCACCCTAGTGATTGGGAGAAAACGTTTGCACACCATATATCTGAAAAAGGACTGATACCACAGATGAGAAAAGAACTCACAAAACTCTACAGAAATAAAACAAATAACCCAATAAAAAAAATGGGCAGAAGGGCTAAATAGACTCTTCTCCAAGCAAGACATTCAGACTGCAAACAGGCACATAGAATTTCTCTCTTAAATCTATATGTGAATTGTGCAACAACGTGAAACAATTGTGATACACTGTGCAAAAATGTGAATATTACTATATCAAAAAAATGTTATAATGGGAAAACCAAAGTCAAAGAATAACAATTGTTAACTTGTGTCACATCCTACTTATTAACAATGTCTGATGTAATTCTGGGTGATCCTGGTGTCAGATTAGCAAAAGGAGCATAATCTTTGGAACCCAAAGGATCGATGTTTGAATTTTGAACTCTAAATTTATAATGTTAAATTGCACATATTGTTCATGATACTTGACTTTTTGAGCTTCATTTATCATCTTTGCAAAACAGGTATGCTATAATATATGATGAAGAAAATTAATTTAAGATTCTGGGATGTATCTTCTACATCTATCTATGTCTGTCTATCTCTATATAATATAGATGTCTCTCCTGGGATAGCATCTTTCCCTTGATAACTAATTAAAAGTGAAAGAATATGATTTTTGTGGTCATCATTGAAAATTATTTTTCTTTGCTTTATGGTTGCTATTTTTCAAATAATAAACATATTTTAATATGTCATGAAGACCCTTTAAAATGGGATACACACAATTTTGCTGTGACTGAAGGGCTAAAATTGACAAAATAAATGATCCCAGTAACATTACAACTCCTGGAAAAAAAGAAGCTAGACCTGGGAAATGAAGAACTGATGAGAGTTTCAGGTTGCATGAGAAAGAAAAGTCAAGTATCACCTCCAATTAGGCTAACTTCTCTGTAGCTTCAAATAGGTGGCTGATAGTAATAAAGGAACATGGTGGATTATGAACATTCTACTCAGATACAAATAAGATAGATAAAATATTTGGGATAAAATATAAATGTTTAAATGAATTATATTTTTAAACTACTATTATCATCATTTTGTGTTTTTAAGTGATTGAGCAGGTCATTCAGTTTGACTGTTTACCAAGACATAATATTTTTGCAGCGCTAAATAATTGCTAGTTATATTAAAGTGCTTGCTAACATAAAGTATTTTACCTTTATTTGCATTTATATGAAGCAATATAATCACGGTAACTTAATATATTTCAGAGTACTAGTCCTATCCGATTAATGAGAGTACTAGGTAATTTCTCTCATGATACCCAGTTACAATCGAGTTCCTAAATAAATGGTTCTCATTAAATCTGGATCTTTACAAAAGACAAAGAAACTTCAATCCTTCAATAAACCAAAAGAAGTATTAGACTAACTTTTAGCAGGTATTAACTGACCAATGTGTTTATTTCCTTTTTTTTTAATTCTCTATAAACATTTTTTAAAAAGCAAGCAACAGTAGGACTTTGGTAATTTTAATTAAGAGTCTATGACCAAGATTTAAATAAATGCACAGATTTTCAACACTGACATTAGGGGATGTAAAGGCAGGAATGGACACAGTGCAGGTTCTCTGATCCCATGCAGACCGGGTAAAAGAGGAGTCAGAGTCCTCAGTAGTTTTGCAGGTCTTTTATTGGGGGTTCACCAGGCATATGGCAGGCAGGGGTGCTGGCAAGTCTTCACTCTATCTGGACTCTCTGGCGTTCGTTCTGCTGCTTCTCGGCTTCTGCTTTGGTTCTACTACTGCTGCTGCTGCTGCTGCTGCTGCTACTGGTGTCCCCGTGATGCTGCCCTTAAAAAGCACAGTTTTAACTCAGCTGAATCCCATCTACCTATGCCCACACCCTATTCCAGGTGCCCGCCATCAGGTATGCATTCAGGACAAGGATCCATCATCTATCCTGATGGCGGAAGGGCAGAAAAGCCTGATATTTTCTTTACCCTACAGGGACAAACTAAAACAAAGCAACATATCAAGAACAAAACTTAAAGCATCCACAGGTAACAACTGTCAGTGATTTCCACTTATTTCTTCCTATGGTAAACAAATTAATGTAAGAAATTGAGGGCAGTGACTTTCTCCCCTTTCACTCTCTCATTTATTTTTCATTTTAGTCTCCCAAGAGTTGTGCTTGGCCAAAGATCTTAAAATGTAGTTGAGGTTACAAGTCATGCACTGACTATGATCTCATCCTACCTAGTATTGATTATTTCACCTGTTGGTAGTAATGATATGAGTTGATTACAAAGAGTGATTCAAATTTGTCCTTACGTTTTTTACTACAGACAGGTGGGGAAAAAAGCTGGCCTTGGTTCTCTAGTTCTGATTGAATTTCAAGAGGACCAGAAAGAATTGGATTAGACTCCACACCTTTTCAGTAGGCTTTTCTTTGCCCAGTGAATTTAGATATTTCAGAAAATCAGTACCTTACTCACATTTGCAGGGGCTTGTATATTTTTAACCACATCAAAAAGGGATAAAACTACTAATAATAAGTAAAAATTACCTTTGAGCAACCAGCTAAAATTGATCAAAAAGTTCACTACTATGTATCTGCTTCCTAGACAAAGACAGATCTTCTTCCATCTAATTGTTAATAATGACAATAATAACATGAAGTTGTTACTTGATTTCCAGACAGCTGTATATCGTAAATAAATAACCAATTTAAACTCTGAGGAAATCTGCTGCCTCCCTCTTCTAGCATGTCTGCAGAGGCTTTTATCCTTGGGTCTACCTCTGTCCCTACTAAATTCTGAGGCTGATCGTTACTTGATGCCCAGCCTGAGATGCTTAAAGCCAAAGCTTAATTTTTTTGTTCCCATGGGGTAAGTGTATCTGTATATAAGAATACAGTTTCTGCATATCAAAGTTAAACATATTTTAGATAGCAACTTTTTTCTCAAAACATACTGAGGGCTGTGGTAGCAAAACATAAAAGAAACAGGTGGGGACTAGAGAAAATAACCTTGACATCTCAGGTCTCACTTATGTTATACATAACATCAAGTATATATTTACTATTTCCTTAGGTAGAATAGTTTCATATATGGTACTAAAGAAAGATATCTTAATTTTGAAATGTGGAGAGAAATAGTAAATGCTTATCACTAGATTCTTCATGAAGCCCAGTCCATTTTTTTTCTGTTACTTAATAAAACTGGATAATAAAAATACATTTATATTATAAAATTTGTGTTGGCATACTGGGGTATTTCAGCATGTGCTTTATTTTCAAATCCTACAGACAGCATGGTCTTGATGGATCATTTCTTTTAGTAGAAGATGCAGAAATAACTTATTGACCTTCAAATACGCTAATGGTATTCAATGGATCTGTCAGATGAATCAGGTTTATGCAACTTAAAATGCATGGCAGATTCACTCTGAAATCCTTTTTGAGTATGCTTGTTTGCATGTACCATTACATCCAAATAACAATAATAGAAAGAGAAAGTAAGGTTTAAAAAAAAAGCTTTAAGTACAACTATTTCTACCACAAACCTCACTTAGTCACTCAAGACTTCCAATTTCTAATTGAATTCCTATATTTTTTCCAAATTGGCAGTTATTTATGTTTTAGCAAGATTATCATTAGTACAAAATTACTGTTAAAAATATAATTTTATTCAAAAGCCCTACAATAAATCTTACTACAGGAAATATTTAACATTATGATTACCAGGAGATTTCACAAGATATACTACTGTGTGTGTGTGTACAGTAGTGTTCATTCATTAGTTCCCTGAAAGTGATGCGTTTATCTGAGTGTTAATCATTAAATAACAATCTCCTTAATTAACATTACAACAGGCTTGCACTTTATGTGCTTCACATTGAAAAGTTTTCTCTTCTATTATCAAGCACTCGGATAATAAAATGAAAGAAACAAATTTATTATTACAGGGCAAAAACTGTAAGACTAAATTGTGAACTCTAGAATCTGTGCCATAGATCTTGCCAATATGCAATCTGCTTAAATTTTAGACCGTGCAAATGTTTATGATTGCATGGTATCATGCATTATGAAAAGCTTCACATATTATAACTTCTCAAAATGCTTCTGTTATAAACAGGACTTTATATACCTAGCACATCAAAGAACCTTAAGCAAGTTAAATAGCATTCTATAGCTAGGAAACAAATTAGCAAATGGAAAATCCTCTACTGTTGACCTGAAGAATGAATACAAAAGGTGGAAAAAGCAGCCAAGAATCACAAAGTTCAAGAATAGAAATGAGTGGTGACAACTTTCATCTTTAACCTTCTAAGCCTTGAGAAAACACTGAAATAGTTGATTTCTTTTTCTAGTTTTAAAACTCTATGATTCTATAATGAAAGCTTATATTGTGAACTTTTAAATTATTTTGTGTAAGAAATAGATTCTCCTATACCTCAAAAATATCTAAGAAGAAAAGGTGTACTTACATGAAAAGCAAACCAAATTGAATTCGTTAAAATAACTCTAGGGCACCTCTGGGGCATCCCACATTGAACCCTGCATTGTTCCCTATCAAAACTGATGCAAATGAGAGAAACAATAAAAATTGCAAAAAAAAATTCACTTACAGTAATCTAAGATGACATCTGCTGTTATTGTTGAAGCTCTGTTGCTATCTGATATACAGGGCTATATGACCTTGAGAAAAAGAGAACAGAAGTTTCTGCAAAGAAGGAAAAAAAAGAGTTTTTAAATAAGTGAATTATGAATCTTTCTTTAATTAGAATTATTTTTATAAAAGATTAATGATATATTTATATAAATTAAAATACTAGTTGTTCATGCCTTACTATTCCCCTAGTTCATAGAACAAAACTTTATCAAGAATACAATCATATCTGAATATACACAATGGCTAACAATTATAAAGTATCTTTGTGAAATGCTGATAAATTTATATGACCACAAGGTCATCTAAATCATATATATAATTACAACTAAATCATCATAAAAATAATTCATTGTGTATGACAATGATCCTATTACATATTACAGTCTTCTGGCAAACCATTCTGAAAGCTTCCAATTTCTAATTGATAACTCCAAATTCTTATTTTTATGTGTTTAACTCTGTGTGTCATTCACATGCATTTAAAACTGAGTGTTCAGGTCTGTGCCTAATTCCATCTTTCCTTCTTTTTTATACCATAGAGAAATTTGACTACATTTTAACATAACTTAAAATTAATAACATACTTTGTACCTGATCTAAACCCAGCAATTCAATGAATGTTTTCAAACAAATGCATTCAGTTTATTTACTGAAGTGCATATTAAAGCAGGATTATGATACTGTAAGACTGCTAGCTTGTTTAGCAATTTATTCAAGCATCATGAGAAAAAAAGTTGTGTTTGGTTTTATTTTTCAATGAGAGTCTTGGATATCTGTTCCAAAACTTTTAGAATTAAAAAAAAATTAAGGGACAAAAGTATTGTGAAAATTCTGTGCTGCTTCGGGCAATTAATGCAATAACAAAAGGTTATATTTTGAAATGTGCCAAGTGCCTCTACAGGTGTATTGTGTGCTAGTATAAGTGTATGTGTACTGCCTAGAATGAAATCAACTGATACTACCATGTTGACTCAGTTATCTGCAATTGACAGTGTACCCTTCAGGCATTTTTGAAACCTTCAACTAACAGTGCAGACAGCTGACAGGAAAAAGAATGATGAATTAACACACTCAATCACAGGGATAACAGCAAAGAGAGATGGTTAAGAAAGTTTGGAAAGTTGGTTTGTAAATATAATCAGTTTATTCATTTTCATTCAACTCTTAAGCTAAAAAAACAGGAAAAATACACTGTATCTTATCATGTATCTATTTGTATTACTTATAACAATACTAAAAACATTAATTGATTAAAGTATTACTATGGAATATACATATTCTAGTAATCTTAATATTGTATATTAATTAGTATTGAATAAACTTATGTTGGTATTTTGAATGAAAAGTCTACTAACATCTGTAATATAACCACATTTAAAATATCCTTGTTTGCTCAGAACTAGGACATTCCCAATCAAAAAAAGTGTTGCTCAATAACTTTAAAAACTGCACAATAGCAGTGAATCTTAGAAAGTGAAACCTGTAAACTTAGTAGTGCTGAGAACTATTGAGTAAAATCTACAATTAGTAATTGTAGATAATTGAAGAACATTCACAGTAGTTCTCCTCTGAGTTTCTCTATATTTTGGTTATAACATTTAAAATAAAAATAACTACTGGGTGTGAAGCCAGTGGGAATAATTTATAATTTTTTGAAAGATTGGTATAAGATTAATACCCCATGGCATCTAGGGTAAATCAAAAGTATCATATGAAATTTAGTAAAAGCAAAGTTGATATAGATATGAATACATTTTGATATACACCTATGGCCACACTATTTCAAGTTCTAGATCTTAAGAAATATATCAACTATTCTTTCACAATACATATAATATTTATTTTGGCATTCATTCTTCTGCTAAACATGGCTTAATTTAATAATGCATTTCATATTTATCTTGCAAAGATGTTTTTCTGTATTTTATCCTTATTGCACAAGGAATAGATAATATTTCATTGTTAATATTCTGCATAAATTTCAGGTCTGTAGGCTTAACTCATATGAACGATGCATATGCTTTGCAAAAACTAAATTGAATGTAATTATGTACATAATTGCACAAGGAATTTTGTGTCAAATCCAAGACTATGGATAGCTTAGACCCCTGGAAGGAACTATTTTTGGATAGTCATTTCAAGCATAATTTGGGGTAACTTTAAGAGAAAACATTTTAAAGTGACAACAAAACTTATTGCTATCTATTGCTTTTTAGATGAACCATAAAATCCAGATTTGGTGCTACATAAGCTACATTCAGCAAGAAGAAAAATTAGAGAAACAGTAATTGCCAGAATATAAATTGTGTAACTTTTTGCACTATGTTAAGAATATGTTAAATGCTTATAAAAATGTATCACCTTCTTAGGGTACATAGGTAAATTAACATGCCAAGAATTAGCATTGATAGCTAACATCACAAAACTTCTTCTTGCTAAAGAATCTACATCATCTGCAGAAATATTGTGTGGTAGATATTGCTGGAGGCAGAGCTGACTTAAGCACCTCCTGGTGCATGTAGACCACTTTCTCCAACAACTGACTACGTGAGTTTCATAAAACCCTGAAGAACAATTTTTTTTTTCTTATTGTAAGACAGTCACAATTTTAGAAAATGGCAGCATTTCAGCAAGATGGGAAAGTGTTAAAGCAAGTCAGCATGCCGACAGTATTTATACCATCTAACCTCATTAAGACATTTAATGAATTCCAAGAAAAAGTCTTACAAAGGCATATGCAACATCAAATTTTAAAGAAAAAAATAAGTTTAAAAATACTGCTTTGCTCTTATGGAAAAAAAAAAAAAAGAAGGGAATGGAGGTATCACACTCCCAGACTTCAAACTATACTACAAGGCCATAATAATCAAAACTGCATGATATTGGAACAAGAACAGACACACTGACCAATGGAACCAAATAGAAAATCCAGAAATAAACCCACAGATTTATGGTCAATTAATCTTTGACAAGGGAGAAAAGAATATGCAATGGAGAAAAGAAAGTTTGTTCGATAAATGATGCTGGGAAAACTGGGTTGCTACATGCAAAAGAATGAAACTTGACTACTACCTCACACCATGCACACAAACCAACTCAAAATGGATTAAAGAACTAGACATAAAATTTGAAACCATAAAATATATAGAAGGAAATGTAGGCGAAACACTACATGACATACACCTCACCAACATCTTTAAAGACTCATCATCCAAAGCAGTGATAGTGAAGGCAAAGATAAACAGCTGGAACTACATCAAATTAAAGAGTTTCTGTACAGCAAAAGAGACAGTAACCAAAACAAAGAGAAACTCCACAGACTGGGAGAATTTTTTTTTCTTTTTTTAAAAATTTTATTTTATATAATTCTTACATCTTTTTTCATCTTTGCATAATGTATGCATTTTCATTTTGGTTATATTCCTCATACAATTGCACCCCCCTTTATTTTGACTCTAGTCCTTTCTTTCCCTGCCCCTCTTCCCTCCCGCACCACCCTGGAGTGTGTCTCTGGTTTATAGTTGCTTGTTGATTTTGATTTTTACTTAGTATTGATTAGTCTTTTTCCTGGTCTCTTATTTAAGTTTTTTAAATTCCTGCTATGAGTGAGGCCATCTGGTATTTTCCTTTTTCTTTCTGATCTATTTCTCTTAGCATGACCCCTTCTATCTCCATCCATGTTGCTGCAAACTGCATGTGTTTATCTTTTTTGATTGCTGAGTAATATTCCATTGTGTATATGTACCACATCTTCTTGATCCAGTCATCTATTTTTGGGCATTTGGGCAAACTGGTCCAACCACTATGGAGAGCTGTGTGGAGATTTCTGGACCTACTAAACATAGAGCTTCCATATGATCCAAAAATTCCACTCCTAGGTATTTACCCAAATGACACAGAAACAGTAATTCCAAAGGGCACCTGCATGCCTATGTTTATAGCAGCACTATTTACAATAGCTAAGCTATAGAGACTGGGAGAAAATTTTTGCATACAACATTAATGATAAAGGACTGATCACAAAAATCTACAAAGAGCTGAAAAGACTCAACAAAAACAAAGTAAATAATCCAGTCAAAAAATGGGCAGGTGAGCTAAAAAGGTGCTTGTCCAAAGAGGAAATGCAAATGGTCAACAGGCATGTGAAAAAATGTTCAGCATCACTTGTAATCAGGGAAATGCAAATCAAAACTACAAGGAAATACCATCATACACCATTGAAAATGGCACATATTAAAAAACTGGCTATAAAAAATGTTGGTGAGGATGTGGAGAAAAAGGAACTCTCCTGCACTGCTGGTGGGAGTGCAAACTGATCCAACGGCTATGGAAAGCTGTTTGGAGATTCCTCAACCTGCTAAAGATGGAGCTTCCATATGATCCAGCAATTCTATTCCTAGGTATTTACCCAAAGGACACAGACTCATTAATTCAAAAGGGCACCTACACCCCCATGTTTATAGCAGCACTATTTACAATAGCTAAGCTATGGAAACAACCCAAATGCCCAAAAATAGAGGACTGGATCAGGAAGATGTGATCCATATACGCAATGGAATATTAGTTAGCAAACAAAAAAGATAAACTCATGCAATTTGCAGCAACATAGATGGAGCTGGAAGGGATCATGCTCAGCAAATCAAGCCAGAAAGAAAAAGAAAAATACCGGATGGTCTCACTCATAGCAGGAAGTTAGAAAACCTAAATGAGGGACCAGGAAAAAGACTAATTATAATAAAGTAAAAATCACAGTCAACAAGCAACTATAAACCAGAGACACACTACTGGGACTGGGGGAGGGAGTAGGATCAGAACAAGGGGAGTGGTGGGCCTCCCTGGTGGCACAGCGCTTGAGTGCTGGGTTGCGAAGCTGCCCGCAGCTTCTGCAGCACCAGTTCAATCCCAGGCTGCTCCCCGGCCACCGGAGGAGGGTCCCACATGGCACGCAGACCTCTACTGAAGCCGGCTGCTCCCCTCAGCAGTGTACCTTGGTCCTTCTGCCTGCTCGGCTCCCCTTTCTGGCTCTGGTGAATTCTCTCACCCTCCCGCACTTTATACCCAGTGCTTGTATAAATAAATAAATAAATCTTTAAAAAAAAAAAAAGAACAAGGGGAGTGGGAATTTTATGGGCACTTAATCAAGATGAAAATGCATACATTGTGCAAAAAATGAAAAATTGTGTAAAAAATATATAAAATAAAATAAAAATCCTCAAAAAAGACTACAAACTTTGAAAAAATACTGCTTTGTTAGTGCTTTAAATGAACTAACATTTTAATTCTTACACTAGATCTCACTGGTATTATCATCAATCTCATGTTATAAATGAATAACTGAGCATCAAGAATTTAAGTACATTTCCTAAGGTCACACAGCTAGCAAATTATAGAAAATAACTCAATACATAGTTTTTTTTTTCTTTTACTACATTTCCAGAGAATATAGCTCACGACAACATAATGAATATTGTCAGACCTGGCACAGTATATACAATTACTACAGAAATTTCACCTTGCAGTGAAGAAAAAATATATATTAATCTTTCATGAACTTCTATATGTTAAATAGCTATTGCTTTTCAACTAACATATAACATACAAAACAACTATCAACACATCAATAAAAACAGTTTTTGGTTCTGAGATGAGAAAATTTAGTATTTAGGTCAACTTGATAACAAGACGTCATGTATTTGGATATTTGCTTGTAGTATTATTTTTGTGATGTATATAATTGCAATTTATTGGTGACAAATAGGAATAAATGTAAAGAACTATTCTTTAAAGTCAGGAAAAGAGATTTTCAGAATTTGATGAAATTTGCCATGCAAACTTGGACAACTTATTTATTATATATAATGATGTCATATACTTTATCCATAAAATAACATTATAAAATAAAAACCCAACATTCTTCCTGCAGATTAAAACACAAATAATTTTAAAATGTTTTAGGATGTTATCAATAACATTTTCATGTAAATTTTTGCTCTATTACACATGCATATACACATGTTATTTGAATCCATGGTTGTAGTTGGAGAAATAATATAACTCAAGTACATTCTTTTATGGAAAGTTCACAGAATTTAGAATCAGCTTATATAAATACTTTGTAGCCAAATTAGTTATTTCTTATGTTACGCTATCTGCCTCCCCTGTGTCATTCATAATGTCATCAAACAAGATCCTATTCTTAATCTATGAAGCAAAATATTGTTGTGTGAGGAAAATAAGCACAAATGAAACAGTGACTTGAGTATCAAGCAGATGTAGGTTGATTTATACCAGAGTTATACCATCAGTACCTCTCCAATCTCTGGCAATCACTCTGACATCTTACCTCCCTCTCTCTGTCTCCCCGTAAATCCATAAATTATACCAACTTTCAAATGTCTCCTGAAAAGGCATTCAATAAAAAACTTTGATGATCAGTTTTATGCCAGTTTTTCTTTATAGAAGATAATAAATGTTTAAAATAGTATAACCAATGGATATTTTATTGAGATTTTCCTAAAAGCATATGCCTGCTATTTATTTTTAAAATAATGTCACTTAGATTATAAGGTTATATTCCATTTAAACATTTATTTTAAGTCAGAAGATAGTACCAAAAGATTGAGATAGACTATCAATACTTCTAAATCAAGCACACACTATTTCCTCCTTGTCTCATGTTTTGAAAAGTCTTTCATTAACATATGCTCAAGTGAAGAAACTGTGCTAGAATAAAATGTCTATATATATAGATTATATACAAGTCTTCCTAGTTATAAAAAAGTAACTAAATGCAATAATGATTAGTACTATATATATATTAATTTATTATAAAGTTATTGTATATCATATACTTTACAATAATATGCATATAAAAATACAAATATATCTACGCTTTGTATTTCCATATATTTGTGACCATAGTTACATACATTCTTATGAAATTGATATACACATGTATTTAATATTTTAATCTATGTAAATACTCATAAACACAATACATAAACGCATACAATATTTCTTATAAATATCAAAATAATTTGAACAGTAATGATTAATAGATTATATTACCAACATATTAATTCATAACATATGCTAATGCCTTATCCATATGAACTAACCTATTCTTCAAAACAGCTATGGATCCTATTTAACAGATTCACAGAATAAGGAAACTCAAGGTAGCGATGTTGTTACTTTCCCAAGATCATATAACCTGTAGGTTGCAGAGCCAACATTTGATCCTAGGAATAACTCCAGGGAATAATCTCATATCCACCGTACAACTTTCTATTTGAAAAATAAATATTAAATAGAAGTTGTATATGTCACCAATACTATTGTTGAATAGCTTTAAATGTTTGAAACAAACATACATAGAGAATACCTAAATTATCAATACCTGACTTGTGAATGAAAACTGGAAGTTATTGGTAACACATTGCAAATCTGAATTTTTTCTCCATTGGAAACTTTAGAAATTAAATTCTGAGCCTCAGATTCTTCATCTCAAAAAAAATTTAGCTTCTTTTATCACTACAGTCTCCTGTGGTATTATGGTTAATAAAGGTGTTATGAGTTACTTATGTATTCTTAATGCCTTCTGCCTTTTTCCTTTTTTATTGAAGTAATACTGCATTATAATGGCAATGAATTTTTAAATGCTTGATTTAACTTGTTTGTAAACTAAATATGTATTAATCAATTAAAATGAATAATTTTCAATGTGTTGTTACTGATGTGTGATGAATAAAGTGCGATGATGCCACTAGTGAAAAAAAAAAAAAAATGCACCACAGAGCCTTCCTGGTGGCGCAGGAGTTAAGTCTCAGCACTATCAAGCTATCTGCAGCCACTGCAGCATGAATTCGATGCCAGTCAGGGAGCTGACCCACATGGAACAGCAGACCTCTCCTCTCTCTCACCCTGCTTGTTCTGCTCTCCACTCTGTCTCTAGTGAATGCTCTCATCACACCACCCCCATTACTGCTGGCACGTCACAGGTGCATCATTATTGATCACTATGTGTGTATTCTACCTTAAATTCACCACTAAAAGTCCAAATTTATCCTTCCCCATCCCATTACCCCCATTTCCCAATTTTCCTATCAGCTCATGTTAGAGTCTGTAGTTTATTTTTTGTTTATTTAGTTTACCTGTTTGTTCTCTCTATATATGAATGAAACCATGCGCTATCTGTCTTTTACTTTCTGGCTTATTGCACTAAGCATAATTCTCTTTAGATGCACCCAAGTTGTTGCAAAAGTCAGGATTACATACTATAGAAAGGAATAATATTTCATTGTGTATAAATGCCACATCTTCATCCATTTACCAATCAATGGACACTGAGATTGTTTCTAGCTCTTGGTTAATAAACAGATTCAATGAAATCTCTTCAAAATTCCTATGGCATTCTTTACAGAAATAAAACCAAAAAAATCATGAAATTTATTTTAAACAACAGAAGATCTCAACTTGGAAATACATTCCTGAGAAAAAAGAACAAAAATGGGTGTCTAATCCTTTTAATCATTTATGTTTTAGAGCGCATTCTCACTGTGGTACAGACACTTACATGAGTAATTTCATTAACATTTCAAGAATTAAATTTTCTGAGCCTCGATTCTTCATATAATGGGATAATTATATGTGGTTTTAACAAACTAAAGAGCAGTATTTGTGCCTTGCAGAGAGTATAGATCCTGAAATTTGGTAGAATAAAATGGAATAAGACAGAAAGAGAAAATCGAATAGAGCTGCCCTCCAATAACACATCCAGATGTTAAATGCAAACATTTTGATCATGTGTACAAATCACTGCATATCATTATTGAAAAAAATAATCTGAAAAAAACTAATTAAAATTCTAAAAGGAGCATAAATAGCATGACCATCAAACTTTATGTGCTTGAACAGTACATATTTTAACTTTGAATTAGTTTTTACTTTCCCCAAAATTATTACTAATTGTACCCCTTTCACTATTAATATTATTATGGTATGAAGTTATATGGTCACCTTAAATATACAGTGGCAAGGAAATGTTAAAAATTACTTTTGAGAGGTTGAAAACTTTTGTCTAACGAAATTAAGACTTTTGAAATTACATTGGCTGAGTCTTTACTAAAACCATGGAAGATGTGGATAGGATGAGTATGGTACATTCATCCAACCAAAAGTACATTAAAATTAGGAGCCCTCACTGAAGCACGAGAGAATTCAATTTGAGGCATATAAGATGCATGGAACAAATTCTTTGAGCTGCCAAATTAGATATTATGGGAATAAGCACCAAAATCATGCATTTCATTCATCCTTAAATTTTCACTCAGATGTTTTGGATCTTTCTAGAGAAACAACACTAAGAGGTTTACCTATTTTATTTGAATCCATGTCATATTTATATTTAAATAATTAATTTAAAGTAAAATTGATTTTACAAGAGATAAAAATATATGGAGGTAAAATATACTTAAGTAATTTTCAGCCATTTTTTTCAAGTTTATTATTTTGATGATAATGAAATTATAATTATTTGGAGAAAATGTATCCATATATAAAAGCTCAGTTCTCAATAAGAAGTAAGACAAAGTGCTACACAATGAAGAGAAAATAACCAAATTTACAGTGTGGAGTCACAAAAGACACCATCTTAACCAAGTTCTCAAGGTTAATATTACAACTGATACATATCGACATTATGCAATTCCCGATTTATGCACATATTACTTTTGTGGTATCCTTTCCAATCTCATCCTGAGAAAAAAATTAAACAAAAATTAAGAAACCTTCTATTAATAACTAAACTGCTCTGTGGGAGATGTCAAGGTCATAAAACATAATGAAATGCTGAAAGGCTATAACAGGCTGGAAAAAAAACATAATTAGATTTCAATTGCTACTATAACAAATTATCACAAGTTTTAGAGATTAAAACAACACATATTTATTATCAAACACTCAGCATGGTTCTTACTGATCTAACATAAGATATAGGTAGGGTATGATTTTTTTTCTGGCGGTCCATGATATTTCTAGTTATAGAGTCAATTTGTATTCCTTGAACTCTGAGTAATTTCTTCATATGAAAGCTAGCAATATCCTATTCCCTCAAAAAGCTTGTCTACTCTCCACACATAGCATTGAAAGTCCTAGCTAAAGTAATTAGGCAAGAAAAGAATTTAAAAGGAAACCTTATTGGGAAAAATGAAGTAAAACTCATCTGAAACACTAAAAACAATAAATAAATCAGTTGGCAATAAGAGTCAGATTATCAAATCAATACACAAAAATCAGTTGCCTTCCTATATAAACAATGAACTAAAAGAGCAAGAAATCAAGAAAATGATCCCATATTCAATCATACCACCACCAACAACAAAAAATGGATACCTGGAGTAAGATTAAAAAGATGAGGGCCTCCCTGGAGGCACAAGGGGTTAAGCACCTCACTATGAAGCTATCCACAGACATTGCAGCAAGAGTTCGATCCCCAACCCTCCAGGGAGCAACCCACATGGCGAAGCAGACCTTTCCTGACTCACCCACTGCTCCACTCAGCAGTGTATTTTGGTTTGTCTGCCTTTTCTATTCCCCACTCTCTCTGGTGAATCCTCTCATCCCCTGCATCTCTGGCCTGTGCCCAGCTCTTGTTTGCATAAATAAGTAAATCTTTAAAAAAAGAAAAAAAGAAGGTGAAGGACTTGTAAAAAGAAGACATTTTATGAGCTACTGTTAAAAGAAATAAAAGAAAAAGATAAACTCATGCCATTTTTGGCCACATGGATAGAGATGGAAGGGATTATGCTAAGTGAAATGTCATGAGGAGAGAGACAAATGCCAGATAGTGTTACTTATATGTGAAATATAAAGAAACCAGACAATGGGTCAGGTAAGACAAACTCAAGACTATCGAGCCCTTGAAAGAACACTATATAACTGAGACATTCAGAGGGGCAGGGGAAAAGGGAGAGGCATGTACAAAGTGGGGAGGGGACACAATAGACTGTGATGGTGGGTGCTTTGGTGGTAGAAACTATACAAACAACACAGTAGGGGGGGATCCTATACTTCCAAAGTATAAACAATAATGTAAAGCAATATTACCTCAATAAAATAAATAAAACAGAAGAGAGGGCATAAAATAAAATGCTCAAAGTGGTAATGTTATATGATTAATAAAGCTTTATCAGGTACTAATCAGATTAGAACTAAGTGTCAATTCAATTATAAATGATTTTTGATACAGATTAAAGACAAAGTAGTTTTAGCACAGTGTAATGATTAATTTATCTCAACAGTCAAACATTTGGAAAAGAAAAAAGTTGTTTGGTTTTTGAACTTTCACAATCATCTATTTGAAGACTTATTTGAACTAGCATTAGAACATCATAACATAAATGACTACTTGCTTAAAGTATTGCCTTTGGGAATTGAATGTTGGAAGATTTGGAGGTATTTCCTTTCATGTTTGATGAACAACTGTTTTGGTGACCTTAAGCGAAATGACCTCTCAGAAAACAAAACAGAGTAAAATTCTTCTCTTGCAAATATAAATATCTAATTGTAGTATTTGTTTCCTAAAACAAAGACTGAATGTCAGCAAATGTACAACTTACTTTATATCCAGATATCAGTTATATTACAAAAGAGCACATTAAATAAAAGTAAAATGTGTTACAAAAACCATACATTTATATTTTATATAATATAGAAATAATTCAAATGAATATTCATGAAGGCCTTCTAATCATTCCAAAGTTTGTATTTCTTAATTCATGTTGTTTATAACATTTATAATGCCTTTATATCATGTCAAAATACTGAAAACTTTATACTGTGAATAATTCAAAGGAGTTTAACTAACTTAAATAAAGAAAATGCATTGTCTTCTATTCTGAATGTACATAAAAGTGGTTTAAAATAAGAAAAATATAAACTGGTTTATAATTGGCATTAGAAGATTTACTTTTAATAAAATGTTCTATATTAAATATAGTTACAGCTGAGGTTCTTTTATAAGAAACTTTGTGGGTTAGATATTGTGCTTAATGCTAAATTAATAAACAAAATACAGCCTTCTGCTGTCTCCAGGACGTGGAGATCGAAATCCACGCTACTGAAAGACCACTGGACTAATGAGGAGATCAAAGAAGAAATTAAAAATACTCTGAGTTGAACAACAAGGAGGACACCACTTTCCAGACTGTATGGGATGCAGCAAAAGCAGTAATAAGAGGAACTATATATAGCAATACAGGTTCACATCAAGAAACAAAGAACTCAAAGAAACAACCTAATCTCACATCTCAAAGAGCTAGAAAAAGAACAACAAAAAAACCCTAAAGCCACTAGAAGAAAAGAAATAATAAAAATCATAGCAGAAATAAAGGAAATGGGAATTTAAAAAAAAAAACAATCCTCAACAAAAACAAAATAAACAATCCAGTCAAGAAATGGGCAGAAGAACTTAGAAGACATTTCTCCAAAGAGGAAATGCAAATGGCCAACAGGCATATGAAAAAATGGTCAACATCCCTTATAATCAGGAAAATTCACATTAAAACCAAATTGAGATACCACCTTACACCAGTAATGGCAATATCAAAAAAAACTAGCAACTGGTGAGGGTGTGGTGAAAAAGGAACTCTCCTATATTGCTGGTGGGAGTGCAAACTGGTCCAACCACTATAGAAAGCTGTCTGAAGTTTCCTCAGTCTACTAAAAATGGTGCTACCATATGACCTGACAATTCCACTATTAGTGATCTACCCAAAGGACACAAAAACATTGATTCAAAAGAATATAGGTGTACAGGTGTACACCTATATTTATTGCAGCACTTTTTACAATAGGCAAAACCTGGAAACAACCCAAATGTCCAAAGTAGATGACTGGATCAAGAAGATGTGGCATATATACACAGCAGAATATTATTCAGCAATCAAAAAGACAAACTCATGCCATTCGCAGCAATATGGATGGAACTAGAAGAAATTATGCCCAATGAAATAAGCCAGAAGGAAAAAGGAAAATATCGGATGGTTTCACTTAAAGCGGGAATATAGGGGAACCAAATTACGACATCAGTGTAAAAAAATAATAACAGTAAGATACACAATAAAGCAAAACCAGACAATTACAAATCAGAGACATACTGGGAGGAGGAGGGAGAGGGGCCAGAGGAAGGAGAGAGGAGCACAGAGGACTGAGGTGATGGTGCACGGGTGTATTGGTGAAGGAAACTCTATGGGGACTATACCTGAGGGGGTGGGAGTAAGCAAATATTGTTTAAAAATGAACAATGATGTAAAAAAATATAAAAATAATAGACAAATAAGATATTGTGCTTACAGGAAGGAGTCAAGTTCATGTTGTTTCCACATAAGTGCTGTCATAGAGCACACATAATGACCCCCACATGTTGCGATATCCCCAAGTAAGAACTGCATCAGTTATTCCAACCTATTCCACTAACCAGCTAAGAGATCTTTCAATGCCTAGTTCAGTTTGAGTAATTGAATCCAGTCATAGTTTGAAGAGATTACCTTGAAGAAAGTCATTCACCATTGGCCAGTTTTCTCAATCATTAAGTGAGCATTTCTCTGCTGCATAGAATGACTGAGATATGGTCATGAAAATGAGTGTTTAGAAGTCATCCATAGGCATTAATAAATGTTTTGTGTGGGTTAGGCAATATCAGGGATTTCCTTGAAATTTTTCAAGACTTTTTGGTTTAGTATTGAGAGATAGGGTGATGAGATCATGATGACCGTTAACCTGATAAAGACTCAAAAGTTAAATAAAGGTAAGGTGGTTGTATCCAGTAACATATTGGAGAGCCACATGAGAACCTTCTCTTTGAAGAGAAAGGGAGAAACAAATCTCAGAGAAAAAGATCCTAAGTGTGCCTCTTTCTTCTATACTTTTCAGTATCTCAAGTGTTCCCTCTATAGGTACCTAATTCATTGTTCTTCTTCAACCACAACAACAATGCTGTGTTCTATTCCAGTCATGTAACTTATCCTCCCCCATTATCCCCCGCTCAAGGTTCACACAGTTACACCCATATTTGTTATCTGGAAGAGTTAAGTAGTGCAAATGTGATAAGCATATTTTTTCTAAATTTTCCTGAAACTCTTATCTTTGCTATCTTAACATTTTAGTGAGTTCTGTATTACCTTTGTGCAACTAACTGCTCAATTGTTTATTTTATAATTAGGATCAAGCCAGTCCAACAAGATAATCCAGATGCCCAAAAGAATCAAAATTAAAATTGAATACTTTAAAACTCTTTTGGGTTGAACTGTTATTTTTAAATGGTACCAACTAGGATGGTCTAACTTGTTGTTAAGGCATGAAGAAGCATCATGCCTAGAAATGACAAAGGTGATATTCTACATATTAAAAAGACATTTCTACAAATTCCTCTTCATCTTTTTTATTTTTCTAATGAAGTGCTTAAGAGAAGATCACTGATTTGGGTCAACTACATACATACACCAAATTAGCTTAATAAGGTTTTATGCAAAGAAGCTATAAGAAAATCAGGGTCATAAACCCTTAAGAGTTGCTATTTGAGAAAGACTGTCTCAGTAATCAATAAGACTAAAGATTGACTGACAGTAGGGATTGGGATCTGTCAATATCTTGACCACCATTTTAGTTATGTGTGATTGATCTAAAAAAGATTTATCATTATCAGAGTACACATGCTTTAAAAAAATATGGCACTTAAGTTTCAAGGAACACAATTGTGTCACTGGAGTCAACTGAAAGTTCTGGAACTCTAATCTAAAAAAAACCTAATCTAATCTAAAAATGTGTAAAACTCTAATTTAAAAAATATGTCAAAAATGTTGAAACACCACTGTTAAACTCATGGAGGTATCAAAGAAGTCAATTTGCCAGGAGTAGGAAGGGACAAATTCCTGTAAAATGTGGCTTTCCTCAACATGAACAAAACAGCTCAGTTTTTGGCAGGAGGCTCAAGCATGACATGTGACAGTAGCCTTTATATTAAACATGGAGTCCTCTATTAGTGAGTAGTCTTTGATGGTGCATGTGTTGCAGTGTCTTGCAGGATGACAGATCCAGGGACCTGTGATGGTAATCTGAAATTGATCAGCAACTTGACTACCAGTGATATCATCAGGCCCATGAATGTCCTCTTGGCTATGTCAACAGCAGAAATTTACTTCCAGGGTGCACAGTCATTAAAACGGCAATTCTCAATCTTCCAGTTTATTACTATCCAAATTGCAGACTAAACAGCTAAGCCATTATGGAGAGTCCAATAATGTGTAAATTATAACAAGGGAGAGAGTCTAATGGCAGAAAGATGGTATAAAGGGCTTCATATACTTTGTACCCAGTGAACAACCATAACAAGTGAAAAATCAGTAAGATACTTTTAAAGTTTCCAGAATTTGTCCTATGTATATACAATAAATAGAAGAAGCTTATCCAAGAACACTTAGTAAATCTTGATAAACAAGAATATGGTGTATTTGAGCAATGAAGGGTATGAGCAGAGACCCACACTATGTCACATCATAGTTAAAATAATGAAAGACAATACAAGGGAAAATTTGAGTGATAAAAGAAAACTGTCTATTTAGATACAAGGCATTCCAATAAAATTAATAGAAATACTATTAACAGGAATCCAATAAAATTAATACCTAAGTTCTCACTGGCAGCAATGGAAACCAGAAGAAGTTAGAAGACATTTTTGAAGTGTTGAAAAAGAAAAAAAAAATCAAAGACACTGTCTACAAAGTATCTTATATTGATCCTGTTTTTTGAAGGTGAAGTAAAAATATTCCCAAATAAACAAATCTTAGAGAACATGTTACAAACAGATGTCTCACAGGATATTATAAAGGAAGTTCTTTAGGCTGGAAAAAGTGACCCCAGAGAGTATTGAGACTCCTCATGAGTAACAAGGGCACAGTAAAGGTAATTATGTAATTTTTACTGAAAGACAGTAAATAATCACATTTACTTTTTTTCTCTTGACTGAATTAAATCGTAATTATAGGAAACAATACATATTTAATTGTATTACTGGATCTATGCCACATATATGCAAGTGGCAGTAGGGCACCAAATCACATGCACCAAAAATACAGAATTAAAGAGAAAAAGGACAACTCCATAATAATAGCCAGAAATGTAAATATTCTTTCAATAATGGAAAGAACAACTAGAAAGAAGATCAACTTGAAAATTGAAGATTTGAACAACATGATTTGAACAACATTATAAGCCCTTTAGACTTAATGACCATCTATAAGACACACAACTGAATATTTGAACAAGATTTGAACAACATTATAAGCCCTTTACACTTAATGACCATCTATAAGACACACAACTGTATGTTCTCCTCCAGTGCACATAGGACATTATCCAGTAAAAAATATAGGTAGGTCACAAGATAAGCCACAGTAAATTTAAAATGATAAAATTATAGAAAGTATATTCCCAAAATAGAATTAAATTAGAAAACAATGACAAAAATTATGGAAATTCATAAATAATATGGAATTATACAACACATCCCTAACTAACCAATTGATCAAAGTAGATATCACAAGGGAAATTAGAAAGCACTTTGAGATTAATGAAAATTAAGACAAAATGAACCAAATTTATGAAATGCAACTGAACCAGTGCCTTGATGCATACTTAAACCTATATGTCTATATTGAGAAAAATCTCAATAACCTGATTGTTGATTTTAACACAGTCAAATAATAAGCAAAGCAAAACTAACTTAAAAGAAGGAAAGTGATCATAAATATTAACTTGTATACAAATGGAATAGAGTATATAAAACAACACAGAAAATAAAATAAAAATTTAGGTTTTGAAGAGATAAAGAAATTGACAAACTTTTAACTAAATTAACTATGAATAAAATAAAGGACACACCCAGAAAACATGAAATAATCTGGTTGAAGAAAATATCTCCTTAAAGCAAAACCAGATTTTAACTAAATAGCTCGTGCATCTCCCATCAACTTATCACCAGAGGATGCCTGATTATGCGTGCACCTGCATTTTTGAAGGTGGCTGGCCAAAAACTAGTGCAGCTGCTGAAGGGAGAGGGAAGGCAAAGCTGCAAATACAGCAATTGCAGAGCACATAGCCACATTTGGGCAGAGTAGAAACAAGCAAGGGAAAGGAGAGGTCTTTAGGGATACAAAGCTCTAGAACCCCAGCAAGCTTTGCCTCAGAGGAGGGAATGATTCAGACTATATGCTGAAGCTTGTGGTCCAGATCTGACATTGAAATCCAGGTAAGTGTGGAAAGCAAAATCCCTTCCACCTGCCTCTGAGAGAAACAGACCTTGTTTCCATAGACCTTATCTCCACAAACAAGCCTCTGCCAAAACTGAATACAAACCCAGCCCTTCGATTCAGTCTGATGGGGTTCATAGCCACTTGAGAGGTGATCAAGAAACAAGCAGAGGAAGGGCCAAGTCTTTGGAGGTTATTGCTCTAGAACTCCTACAAATTCCTGCACAGGTCAGGTCATAAGAAAAGAAGATATAGGAAGGGTTTTCAGACTCTGGCTAACTCTCTTCTGCTAAAATAGTGGCTTCCAGGAAACCCCACCAAAAGGATTTTCCCTCCACACACACTCAAGGTCCAAAACAAAACAAAACAAAACAAAACAAAACTAGAACCACAGCACCACCCACTGGAAAAACAACAAATGCCAAAAAAGGTCAAATTCTGTGACAGAATAAATGACACATAGGAATATTCAGCATTCACCTCAACAATATAAAAATGGCAATTCTATTAAACAGTGAATTTAAAATAGCTATTTTGAGGAAAACCAATGAGATTCACAAAAGTATTCTAACACAAAATAAATAAAGAAAGGAAATATAGGAGCAAAAGGAATTCTTCAGTAGAGAGTGAAGCTATTAAAAAAAACTCCAAATAGAAATACCAAAATGAAAAACTCAATGAATGAAATGCAAACTTCCACAGAACGCATTACAAGTATGCTCAATCTTGCAGAGGAAAGAATAAGCAAAATTGATGGGGAAAAAATCCCTTAATAATTCAAAGGAAGAGGAGACAGATAGAATCATGAAAAATGAGGAAACTCTATAAAAATTATCAGATTCACTAGAAGAGGAAACAAGCATATGCCAGAAAGAGAAGAGAGTACAGGAGGACTCAGAACATATTCACCGAAATAATAGTTGTGATTATTCCAAAGCTACGGGAATAACTAACCACAGAATTCTAGGAAGATGATAAAACACCCAGATTTCTAAATTCACAAAGTCCTACACTAAGATGTACGATTTTTAAATTATCAAAAGTCAAATGAAAAATGGTTAAAAAAATGTGCTAGGGAAAAAAAGTATGCTACATATAAGAGCACCTCAATTAGAGTCTCATTCAATTTCTCAGCATAAACTATTCATGCTAAGAGAGAGAGGACCGACATTTCAATTCTAAAATACAAAACTACCAAGCAAAATACTCTACCCTCCAAAGTTATCATTTAAATATGATGGAAAAGTTTTTTCTCTGAAACAAAAATTAAAAGAATTTACCACCAATAGACCCACTCTAAGAGAAATGGTAAAAGTTCTTCTACTTGAAAAAGAAAATAAAGGAAAAAATTCAAAATATAGATTATAAGCAGCAACACAAAATTATAAACATCAGCAAGAATAAAATATACAGTAATAAAACAAATGTGGGAGGAAAGGAACAGTATTGGTTTACATAAATGATGAACATAGACTGAGAGTGAATGACTAAAGCAAGGGATTTCAAATTAATAGGCCAGCAAAAATGACAGGAAAAGCTAGTCTCAGTTCTAACAAAATAGACTTTAAGCCAAAAAATGGTAACAAGAACAACAAAGATGCACTACACAATGATTAGTGAATATTCTACCAAGAAAATATAACTGTTTATACCTGAGTACCCAACATAAGTACACCTAAATATTATGTCAATTATTAACAAAACTAAGTAGAGACATTGACACAACACATTAAGAGTAAGGAATCTCAACACAACATAATTCTTCTTTTTGCAGCAATATTATTCATTCCATATTTTCATTTCCTAATACCATAATGTTTTAAAAAATTTCTCTAGTTTTTGTCCTATAGTGATCATGAATGTCTTCCTTTTGTTGTTCTGTGTAGACAACACATCTCTGTTATTATTCTCAGGTGAAGGATGAGGGGGCAGGGTGGCCAGAAACATTTGTCAATTCAAGATGGGTTTTAGTTCTAATTATTATAATAAGGCAAATCAGAGTTGAAATCCAGATGGCAAAGAAGTACTTGGGCTGGGAGGAAAGTTATTGATAGTACCAAACAGGACAACATACAGAAGGCTGATTTTTTTACCATACCTCATTACTCAATCAGTAGTCACTGCCTTAATTGTTCTCAATAAAGTCAACAAAATTCTGGACCACATTGCCTATTGGTCTTAAGTTTCATCTAGATGATTGATGCTGATTTCCGGGATTCTTTCAAGTCCTCTAAATTATCCAACTGACTGACCCTCTTCTTCTTCAATATGTCACACCAAAACTGTCAAGAACTATAAATATGAGAATTTACCCCAACTGCCAAATAACACATTAACCTGGTACAACTTCACAGGTGCTGGTAGAAGACTCAAGATTTCTGGTTTAGAGACAAAGGACTATATTACAGCACAGCAACAGGCATGAGGATCAACATGTGATTTACAGTGAAATCTCATGAACACATGAAATAACAGGTCCAGATGAATGCTTACATTAAAGGAGAGGAATCCTAAACTTAGGGATCATTAGCCATGCAAAGGATACATTTATTATATTCTATTTAATAAATTCTATGCATTTATGAAACTGGACAATCATATATTTTCCCTTTCCTGAAGAAGGAAATGTTATCTCTATAGTCCAAGACTATAAATAAACCATTCCTTAGTCTTAGGGAAATATATATTCTGAGCTCTCCTGCCTGCCTGTAACTATGCAGGGGCCTCTCTTTTTTCCTTCCCTTTTTCCTAATAAATTTGTCCTATTAAAACATTTAAAAAAGAGGGCCTCCCTGGTGGTGCAAGGGGTTAAAATGCAACCTATGAAACTGTTCACAGCCATTGCAGCATGAGTTCGATCCCCGGCCAGGCAGCAACCCATAAGGCGCAGCAGACCTCTCCTGACTCACCTGCTGCTCCCCTCAGCAGTGTGTTTCTGTCAATCTGCCTATTCTGTTCCCCACTCTGTCTCTGGTGAATCCTCTCACCCCCACACACACATCTTTGGCCTGTACCCCAGTACTTGTATGCATCAATAAATAAATCTTTTTAAAAAAATTAAAAAAGGAAATATATATTCCAAATCCATTTACCACACAGGCATCTAAGGATAGTGCAGAACAAAGAGGAGAATTACCTCACTCTCAAATGGTGTACAAATATAAGACATTCATGGAAAGTAGTTCCTCAGTAATCCAAACATGTATTTTATGTTATTTATTAACCTGTTATCCCTGTAAACCCTATTTATATTCCTTAATAAGTACTTGGTAAGTACTTCTAAAACTGATAATATGCTTTTTTTCACAATAATTTATTTCACTTAAGTTTAAGATTTTAAAATATGAGTAATTTACTTTAGTGTATATAATTTATTTTAAAAGTTCCACATTAACAGATCAATAGGCAAATACTCAATTTTGATATTGAAGTACTATGTATGTGAACAGCTTTGTCACTGTAACTATTCCAGTGACTTCATTTCTCTCTTTTCAAAATTCTTTTAAAAAGAATATCCTTAAATCATAAGCAATACAAAGTTAGATTTCTATTTAGTACAAGTTCATTTTTTTAGATAAGAGATTGAGTTTAAATATAAGGTTCTAACAGAAAAAGTTAATGATGATGAATGCTGTCTTGTGGCAGATACTTGAGTATACCTTTACTTCAGTTGTGATGAACGTTAAAAAAAGCATTTTCCATTTTCAAGAAAAAATAGAAACTCAAGCAAGAAAAATTATATATGCACACACATATGCATATATTCATATACTCATATAAGAAAAATGTTAAATCCATGTCAACAAGTTAATATATGCAAAATGTTTGGCATTCCATTTAGCAGGAAATGTACAGTGACATTAAAAGTTCCATTTAGATGAATCAATGCCACTATATCATTGATGCTAAAAAAGATCATCTACATTATCTCAAAACAGTGCCATTTAAAATTAAGCCAAAATATTGACGGTGTATTTATTCATTATATAAATTGGTAAATAAAGAAAAATGGAAAATAAAGATTGGTAAAATATAAAATAATATTCATTTCACATCTTTGACAGTTTCATTGATACAACAATTTAGGAATGCTTTTAGAAAGTATAAAATTAAGTAGAAAGAAATCCTCTTCTTATTAAGAATAAAAAATATATATGGAAAGGAAAAACTATCCAAAAATATAATAACAAAGTAATATAAAATAAAAACGAAAATGCATAAATACTAGGAAGGAATTTTAGATTTAATTAAAATATACTATAGACTTCTACTGTTTGAATGGAGTGTCTAGCTGTGGAGACTTCTTATTGTGATCTATATCCACAGTTTTTCAACAATATTCTTCCTTTTCTTGTCTGGATAATTCTTCCTTGCTTTCTAATGTCTACTTTATTATAGTGCTTTTTATTTGAAAATGTTTTAACTACAGCACATAGGATCTATTAGAATTTAAGTCCTACTCTCATTTTTAAATAAAATGAGATTAAAAAGTAAATTTTAATAAAATTTTGAATTTACCAAAATCATGTTACTTAGTATCTTTGTAAATTGAGAGTAAATATTTACCATCACGTTTAAAACATTAAAATTTTGCAAAAATGCATATAGATGTAGTATTGAATAATTTCTAAACATATACATATGTATCATATATGTTTTTAAATAAATGGATAATATGCATGCAAAGATTATTTGATGATCTATTATGCCACTGTTATTATTTTGATTAAAACTCCTAGGATTTAAAATGATTGAAAATATAACAGTTTTTGTTAATAAGGGAGTTATATAACATAAAGTAGCAGATATATTGTTTTCTTTTCTTAAGTTGTAGTTCTTTGTAAATCTTGGATAATTACCACCCTGTCAGATGGAAAAATTGGCAAATATTTTCTCCCATTCAATAGATTGTCTTTTTGTTTTAATGATAATTTCCTTGGCTGTGCAAAATTTTTTAGTTTAATGTAATCTCAGTTCTTTATGTTTGCTTTCCTTTCCCTAGCTGTTGGAATTAAGTCCCCAAAGACATCCTTGATTCAATAATTTCACCTTTACGCATAGATACATAAAAATGCACATATGTGAAGATATTTGCTACACTCTCATATCGACATCATTTATAACACCAAGTTGAAAATTACTGAAATGTCCACTAAAAGTGGCAGGGGTAAGTCATTACATATTAACATATTCCCTCTACAAGAAGAATGAAATATTTCCCAGCACATGTGATGATACATGAACAACTCAAAGACACTACTGAGAAAACTAAACATATATTTAAAAAAAAAAACAAAACTGTGTAGTGTATGATTCTACTTAACTACAAAAATTAATGAAAATGTCTACTATGATGCCTTTGTGGAAGAATGGAAGGTCTGTAGAGTAAGGTTAATGTTCTATTTCTTTAGATGTTTGCTGGCTATAAAGGTGGGTTCAATTAGTAAAGATTCAACCACTTGTGAATGTATGATTTTCTTTTAGAAATAAAAAAGAATTACATGATACAGAATTTTTTCCAAAGCAGTGAAGAAGGGAATCAAAATTCAGCCATTTTTTTTCTAGGCAAATAGGACTAAAAATAATAGATGATGATTGATTGGTGGATAACTTCTATATAGATATTTATATGTTAACATATGCAAAGATAAACTGCAGAGGAATTAAGATAATATTATGTGCATCATTAAGATATGTGAATCTATAAACATACAATGTAAGTATTATAGAAAATGTCTGCATAGCAGATATAGCACAGAATATGAGATGAAAGGATTAAGGCAGAGAGGATTAAGGGCATGTGGAACCTATTTTTAAGGAATGTGGATCCATTCTAATGCCATGCATTATCAAATAGAAAATATAACATTTGGAATGTAAGGGTGATTTACATTTTTAAAATATAAATATATAGACTTCTGCATTTGTGATCCATAGGAATAGACATCAATGCTAATTCCATATCATGGCAAGCTTAATCAGTCAATTCCACAGACTATAATGATCTGATAAAGAGATCAGGTAACATATTCTACTGAAAGAACATTCTGTCAATCAATATCAATATTCACTTTGTCAGCCAGCTGTTGATGTCTGTGTTGCATAGCCATGTCTAAAGATACATGCTTCTATCAAAATGGTACATCATTTTTCAAATTTGTAGGATCACATATTTATTCGATTTCATATTTATGGCAATTTCTTTATTCTTATGATATTTTTCTTATATTAGGTCAAGCTGATTCTTGAAAAGTGTATCCATTTGCTGACTGATTGCTTTTAATATTCCTGATTCTATTTCAAGTAACTGAGCATACCACATTAACTTCTAAGTTAAATCTTATTGAGAATATGATGTAAAGGGATCTGACCGGGAGATTAAAATATTTTTATTTTCTTTTGAGGAAGCCATTGACTGAATTTTTAATTAAAACAAAGCTTAAAAATAGCTTAACAAGGGGTGATACAAGGTGAAAAAGGGAACAGTCATATCAGCATTACTAAGTGCATCACCTATTGTAGTAGTAACAATGGGAAAAGAAAAAGGAGGGAAATAAATGATTTTGAGAAGATGATCAAGACTTGTGATCACGTGCAGCAAATTTGTGGTGTTGTCAGAGATCAAAAATGCTACCATGATCATACTTGTTTGAGAAGGGGAGAAGTGTTGTATTTTGGTCTCCCTATCAATAAGTGCAAGAAGGTAACAGGTATGTTAAATCAATGATTAAAGGGGTTTTCCAACAATCCCTTTGGGGAAAGTGTGTGGGGTGAGGTGGACAAGTATAATAAGATAGTTCTGAAGATACAAAATTTGTTAATCTAGTTAATGTTAAAATATCTACAATTGGATGGGTTTTATATCCACTAATCAGTTTTTCATTAAGTATTCATCTTCTCAATGTTTTATTAAGTGATTTTAATAAAAACTTATATAATCCATACATAGAAAAAGTCATTTGAAGTAAGTCTTTCTCCAGTTGATTTCTTTCAGCTTCCCAATAAAAGAAGCTACTTCTTACAGGTTCTTTTATGTCCTGTCATGAAAATTCTGTTCATATAGAGATGTGTACATAAATGTTCACTACATATGAACTGCTGTGTACCCATTTTATACATTTAACAATGAACCTTAGAAATTATATTCCTAATATAAATTTATAAACCTGATTAGTCATTTTAACAGCTTCATAGTGTCCCAAGTATGAAGGATTTTTTTTAAATTTTGTATTCCATTATTAAATACTAGAAAATACTACTAAAGGTGTACAAAAACATGGCCATAAGTTAATATTTATCTGTAAAATAAATTTCCCTAAAAATGTTAAGTGGCAATTCAGAATTTGAGACTAGACCATATTTAGCATTTTGTAATATGTAATCCAAATAATATATGCTTGGATAGAATATCACCTTCAACTTGAGAGAGTACACAGAAATCTAATAATACTCTATCTTTAGGCATAAAATCTTTGCAGTTAGTAATCTGGGTCCTAAAGTAGTGTGTCAGTAAAGAGAGCTGTCTAATTAAAAAAAAAAAAATCACTGACACAGTTTTGCTACTGCTATGATATAAATATCTCCCATATAACCTATTTCAAGTTATCAATGACAACAAATACCTCATCATATTTTCAGAACATTTAATAAATAAATCAGGAAGGTTTGTGTCATAACCAACACATCACTGAGAGTAAGTCACTTGGATTTATATCTCAATTATAGAGATACTTCTGGCTATTTATTTAATCTAATCATATCATTCTCATTTATATAAAGGGACACTACATAGAGCATGCCTTATAGGACTAAACTAAGGATAATCCAATGCAATTCCTTCCATCAATTTAATTTTCAGATCAATACAATGAGTGCAGGCCAACCTCATCTCGAAACAACTACCCAAGTATTTTCGGTTACTGCTGACCAATCACAACTGATGAAAACATTATCTTATTTGATATTATGCTATCACTGTGCTCACATGTATCTTAGAAATTTATCTTTCTTGGCACAGCTGCATTAGTATCCCCTCACTCCCTAATATATCTTACTGCTTTTTAAATATTGCATGGGATTTCCTTGTTCTACTCACATTTCAATATTGATGCAAATCAAGTTAGATCTCTAGACTTCTTTTCCACTGATTGCACATATGTGTGATCTTCTCTAACTCTTTGTCTTTAGTCAAACCACCAAAGATTATTGCTCCCATTTCTAAGGGAGTTAAATTTCTATTTTTAAAAAAAATCTCAATTTTCAGGCATTTTCCTATATTAAAAAAAAAAAAAACCTCAATATTCAGGCATTTTTCTGGAAAGTAAGAATAGAAAAAAACAGTATTTCTGTATAACCTTCCAGTATATTGGGATACACAGTGAAACAAAAATAATTTTGATTTGCTATAACAGATGTTATGCTCCAAGTGCATTGAGCTACTTGCCATGTAAAAGAACACTCCATAAAACTAGCTATTTTCCAATGTCTGTGACTTTCACCTCTGACTCTTACTTCTCTACTATCCCCAATCCAAGGCCAACCATCAACAATATTTGAATGTGTTCCCTGACTTGCTCAGCCAGAGACAGGGCATCCATTTCCCATGTTCTTATAGTATCTCCCGGAAACCTTTAAGGAAGTAATTATACTGAATTATATTTGTTAGTATATATATTTGTATCTGTCCCTAGCTTTTCATTAATTTATCTTTTTGTAGTTAGAATCTAACACAGTGTCAGCAAGGAGGAAATAATAAAATTTAAATTGAATTTAGGAAGATAAATCCAATGGTATACAAGGAATTGAAGCATAGAAATAGTGATTAAACTAAACAAACTTAAATATCCCTTCCAACTCTGAATCAAAGTGAAATGATTCTTGCCCTGGTGGAGCAAGGGATTAAGACGCAATCATATGAAGCTATCCACAGCCACTGCAGCGCGAGTTCTATCACCAGCCAGGAAACTATCCACATGGTGCAGCAGACCTCTCCTGACTCCCCTGCTGCTCCCCTCAGCAGTGTATTTCAGTCAATCCTCCTGTTCCCCACTCTGTCTCTGGTGAATCCTCTCACCCCACCATACCTCTGGCCTGTACCCCAGTTCCTGTATGCATAAATAAAATAAATCTCTAAAAAAAAAAAGTGAAATGATTCTTTAACACAAGAGTTGTGAACTTGGATTCATTTCTAGTGAAGGAATATCTCTGCTCAGGAGCAAGCCAAGCACATAGAAAAAAGAGGCCCAAGAAGTGCAAGTTTACATAGGCAATACTTACTCATTCCAAGTTAAAATCATCTATATGCACACATTACAGTAAGGCAACAGGTATGTACAGTGGTCTGGAATGGAATTTATCCAACTCAGTGATAATTAAACTGAGAACATACCACATTAACTTGTTTCAACAGGTGGGAAAAAAACTGATAGAAAAAGAAATATTGGGAAGTAATAGACTACAATGTAATAAACATGAGTTTAGGACCTTAAAAAATCCCACATTATAAATTTTTATTCATAGGCAGGAATGAATTGAGCCTCTTTATAATAATTATTAACACACATTTGAGTCAATGTATAGCAAAGTATTTGGTACATGTAATGAATACTGCCAAAAATACAACTGATAGTATTGTTATAAGAAAGAAAAATTGGATTTAATTCATGTATAAGAGTGTCTCTTACTCTCCCTCGATGCTTACTTTTTATTGTTATTATCTATTTATTGCTCAAAATTCAGTGGATAATGTTTAATATAAGATCAAATAAAGAGTTGTGCACTCAACTAAAAGTGAGGTTCTAACAAGAACATGTTTTCTCACTACTGAGAAATATTTCATGTGTAGTAGTACCAAAATCATTGCTCACATCAACAGAGATTACCTCTAAAGCTTACTGTGATTGATCAAGTTCCAATTAGTTTGATAGGACTTATACTTTACAGAGCCATTGCTATTGTTAACTAATTTGAGGAGTAAATTCCCTCCATAAAATACAATAGAAAATTCCCCTGTTGACTGGCCAGGAGTCAAATTTGCTGGCAAAAGCACACAACTACACTCCCTCCAACCAAGAAAATTGCAAAAAGTGCCAGTTATTCCCCAAGTCACTAAGCAAATGACCAGTCAATCCCAGTTGTAATCTTGCCCTTAAGAGTAACTTTTTCTCTTCCAGGTGCTAGTAAATTGATTACGTAAGACATATTTTCTTTTTTTTTAGTAAAACACTTAAAGAGATGATTAATTTGAAGGCTATATATTTTTTCTTTTAAAATGGGTAAAGTATTTTCTCCACACCAAAGTATTCAAAATATTTATAAGCATATATTTTAAAAAGATGTTCTATTTTTTTAACATTTTTTAAGATTTATTTATTTATACAAGAACTGGGGTACAGGCCAGATCCGTGGGAGGGTGAGAGGATTCACCAGAGACAGAGCAGGGAACAAAACAGGCAGACTGATGAAATACACTGCTGAGAAGAGCAGCAGACAGGAGAGGTTTGCTGTGCCATGGGGGACACTCGCCGGCTGGCCAGGATGGAATCAGCATTGCAGAGGCTTTGGACAGCTTCACAGCTGTGACAGCTTCACACCAGGGGAGGCCCAAAAGATGTTCTATTTTTGTGATAAGTTATGTTTAGTTTTCCATATTATTTAATTCATTTCCTATTACTTTTTGTCTCTATTAATGTCATAAAATAAATATTTGTTCATAGTCCAGAGATTATTTGAGTATAGTAGTGTCTTCTCCTTATGAAAACACAGATTTAGTAAGTAGATAAGAATCATTATATGAAAATGAAGATAGCTACCCTTATTAATAATTTTGCATAGATCTCTGAGACAGCTCCTATTAATCTAATTTTTGACAAAACATTTTTTAAATGATTGGAATATGAAGCATGCATGTATGTTTGGGTAAGTATTATTTTTAAATGGAAAGTTAGATCAGCATAGACTTGATGAATGAATACTATTGAATACAATGAATACTATTGATTGTCTTCTATGTTCTCCAAACTTAACTATCAGGTGTTAATCAAGAGTAAGGAACAAAGGTATAACATTTAAGAAGAAATAAACTTGTTCTCAAGAGCATAACAAATCCTGAAGGACACAAACATGATAGCTAAGTCTTCAACAGACCAGTGTCAATGGTTTTAAGAGCAGCTGCTTTTGGCTGATAAGACCCATAGTCATCTGCAATTCTATAGCTGCTTAGTAGAAAATAATATTGCATGTACAAAAGCAATACATTGTGGCCATCAATGAGGCATTCATTTAGTTCCCAGATGAAGACAGTAAAAAAATACAGTGGGCAGATAAGTATATAACCATATTGAATATCTAACATATTATGGGTATAAAAAACTAAACCAAAACAAATCCTAGAAATCTGATTGTAAAAAGATTACCAAAAGGGGAAGGAAAGGAGTGGGAAGTCGGCAGGGGTCGGGGGGAAGCAATGAACAATGGTGGATTATGGGTGCTTTTGTGGTGGATATGGAGTGTTAGCATACATCTGAAGAGGTGGAAACCACTACATCTAAATCATGTACAGGCCTCCCTGGTGGCTTAAGGGGTTAAGCACAGCACTGTGGAAAGCTATCCGAAGCTTCTGCAGCATGAGTTCAATCCCCAGCCAGCCAGGGAGCTACCCACATGTTGCAGCAGACCTCTCCTGTCTCTCCCACTGCTCTCCTCAACAGTGTATTCCAGTCAGTTTTCCTGTTCTGTTCCCACTTTATCTCTGTGAATCCTCTTACCCCCCACACTTCTGCCTTGTACCCCAGTTTTTGTATGCATAAATAAAATCCTTTTTAAAAATTTAAATAAATAAATCATATATGATGTTGTAAACCATTACTTCAATAAAAAGTAATACAATAAAATAAAAAGAGAAAAAGTAATTTTTCTTTCATTATAGTAACATTAGTTTACACGATGTTTGTGTATTAGAAGTATTGGTTCTCCTCCCTCAGATATTGTTAACAACTACACCCACCACCAAGACACCCAAAGTCCATTACCATACACCCTTTTCTAAAAATGGAAGAATAATCCAGTATAAGTAGCAGGCTAATACAGCTGCAAAGTGAGGCCACATTACAGCATTGCATAGCTATTAGAAGATTGCATATTTGACCATAGAGGTAACCAATTTAGCCCAGTCATAGAGTAATCCATATTGTACAGGTCAGAGGTAAATACTATTAGCATCATATGACAATGATATTTGTAATCCCATGGGAGAGTCACTGTTTTAGGACCAAGAGGTGAGGGTGAGGGAACTATCAGAAAAAGTCTCTTGGCTATACTTTCAAGTTAAATCTCAAAATTATCCAATTCCTCCAAACACCAATATTCCAGGATGCTATTAACTCTTACTAGGATTTTTTTTTTTAAATAATAAATTTTATTGTTATATTCCCCATACAATTGCAGCCCCCCATTCTGACCCCAATCCCTCCCCTCCCGCCCCCGCCCCCCTAAAAGTGTCTCTGGTTCATAGTTGTTTGTTGATTTGGATTTTCATTCTCTTATAGTTATTCTTTTTCCTGGTCCCTTATTTAAGTTTTCTAGATTCCTGTTATGAGTGAGACCATCCGGTATTTTTCTTTTTCTTTTTGGCTTATTTCGCTGAGCATGATCCCTTCCAGCGCCATCCATGTTGCTGCAAATTGCATGTGTTTATCTTTTTTGAATGCTGAGTAATATTCCATGGTATATATGTACCACATCTTCTTGATCCAGTCATCTATTTTTGGGCATTTGGGTTGTTTCCAAAGCTTAGCTATTGTAAACAGTGCTGCTATAAACATAGGGGTGCAGGTGTTCTTTGGAATTGATGTTTCTGTGTCTTTTGGGTAAATACCTAGGAGTGAAATTGCTGGATCACATGGAAGTTCTATGTTTAGTAGGTCCAGAAATCTCCACACAGCTTTCCATAGTGGTTGGACCAGTTTGCACTCCCACCAACAGTGCAGAAGAGTTCCTTTTTCTCCACACCCTCGCCAACATTTGTTGTTGCTAGTTTTTTTAATATGTGCCATTCTCACTGGTGTAAGATGGTATCTCATGGTAGTTTTGATTTGCATTTCCCTGATGACAAGTGATGTTGAACATTTTTTCATATGCCTGTTGGCCATTTGCATTTCCTCTTCAGAGAAGTTTCTTTTTAGCTCTTCTGCCCATATTTTGACTGGATTATTTTCTTTGTTGTTGTTGAGTCTCGTCAGCTCATTGCAGATTTTTGTGATCAGTCCTTTATCATTAGTGTTGGGTGCAAAAATGTTCTCCCAGTTGGTGGGGTTTCTCTTTGTTTTTGTTATTGTCTCTTTTGCTGTGCAGAAGCTCTTTAATTTGATGTAGTCCCAGCTGTTTATCTTTGCCTTCACTATCACTGCTTTGGGTGATGTGTCTGTAAAGATGTCTTTGATGTGCAAATCCCGTAGTGTTTCGCCTATATTTCCTTCTATATATTTTATGGTTTCAGGTCTTATGTCTAGTTCTTTAATCCATTTTGAGTTGATTTTTGTGTATGGTGTGAGGTAGTGGTCAAGCTTCATTCTTTTGCATGTAGCCACCCAGTTTTCCCAGCACCATTTATTGAACAGACTTTCTTTGCTCCAATACATAGTTTTTGCTCCTTTGTCAAAGATTAGTTGACCATAAATCTGTGGGTTTATTTCTGGATTTTCTATTCGATTCCATTGGTCTGTATGTCTGGTCTTGTTCCAATACCATGCAGTTTTGATGATTATGGCTTTGTAGTATAGTTTGAAGTCTGGGAGTGTGATGCCTCCATTCCCTTCTTTTTTTTTTCAGGAGAGCTTTGGCTATTCGGGGTTTTTTGTGATTCCATATGAATTTCATCAATAATTGTATTATTTCTTTGAAGAATGCAATTGAGATTTTGATTGGAATAGCATTGAATCTGTATATTGCTTTTGGAAGGATGGCCATTTTAATAATGTTTATTCTTCCAATCCATGAGCAGGGGATGTCTTTCCATTTCTTTGTGTCTTCTTCTATTTCTTTTAACAGTGTTTTATAGTTTTCTTTGTATAGGTCCTTTACCTCTTTTGTTAGATTTATTCCCAAATATTTGATTTTTTTTGTTTCAATAACAAAAGGGATGGTTTTTTTGATTTCTTCTTCTTCAGATTTATTGTTTGTGTATAGGAAGGCTACTGACTTTTGCGTGTTGATTTTGTATCCTGCCACTTTACTGAACTGACTGATGAGTTGAATTAGTTTTTCTGTGGAGTTTTTGGGGTTCTCTATGTATAATATCATATCATCTGCAAATAGTGATAGTTTGACTTCTTCTTTTCCTATTTGGATTCCTTGGATGTCTTTATCTTGTCTTATTGCTCTGGCTAGGACTTCCAGTATTATATTGAAAAGCAGTGGTGAGAGTGGAAATCCTTGTCTTGTTCCAGATCTTAATGGAATTGCTTTCACCTTTTCACCATTGAGGATGATACTGGCTGTTGGCTTGTCATAGTTGGCCTTTATGATGTTGAGGTATGTTCCTTGTATCCCAAGAATTTCAAGGGCTTTTATCATGAATGGGTGTTGCACTTTGTCGAAAGCTTTCTCAGCATCTATTGATATTATCATATGGTTTTTATATTTCTTTTTGTTGATGTGCTGGATAACGTTGATTGATTTTCGGATGTTAAACCATCATTGTGTCCCTGGAATGAATCCTACTTGGTCGTGGTGAATTATCTTATGGATGCATTGTTGGATTCTGATAGCTAGAATTTTACTGAGGATTTTTGCATCAGTGTTCATTAGGGAGATTGGCCTGTAGTTTTCCTTTTTTGTGTTGTCCTTGTTCGGTTTTGGTATTAGTGTAATGTTGGCTTCATAGAACGTGTTTGGTATTGTCCCTTCCTTCTCAATTTTTTGGAAGAGTTTGTGAAGGATAGGCACTAATTCATCTCTGAATGTTTGGTAGAATTCATTTGTAAATCCATCAGGTCCTGGGCTTTTGTTTTTGGGGAGGTTTTTGATTACCATTTCAATTTCGCTAATTGTAATTGGTCTGTTTAGGTGTTCTATTTCTTCTTTATCTAGCTTTGAGTGATTGTAGAGTTGTAGGAATTTGTCCATCTCCTCTAGATTGTTAAACTTGTTTCCATATAACTGTTCATAGTAGTTACTGATTATTCTTTTGATTTCTGCTGTGTCCGTTGTGATTTCTCCTCTTTCATTGATGATCCTGTTTATTTGTGCTTTCTCCCTTTTTTCCTTTGTGAGCCTGGCTAGGGGTTTGTCTATTTTATTGATTTTTTCAAAGAACCAGCTCTTGGTTTCATTGATCTTTTGGATTGTTTTTTTAGTTTCAATTTCATTTATTTCTGCTTTGGTTTTTATTATTTCTTTTCTTCTACTGGCTTTGGGGTTTTTTTGTTGTTCTTTTTCTAGATCTTTGAGCTTCGAGATTAGGTTGTTTCTTTGAGTTCTTTCTTGTTTCTTGATGTGAGCTTCTATTGCTATATATTTTCCTCTTATTACTGCTTTTGCTGCATCCCATACATTTAGGATATTGGTGTCCTCCTTGTCGTTCAATTCAGAAAATTTTTTAATTTCTTCTTTGATCTCCTCATTAGTCCAGTGGTCTTCCAGTAGTGTGGTTTTTAATCTCCATGAGGTAGGAAAGTTCCTTGCCTTCTTTTTATGGTTTATTTCTAGTTTGACGCCTTCATGGTCAGAAAAGATGGTTGATATGATTTCAATCTTGGTGTATCTGTTGATGTTTGTCTTGTGCCCCAGTATGTGATCGATCCTGGAGAATGATCCGTGTGCGCTTGAGAAAAATGTGTACTCCGTTTTTTTGGGGTTTAGTGATCTATAGATGTCTGTTAAGCCCAATTGCTCTAGGTCCTTATTTAGAGCTTTGGTTTCTTTACTTATTTTTTGTCTTGTTGATCTATCCATTGTTGATAGTGGTGTGTTGAAGTCTCCCACTACATATGTGTTTTCTCTGATGTCTGTTTTCAGAGAGGACAACAGTTGTCTGATATATTTTGGTGCTCCTTCGTTTGGTGAGTATATGTTAATGAGTGTTATTTCTTCTTGAAGTATTGTCCCCTTGATCATAATGTAGTGACCATTGGGGTCTCTTTTTATCTTTTTGAGTTTGAAATCTGTTTTATCTGATATAAGTATAGCTGTTCCTGCTTTCTTTTTTGGTCCATTTGCTTGTAGGATTGTTTTCCATCCTTTAACTTTGAGACTATTTTTATCTTTTGTAGCTAAATGTGTTTCCTGGAGACAGCAAAAGGTTGGGTTTTGTTTCTTAATCAGGGCTGCAACTCTGTGTCTTTTTATTGAAGAGTTTAGTCCATTTACATTTAGAGTTAATATTGATATGTTAACATCTGTATTTGCCATTGTGTTTGTCTTTCCTTTGATTTTATTTATTTATTTTTTTAATAACCTTTTTTTTTTTTTTGGCTTCTTTCATTGTTATTCATCCCTCTGAGGTTCTGGCTTTAGGACTCCTTGTAGTATTTTTTGGAGTGGGGGTTTAGTTGTAATGAAATTCCGGAGTTTCTGTTTGTCTGGGAAGGTCCATATTCTTTCTTCAAAGAGGAAGGAGAGCTTTGCGGGATAGAGTATTCTTGGTTGGCATCTGTTTTCTTGGAGTCTGTTGACTATGTCCCTCCACTCTCTCCTTGCCCGTAGTGTTTCTTCGGAGAAGTCTGATGTCAGCCTGATTGGCTTTCCTTTGAATGTTATCTGTTTCTTCCCTCTTGCCAGCTTCATTATTTTTTCCTTGTCCTGGATTCTTGGGAGCTTTACTATTATGTGTCTTGCTGTATTTTTCCTTTCGTCGTGGAAGTTTGGTGTTCTTCTTGCTTCTTGTATATCAATTTTCAGCTCCTTCTTCACATTTGGGAAGTTCTCTTCAATTATCTCTTTGAAAATTTTCTCTGTTCCTACTTCTCTCTCCTCTCCTTCTGGTATTCCTATAACTCTTATATTTCCTTTCCTCATGTAGTCAGATAGTTCCCGTAGTCTTTCTTTGTTCTTTTTCCTTCGTACTTCTCTTTCCTTTTCTGTTTTGGTTCTTTTTATTTCTGTGTCTTCAAGAGAACTTATTCGTTCTTCCATTTCATCTATTCTGCTTTCATTGCTTTTCCCAGAATTCTTTAGTTCTTCCATTAATTCTTTGATCTCCTGCATTTCTTTCACTTCCCTCTTTAGGGACTCAATTTCGTTCTTCTGATCGTTGATTATTTTTCCCTTATCATTGTTTTCCTTTATGACTTCTGTCAGTTTTTTAATCACGGCAATTTTAAATTCTCTTTCTGGAAGGCTCAGAAGTTCTTCCAAGTTACTGTCGTTGCAATCTGGGGGCTGGTTTTCTTTTTGTGGTGTGCTTTTTCCCTGGGGAGTAGCTAGGTTGCGTGTGGTTCTTCTCCTCCCTACTGTCTGTTTTCTAATTTACCGTATGCGTTGGGACACTGTGTAGTTGGGACTGGCCGGCATCTTGGGTGAGCTTCTCTGCTCCCCTCTGGTTCCTCCAGGAGTCATCTGTCAGTTTCAAGCAGTTTTTACTGGAGAAAGGTCCCTGTTCTAAAATGCCGATGTGGGGACACACTCCCCTGTGCGCCTGGTCTGCCCTGGTGGTGGGTTCCTGCTCCCCCTCTGGGCTTGGCCTGCAGGCCAGAGGGGGTCTGGCGTGGGCGAACTTCCCCCGCTCACCTCTGGCTCCTGAGGAAGCCTTCTGTAGGTAGTCTTTACTGAAGAAATGTCCCTGTTCTAAAATGGTGATGTGGGACACACTCCCTGCGCGTCCAGTCTCAGGCACACTCTTCTGCGCGCCTGGTCTGCCACGGCTGTGGGTGCTCGCTCCCCCTGTGGGCTCAGACTACTGGTCGGAAGGGGCCCGGCGTGGGCTAACTCCCCAGCTGGCCACTAGCTCCTTCAGGAGCCTCTGCTGGTTTCAAGTCGCTAGGTGGTGCCAGAGATCTCTCCTAGAGCCCTTGGGGAGCTGATTATCCACCCCGTGGGACAGGGAACAGAGCGGGGATGGTAGAGTACACCTCAACGGCTTTGGGGTGCTGTGTCTGCCTTGTGCCCCACCGTCGTGGGGAACACACGCCCCTAATTTTGTGCCCCAAGTCTCAGTTCCAAAGCCCTCAGTTCCAGGACGCGGGCTGTAGCCCAGTTCAGTGGCGCGGGAATGGCGCCTTTTGAATCCCGCTCCCGTGCCTGGGCGCCTGGTTCCTGCTCACACGGTGAGGGCCTCCGCGCGTCTCCCCGCAAGCCTAGGTCGCAGGCGCGGGGACCTGGGCAGTTGCGATCCGATCCGGATCCGCGTTTGCTTTTCAACCGCACTGCTTTTTCAACCGCTCTGCTTTTCCGCACGATCCCGTTTCCGCTCCGTGCCGCCTTTCGGCGCAATCCCAATCTCGATCCCGATCCCTATCCGTGTCTGCTTTTCCAGCGCGCCGCTTTGCTCAAGCTTACTGGGCGGCCAGGGGCTGTGTGCTGGTCCTGGCCTCCTCCCGGGGGGCGGGGTCTCTCTTCAATGGCGCCCGGAGCTCACCTCTGAGGCGAATCCTGCAGAATTCTCCTCAGCTCCCGTTCACGGGGTGTGGTGGCTGCAATAGTTCCTTTCCACTCACAGTCCTGCTTGCTGCGTAGTTTATTCTTGTTGGTCGTTTTAGTTTGTTGTTTTCCTCCTCTCTGCTGGTCGGAGAGTGCCGCCTCTGTGGGCGGGGGAGGGGAGCAGGGTTCTGCGCTTCCCTCCCTTCTGGTCCTCTTTTATGGCCACTTTCTTCTTCGGGCAGTTTGCTGGCGTCACCCGTTTATCTTCCGTGTCCCGGTTCTCACTGGGACCTGCCGCTTTTCCTCCCTATTCACTTTTTTTAATGGGAGATCTTACTCGCAGCGTCTCCTTGCCGCCATGTTGCTCCGCCCCTTCTCTCTTACCAGGATTATTGTCAATTTATCTGTGTCATTTCACCATCTTCCCACATAATAAGCATAGTGATTTTATATTTCACTGAGTTCAAGTTGCTTCTCTGCTCAGAAAAATCTCTTGGTGGGCCTCCCCTGGTGACACAGGTGGTTTAGCGCCACGCTGTGAAGCTGTCCACAGCTTCTGCAGTGCTGGTTTGATCCCGGCTGGCCCCTGAGCATCCCATATGGTGTGGCAGACCTCTCCTGTCACGCCCGCTGCTCCCCTCAGCAGTGTATTCCGTCAGTCTGCTGACGGAATATTCAGTCAGCCTGTTCTGTTCCCTGCTCTGTCTCTGGTGAATCCTCTCACCCTCCCATGAATCTGGCCTGTACCCCAGTTATTGTATAAAATAAATAAATAAATCTTAAAAAAAAAAAAAACTCTTGGTTTCCAACATCACTTAGAGAAAAAGACCAAAATGAAACTGAAGTGGAATATTTTGTGTTTGTGTGTAAAAGGGTTCTCAAAGAATGATGCAATCATGTCAAAGTCACACAAAAGTTACACTAGAGACTTCAACTGTTCAAATCTGTGATAATTCAAATATCAAAATAAGTAATAAAGGATTATAACTTATATTATATTATTAAAGGATTATAACTTATTATATTATAAGGCATACATGGAAACAGACTGATATAAACAAAGAAATAAAAGATTGACCAAGAATAAGACAATCCTGTAGTCTTGATGTACTTCCCTGACATTTTTTCTTATATTATGGTTGTGTATTGTTATTTTGGAAGATGTCCTTACTTGTAGAAATATATACTCAAGAATTAAGTAACAGGGCCTCCCTGGTGGCGCAGCGGTTGAGCGCTGGCTTGCGAAGCTGCCCGCGGCCTCTGTGGCGCCGGTTCGATCCCCGGCTGCTCCCCGGCCACCGGAGGAGGGTCCCACATGGCACGCAGACCTCTCCTGCCGCCCGCTGCTCCCCTCAGCTGTGTGCTTCAGTCCTTCTGCCTGTTCTGCTCCCCGCTCTGGCTCTGGTGAATTCTCTCACCCTCCCGCGCTTCTGACTGTATCCAGTGCTTGTATAAATAAATAAATAAATAAATCTTTAAAAAAAAAAAAAAAAGAATTAAGTAACAAAGTTATCATTCGTGGGCCTCCCCGGTGGCACAGCAGTTGAGTGCTGGGTTGTGAAGCTGCCCACAACCTCTGCAGCGCCGGTTCGATCCCCAGCCACTGGGCGAGGGTCCCACATGGCGCGCAGACCTCTCCTGCCGCCTGCTGCTCCCCTTAGCAGTGTATTTCGTCAGTCTGTCTGTTCTGCTCCCTGCTCTGGCTCGGGTGAATTCTCTCACCCTCCCCCGCTTCTGACTGTACCCAGTGCTTATATAAATAAATAAATAAATCTTTAAAAAAGAAGTTATCATTTGTAACAACTTACTCTTAATTAGTTCGATAATAATAGTTACTTTTACAAACATCCTTACAGCTTTCTCTAAGTTTGAAATTGTTCAATATTTTAAAATTTTAAAAATATATCTAATTACAAAATAATATTTAAATAATATATTTAAAAATATGTCTAATTATAATAATATAATTATAATATAATGATAAAATAAAGTTTAGGTATTTATTGCTAAAAAGTATTTTATTTCATATTGTACTTATTTTCTTAAAATATTCGAAATTATTGATGTCAATAAATTTTGACTTTATACTACTTAAATCAGTTGTACATTATTTATTATCATGGCTATGGCATACATTTTCTTCTTCATTATAGGTATTAAAATCTAAAAAGAATCAACAGTAAGTCTTTATTCTCTTAATACTGTGTTCCAAAACTATCTAAAAATCAGGTGTCTTTTTAGCATCCTAATCAGGACACTAAAAGAATCACTGGGTAGCTTTTATTGAAACAACATTTCCATGTTCATCTTTTCCTATATCTTTATGAGCCATTGGGGTCACTTTTTACTCTATCTTCATTCTTAAGGAGGCTGAAACATATGTTTGCTTGTGTGCAGAAGACAGAAAGCCATATTAGAAATCTTTATTTACAAATGTGTATCATTTTCTTAGAATATTAAAACATCATTATGTAAATTGTATACTTTTAATTCGCATTTTAAAATCAGATTTATATTCCAATTTTCTCAGGAGGAAAACAGAACCCAAAAATTCATATATCATATATATTTTCTAATGTCTTCTTTTCTCCTATTCTTATTAAACCTTCTTATCTATTGCTCTATATGTTGCATTATTTAAAGGCTGTTTGACATATTTACTACTTGTAGAGAGCTAATTCAAGAACAAAATTGCTTTTAACATGCTGTGATAGATTTTCAAAAAAAAATTCAAGTTCAATTATTTATAGACTAATTTTCTGTTTGCTGTCTACTGAATGGCAAAGTGAAAAGTTCACAAATCCCGCTAGATGACACTTGCCTCCTCATATTCTAGGGCACTGACATTTCTTGGTGGACTGACAGTAAATCATAACTCCCTAGGCTGCTCGTTAACTTTTGGTAGTTGATATAGTAACTTATAAGTTTGGTCTCTCTTGGATGACCATGAATTCTGCTTATGGATACTATTTAAAAAAGTACTTGTGATGGTAATAAATGATGCCTCAAAGACTAAATTTAACTGTAGTAAACTTGAACCATAATCACTAGTGCTACTTTCTATGAATATCCACACTGATGCTCTAGTGCTTTAGGGACAACTGTATATTTCACACCAGATAAATTATATTTTCATTTCAGACTATGTCTTATCAGACCTATAGGCTGCCATCAATCACCTTGCGATCTTTGAGTCATATGTCACTGTTATTAAACAACTTCTAGAGTTTAGTTTTTAAAAAAGGCAAAGCAAAATCAAAGCTAAACAATTTGGAGAAAGATAGCATTTTACTTAGAGAAAGACAGTCAATAAAGAAACTAGCTAGTATTACTGTATTGCATATTTGAAAGTTGCTGAGAATAGATCTTAAAAAGTCCTCATTGCAAGAAAAAAATTGCCAGGCCTCTCTGGTGGTGTAAGAGATTAAGTCTTAGCACTATAAAACTATCCTCAGCCACTGCAGCACGAGTTCGATCCTCAACAAGGGAGTTAACCCACATGGGGCAGCAGACCTCTTCTGTCTCACCTGCTGCTCCCCTTAGCAGTGGTATTTCAGTATTCCACCTGTTCTGCTCCCCACTCTGTCTCTGGTGAATCCTCTTATCATCCCTCCCCCACACCTCTGGCTTACACCTCAGATCTCGTATGCATAAATAAATAAATCTTTTTTAATAATCAAAATAAATAACAAATATAATACCAAAGAATAAGGAACAGTAAATACATTCAAAATAACAACAATTTATAAACTTTCAGATTTATAAATAGATATTTATGTTTACTTTCAATTTTTAGTAATCAGGGAATTGCATGTAGCAGAGCCTTTACAAAAGTGTAAATAAAAAAATGTTTTCACCAGGGCCTCCCCTGGTGGCGCAGAGGTTGAGTGTTGGGCTGCAAAGCTGCCCGTAGCCTCTGCAATGCCAGATGGATCCCCGGCTGCTGGCAAGGGTCCCACATGGTACGCAGACCTCTCCTGCTGCGCCTGCTTCTCCCCTCAGCAGTGTATTTCATCAATCTGCCTGTTCTGTTCCCTGCTCTGTTTCTGGTGAATTCTCTCACTGTCCCTCACTTCTGACTGTACCCAGGGCTTGTATAAATAAATAAATAAATCTTTAAAAAAATGTTTTTATCCATTATTGATCTAGGGAAATAAAAAAATATTTGCTGAAATGCAAAAAAAAAATAACATTTCTCAACATACATACATACATAGTGAATATTTTTATCATGTAAAATTTGGAATTTGTTTCTCTGGCAAATTGCTTTATGTTTATCCATAAAAAAAAAAAAAGTCCATTTATGCCATTTCAGTGATCATATTTTAAGTTCAGATAAACAGCATAATAGTGACACAAAAATCTAGTTACAAATACTTTGTGATGAATATTTTCCCTTCTCCATTTCTTCCCCTAAGTCCCTGCCATCAATTTTTATCTTCCAGAAGATCATATAATTGGAATAATGCAGGATGTAGGTTTTTCATAGTAGTTTCTTTCACTGAGCAATATATTTTTATGATTCCTCCATATTTTTCATGACTTAATAGCTTACTTTTCTCGTAACATTGTACCATTATTTACCCATCTTTTGTAGGACCTCTCATTTGCTTTTAAGTTTTGGCAATAATGAAAAAAAAATACTAAAAATATTTGTATGCAAACATAAGCTTTCAATTCATTTGGGTAAAAATGAAGGAACATTATTGCTGGATTTTATGCTAAGAGTATGTTTAGTGTTGTGAGAAACTGACAATCTTCTAAAAGAGCTGTACTATTTGCATTTCCACCATTAATAAATGAGAGTTCAGTTTGTTCCACACCTTTGTTAGCATTTTATGTTTTTAATTTTAGTCATTCCAAGAGGTATATGTAGTGTTATCTCTCTTCTTAAAAAAATTTTTCAATTCCTAACATATAGTGTTAAGCATCTTCTCATCTGTGTACTTGTCATCTACATATCTTCTTTTTTAAAAAGATTTATTTATTTGTGCATACAAGGACTGGGGTACAGGCCAGAGGTGCAGGGGTAATGAGAAGATTCACCAAAGACAGAGTGGGGAGCAGAAAAGGCAGATGTACTGAAATACACTGCTGAGGGGAGCAATAGGCAGGCGAGACAGGAGAGTTCTGCTGTGCCATGTGGATCACCTCCTTGGCTAGGGATAAAACTTGTGCTGCAGTGGCTTCGGATAGCTTCATAATGCTGACACTTATCCCTTTAAGCCACCAGGGAGGCCCACCTGTATATCTTCTTAGTCCTTTCTATAATTTGTCTACTTTAACTTTGTTGTTCTCTCATTGAGTTTTAGGATTTAGCTGTATATTTTGACTATTATCTGATATGTGTTTTTCAAAAATTTCCTCCCATTGTATTTTCATTCATTATCATTATTATTTTACAGTAGACATTTTTAATTTTAATGACGTTCAATTCATTTTTTCTTTCATAGATTAAGTTTTTGATATTGTATCTAAAAAGTGACCACTAAATCAAGATTTTAGCCATATCAACACTTTTCTTATTTTCTTCTAAGGGTCACATAGTTATTTTGTTTTACATTTATATATTTTATAGATTGACAGATTTTGAAATAATTTTTATGAAAGCTTTAAGGTCTGTCTATATATTTACTTGAATTTTTTTCTGGTTTTATTAGCAATGTATTAGCATTTTAATTTTATGGTTAAACACACTTAAATAATAAAAAAATAGTCATTGTTCATAATATCATATTGTATCTAATAGACTTGGACATTAGCCTAAATCTACCTATTTGATTTCAAAGACATTGAGACTAATTATTATGCTATATAGCAGCTTTAGGGCTCAACAATCATTGTACAGCATTACCTAGCCTAATACCTGACACACAGCAGGTCATAAATAAATTTTTGATGAAACAGATTAATGAACATTAGATAAAGTTGAAATGACAGGATCAAATAGTGGAAAAAACAAATCTGATATTATTTATTACTGGTATTGTATTCATCTTGGGTTGTTCTGAAAGTTTTTAATAGCATTTAGACAGTTTATTCACAAATTCAGATTAAAATGCATTTAAGAATAGGTTTAGAGAGCTATATAGATGATAGAGTATGATAGAAAGTCATGAACTGTGGATCAAAGAGATTTTATAGATTTTTTTTAATAATAAGAGTAGACAGTTAATGATGTTTAGAAAGACAGAAGACATAAGATAAAGTGTTTTAATGACATATTAACTGAATTAGAAGGTACTTAGAAGTCAAAAATAATCAATTTTTGTAATCTTAAAGTTATGTTCTCTTAATGATATTTTTACTCAAACAATATAAATTCCATTTATAGTTGCCTTAGCACTTAGTTCATCATTATCAAATTCAGGATTTAAAAATATTACTAGCTAATAGCTATAAAAAGAGACACATTTGGCATAAAATTTAACGCACACTTTCCATGGAAAGTTACTGAAATAGGTAGATATTTTTTCAGTTAATTAATTTCTGGAAGCAACATCCTCATTTATCATCTGGCAGGCTCACAATAACAAATACATATCCTTGTGATTGTAAGACTTAATGTCATATCTTTAAAACACACCTTTTCACAGAAATTTTCTGACACTGACAATTTATAATAAAAGACAAGCTGCACAATTGTTTATTGGTTAGAGAAGCATATTAAAGTTTCTCTTTATAATTTCCAGATTGCATCTATACATATTATATCATTTTCCTTAAAATATTAGCATCTGTATACTAGCATTGTTTCATTGGGAGAAAAGATATCGAAATGTTGCATTTTTTCTCATTCTTTGTAAGAATGATAGTGGGTGGGTGCTAGATACGAAAGTTAAATACAAAGATATTTTTAAAGAATAACAGCAATGTTTTAATATTCTTTAAAAAAAAGTAACTTTCCTTTATCCCTTCTTTACAATAGTCATGACTGAGCAAACATCTAAGCATAAGTGATGTTGCTGATTTCTAATTGAAGTAATTATAAGCCCCTTCTTCCCTAAGTGCATCTGCTTTGAAATTACCAGACTTTATTTACAATTCTAAAAACTTTTTTATCGAACTCAGTTCTATCACAGTTAAGTCTTACCTATATTTCTCAATATTCTTTCAAAGTTCTGACCTTCAGAACTAAGGAACTGGATGTGCTATAAAGTAGAAAATGTTTGTATTTATTTCTTCCAGAAATATTTCCCTGCACATGCCATGATGTTAGACTCAGAAATATTTTGTTTCCTTAATAGTAAAATCATTGCTCCCATTCAAAAAACATAAGCCTTTAGGCTGTTGTAACGATCTTAAAATATTTCAATTATTAAATTGCGGAGGACAGGTCCTTTTTTATTGAGGTAAGGTAGTTTGTAACACTGTGTAATATATGGAAGTATAGGTTTATACTTCTTCAAATGTTTGCTATCACTGCACATCCAACACCAAAACACTTGTAATTCCCTTATACCCCACTCAGTCCCGTACCCATTTTTCAATCTATCCCTAATTCCCCCCTCTTAAAACCTCAATTCTATAGTCTTATTTCTAGGATTTGTTTTGGTTTAACATTGTCTGTTCTTTTGTCTTGCTTCTTCATATTTCACATATGAGTAAAATCATGCAGTACTTGAATTTCTCCTAACTTATTTCACTTAGTATTATCATATCCAGTTCCATCTTTGTCACAAATAACAATATTTCATCTTTCTATCGCTGAGCATTGTGCCATTTTCATATATCTTCTTAATCCATTTTTTATAGGTAGACATATAAGTATTTATCATACCTTGGCTATTTTTTTTTAAGATTTATTTATTTATTTATTTTTTATTTATTTATTTATGCAAGCACTGGGTACAGTCAGAAGCGCGGGAGGGTGAGAGAATTCACCAGAGCCAGAGCGGGGAGCAGAGCAGGCAGAAGGACTGAAGTACACTGCTGAGGGGAGCAGCGGGCGGCAGGAGAGGTCTGCGCGCCATGTGGGACCCTCCTCCGGTGGCCGGGGAGCAGCTGGGAATCGAACCAGCGCTGCAGAGGCTGCGGGCAGCTTCGCAACCCAGCGCTCAACCGCTGCGCCACCAGGGAGGCCCCATACCTTGGCTATTTTTAATAGCGCTACAAAGAACACAGATCATCTCCCTTTTTTAGTGTTCTTGTATTATTTGCGTAGGTACCTAGGAGTGGAATTGCTTTGTCATAGTGTAGACCCATTTTTAATATTTTCAAAATCTCCATACTGTCTGTCTTCCATAGAGGCTGGAATAGTCTACATTCCTACCAACAGCAGGTTAAATAAAGATTACTTTTTCTGCATGCTTTCACTAACACTTGATGTTTCTGCTTTTATATGAGCCATTCTCAAGGGTGTAAGGTGGTATCTCATTGTTTTGATTTGTATTTCCCTCGTAAGTGATTCACATTTTTTTTAACGTGCTTGTTGGCTATGAAATGTATTTTTATAATTTACAATGAGCTAATATCCAAACTCTAAAAAGAACTCATCCTACTCAATAAAAAAGAAAATAATCCAATAAAAAATGGGCAGAAATAAGACTTTCCTATGTGTTCTATACCAAAAGGATAAAACTTATTTTACATTTGAAAACTCTTCTCTTATGTTCACCCTTGGGACACATGTTTATATTATAAATAAAAAGAACCTATAAGTTTTCATTCTTCCCAAAGAGACTTTATATTATAGAAAAATTGTTTCTTTATTTTAAATTAGTGTTTGAAAACTAAGATTTTTAGAACATTCTATTTATATCGGCTAAAAGTTCCCTTCCCATAACTGTCACTCATTTTAGCCATATGCCTAATTGCAAGAAAATATGAAATGAAGTCTCCCCTTTTATCTTAGAGCTATTCAAATATTTTAAAATAATTATCCTTTCTACCCAAATTTATTTGAACTGAAATCCTATATATAAAGCTATTTTCAGACCTCTATTTTTATTGAAGTAACATTTGTTTCAGAGGCATAGGATCACACTTTCTTGGATGCATGTTACCACACCACTTTCATCACCAAGGCACACATATTCCTCCACCATTATCCACTGTTGATTCTCTTACTTTCTGAGGAGTAAAAGGGATAAATTTCCTACTCCCAGATAAACTCTTAAATTTGTATTTTTGGGATACCTCACCTATAACTCCAACACAGGTTAAGTGTAAAAGGTCTCTGGTTCTCACTAGAACAATCTGGGACAAATTAGAACTGTTGTAATGATTCCTATACATAATAAAAAATCTTTCACTGCCCTGAAATTCTCTCCTACTTTCAGAATGATATGAGTGAATGTAAATATTAAAATGTAATTTAGGTATCATCTCTGAGATTCTTATTCTGGTCTAGAAATAAAGACAGAATCATAATCTCTACAAACTGCTCTAATTCTTAGTCGTAATTCCCAATAATGACAGTATAAAAACCCAGAAAGTATATTTTGTATAATTTTGCAAACTATCAGAAAACCTTAGGCTAATAAACATACAAACACATATGTGTATGTGTATCTATTACACACAATGAAGAATATGCATTGCCATAAATTCTAAAATAAATAGGAGAAACCAGGTGTTTATATTCATGACTAATGTATGGGACAGGGAACAGGATTTGGGGCAACAGAAGAGAGTGGCTCACATGACAAGGAAGGTTTTTACAAACAGCCTTTAGATGTTTATCCTACCTTGAGAGAGGTTGCTCCAGTATTAGGGTTATTTCTGGAGATGTCTGTAAATCTAGATAATCTTCATCCTTTAAGGGATATCACTGAATTTTCTCCTGAGTCTCACAGGGCCCCCACTGACTAATTCCACAAACCACAATGACACATGTTAGTAAAAACATGTTCTGGACACTGTAGTAGAACTATTAGAATTTTCTGGAGGACATATATCCCACATGTCTGCTATGTGCTGTCTGAAACTGGCATGCAATGAATGAGGAGGTTGGACATCCCAGTCATACATGTCTCTTTGGAAATTCATGTTTACATAAATGAACAAAGAAAAAAGTCTTGCAACATACATACGCAAACATGTATTTTGCAGTGGATATCTAAATAATTAAAGAGTAAGCTATTTAATGATTAATTTGAAAATATGAATGGTGAGCAACATTGTTATAAAAAGCTATTTGATTTAAAAAAAAAAAGCAGACAGGGCCTCCCTGGTGGCGTAGCAGATTGAGCACAGCAATGTGAAGCTGTCTGCAGCCTCTGCAGTGCAGGTTGGATTCCTGGCTGGCCAGGGAGATACCCACATAGCGCAGCAGACCTCTCCTGCCTTGCCCACTGCTCCCCTCAGCAGTGTTTTCGGCCCGTCTGCCTGTTCTGCTTCCCACTCTGTCTCTGGTGAATTCTCTCACCCTCCCACACCTCTAGCCTATACCCCAGTTCTTGTATAAATAAAATAAATATTAAAAAAAAATAAAGCAGACAGATCACATAATGAAATACTACTAAGGAAAAGAATATCAGAAATATTCAACTTCGCAATCCTTCTATAGATAATATAATAGTTCTACATTTTATAATGCAATGTAAGAATTGCATCAATGTGTTTTTTTAGTATTTTCTTTTAGAGTTTCTAATAAATTTACTGGATTGTGAATTCCTTCAACCTCTAAGTGACATTTGGTTATTGCAAAATATTTAAATTAGTTCCTATGTCTATGTCTGGTGGAAGCTGTCTTATTTAAGCACTTCATTGGGAAATATGTAAATAGTAATTTCTAGAAATAGCCACAGAAAGAATATAAAACTAGGGTCACAATTCAGTCATAAACCTAAATATGTCACAATGACTGGTGATGATATAGAATGTACATCTTCATGCACGATTGACAAGATGACTTTAACTTCATGAAATAAACTGCTATTTGGCCTTCAAAATGATTCACTAATTAATTCTGGCCCTGGGAGTTATATATTCATGATTGCCAAGTGGTAAAGACTTCACATCTTTCTTGAGCAGCAAGCACTGTTAATTACGAAAAACTCATTGTTTTCGCAGGGAGAAAATGAGTACCACAGGTCTGCTGAATAACACCCAAAATAGTAGAACTCCACAAATGTTTTACTTCCAAAGAAGTATCTGCTTAATAATTCACTGTTAACTTCTTTAAGGAAAAGCTCTAAATTGTTATTGACTATCAGCTCACCCACAGATTAGGGTACTAGAGCACAATTTATGACAATTTTTATGGGAAAATATATTTCAAAATTTCTTTTTGAGGAGTCTGACTCCTGTTTACCAACTCCTGTGTGTGACTTTCCAGCCCTGAAACTTAGGAACTAAAAAGCAATTTCCCCAGATGTCTCAGAGGGAACAGCTGTTACCTCCATACCAGCTTGGCACACAGCACGCACACCTCCACTTCCACAGGGAGTTACAGGGAAGGACTCAGGCCACTCTAGTTAGGCAAATTCTTAGGCATAGTTTTATCTTTGTCCAGGTATCTTTATTTCTACAATTATCTGACACGTTCCTCAAAGGTCCTCTTCTTATGGGACCAGAAGGACAAAGCAGAAGAATGCTTACCCACGCTTTGTCACATCAACTGGAAATAGCAAATTGATTAGGAAAATGAGATTTCAAAAATGAGATTTCAAAGTCATATAAATTGATTTCTATTATTTTATTTTATTTATTTTTTTTAAATATTTAATTTTATTTTTATATTCCCCCATACAATTGCAAACGCCCCATTCTGACCCCAATCCTTCCCCTCCCGCCCCCCACCCCCCAACAGTGTCTCTGGTTCATAGTTTTTTGTTGATTTTGATTTTCACTTTCTTATATTCATTTTCCTGGTCCCTTATTTAAGTTTTCTAGATTCCTGCTATGAGTGAGACCATCCGGTATTTTTCTTTTCTTTTTGGCTTATTTCGCTGAGCATGATCCTTCCAGTGCCATCCATGTTGCTGCAAATTGCATGTGTTTATCTTTTTTGAATGCTGAGTAATATTCCATGGTATATATGTACCACATCTTCTTGATCCAGTCATCTATTTTTGGGCATTTGGGTTGTTTCCAAAGATTAGCTATTGTAAACAGTGCTGCTATAAACATAGGAGTGCAGGTGCTCTTTGGAATTGGATGTTTCTGTGTCCTTTGGGTAAATACCTAGGAGTGGAATTGCTGGATCATATGGAAGCTCTATGTTTAGTAGGTCCAGAAATCTCCACACAGCTCTCCATAGTGGTTGGACCAGTTTTGCACTCCACCAACAGTGCACAAGAGTTCCTTTTTCTCCACATCCTCGCCAACATTTGTTGTTGCTAGTTTTTTTAATATGTGCCATTCTCACTGGTGTGAGATGGTATCTCATGGTAGTTTTGATTTGCATTTCCCTGATTACAAGTGATGTTGAACATTTTTTCATATGTCTGTTGGCCATTTGCATTTCCTCTTCAGAGAAGTTTCTTTTTAGCTCTTCTGCCCATTTTTTGACTGGATTATTTTCTTTGTTGTTGCTGAGTCTCATCAGCTCTTTGCAGATTTTTGTGATCAGTCCTTTATCATTAGTGTTGGGTGCAAAAATGTTCTCCCAGTTGGTGGGGTTTCTCTTTGTTTTTGTTATTGTCTCTTTTGCTGTGCAGAAGCTCTTTAATTTGATGTAGTCCCAGCTGTTTATCTTTCTCTTCACTATCACTGCTTTGGGTGATGTGTCTTTAAGATGTCTTTGATGTGCAAATCCCGTAGTTTTTCGCCTATATTTCCTTCTATGTATTTTATGGTTTCAGGTCTTATGTCTAGTTCTTTAATCCATTTTGAGTTGATTTTTGTGTATGGTGTGAGGTAGTGGTCAAGCTTCATTCTTTTGCATGTAGCGACCCAGTTTTCCCAGCACCATTTATTGAACAAATTTCTTTGCTCCAATGCATAGTCTTTGCTCCTTTGTCAAAGATTAGTTGACCATAAATCTGTGGGTTTATTTCTGGATTTTCTATTCGATTCCATTGGTCTGTATGTCTGTTCTTGTTCCAATACCATGCAGTTTTGATGATTATGGCTTTGTAGTAGAGTTTGAAGTCTGGGAGTGTGATGCCTCCGTTTCCTTCTTTTTTTTTCAGTAGAGCTTTGGCTATTCGGGGTTTTTTGTGATTCCATATGAATTTCATCAATAATTGTTCTATTTCTTTGAAGAATGCCATTGAGATTTTGATTGGAATAGCATTGAATCTGTATATTGCTTTTGGTAGGATGGCCATTTTAATAATGTTTATTCTTCCAATCCATGAGCAGGGGATGTCTTTCCATTTCTTTGTGTCTTCTTCTATTTCTTTTAACAGTGTTTTTATAGTTTTTCTTTGTATAGGTCCTTTACCTCTTTTGTTAGATTTATCCCAAATATTTGATTTTTTTTTGTTTCGATAATAAAGGGTGGTTTTTTTTGGATTTCTTCTTCTTCAGATTTATTGTTTGTGTATAGGAAGGCTACTGACTTTTGCGTGTTGATTTTGTATCCTGCCACTTTACTGAATTGATTGATGAGTTGAATTAGTTTTTCTGTGGAGATTTTGGGGTTCTCTATGTATATTATCATATCATCTGCAAATAGTGATAGTTTGACTTCTTCTTTTCCTATTTGGATTCCTTGGATGTCTTTCTCTTGTCTTATTGCTCTGGCTAGGACTTCCAGTATTATATTGAAAAGCAGTGGTGAGAGTGGTCATCCTTGTCTTGTTCCAGATCTTAATGGAATTGCTTTCAGCTTTTCACCATTGAGAATGATACTGGCTGTTGGCTTGTCATAGATGGCCTTTATGATGTTGAGGTATGTTCCTTGTATCCCAAGAATTTCAAGGGCTTTTATCATGAATGGGTGTTGCACTTTGTCGAAAGCTTTCTCAGCATCTATTGATATTATCATATGGTTTTTATATTTCTTTTTGTTGATGTGTTGGATAACGTTGATTGATTTTCGGATGTTAAACCATCCTTGTGCCCCTGGAATGAATCCAACTTGGTCGTGGTGAATTATCTTATGGATACATTGTTGGATTCTGATAGCTAAAATTTTATTGAGGATTTTTGCATCAGTGTTCATTAGGGAGATTGGCCTATAGTTTTCCTTTTTTGTGTTGTCCTTATTCGGTTTTGGTATTAGTGTAATATTGGCTTCATAGAACGTGTTTGGTATTGTCCCTTCCTTCTCAATTTTTTGGAAGAGTTTGTGAAGGATAGGCACTCAAACTAGAAATAAATCATAAAAAGAAGGCAAGGAACTATCCTACCTCATGGAGATTAAAAGCCACACTACTGGAAGACCACTGGACTAACGAGGAGATCAAAGAAGAAATTAAAAAATTCTTTGAATTGAATGACAAGGAGGACACCAATATCCTAAATGTATGGGATGCAGCAAAAGCAGTAATAAGAGGAAAATATATAGCAATAGAAGCTCACATCAAAAAACAAGAAAGAACTCAAAGAAACAACCTAATCTCGAAGCTCAAAGATCTAGAAAAAGAACAACAAAAAAACCCCAGAACCAGTAGAAGAAAAGAAATAATAAAAACCAAAGCAGAAATAAATGAAATTGAAACTAAAAAAACAATCCAAAAGATCAATGAAACCAAGAGCTGGTTCTTTGAAAAAATAAATAAAATAGACAAACCCCTAGCCAGGCTCACAAAGGAAAAAAGGGAGAAAGCACAAATACACAGAATCATAAATGAAAGAGGAGAAATCACAACGGACACAGCAGAAATCAAAAGAATAATCAGTAACTACTATGAACAGTTATATGGAAACAAGTTCAACAATCTAGAGGAGATGGACAAATTCCTACAACTCTACAATCACCCAAAGCTAGATAAAGAAGAAATAGAACACCTAAACAGACCAATTACAAGCAGCGAAATTGAAATGGCAATTAAAAACCTCCCCAAAAACAAAATCCCAGGACCTGATGGATTTACAAATGAATTCTATTATTTTATTTTAGAATCTTAATGCATTGTTAGTCTATTTGTAGAAAAAAAAAATTTTAATAGAGGCTTTTTTTTGTTTGTTTGTTCATGCACTGGGTGCAGTCAGAAGCGCGGGGGGTGAGAGAATTCACCAGAGCCAGAGCGGGGAGCAGCGCAGGCAGAAGGACTGAAGTACACTGCTGAGGGGAGCAGCGAGCGGCAGGAGAGGTCTGCGCACCATGTGGGACCCTCCTCTGGTGGCAGGGGAGCAGCCGGGGATCGAACTGGCGCCGCAGAGGCTGCGGGCAGCTTCACAACCCAGCGCTCAACCCCTGCGCCACCAGGGAGGCCCTATTTGTAGAAAATTTATATGACATATCAGAAAAACATGATTATTTGAATACATAAAATATATTTGTAATAGGAAAAAAATGTAAAAAAACTATAATTTGGGAAATTAAAATCACTCCTATAAATCAGATAAATTTTATCTATGTATTAAATGTGAATATTTATTGCATATGCTAATACAAGATATTTTGAACTGGACATATTTTAAATCAGCATAGTATTTTGCTTTACTATATATTTATCTCAAATATTTATGAAATGCATTGAATGTATCTATTTTCTAGTACTCATAAAAAGTTAGGACTAATTTTTAAATTGCAAAATACCCCATCAACAATATTCATCATTAATATGTTTAATAATTCTCCTACCTAGAAAAAGTTAATTCGAATATTCCACATTTTTAAAATATTAATCAATAATTTTCAAGTCATACATCTGATTATATAGAGAAGGTTCATAAATATTAAAATGCCACATTAAATAATATAAATATTTTGAAATTTGCATAGATAATTTCCAAGAACTAAGTTCCCACAGGGTAATGAAAATAATCAAAAAAAGATTCTTGCCATGTTGTTTATCTTTGATAAGCGAGTGTACAAAAGTATTAATTTCATTGCTTTTCTAATTTTCATTCCTTTGATTACTATAAATTTTTTTCTGTGCAATATATTTTTGTGACATGGTAACTCATGTATTATTAACAGAACTCAAAGATCGTCATATATGCATCTTCCCCTGAGAAAACCCTGAATTTTGCCCTTAATTTCTTCCTTTCCTTTACCCTTTTTATTAGTTGACAAACCTACCTCATTTACTCTATTTGCTACTCTCTTATTTTTCCTTTTTCCCTCATCTTAAAAATCCTATTCTTAAAATATCCCCTTACAACATTTTTTTACATGAGTCTGCCTGGCACAATTTCTGCAAAATATATGGTAGAGGATTAATGAAAATTGGATAACTTTATTAAATAAGTATGTAAGATCTTTTTGTATCTATTGGCTCTTTAAATTATATATATATATATATATATATATATATATATATATATAACATTAAAACTCTACTTAAATGGCCTCCCTGGTGGTGCAAGGAGTTAAGTCTCAGCATTATGAAGCTATCAACATCCACTGTAGCACGAGTTTGATCTCTGGCCAGGGAGCTAACCCACTTGGTATAGCAGACATCTCCTGCCTCGCCTGCTGCTCTCCTCAGCAGTTTATTTCAGTAGATCCACCTGTTCTGCTCCCCACTCTGTCTCTGGTGAATCCTTTCACCCTATCCCCTACCCCCACCCCCACCTCTGGCCTATAACCCAGCTCTTGCATGCATAAAATAAAACTGTAAAAAAAACCCTCTACTTACAAAGTTATTAAATCCTTTCCAGTGACATCTACATGCAGTCTAAATTTATCAAGGTTTAGATGGTTCATTATTATCTTGCTGTCTAACCACCAGCCATATTTTTGCACACACTGCTCCATTCACCTTTTATTGGTCTATGACTTGGCCATTTTTTCTCAAATTTGCCATTTCATGTGCTTGAGTACCCACGCTGTCAACAGTGTCAGCTCTTCTAAGGAACAGCCTCCCTAAAGGGAATATCAGACAGTAGACTAGATGCTCAGCTAGAATATAGTTACTGAATATGTACTCTAAAATTGAAGCATTTCTAGGGTAATAGTTACAACAAGGTAATGAGCTTATTATGAAATTCACTGAAGAAAAAAATGTGAGTAAAACACTCTTGTGAAATGTCAAATGGGGAAAGAGCTAGACTATTTTATGTTCACTTGACATGAAACAAAAATAGATGTTATAGGAACCCAGATCCTTAAACTACTTTTGAAGTAGTTAAACCTTTATGTTTTAAAGTAATTAAAACATTATGTACCATCATCAAGTACCTTGATTTGAAATATTAAAAACCCTTGCCTAACATATGCAGAAAACTTTCATTCATATATATATACACACATATATGTGTATATATGCATTTTATGTATGTACATATGCACAATATTTTCAAAATACATAGACATACCTCTAAAATACAAAAATATATGTACATACATGTTTATAGTCTATATGTATGTGTATGTACATATTTCAAATGTATTTGGAAAATATTGTAAAACATGTTTTTGTCATATAGATGAAATAAAATTTACTCAAAGTTCACTCTACCTGTAGCAGAAATCAATTATCCATTGTGCCAAGCTGCTCCTGGTGTAATCAAGTACTTCATTTTTTATATAATGTAAGATTTTTTATAAAACAGTAAGTATTATATAATAAAGTAGAAAACATTGCAGGAAAAACTCGGTATATTTACAAAATGCCAATAATACATAGAAGTGGAAATAAGACTAGGAGTTTACATAGGTTGATGACTCCATTTTCAACTGGAATATCTGCATCCTAAAATTTCATCAACATTTACTAAGCATATATCAAATACTTATTACACAGATATTTTCCTAGGCTTTAAGAACAAAAATTCCAATATACAGAATTGGGAAAAACTGGCAAAGTTAGAATTATAACCTGAGCATAATAAAACAGTAAGAGTCAACAAGTCATCTGATTCATGATAAAACTTTCTGAAAGAATATTTATCTTTTGAAATCAATTAGAAAAAAAGAAAAGGTGTGAGGATGAAGGAAGAAGGACTATCCAAGAAGAAATAAATATGTGAAGATAGTGAGGTAAAATAATCACTGATGTCTGAATCACAGCATCATGTACTATGAATATACACTGCATTGTGAAGTTAAAGGATATCTTTATAAAGGGTTATATGTGGGGAGTAGAGGGGATGCTATCACATGATTTCATTTTCAGAAATACCTGTGTGTTTGAAGAAAGAAAGGGTGACTGGGTAGGTTATATAATGTACAGACTAAAACTTACTATTAGAAGACAACAAATTAGGGAGAAAGTAAAATAAGGTATGGGGGAAAATGCGAGGAAATGGAAAGGAAAACACAAATATTAACATCGATACCCTCTATAAGACTTTGGTAGTATGCATTTACATATTTTGTGTCAAAAGATGTTATTTGGTAATACCACCAGAATTTGAATAAACTGGAAACAATTTCTTAACAGTTCCCTTATTAAGTTATAAAAAGTCTTTTACTTACACCAAACATTATTTTTGGAAAAATAAAAAAATTAAAAAAAAACTTTTTCTTTGAAGATGGGTCAAGTTTATGTTTATAGAGCATGGGAATAGCCACTTTTTTTTTTAAAGATTTATTTATTTATGCATATAAAAGCTGGGGTAAAGGCCAGAGATGTGGGGGTGAGAGGATTTACCAGAGGCAGAGTGGAGAACAGAACAGGAAGATTGGCTGAGATACACTGCTGAGGGGAGCAGCAGGCGAAACAGGAGAGGTCTGCTGCACCATGCAGGTTGCTCCCTGGCTGGCACGGGATCAAATTTGTGCTGCAGAGGCTGAGGATTGCTTCATAGTACAGTGTGTAACCCCTTGCACCACCAGGGAGGCCCAATAATCACTTTTCTATATTGCTTTCCTAACATTTGCTTAGGAATTAAAAGATTCAACAATGTTCAGGTCTTCAAAAAAGAAAGAGGAGATAAGAGAAATAGTCGTCGGATTTTTAAAAGTTTTTATTAAAAAGCAGACACAAAGCATCCACTCCCATGGTTTGACATTCAAATTAAATCCCCACAGTGTATGTCAGAACACTTAGAACAAATTTCAAATGATCAATATTTTTCGTCTCACATTCTTTTTGTAATAGATATTAAAGGGTCATGATAGCTTTTTCTTTACCTCTGAGAGACACTGAGTTACAATTGTGTTTTTTCCCTTAACAATGAGAATAATCACTCATGTATTTTTGGTAGAACTTTCAGTAGATTTTTAATTTTTAATTATTTTTGTATGACCCTAAGCTTCATCATCAAAGAATTAAGATTGAATAATAACTGGAAAATTCATCATAGTGAAGTTCTCACATTTATCAATGTCAAGTCTTGTCTGTGAATATTTTCAAGGATTTTGCTTTAAGCATGTGGTTAAAAAATGATAAAAAGAATGTATTTTCACTTTCTAGATTCTTCATTTACATTTTCTTATTTTAAAATAATGCAGGTAACAATGATTTCAAGGATGCATTTACAAAATTTGACTTAACCAAAAAAAAAAAAAGATATACAATATATTAGAAGATTTACTAATTTTAATGAAGTTATTAGCCAGGTATTGTTTCCATAAAACAATCTGTGATGGAATTCTTCAAACAATAGAGAAATTTTATCTGCTTTTATTGAGTTATTTCACACATAGATGTGTGCATACATATATACACACAAGCAAATAAAGAGTTTTAAAATTAAAAAAAAAAATTGGGCCTCCCCTGGTGGCACAGGTAGTTGAGCGCAGAGCTGTGAAACTGTCCACAGCCTCTGCTGCACTGGTTTGATCTGGCCAACCAGTGAGAAACCCACATGGCAAGGCAGACCTCTCCTGTCTCGCTCAATGCTCCCCTCAGTAGTGTATTTCGTCAGTCTGCCTGTTCTGTTCTCCACTGTCTCTGAGGACTCCTCTCACCCTCCCATGCATCTGGTCTGTACCCCAGTTCTTGTATAAATATATAAATAAATAAATCTTAAAAAAAAATAAACAACCTAGCACTTTAAAAAAATTAAAAAAATAAAATAATTAAATTAAAAATTAAAAAAATGTTAAATAAGTTACATTCATAAGGGCCAGATATTACATAGTAGTGTACCTATTTTCTATCTATCCTCAAATCACTATTTATATGTTAATAAGTTCAGTCTGTAAGAGGACAACTTACTTACTCTATCCCCCCACACACACAAATGTATTTACATATGTGCATCACAAATGTTTAGTCATGAAACGAGGCCTGACATAGTTATTAGTAATTAGAAAAAATAAAACAAAGAAAAACCATAATAAGAAACTATTATGCAATAACAAGTTTGTGTTAAAATATAAGAAACAATGATACATGTTGACAATTAGGTGAAAAAGTTAGAACTCTCCAAGATTGCAGGTAAAAACTAAGAAATGACACAACCACTTTACATAATATTTTGGCAGCGCATAAGATATTACACATTGATTTACCCTGTCACCCAGCCATTATACTCTTAGGAATTTGTTCAAAAGAAAATAAGCATACTCATACAAGTGACTTACACAAATGAACAAGTTTAAGATGCAGAGACTATTCTGCATGGTATGGTCAAAGTATTCACATGTGTCCACAAAAGTGGAAGAGTGAGCCAAGATAGGGAGAACCCAAGAAACAGTAGCATTGGATGGAATGTTACATCTTCTCTGTTACAACTGCCAATTTTCATAATTATGGCAGGTTGTTTTATTTTCTGTTACAAAGAAGCACGGTGGGATAAGAAAATTTCAAAACATAGGGTATTAATTCCCTGGGATTCCAAAAAAAAAAAAGACTTCAAACTGAATTTCTTAAACAACAGAAATGCATTATTTTGCAGTTTTGGACACTAGACATTTGTGGAAGTCGCAAATGTACCGGATCCTTCTCAAGGCTAAGAGGGAGCATGCATCCCATGTCTCCTTGCCAGTTTTTGTTAGTTTGCTGGCAAGCTTTGGTGTTCATAGGTTCTGTGACATCACCCCAGTGTATGCCTTCATCTTCACATGGTGTTTTTCCCTATGTATACTTCTGTCTTCAAATTTTCTCTTTGTATAAGGTCACCTGTCATCTTATATTAGGGATTCAACTACTTCAATGTGACTTCCTGTGAACTTATAAGATCTTCAATAACTCTATTTATGGTCATATTCTGAGATACTAGTGGTTAAGACTTCCACATGTGAATTGGGAGGACACAATTTAACCCATAACATGTAGAAACACAGAAGTCTTCCACCAAGTGTAAACATACATATGATGAAATTACCTATTATCTAGCACACAGGTGACTACTCTTCATATATTGATATATTTCTTTCTGATTCTATTGTAAGTATCTCTGATAATTTTTATGGAAAAACAATTCTACAGAGTGGAATTTTTGTGTACAAATATTATAAGTATTATGAATTCTATTATCATACATATTGAGAATATATCATGGGGCAGATATTGTTCTAAAGACTTTTTGCAAACCAACACCAGGGGAGAGAGGAGCACAAGGGACTATGGTGATGGAACACAGGTTCTGTGGTGGTGAGAATTACAGGAATTATACCTGATGGGAGAAGCCAAATACTATACAAAAGTGAATGATGTAAGAAAAATAATGAATTTAAATAATGGTGAAAAGGAACTCTCTTACATTGCTTGTGGGAGTGCAAGCTGGCCCAACCACAATAGAAAGCTGCATGGAGTTTCCTCAGTCTACTAAAAATGGAGCTACCATGTGACCCAGAAATTCTACTCCTAGGGATCTACCCAAAGGACACAAAAACATTGAGCCAAAAGAACACCTGTACCCCTATGTTTACTGCAGCACTATTTACAATAGGTAAAACCTGGAAACAACCCAAATGCCCAAAAATAGATGACTGGATCAGGAAAAGGTGATATATACACACAATGGAATACTACTGAGCAATCAAAAAAGATAAACTAATGCCTTTCACAGCAACATAGATGGAGCTAGAAGGAATTATGCTCAGTGAAATAAGTCAGAAGGGAAAAGAATAATATTGGATGGTTTCACTTATAGGAGGAATGTAGGGAAAAACACAGCACAACAAAAACAGACAATTATAGAGACATTCTGCAGGGGAGGAGGAGGGAGAGAGATCAGCGGGAGGGAGGGAGGAGCACCGGGAACTATGGTGATGGTGCATGGGTGCATTGATGATGGAAATTCTAGGGGGACTACACGGGGAGGGGGAGGCAAATATTTTTTTAAAAATGAACAATGAGGGCCTCCCCGGTGGCGCAGCGGTTGAGCACTGGATTGGGAAGCTGCCCGCAGCTTCTGCAGCGCCAGTTTGATCCCCAGGCCACAGGGCGAGGGTCCCACATGGCAAGACAGACCTCTCCTGCCGCCCGATGCTCCCCTCAGCAGTGTATTTTGTCAATCTGCCTGTTCTGTTCCCTGCTCTGGCTCTGGTGAATTCTCTCACCCTCCCGCGCTTCTGACTGTACCCAGTGCTTGTATAAATACATAAATAAATCTTAAAAAAAAAAGAACAATGATGTAAAATATATATAAATAAAATTACAAAAATAAAAAATAAAAGATAAATAAAGACTTATGCAAACCAATGTTTACCTTACAATGTCCTTTTGAGATATAGACTTACTATTTCTATTTCTCAGATAAGAAAACTGAGGTAAACAGAAGTTTAAGAATTTGCCCAAGATCATGAAAAATTTAAGTGACAAAGTTGCATTGCTTTGAAACAATACCACATATCTCTAAATTATGTAATCTTAATCACATTTTTGATTAACATATTGTTAAGTAATACTCCAGAGAATACTCTGAATTACTTAACTTTTGGCAAAGTCCTAGCAACAAGTTTTCCCACACATCTTGGTACAGCCATTATACTTTTCAATAATAACCAATTTCAAGAGGGAAAAAAAAAAGCATACCATAAACTGGACTTGATTTGATTTTCATTGGACTTTTGAAATAAAAGTTTGTATATATTTACATTAGAATTCTTTCCCAATTGCTAATTACCTTTGAGCACTTGATTATACTTTTTAAAGTGATAAAGTACTTATTTCATCATAGTTCTTTTCTGCCTACTTTCAATTATCTGGCTGTCCTCAAGACAATTCCAGTTTACAATGAGCTTACCATGTCATCTTTCTCAAAATTTACAACTTTGTTGTCTTTTCCACAAACATATACCCATTTCCTGATTATTTTCCTATCTTCTCAAAATTGTGCAATCAAACAAACACAAAGAAGCATATGTAGACAGGAAGCTTATTCCCTTTTAGAGACCTATCTAACTAATTACTTACTTACAAAGTTATTTATCACACTCAGTTATAAGTGTGGCAGTGATTCTTAAACACATTTAAAAATGACAATTTCTTCATTTAGAACTCAACCATTCTCAAAAGATATTTTGAGAACAATATGATTTACTCAATATTATCTAAACACTACAACATAAAGAATAACATTTTCTTGGCTCATTTAAACAAAGTAATTCTACTGAGTTCCAAAGCTCTGGAAAGTAAAAAAAATATATATAAAAGTTTTCACCATAAAATCTACATAAAACCCACACCATTGGTGAAACCCTTGTATGTCAATAGTTTGATCAATAAGTGAGAGTCCAACATATTTTCCAGTTTCTAGGCTATAAATTAAGTGAAGAATAAATGGGTTTTAGCTCAGCTGCTATTTTTTTCCTGAATCAGAAAGTGAATACTGGCTAACATGAATGAATCCCGGAGACTGAGACAAATCACTTCTCAACTACATAGGAAAAAATCACCAAAGTCCATGGCACAAATTTTTTCATAAAACATTTTCCGGGGTAATCTTAAATGATACCATGTATTACAAGAAGGAATAATTATGTTCTCAAATATTTAATTAAACATGTATATTCTCATTTCTTGTTATACAATTATTATTATACCTGACAAAGTATATTCTCAAAGCAGGACATATAAATGGGTTTACAGTATGACTGACAGTGCTTAAGATAAATTTAATTGCAATTGTGAACCTCAGCTCCTGGACTTTAGTCTACAAAGTAGCCTGTAAAATTTTCCAAGATCTTTCTTCAACTGAGGACTTAAAAATCAAAGTTTTCCTATGAGAATGAAGAATGTAAGTTGTTAGGTAAGTTTCATTTCCCAAAATTGATAGAACGACTCTTGAAAAAACCCACCCAAGACAAATATCATTCCAAAATCTCATTCTCCAAACTCTAGGAGAATTCCATTACAACAGTGTGTTCACTGGTCACTTAAAAATAATATATCCAATATTCCATTTTGCACAATGATTTCAGTTTTATGTATCCATAGGTATAGAATTTACATGATCAAATTGTAGCCTCACAGAGGAACTTGCTTCACTTGGGCAGACAAGTTTTTGTTTTTTCTTTGTTTTTATGCCTGTATCAAATTTTTATTTCATTTTACAATGAATAAGGTAAATACCCATGTGATAAGCAAAGGAATCCTAAATAATGGCATGTGTGTTTTCTCCTATAAGTACTAACATCAGAGAAAATACTTTCTACTTTTTTTTTTTTTTTACTAACACACAATGTGTGGTTTGCACCATGGACAAAGTACATAGAAATATTCTATTATATCACTTATCTCTCTCCTTTTAAGTCATTATCATGTCTAAGTGAGGCACTACTATATTTTATCATACACTATAGCTTCTCTATGAATACAAAAGGAAGGAATACAATTGTACTCCAGAGGATGAATGAAGATTTCCTCTAATTGAAACTTTTGTTCTAATCTGTCATTATCCTGCCAGTAAAAAATTTACAGTAATATGTCTACTACTGAGAATGTATTCACAAAAATAGTGTCCATCATCATGTTTCAGAAAAGTGTTCTTAGTATATCAGCATGCATTTTTTTCTCTTAGAAATAAACCTGGCTGGCATCTGACAGGAATAAAATAATGTACATGTGCTTCTCCATGGGATGCCTGTCAAAAGCTCTCAAAAAATATTGGTTTCCTCCAGCCCTTTTGTTTATAATTCCTTTAACATGAAGCAATCATGATAGCTTATACTCTCCTGCAGACAAACCAGTGACTAGATACATTAGTTCTTCTCAGAGTTGTCTGAAGGCTTCACTTACTGCTAAATCTACCCACAGGGCAAACAATCAAACTTTACTTTCTCAATTTGAACTATTTACTGCATTTTTCTCCAACAACTTTTTGTCAGGTGAAGACAAGGAACTATTTCAAAAATTTATATATCCTGACAATCTTATTAAAATTCACACATCTATTCCTGTCAATCTAAAATGAAATAATTAACTCCCATAAAAAGGACAGCATCATAAAGTATAAGAGAAAGTATGGAAACCTATAATTTTCAGGAAATTGCTAGAAATTTTAGAGTGATGTCATGTCATTTCATGATTGTCCATTGTTGATAAATTAATGTTAACTGTAATAATAAAATCATGTAAACAGAATAATAAACATACATATTTTTTAAAAATAGAGCTCAAAATGATTTTTAATTAAAAAAAACAAGTTTTCATTTAAGTCATTTTTATTGGGAGGAAGGAAAGTATCTTGGTGTTTTGGTTCTTCATGAAAATAGTCTTGTGTTTTATTTTTCTAATGAATTATGGAAGCAAACTATAAAAGATGATATGCTAGGGCCACCCTGGTGCCACAAGGGGTTAACACAAACTATGAAGCTGTCCACAGCCTCTGTAGCATGAATTCAACCCACAGCCAGCCATGGAGCAACCCACAGGGTGCAGCAGACCTCTCCTGTTTTGCCTGCTGCACCCCTCAGCAGTGTACTTTGGTCAATCTGCCTGTTCTGTTCCCCACTCTCTCTGGTGAATCTGCTCAACCACCCTGCTTCTCGCCTGTACCCCAGCTCTTGTATGCATAAATAAATCTTAAAAAAAAAAAGATGATGTGGTAGCTTTCAATTCTTTAAGAATTTAATGCTTAGGGGAAAAATATGACATCATTTTTTAAAGAAAACTTAATAAGTAAAAATTGAAAGGCTTAATAAATGTGACTTTTAATTGGGAGTAGAGTAAAATGGCAGTGAAAAGTAGATTAGACCAAAAGGAAAAAATTAGTTTTTCAGCAAAAGCATTTTTCTAGACATGACATGTCATGTCAAAAAGGCATGTAATATGCTTGTATGCCTGAGAGTAATTCTAGAAAATCACCCCACTAGCTGAGCTTTTTTGAAATTCCAGGAAGTGAGGCTACATCAGAGATAGATAAACTTTCTCATAATAGCTCAAATATTACTTCTATTCATAAAAAGGTAGCTTTCCGCATGCATGTCTAAGGAATGCCATTTAACTACATGAAAATTGGACAATTCACTCACCTTTCTAGTTCTTTTTCAATTTCAGAATACTCTGATTTCTCAAGTCATGTCAGGTATTTATAATATCCTTACAATTTACTACTTTTGTGGTTTTAGTGCAATTCTTTAAATCCTAGTTTTTGTCATAAAACATATTTTACAAAATATAACAAAAACAATGAATATGATAAAAAATTATTAAATAAATACTAATACAAATTGTTAAGTTTAGTATATTTGATCCTTCTGATCATTCAGAAGGAAATTTGTAAGATTCAACTGATAACTTCATCACTTTCTCCTGAATTTAACCAAAGTAATCATTATCTTTTATTTATGTAATGAATTTCTTGCCTTAAGAAGTTTCTTGTGTTATACCCTTTGTAATTGATACCTGAGTTATTTATAAGTATGCTGCTTAATTTCTACATCCTTGTGGATTTTTTGTTATTTCTAATATACTTGTGTTTTTAACCTTTTCTTCTCCTTTTCTATCCTGAAAGATTTTGTGTAAAATTTAAATATTAGAAGAACTTTTTAAGTATCACTTAGTTAAAATCTCCCACTTTGAAAAAATCTGCTGCTTCTTTTTTTGGGGGATTTAATTGGGTTTGGGTTTTGGTTTTGTTTTTTTTACATATGAGCTCTCTTTAGTGGGGTAGAATTTGCCTGATATTCACTACACACAGCCTTATTATCATGTTTAAAATTTTCAGAAAAAAAAATCTCTGTGGAAGTGAATGATCAGGAGAAAAAAAAAGGATACATGCCTGCATTTTCATGCAAATCCACAAACAGCACTAGAACTCAATTCATGCCTAATTCATGGGACTTAATACCTGTTTCAAGTTACCTTATGTATTTGTTCCTAGAAGGCATGATCTTGGATTAGTTGACTTGTTGAATTTAAAGCAATCTTTGAAACCCCTGAGAAATGAAGAATATGGGCTGACAATACCCAGAGCAATTTGGACAAGTTAATCCTTGGAGAGTTTTGTGATCAAGGCTCACTATTTCCATCAAAGACAGTTACAATTTTTTTTTTCTTCATTAGTTTTCATATATATCTCCCAACCCTTGACTCAACTTTTCTATTGTATGTACCTATTCTGACAATCAATCTAACTAGGACTTATAGTATATTTATATTTAATGTTATTTACAAACCTATAATTTAATTGTAATTTTTCAAACCTCTTTATCACTAATTTCAGGTTTGGAATTAATTTTATCATTTTAATAGTTGAACAATATTATTGCTGGTTTAAGAATTGTATGATGACTTTTATTTTGTCATATGAAAGATGTCATTACACTTTCATGGTTTCCATTGTTGCTCATGCAAAATCAGCGATGTTGTTTCTTTAAGATTAAATTTACCTCCCACCCCCTAAGTCCTGAACAGGATTCTTTTAAGAATTTCTAATCACCATTTATTTTTGCAGTTCTAATAAGATTACTTAGATGTGAAATTTCTTAATATCCTTAACAGGTATTCATTGGGACACTTTAAAGTTCGACTCTTGTCTCTTTCATACATTGTCTCTTAACAAATGGCTCTCATTCATGTGTTTAAATTGACTTGTATGCCAATAAGAAATGCCTCTGTATTTTTAATAGTATTTTAAGAAATTGTAGAGCAATGTGAAACTTCAACTGAGGTTGCTCTCCTTTGATATGATTTAAAATTTATTTTGACCAATCATCTCAGTCAATATTGATTGTCCCTCAGTTACAAGGGCTTTGAAAATGTCATCTTCATTTTACACTAAAATGTGTCATATTGTGGCTTTATCCCAGAGGGATCTTTTTTCTTGTGCAGTGAATGTTTTGGAATATTGTTTACTGTGACTTATTTTTTCCCTTACTTTTCAACAAAAGAAAATCATACACTTAAGAACATAAGTACTTTGAAGTCGTTTCACTTTTTGGACACTAATATTTCTTAGAAATTTGTTGAATATTTTTCTACTATTTTGTCAGTGCCATATGATTTTTTTTAGTGCTATATGTTTTTAATAGAAAATAAACATTGTACCCAACTTTCCTAGTTTACTTTAGAAGGAAAATTTCCCCAAATAAGCTATGATTTCTGGAAAATGGAATTTCACACATATAAATGAATAAAGGCAAATGCATGGATGTTGATTATTAGTGTGACCTATTTCTCAGAGCCACAGAAGAGTAAAGGATTTGCAGTTTCCCTAAGTAGGGGATGAATACATTCCTCATTCTCCAGTAGTACTTAAATACAGTTACAATTTTCTTCTTGATGTGATTAACATACAATCCCATTTCCCTAGTCAATCATGAAAGTTTTAAAAGATAGGAACTTACTATACACATATGGCAGATAAAGAGGAGCTATGTATGTGTCTGAACTGTTAATTGACAATAAAACAACTGCTGTTCTCCAGTTCAATGTTGGTGAAATACATGGTAGTCTATCATGCTATATTTTCCTTTATCTGGAAGTATTTAAAGTCATTGACATGACAATGTTAACTGAAATCTAATTGTTTATGTAAAGTCTAATGCATATAAAATTAAAAGAGCCACAATATCAGTCAGTAAAGAAAAAGATTATTTCTTTACAAATATAAGCAAAAGCATATTCAATGATTTCACAAGTTTAAGATCATTCAATCTTTTTAGTCTGTGACAAACAACAAAGAAGCAAATGTGGAAACAAATTAACACATAGTAGCTGAATCTGTTGCTCTGTAATGTCAAAACAGTGTTCAGAGGCTTTCACTCCTATCGTTTGGATACATCTGTTACAGGCATAAATGAAAGCATAGAATAATTTCAACATGGATTTGTTTGTTGAATCTTAAGCATTAAGTCTTCTATTGCATATTTCTTTTCCAATCAAAATCTTTTTTAAAGACAAGTTTCAAAATTATTCTTCATGGTATAGCCATGGATATTAAATGTTAATCAAAAACAAAGACATGTTTACAAATGCTTATTTTCAAAACTAAAGTTTTTTCCCTTTAACAATAAATTGTTGATCATGCTATTATTTGAAATATATTAGGGTACATAACACCAAACTACATATTACAAAGTAATTCTTAATTTTTTTTGTATTAAGTAGTATTCATTCTTAATAAAAATTCACATATCCGTCTGTACTAACATGGACATGGAATTTCTTAAATTCACTTAAAATCATGTTGCTTTACTCTCATTCATGCAAAAGTTCCCTTTTGAAGAAAAGTTGCTATTAATAATATTAATATTTAATAGCTACTTGAGTCAACCCACAGAATCAGATTGTTTTAGAATAAACTATTTTTAAATTTGAGTAATAAAAATATTTCACTTTCCATTACTTTAAATTATAAATTTCATTTAAAAACTGAAATATTTGGGCCTGCCCTGGTGGCACAGGTGGTTGAGCACCCCACTGTGAAGCTCTCTGCACCCTCTGCAGTGCCGGTACGATCCCTGCCAGCCGGCGAGGGTCCCACATTGTGTGGCAGACCTCTGCTGTCTCACCCGCTGCTCCCCTCAGCAGTGTATATCATCAGTCTGCCTGTTCTGTTCCCCGCTCTGTCTCTGGTGAATCCTCTCACCCTCCCGCACATCTGGCCTGTACCTTGGTTCTTGTATAAAATAAATAAATAAATCTTTAAAAATAAATAAATAAAAATAAAAACTGAAATATTCTATTAACACCTGTGGTTGTGTATACATCTCAGTCTCTATTTTCCTTTCACCTTACATTCAGTTTTATAGACCTTGCACTATAATGTAAAAAATGTTATACTGAAATACAAAAATATGGCAGGATCTGATAATAACACTTTCAGATTTGTTTAATGTTGGATATATATTTTAAGGAAATGTTTTGGGTGTGATATGGCAACATACATCTGACAAAGTGTAAACCTATGCCTCTGAATCCTATACAGTGCTATAAAGCAATATTATCTTCAAAAAATGGAGAAACTGTACTTATTTTTTTAACTTCTAATTTAACTACATGTTTTTTTTTCTATTTTAGCATTAGCCATCTAAATTTATTTTTTGTAGGGCAGATGAAGAAAACATTACTGAGTTTTAATAATGAAATAAATTTTCTTACTTTTAATAAAATATAGAGATTTATAAAAGCAAATACAATGAACATTATACTTCTTCATTGCTATTTTATATCTGAGCATAGAAATAGAGTCCTTGAATAAAATTTTTCAATTCGAATCAGAAAGGAACATAAATCATTACTTGGTTAAGACTTTTTTCCAAGTCAACACATTCAAAACAATAATACCACATATTTTACTTTATTTTGTACTTTTTTATTCTTTTAAGCATGGGATTTTTAACGTTCATATTCAGGTATAAAAATAGACACTAACTGTTTGGGAATAAGTCTTCAACCCCACTGAGAAATCCTTCATAATGGCATCCTGCCTTCAGTAGTAAATTGAATCATACTGTGATGACTATAAGAAGCAGCACTTCCATCAATTAGATAAATTTAATCTTTAAAAAAGAATCTCAGTTTGCTAATCATTAAGTTCACCTTAAATTAAAGAGAAGATACTTTTATCTCAAAATTAATTGAAAATATATTTTTAACAAAATTCATGTATCATAATTTGGTTTGGATGACAGGTATAGATAATCTGTTTAAGTCTTCATAGGAAATACATATGGATCATTAATTACATGGATAGCCTTCACTATTCAAATTATTAAAACTTCGTAGTTCTTTGTTTAAAAAAAATCATAAAATTATTTATGCTCTGAATGTAACATACAAATTTAATATACCTGTAATAATAGCTACCACATAAGAAAAAAAAAAGTGAACAAAATATACCCTACCAAAAGAAAGGATTCCAGATCAAAACCCAACTTAGTTTTTTTGCTCTAAAATTTACATTTTTCTTATATATTTCTTATTTTATGAACTATTTAGTGTGCATCACTCTTTTCTATCATTTGTATTTTGTCTAACTAAAGACAATCTTTAAGCTTTACTGAGCTTATATAAACATAATAGTCTTTATAGACTATTATATTCCCAGCAAGATATGGACCTAAGTTAGGTAGACCTGACAATTTACAAAGTGTGATTGTGTAATAAAAGTAAGAGTTGGCCTTAGTGGAATGTTTGAATTTTAAATGCCTAAACCCAACATTCAATCTCTGTCTGTGTTTGTATGTGTGAATACATGAGTAAGTGGCCTCATCCCCCATCTGGGATTCTATCCACAGCATTCTTATTTTAAATGTACATATTAATTTAATTTTTGCAAGCCTACCAAAGATGAAAACACTGCTATGTGCCAAATCAAATTAAAGTTCGCATTTTCCAAAGGCCTTCTCCCATCATTTTTACCAAAGTGCAGTTTCTCTCTACAGCATGTAATGCATACAAAATGGCATCAAGTTCACTTCTGAATATATTAGCTTAATGTACAACTAGCCACTGCCATCTAGTAGAAATGACCTTTACAAGTAAACTATCCTTCTGCCAACAGAGCAAAACATTGCAAGCCAATCTATGCATAATGCTAAATATTATTTATGATAATTCAGTCATACATGGTCCTTTATTTTTAAAATTTTATCACAATCTGCAGAGTCCACAAAGCACACTGTGTTAAAAGCCATGGTATTTACCAGTAGGGATAAGCAGTATTGATAAATAGTAAATGATATTAGAAGATATGTCACATTTCTAATAGAAATGGAAATATCTGAATGGTTGGAAGCAAAAGTTCATACATATCATTTTATATATCTCTCTCATTTCAACATCTATCATTCTTAAAGTATATTATGCTTTTATTTGTATTAGAATTTGCATTTTTCCCTTTCATTTAGAATATTATATCTTTTCCTAATGAATTATTTTTTATAAGAATAAGCTGCATATTTACTGAATTCATCTTCCAAGAATGGTCTTTGAAGCCCTCCATTATTCTCCCATTATTCTCTCCATTATTTATGACAATGCCCTTAAAATGCTTGATATATTGTGACATAACTATTTGATAACAGAACCCCAAACGTCATTGCATATCATCGAAAGTGAAGCATTAATTTCTATTGTTTTCCCTTATTCTCAGCCTCACACTAATCTTTTTCTCCCACTTTTTTCCAGACTTTTCTGAGTGCTGTGGAAATTGTCTTAACATTTAAGATGAATGAAGTAATGCTATGATAGATGGTGAGTATTAGCAAGCAAATGGTTTTGTTTTTGTTTCATTCATTCCCAGAAAGTGAATGATGAAAAATGATCTTCAATAACAGACATACTTCATGTATCTGATCTCTTCCTCATGGAAAGAAAAAAGTGAGGATATAATGGGAAGGTGGATCTGTAGAAAAAATTGAGACATCAGAGAAAAAGATAGAATTTGAAGAAGATCAGAGTGAAACAAGTCTGCTAAGTTCATCTCAGGTGCACTCTGTATAAACTAATGGATGTACTGAAGGGAATAAAAACAGATTAAGGTAGACATTAAAATTTGCATGCACAAGAGCCATTTATTCTTCTTTTAATGACATTCAGTCTTCAAATTTGTTCTACTACTCACCCTACTCTGTTAGCCTCAAGTAATTCATAATGTTGTTCTATTCCATTGATAGATTGAGTTAGGGTACACATATGATTTGACTCTAGCTAAAGAGACATACACAGAAATTTTATACTTGCTACAGTCAACTATCTTTCATATATCTTTATCTTTTACCCATTTTCCATCTAGCCATCATTTTAAAATGAAAAAATAGTTCTTTATTTCTGTTTCCATTCTTTGACTAATCTCAGTTGAAGACACTAAGAACAGCATGGAAAAGGAGAGTAAAAAAATCCCATTTCTTGATGACATTATTGAGCTACTGAGCCAAAAAAAAAAAAAAAAAAAAAAAACCATGAAAAAATTCTACTATTGGACTTCCCAAAATTTTTAAAGTTTTTGTACATTATTTCTTCAAATATGATATCTTTCCTCCTCTGAGGCTCCAGTTACACATTTTTAATACAATTTTATATTGTCACACAGGTTACTAAAACTTTTTTTTTGTTTTTAATTTTTTTTCTTTGAGCTGTTGTTCAAATGGTTTCAATTGTCAAGTTCACCATCTCTATTTCCAAGTTTTTAATGTTCTGATGAACCCATTCAATGAATTTTTCATATATGCTATTGTGTTTGCAACAAAATTCATCCTTATTGATACAAACTAGATAAGTACCAGTGCCCAATGTGCACACATGCATACATACTTTTAAAGAATCAAATGCTTTGAAGATTCTTCATGAATCTAAAGATTAAATGGACAAATCATCAAGTCTGTCCTCTAATATACTTGATCTTCTTTTCTCTAACATTCTCCTTGTATCAGCCTTCATCAATTTTCAAAACTACACAATGCACCTACTTTCCTTCTGAAACTATCTAATTAATTTATAAAGTTTTCACCATTACCACAGGTCCTATTTCAACAATTATTAAGTTATTAATTATTTAGTATCAAATGTACTTGATAGGCCATATCTCTTGACTTCATATCAATTACTCTTTTTTAAATTTAAATTTTATTTTTATATTCCCCATACAATTACAACCCCCTTATTTTGGCGCCAAGCCCTCCTTTCCCCGCCCCCCACCCACCATAGTGTCTCTGGTTCATAGTTTTTTGTTGATTTTTATTTTCACTTTCTTATAGTTATTCATTTTCCTGGTCCCTTATTTAAGTTTTCTAGATTCCTGCTATGAGTGAGACCATCCGGTATTTTTCTTTTTCTTTCTGGCTTATTTCGCTGAGCATGATCCCTTCCAGCGCCATCCATGTTGCTGCAAATTGCATGTGTTCATTTTTTTTTGAATGCTGAGTATCAATTACTCTTCTTTGATATCCAGTATCTATTAACCCCATGTTTCTCATTTCTATCTCTGAAACTAAGCCAAGAGTCACATCAACTAGTGATTTTCTGGTGTTATCAATTATCTGTCCCCGATGTTAATCTTGTTTCAATACTGAATGTGGATATGGATATTAAAATTTTAGCACAGTAGATGCTTTCTCTTTATTTGCACTCAGATTATTGAGTAAATATGAATTTTAAAAAATCACAGAAATATACAGAGAAGAGTCATCATCTTATCTGAGTCCTCAGTGTCTTAACTGATTTTTTTTTTACCTGCATAGTTCTTTCTCTTATATCATAAAGCCAATTTCTAAACCCCTTTTTTCTCTTAAAACTATCTCCTATTCCATCTTACAAACTACCTTCACTGGCAGAATATTTTGTTTCCATTTTTAGAGAAATTATAAACTATTAGACCAGAACTCCCACAGTTCCATAATACCAACTCAATAAGCAGTGTATTCCACATCATTTTAATGTACTCTCTTCTTACAATGGAATTCTATTAAAAGAAGATTCTTCTGCTAAGAACATATATACATACCATTTGTCATCTTCCAGCTTGATCACTTTTATTCTTTAGATTTTTTCCAAGAAATATTCATGGGAATATTACCTTTTATGTGAAGCTTTATCATACAAACTTTCATCTACTAGATATGTTAATGCTGTATGTGCTCTCATAGTAGCATGAAATTCTGCCTCACTTTTTAGTTACTTTTGAAATAGCCTTTACACACCTGATTATGTCTGTGTTTTAACACCTCTCTCTGGAAAAAAAAAGAAAATGTATTCTCTCAAATATGCTGCACAATGCAGTTTATATAACTTTATAATTGCTTGTTAATTTGTTTTCTTAGCCAGAAATTTATTTCTTATAGTTGAGGAGAATGGAAGTTAACATTAAAAAACAATTATGATTGGGTTCTCATGAAGATCCTCTCCAGGTTGCATACTACCAACTCTTGCTCTGTCCTCCTTTGTTAGAAAAGATAGCATAGCTTTCTGGGGTCTGTTTTATAAGGAAATCATACCAATCAGGAGGGTTCTGCTATCTCTGAGCACCATCACTCTGGGAATTAGGTTTCAACATAGGAATTTGGGGGGAACACAATGTTCTTCTATAAATGCCCCTTTAACTTACAGTAGTCAACTATACTTGCATATGCTGTAAATATTTAGTATATGCATTGCATAAGATATATAGTGAGACAATCCTATAGATATAAACATACATATACATATATATTATTAATAATGTGAAGTAGAATAGTTACCTAGTAACTACTAAGGCTAGAGCCTCAGTAGCTACACGGTCTGGTTTTAATTCTCAATCATTCTATACTGTATTTCCAAGACACTAGAGAGGATAGGTTACTTTCTGTTTCCCATTCCACAAATTGAGGATAATAGCATATATTTTCCATATGTTTTCAGAAGTTTTAAACATTTTTTCTAGAATGTGTAAGGAAAAAATTTCTTAAGTGTTAGCTATTATAGTTACTATATAGCATTTTGATCAAAAATGAATTTGAAATTTATTTAAAAATGAAAAAAGTGAATGAGTATTTCAAGAAAATAAACATTACTTGCTTTTCTCAGTCTCCACACTTAGTACAAGACCTGGCACACTGTGGATTGTTACATGGACTAAACCAAAAATGCAGAAACTATGTTTTTAAACTGAGGCTAAATTGATTGTATTGGGAAAGGAACAGAATAGCACTGTTGCCAAAATTAATACAAACTGGGTCAAAATGTACAAAAACAAAACAGAAGTTCTGACTTCATTATGTTGGGTGTCAGGCAAAATCAGGACACATAGTTCAAAAAGAATATAAACCCTAGAAGGTATACTTCTTGGCTAAGAGTTCAAGTATCTTGTTCAAGAACAAAACATTTTTCTATATACAATAATTTAATACTTATGATCAAATATCTCTCATGACATCTTTGCTTCTCATTCTCCTACAAGATAATGACCAAACTCTTAACCTAATCTACAGTGTCTTCCATAAATTCTCTACCATTTTTCCCCAAATTCATTTTGTTATAAATCATGTGTGTCTGTGCATGTGCATGTGTGTGTATTGTGTATCAGGAACATCAAAAACTTTGAGTCATTCTCTGTTACCTGAAAGCTCCATTTATACTTCTAATGCCATTGCACAGATATGTGCTTAGATTGCTCACCTACTCTGGTCTATCAATTCCTATTCTTTCAAAATACATTTCATAGTTCAACTTTATCATAAGACATCCTTCAAGAAGTAATATGCATAGGAAAAATGAGAGAAATATGGGCATATAATGAATAACTTCTCAAAAATAATGCCAGATGTGATGACTTCATTCTCAGTCACAGACTTTTTAAAATCTATGAATCAATGTCCCACAAACAATTTCAGAGCTGAGTTTTTAAGTCCCACTTTTTTCATTCCAATAATTCATTCGTATCCACATATTTATCTCCAAGAAACATCAAAATCAATGATTCCAATAATAAGTTTGTAAGCTTGTAAATATCTCCAGTAAATCTTCTTTTCTGGACTTTTGTTTTTAATTTTTCTCCAAAATATCTAATGATTTTCATGGGGCTTCTAAAAATTGTAAAGGATTTGGGTATATCATAGAATAAAGACCAATATTTTATTTTTATTATTTTTTTTTAATTTTTACATCATTGCTCATTTTTAAACAACATTTGCTTACCCCCACCCCCTCAGGTATAGTCCCCATAGAGTTTCCTTCACCAATGTGCCCATCACCATCAGCTGGGTCCCCTGTGTTCCTTCCTCCTCCCTCTGATTCCTCTCCCTCCCCTGCATGTCTCTGATTTATAATTGTCCATTTTTGCTTTATTGTGTTTTGTACTGTTATTTTTTTACAGTGATGGATTATTTGGTTCCCCTATATCCCTGCTATAAGTGAAACCATCCAATATTTTTCTTTTTCCTTCTGGCTTATTTCACTGAGCATAATTCCTTCTAGCTCCCTCCACATTGCTCCAAATGACATGAGTTTATCTTTTTTGATTGCTGAATAATATTCCATTGTGTATATATGCCACATCTTCTCGATCCAGTCACCTATTTTTGGGCATTTGGGTTGTTTCCAGGTTTTGCCTATTGTAAATAGTGCTACGGTAAACATAGGGGTGCAGATGTTCTTTTGAATCAATGTTTTTGTGTCCTTTGGGTAGATCCCTAGGAATGAATTGCCGGGTCACATGATAGCTCCATTTTTAGCAGACTGAGGAAACTCCAGACAGCTTTCCATAGTGGTTAGACCAGTTTGCACTCCCACAGCAATGTAGGAGAGTTCATTTTTCACCACATCCTTGCCAATATTTGTTGTTGCTAGTTTTTTTTTATTTTGTTTTGTTTTTGTTTTCTTAAAAGATTTATTTATTTATTTATATAAGAACCAGGATACAGGCCAGATGCATGGGAGGGTGAGAGAACTCACCAGAGACAGAGTGGGGAACAGAACAGGCAGACTGACAAAACACACTGCTGAAGGGAGCAGTGGGCATGACAGGAGAGCTCTGCTGCACCATGTGGGACCCTCGCCGGCCGGCTGGCATCGAACTGGTGCTGCAGAGGCTGCAGATAGCTTCACATCACTGTGCTCAACCACCTGCGCCACCAGGGGAGGCCTGCTAGTTTTTTTGATATGTGCCATTCTTACTGGTCTAAGTCGGTATCTCAATGTGGTTTTGATTTGCATTTCCCTGATTATAAGAGATGTTGAACATTTTTTCATATGCCTGTTGGTCATTTGCATTTCCTCTTTGGAGATATGTCTTTTAAGTACTTCTGCCCATTTCTTGACTGGATTGCTCACTTTGTTTTTGTTTAGTCCTGTGAGTTCTTTGTGTATCTTTGTGCTCAGTCCCTTATCAGCTGCAGAGAATGCAAAATTTTTTTCCCAATCAGTGAGGTGTCTCTCTGTTTTGGTTAATGTCTCTTTTGCTGTGCAGAAGCTTTTCTGTTTGATGGAATCCCAGGTGTTTATCTTTTCCTTTACTTTCTTTGCTTTGTGTGATGAATCTTTACAGATGTTACTGAGATGTTTGTCTTGTAGTGTTTTACCTATATTTCCTTCTATGTATTTTATGGTTTCAGGTCTTATGTCCTGTTCTTTTATCCATTTTCAGTTGATTTTTGTGCATGGTGAGAGGTAGTAGTCTAGTTTCATCTTTTTGAGTGTTGTGGTCCAGTTTTCCCAGCATCATTTATTAAGCAAACTGTCCATGTTCCATTGCATATTCTTTGCTCCTTTTTCAAAGATTTGTTGTCCATATAAGTGTGGCTTTATTTCTGGGTTCTCTATCTGGTTCCATTGAAAACCAATATTTTATCTTTGCCATAGTTTTGCATGCTCTGACCCCTTCCCTTCCCTAACTATATCTCCTGCCATGTTTTCTATAGTTATTGGTATTGTACAAGATATAGCAAGAGTCACATTGACCATTTTACTGTTTTTCAACTGCACATGTTTGCTCCTATTTAAGGAACATTAAACAGGCTATCTTCTTTAAAATCATTTTTAGTGCTTAGACCTAAGAAACTGCTTTTATTTTTATCTCTCAGAAAGCATCAAAAGTAGGCCATTTTAGGGAATATTTTTTTCTGAAAAATAAGTCTAATTCATGATCTTTGTTGTAAACATTTACAGAAACATGAAAATGCATGTTTTCCCTTCAAAGTATAATCACCATTTGCATCTCATTAGAAGGATTAGCATATATAGTTAAATAATATAAATATATGCTTTATGTTTTCAATTTTACACTCTAATCTCCTGAGGACATGGATTCATCTATTTTTGCTCATCATTGTAACACTAGCACTAAGCGCAGTATCAAATATATAAAGGGTGTTAGAAAGTGCTTTAAGAGAAACCAAGAATAACACAGCTTCTTTGAATATAAAATTATGTCCCAAGGAAAATAACACTTTATAAATTTAAGCACTTTGGGTATATGAATTAATTAACTAGACTCTAGTTTGAAGTGCATAATATATTAACTGTAGGGTTAATTTGAGTTCTGATAAGAATGGGAAATTTTTTAAATAACAAAAATCCTAAATTCTCTTAACATTTTTACCCCACTCAGTAGCTAGATCATTCCATTAATTACAATTCAACATTTTTTTTCATTTTTGAAAGTACATGACATTACAACAAAATTCAATGATTGTACTGTCAATTAAATATGAAAATGACACTTAAAAAGCTGTGTCTTCTTTATTAGACATCTTAGCAGACAGTTCTATCATTATTTAATATCAAGAATAATTTTAATTCTGTTGCACTGATATCAGTTACAGTAGTGGAAAATGTTGAGAAGAGTCATGTGTGGAGGGTGCTCAGGGACACTATGGTGGAGGCATACAGGGCCCTTGGTGGTGGGTATGGCATGAAAATATTCATCTGAAAAGTGTGATCCTATGCCTCTGAAGCATATAAATTGCTGTAAACCAATGTTACCTAAATTTTAAAAAGAAAAAAAGGCACACACATACAAATACAATCTATGCCATTTCTCAACTCATCAATTTTAACTGGCATTTATCCATAGAATGCATCTGCCATAGAACCCAATAATTCTACCCATAGGCATCTACCTGAAAAATTCAAAAATACTAATGCAAAAGGAAAGATGTACTCCCATGTTTACTGAAGTGCTATTACAACAGTCAAACAGTGGAAATAATCTAAGTGCCCCAAAACCTACAGATGGATCAATAACATATGATACAGGGGCTCCCCGGTGGCACTGCGGGTTGAGCACAGCACTGTGAAGCTGTCCACAGCATCTGTGGCATGGGTTTGATTCCTGGCCAGCCAGGGCAATTCCCATATAGTGCAGCAGACCTCTCCTGTTGTGCCCACTGCTCCCCTCAGCAGTGTATTTTGGTCTTTCTGCCTGTTCTGCTCCCTGCTCTGTCTTTGGTGAATTCTCTCACCCTCCTGGGCCTCTGGCTTGTATCCCAGTGCTTGTATAAATAATAAATCTTAAAAAAAAAAAGAAATATGATATATACACATATAATAAAACATTACTCAGCAATAAAAAAGGATAAACTTATGCAATTTGCACCAACATGATAGAGCTTAAAGGCATACCACTAAGTGAAATAAGTCAGAAGAAAAAAAGATAAGTACTGGATAGTATCACTTATCAGTGGAATATAAACACTAAATTAAGAGTCAGATAAGCTTTAAAACTAACCTTTGAAAGCGGACTATAGAACTGAAGAATCCAGAGAGGTGAAGGGGTAAGAGAGAGAGAAGAACAAAGAGGTAAGGGAGCATAAGGTGACTACTGGGGGTGACTATGGGTGATTTGGAGACAGTGGCAATACCTAAGGTGGGAGGAATCCTATACTTTGAAAATACCAACAATAATGTAAGCCAGTGTTTCTTCAATATAAAAAGAAAGTCCTTCTGAAACTAGACTCACCCTCCCCTTTGAATATTCCTGTATTTCAAAGCAGACCATTAATTTATTTTCAAATATACTTCTGTGTTTCAAATGCTACACTTTTATGCAAAATTTTCTGCGTATTGCACTGCCTTCATCACTAATTATGTTTTACTTAATCTATCATATGGACTCTGAATCATAATTTAGATACCATTTTTCATGAAATCTCCACATACCTAAATAAACAGAAATAACCTCTTCTGGATTCCTTCTTACCCATATTCTTCTCTATGTAAGTTTTGACAATCTCTTTTCTTACTATTTTTTACTCAATTCTTTGATTAACTGACTAGAAAGTACCCTTTTTACACATTTATCAGTGTCTAGATAACCAACACATGATACATTAATGATTTAACAATTATAATGCCTGATTACAGTATTGGAAATGTTAAGGAACATTAACTAGATCTTAGCTATGGTAGTCAGCATCCTTATTTTCCCCACCACACCTTACGTAAGACATGGGCTTAAAAGTTTTCCAGAAAAATGTAAAGAAAACAAAATGTTTGACCAACTGAATTTTAGGGAATATAACTGGCATATGTTGACCCCAAGAGAGTCAAGCAATGATTTACAGAGGTAAACTATCAAATTTTATAAATGGAAAACATTATAAACACTACTAGAATCTACATTTCTTTCTTCAAATGCCAATGTTAAAGAAAAGTAAGAAATCCCTGGTAGAATCTTGTCAGAGACCTTGTCTCCTTTGATATTTTAGTATGAAAACCAAAGCTAATAGTTTAGAGTATGTTCTTTAATGCAGCAAATTAAATGAATTTTACATAACAGGCAGCTGGTTTTTATCAGGGGAATAATGGAATAGAGGTAGTATTCTCAAGCAATCAATGGGAGTAACAAAAACGAAAAAGAAAAGCTATTATGCAAATATGACTAGGTAAGGCTAATCTACTTTGAAGAGTTTCAATATAGACATGGGAGGACTGCATATTCAAACATATTCTGCTTGCGATCCAATTTTATTTTAATAAGAGCATAACAATTGTTTAATAATAAATATTATATCATAAAAAGGTCAAAAATTACCCATGGTAACGCCAGGTGAATTATTTGAATATATATTATTTCCCTGTTATGTGACCATTATGTCTTTTGCTATTTTTAACAATTACTAATACTAATTTAATAATTTTAAAATTATAAGTTTTTTTAATATTTAAGAATTAAATAACCAAAATTCCCCATGCCCAACCTACCATTTAAGTAGGAATTTAGCTATTAAGTGTTGTAGAATATCAAGGAGATAATGTAGGGTAGTAAAATAAGAGTGATAGCTATAAAAAATATTTAATGAAGATTAATTACTCTAATTCAAAAAAATAAAAGAAAGCCATTTCTTAAAATATGACTAATAACATTAGACATGCAAATTTACAATCCAAATTATGTCACCCACAGTTCAATATCTCTTTTCTGAGAGAATGAATCATAAATGCAAATTCAGATATTCTTTTAAGGAAACCTAATTTTCCTTATTTTACACAACACACTTGACAGAAATGTGAAAGAAGAAATGACTATGACTTTCAGAATTCATTAGCCATTAGGACTTGAGGTGGCAGAAGTTTAGAAATGAAGATTGAAATGCAGCATACCCGGTGAATAAGAAGGACTACCACTACCTTTCAGAAACTACCATTTCTGCATACTTAGTAGGAGTAATGGTTCCTAAACATATTTTTTTTTTAAAGATTTATTTATTTGTTTGTTTGTTTATACATACAAGCACTGGGTACAGTCAGAAGCGCGGGAGGGTGAGAGAATTCACCAGAGCCAGAGCGGGGAGCAGAGCAGGCAGAAGGACCGAAGTACACTGCTGAGGGGAGCAGCGGGCGGCAGGAGAGGTCTGCGCGCCATGTGGGACCCTCCTCTGGTGGCCGGGGAGCAACCGGGGATGGAACTGGCGCCGCGTAGACTGCGGGCAGCTTCGCAACCCAGCGCTCAACCGCTGCGCCACCGGGGAGGCCCCCTAAACATATTTTTAATGAAAATGATATCCAATTTTCTATAAATTTTCTTGGAATCTAAGAATTACCTTGGAATGAGAAAGAGAATATAGAGCATTCCACTTTTCCCTTGCATTATTTCAGCCTCCAGAAACAAGTGGAAGTTTTAGTAGAAAAAAAAATAGAATATCCAAGATTGTCCATTACTAGTAGTTATAGAAAATTCTATCATTAAATTATTCTCAATACTGAGTCCAATAACATCTAATTACATGGAGAAATTTTAAATAAGATGACATGAATTAGACAAGAAAGCACAATATTTATGTCCTAAACCAGAGAAATAAGAACTGGAGAAACTACTTTCCTATTTTTCTTAAATAATTTAACTTAAGGAGTACTGAGTAAAAAAAAAAAAAAAATGGGACAGTTTGACACTTAAACAATAGGAATCCATGGAATAATTAACTAGAACAGAAAGCATATTAATTCCAAATCCAGAATAGTGTAAAATGACTGGTATCACTAATAACTATAATTAATTTAAATATAAATATCTGTTATAAAACAAAAATTAAAAATTCCTTGTATTCTATATGACTTAAACCAAAAATATTAAAGAAATACAAAACTATGTCATGTTATAACAATTAAATGAAATATTCAAAGTTCAGTGAAGAATATCTCACACATCTCAAATACTCAACAAATATTACTTATTATCAATATTATTGTTGTTCTTACTATTGGAGATTCTGTTTTTCCTGCAACAACTTTATTACCCTCAAAACACATGTGATTCAATACCAGAGTGTAAAAATCACATATATTCATTGAATTTTATGGCAATAAAAGAAAATGTTGAAACACAACCATTTTCTGCTCTTTGTCAAATCACTGCCTTATTTTTTTTTAACCAGTTCTCTTCTGTCTTAGAAAAAGAGATGGTCCAGGGCTTCCCTGGTGGCACAAGAGTTAAGCACTGCACTATGAAGCAATCCACAGCCTCCACAGCAGGAGTTAGATCCCCAGCCAGCCAGGGAGCCACACACGGCAAAGCAGACCTCTCCTGTCTCACCCGCTCCCCTCAGCAGTGTATTTCAGTCAGTCTGCCTGTTCTGTTCCCCACTCTGTCTGGTGAGTCCTCTTACTCGCTGCATCTCTGACCTGTACCCCAGCTCTTGCATGCATAAATAAATAAATCTTAAAAAAAAAAAAAAATGGTCTGATATCTTTCTATGGCTAATCTTATCTCCTATGTTATCTTTCTATGGCTAATCTTATCTCCTATGTTATAATTGTAACTTCCTAACTTTTTTGGATCATATTCAATTAATGTGCTCAATACTGTGTTGAATATTCAATTTCACCCTATCTTTCCCTTGTTCTTATGTACTTTCCATCAAAAAATATCAATATAAACTGCTAATGCAAATACAATAATATATTATTTAGCAAAATCAGGTTTTCCTTTTAGCTACAAAACTGAATCATTTATGAGAATACTACATTAAGAGCAATACAACTATATACAAGAGTAGAAATTGAAGAAAACTGTGTCTTTAACACTGTTTAAATAAGGTTATAATGCTTTAAACACTCTGAGAAATTTGTGCTAGGTAGAATTCCAGACAAAAATGATAGTGATATAGATGACAGAATGGACTGTGGTGAAGTTTAAATTTTAGTAGGGAATAACTGAAATGAAACAAGCAAACAAATGTAAAAAAAAATGAATTGAAATAGTGATAGATGTTTCGAAAAACAGAATAGCACAACATTTAGAAATGTTATGGGTTGGCTAGGGACTTGAGACAGAGAATAAACACAAATTAAAGAACTGATTCTTTTACACAAATGAAACTTTTAGTGATAAATTATGGTTGAGGGATTAAAAGAAATTCTAGTATCAAGCTAATTGAAAGAAACGGACCAGTTATTTTGTTTTGTCTGGGTTTTTCATTTGAAAATCATGATTACATAAGAAAATGTGTAACTTGGGGAAGATATGATTTAAGAATAAAATTAATTTCTTCATACTTGTGTGAGACAGTTGCATAGAATATGATCAAAAATGGTGGGACCTCCCTGGTGGTGCAAGGGGTTAATAAGCAAACTATGAAGCTATCCATACCCACTGCAGCACAAGTTAAATCCCCCGCCATCCAGGGAGCAACCCACATGGCAAAGCAGATCTCTCCTGACTCGTCGGCTACTCCCCTCAGAAGTGTACTTCAGTCAATATGACTGTTCTGTTCCCCACTCTGTCTCTGGTGACTCTTCTCATCCCCCACACCTCTGGCCTCTACCCCAATTCTTGTCTGCATTAATAAATAAATCTTTTTAAAAAATGGTAGGAAGTCGAAAATATAAACATCAACAGCATTTCTAAAATATAAAGAGAATCGATGAAATGGATGTTATTTGAATATAATATGCTTCCCTTTAACAGTAGTTACTCCAGCAAAGAAAGCTTCCTCAGAGTAGTAACATCTCCATAACATTTAGAATTATTTAGTGTTTGCTGTGAGTTAGCTATAAGGAGATGCATTTTTTAAGGTGTTATCCTTAAAATAATCCAATCAAATAGGTGCTATTATTTTGCCGAATTTATAAAGAAATGAACAAAACAGACAAAACAAACAGATAAAAATAAAACCCACAAGCCCTGGATACCTGACTATAGAACTGAGGCTAGGAGAAGCAGAGGCTGGGGGTGAAGTTTGCAAATGAGGGAGGGGGCCCAATGGACTGTGAAGAATGATTATCAGGGCTTTGGTGGGGGATGTGGTATAATACCATATATTTGTAGTGGTGTGGTGTAAACCTACAATTCTAAACCACACACAGTATTGTAAACCAATGTTACCTCAATAAACTTCATGTTTAAAAGAATACTAGGCTTTGAAATACAAGCAGATACTAAAGTATACAGCTAGCTAGAGGGTAAACTAAGATTCAAATCAAACTGAGGACAGTGTTATGGTATAGCCACTGTACTTCACTGATTTATTAGGATGGATGAACATCTAGAAGGGATGCTTTCCAGTCAATTCAAGCATTAGACAGGTGGTTGTATTGAAATTCTGCAAGTGTAGGAATAACACGGAAAGCAAAAGAACTAACAATGGAAACAACTACTACAATTAAAGGCTAGGGGTTTCAAATCTGTTTTTTAATTATTTGTAATTAATTGTTTTACTGTGTGACCTTAAGTTACATAACTTTCTATGTCTCTTCATCTAGAAGTAATGATAAAATCACTTCTTGCAATTATTAAACAAAATGAAAAAGCATTTGATATATTGTTCAGTTCACACAGACTGATCATTGAATAAATAATTTTTTGATGTGTCCATTCATCTACTCATTTATTCAACAAAAATTTATTACAAATTTAACATATATTTGGCTAGTTTTTTGTGAGATAGCTTTTAATTACATCAGAGAGCTAGTATAAAAAATGATTCAGGGCCTCCCCAGTGGCACAGCGGTTGAGCTCTGCCCGCAGCTCTGCAGTGCCGGTTCGATCCCCATCCACCAGGTGAGGGTCCCACATGGCGCGCAGACCTCTCCTGCCGCCTGCTGCTCCTCTCAGCAGTATACTTCAGTCCTTCTTCCTGTTCTACTCTCCGCTCTGGCTCAGATGAATTCTCTCACCCTCTGGAGCTTCTGACTTTACCCAGTGGTTGTATAAATAAATAAATAAATCTTTTAAAAAAAATATTAAAATTAAAATTAAAAAATTAAAAATAATTCATAACTACCATTCCTGCACCATTCCCCAAGACTCTGGCATCCACTAATCCACTGTTTTACTAAACTGAAGTATAACTGATGTATTACATTAGTTTCATGTGTGCATGAAACTATGTTTACAACTATGTTTACACTATTTACAACTATGTTGTAAAATGATCATCACATAAGTCTAATTACCATCCATCCCCATATACTATCAAATCATTATGTTGTACACATAAAACTAAATGTAATGGTGCAGGAACGGTAGACATTCTGTTGCTACCATTGCTCCTGTTTATGAAAGGACATTTAAAATCTACTTTTTTAAGTAATCTTCAGTTATGTAATACAGTATTTTTAACTATAGTCACCATGCTATACATGACATCCCCGTGACTTCTGGTTTATTTTATTACTGATAGTTTACCTTTTGACCAGCTTCACAAATTTTATCTATTCCCACCTCTGGCAATCACTCTCAACTCCTGGCAACCACCACTCTGTTCCCTTTATATATAAGCTAATCCATCATACATGTATGTATGTATATACACACTTTTTAATGCTATCGTAAATATTTTTTTCCAAAAATTGGCTATTGTAAATAAGGCGCCTATATCTTTATAAATTAAAGTTTTCACTTTAGTAGGTAAAGACCCACAAGCAGAATTGTTACATTGCATGGTAGTTTTATTTTTAATGTTTTGAGGATCACCACAATGTTTTTCCACAGTTGCTACACCAATGGCTCTGTTCTTTATTATGAGGAAAACTAACGGTAGCAACTAAGTTCCCCATTCTCTAGTTGGCTAGAGAACCTAAATGCATTTTTACTATAATTTTTTGTGAACCACCGTTTCATCTAAAACACATTTAAAAAAAAAAAATACCCTAGACTCAAGTGTCATATTCTTTTCACAAGATTCATTATTTGAAAAACAATCTAGTGTTTGCGTCTACTACTACATTTATAATGCATTCTTAACTCCTCCACTCTCATTTCATTGCCCAACCTTTTATTATCATGTGACATGTACTTCTACTGGTAATGATATCTTCAACATAATACTTTTCTCCATGTACTACTTCTCATTGCATCTCAATTTTGGTACCCCTATATTAAATACTGTATCATTTTTTTTTTTCTTTTTGAAATACTTTCAGATATCATGAGACTGTGGACACTCTAAGATCTCCTCCAGGAAATAAATCTCATTCTAACTTATTTACTTTTTACTATAGAAAATGCCATGTATAGTCTTTCAGTGCCATCTTTACATTTTAAACATAAAACTTCAGGTTAGAATAACAGGATTATGAAACAGTGAGAGGAATAAAACTGGTTTAAAAACTCTCAAGATGGCAGAGTTTCAAATAGAAAAACATGATTTTTACAGATTCCTACAATAAGTTATTTGACCTCCGTTTGATCAAAAATGTCAAAATTGTCAGAAGAAATTACTTGACAAAATCAAGAAAACAAAAAAATCAAGAAAATAAGAATAACACAACTGAATTAACAAAGAGATTTAAGCCTCCCTATCTTCTCACTGATAAAAAAAAGAAAAAATCTAGGCACATAGCTTAATATGAGATCATTTTATAGTGTTCCTTCTAATGAGTTTTAATTATGTGAGGTTATATGAACTCTTGTCCAACATGATGTAAGAAAAAATTGTTAAGGGCCTACCTGGTGATGCAACAGTTAAAGACACAGTGCTATTAAGCTATTGCCAGCCACTGGGACATGAGTTTGATGCCTTTTCAAGGAACTAGCAGACCTCTCCTGTCTCAGCTGCTACTCCCCTTAGCAGTGTATTTCAGTAGATCTGCCTATTCTACTCCCCACCCTGTCTCTGGTGAATCCTCTCACCCCCTGCAGCTTGGCCTATACCCCAGTTCTTATATGCATAAATAAATTAATCTTAAAAAAAATATGTTAAAATGCCCATATTTTCCATTTACCAAATAACTGGCTTTATTTCTCTATTCCTTTTCTCAGTTGGCAGTGACTCTGGGACTAGTGATCAGATATACCAGTGTGAGACAAGTCAACAGGAACTGAAGAAAAAAAGAATATAGAAGGAATCCAAACCCTGATAATTGTGTGGAGAAGAGCTAACTTCCTGTTCTGGAACCCCCGTCTACCTCTAGACTATAATTTTAGAAGCAATTAACTCCTATGTTTTTATAATCACAGCAGTTTTGAACCTCTGTGTTACAATAACATAGCCTATATCCTGACTTTTCTATGGGTTTAGAGAAGAAATAACAATAAATGAGAGTTAAAAAATTTAATGAAAAATTTTTAGATAATTTTGAAAACAAAAAAAATTAAAAAGTATAAATAATAGCAATAAAGTAAGAATTTCATAAAATCAAGTGTGTGTAAATCTAGACTTAGATGTTGGAGGTTATCAGAGGGGAATTGAAAACAAAGTTATTTTAATTACTTAATCCTGCATAACACATTGTTTGATAAACTTAGATATATATTCAAAGAAAATTAAAAACATTAAATTTAAATTAAAACCATTATTTCTACCACAGGAATATATTAGAGACCTCTTGCTGCTATTGCTTTGTCCACACCAACTGTTCTGTGAGAGCCCCACTTCCAAAGGACTGAGCTTTGAGAATGAAGCTTGTTCTACTTAATGCTACTTTTTGGTAAAAGCAAAGAGAACAGGCTTAGCAATCTGGCAGAAACTGGTAGAATTGAATGATCTCTCCCAGAAATTTGGAATTGGTCTCACCTGATGGCTAGAACTTTGGATTAGTATTGCTTAGGGTGAGCATAGTAGGCCATGTGTGCATAAAGAATTACAGGAAACAAGTTAACTGAAACACAAGCTCATCATGAGAAACAGAAAACGAGGCATGGTCCCACCTCCTTGCACAAGTTCTCAGAGATGAGCTGCCTTAATTCCTAATTCTAGTTCCAGTTTCTCTTCCTGGTTCATGAGTCTAGATGTACTTTCAGCTTTGGTGTTGTAACATAATCCTACATATTTATAAACAGCTGGCCAACCAAGCATACTCAGAGGAAACAAGAATCAATCTTGAATAAAAAAATCCCTTCTGTTACTCTGGAGAATAGTTACACATGCATGAACAATTAATCTCTAACACAGTTGTTTTGGTGAATGATTCTATATTGCTTTGAGTTGCTTCTACCTCTAAAAACTTATTTTTTATGCCAGTAGTCTTTATTTTTGGTCAAATTTTTCAAGCAAATCGCACAAGATTAGCTTTCTAGCAGAAAGAAATAATGAAACTTTAGAATTTTGTGTTGAGAGTTGTCAACTTGCATATGATTTTTATTATAAATTTTTTCTATGTGTACATATATAATGGTAAGAGGATTTAGATCCAGGTAATATATACATATATAATGTGTGTGTGTGTGTGTGTCATGTCAAATGTAATCAAATCTATTTTTAAAACTTTCAAAGAAAAGCACAAAAATAAAATGGATTACTATTTTAGATTAAGTAATCAGATAAATTCTCTACAAGAAGATTCAGCCAAATAGGATGAGAGATAACAGTAGAAAAAGGGAACAAGTATAAATGCTTCAAAAGGGAACAAAAAATCCCAATTCACATGGCAAGGGATGAAGAAAAATAACTTGGAAGGACTGAAGAAGAAATAGCTTCTATACAAATGTTCAATTTATAGCTAAAACAAAAAGAAGCAGCTAACCTGTAGAGAAATTATTGGAGATATTAGAAATTGTAGATAATGTTATCTAGTTTCAGGGGGGCCCAGCTAGAGTTTGAGAGAATGGGAAAGGACTGTTGAGCCTGAGTAGAAGAGATACTGAACGGTAAGAGGATTTAAATCCAGGTAATGATGGATATATTTCTTACTTTTCTTAGATTTCCTATAGTAACCAAGTCAACTTGAGAGTTGTGTATAAAAATATTAGTTCTAATAATATCTTTGCAATTGGAGTCCATATTATTCAGCTGAAATACATGGCTAACTTGGCAAGTGTTCATTTAATTTACACAATGATGTTTAACTGAAAGTTGTAGAAAACATTTCAAACTCAACTATAAAAGAAACAGTTATTTAGAAAATGCTCACAAAACTATGCAATCACATACTCAGAAAAGATTATTTAGGTGACATGCAGTCTCATGCAGTCTCCCACCAATCTAGCTCTCAACTAATGTAGGAGCTTACTTTGGGTAATACTCTCTCTACACTTAGGTGAGTTATTTTCAAGGCAAGATGAAAACAGTAACAATAAGATCTTGCTTTATACTCATTAGACTGACAATTGATAAAATAATTTATAGTATATTCATTTGATAAAAAATTTGTATCGTGTAATGCTGAGAAAGAAACATGTATAGAGATTTAGAATACATTTGAATTTCTACACAGATTTTCTGAAATCTACCCTTAGAAATAAAATACAGTATACATAATTATGAGCAGGAATAGTTTATCATTGTTAGCAGAGGTGCTCACATATGCATAGACACACACGTACACACACACACACACACACACACACACACTGGAACACTTACCTAGAGAAGACTTACTGAATAAAAACTAAGTATGCATGTAACATCTATGCAATGATCACACTTCTTATGCAGAGTATGGGAATATGAATAAATAAATCTTCCTCCTCCAATCACAGTCACCTCCATACTTTTATTGAAATCTACGAGGACTCAAGGGGTTTACATATATTATTTCCTTTGCCTGGAACTTACTATTCACAGAGAGTCACATGATTCTCTTCTAGTTACCTAATACCTTCTTTTTCTCCTTCTCTTTTGTATAGTATCCATCATCATGAGAAATACTATATATTTACATGGTTTATGTATTTACTATTAGTCTTTACTTCACTAGAACATGAGTTCTAATAGTGACAAATATTTTGCTTTAATTGGTTTACCACTGTGTCCCCCAGCACTTATTACAATGCATAGTATATTTTGCACATAGTACTTTGAGCCTGGTATGCTTAAAAATAGCACTAAACAAAAGAACTGTTCTGCCTATTGAATTTTATAATTTAAGCCACTTTTTTTAATTAAATTTTATTGACACTAAATTTGAATATTATAAATTTTTCCCTTTTGGTAATTCTATAAATGTTGTCAAACACATACAATCACATAACCAATACCACAATTGATAAAGAATAGTTTTTTCTTGCTAATGTTTAACTATTCACCTCCTCCCGTTCCTAACAGTAAACAGTGATTTCTTTTTTCCTTACAATTTTATCTTTTCCAAAATACAAATCACTCAGCACAATGCCTTTGAGATCCACTTCCACAGTTATTTTTTTTTTTTTTGCTAAATAACACTCCATTGCACATATACACTATAATTAGTTTATTTATTAATTTGTCAATGGATGTTTAGTTCTTTCCAGTTTTTGGCAATTATGAATAAAAGTGGAAGGATTTGCATCAGCAATTGCTATTATGGCTTTCAGATGATACACAGGAGTAGAATGACTGTCATATACATATGTATAACTATTAAAAACTTCAAATTACACAGTGGGTATAAATTTTCACAACTTAAACTCACATCAATAATGTACATAAAAAAAAATGTACATGAGTTGTTACAATTTTAACCTTATTTGGTACTGCCATGTTTTGTGTTAATCATTTCAGTTGGTGCTTAGTGCTGTGTCAGTGTGGCTTTATTTACATATCTCTAAACACTAAAATTATTGAGCATTTTATTATGTGCTTACTTGTCATATATATTTCTTCAATCTGATCTCATATTTTCTAAATTTTATTAAAATACTTGTTTTCTTACCAAGTTATATTTCTTTATATATTCTGGGTAACAATCCCTTAGCAGATATACACTTTATAAAATATTTTTGCCTTGCCTGTGATATTTTCATTTTCTTTCAGAGAGCAGAAATTCATACTTTGATTTTCAATTTATAAATTTATTTATGTTAATATTTATCTGCAGTGAGTCTAAGAAATGATTCTCAATTTGGTAAAGGATAACAATAAAAGTAACAGTGAACATCATACTTTATGGTAAAAGACACAATATGCCTTACCCCAAATTGGTAACAAGAAAATAGCAATCACTCACCATTCCTTTTCAATGTCATGTAGCTCTTATAGCCAGTACATAATCTAAATGAAGAAATTAAATGCTTACAAGCTGGAAATGAAGGAACACAACTGTATTTTCTCATAGATGACATGTTTGTCAGCACATAATTCCAAGTAATCTTTTAAAATACTATTTCTAATAAGCTACTTCAGCAAGATTGCATCATACTAGGATCAATATAAATTAAATTTCTATGGACTATATATATAAACTAGAAAGTTACAAAGCTAGGATTTTAAACACTATATACAATTTCATCAAAAACTTTAATTCAGATGTATAATTCTGACATAAGATGTGTAAGTTCTATTTGCTGAAAACTACAACATAATGTAAAAACATTAATGAAAGTGTTGGATATACAGTACAAAACCCTAAACAAACAGAGAGATACACTGTAGAAAACATTTTTGGCAAGGTTTCAATTCTCCACAAATTTATTTCAATGGGACAATTTAAAAAAAAATGTTGAAATTTATAACGTAATCTAAAACATAGGTGAAATGTAATAAATTTTGAATAAACTTTGAATACATTCTAAAAAGGAAAATATGGTTGGAGGTCTCATACTACATGATTTTAAAAGTATAATAATCAAGACAATGCAGAAATGATGAAAGGTCCTACTTCACATAGATCAAGTACACAGAAAGGAAAACCTAAAATTAGATAAATTGACTTTGAACAAAGGTCAAAGGCAATCCAATGGAGAAAGGATCTTGTTTTAACAAGTGGAATTTCACTGGAAATAAGTGTATACTTCACAGTACAAACAAAATTTACTTAAAACCTAAAAATGTAACACTTGGAGAAAACAGATGAGAATAATTTAGTGACCTTATGTTGGACTGCCTCTTAATTTCAGGAATTATTTTAAATTAAGACAGAGCCCGCAGAGTTACTTTGCTTCTTTCCTTTTACTATGAGATAAAGTTTACTTTCTGTCCATCTTAACCTTATGGCCAAGTCTTCAGAGTACCGGGCCTGCACTTAAAGAGATTAATCAGGCATCACAGATAACTTGTACTTTGTAAGACTATAGATGTTAAAGTCAATGTATGGAAGCACTTTCACATATTTAAAATTACAAATGATCCATTCAGTGATCCTTATAAAGCATTCTAGACATACCACATCAGTATGTTCAAGACAGTATATTTCTTCATATATATCAGATGGTTTTATACTAATGTTTACTCTGGAAGCTCACTATGATAGAGAATCTACTGCAATATTTAAATTTTTATTTTGTTCTGTGAAAATATAACACATCTCTTAATCCATGCATCTGTCCTTGGATGCTAGGTTACTACAACTTACCTATTTTGAATAGTGCTGCAATGAATATGACTGCACATGTTCAGCCCTTTAGTGTTTTAGCAATCTTAGGTTAATTATAGAGGAGTGGAATAACTGGATTCTGTGGTAGATAATTTTTAGTGTTTAGAGTAACCTCTATACTATTTTCCATAGAAGCTGGATGAGTCTACATTCCCACCAAGAGTGTACAAGGAATCCTTTTTCTCCACACCCTCACTTGATGTTTCTGGTCTTTTTTATATTTTGGCCATTCTCAAAGGTTTTGAGGTGTCTCATCATTATACTGATTTTCAGTTCCCTGTTGTTATCACACAAATGTGATGATGAACATTTTTCCATCTGTCATCTGTATGTCTTCTTTGGAGCAATGTCCATTTAGCTCTTCTGCCCATTTTTAGATTGTTTCATGTATATTTTGTAGGGTTAGATGTATCATGTGCAATTCTTTTCTCCCATTCAGTATGTTGTCTTTTCAATTCAATGATACCTTGTTTTTTGTTGTTTTGTTTTTGTTTTTTTTTTACTGTGCAGAACTTTTTCTTTAGTGTAATCCATTTGTTTACTTTTTGCATTTGCTTCCCTTGAAGTTGGAAAACAGTTCCCAAAGACAGCATTGAAGTCAATGCTGGAGTGCTTTTCCTTTTGTACCTTCTATGTACTCAATGAATTCAGTTCTCACATTCATACTTTAATCCATGTTGCATTATTTTTTGTGCATGGTATAAGACAGTGGTCTAGTTTCATACTTTTGAATGTAGATGTCCAGTTTCTCCTAACACTTGTTAAAGAAACTTTCCTTTCTCCAGTTTTACTCCTGGCACCTTTTTGTAGATGATGCCCATAAGATGTCCACAGAGTCTGGTTTTATTATTATTATGCATGTGCATGCATAATCAAGAAAGTCTATCTTAAAAGAAATTTAAAAAAATATTTAATGTACATTTTTTCACCTAATTTCTACTAGTATTTGGTGATGAAAGTTCTATTTGAAATACAATGGAGAAAAATGATGCCTATACTCAGTGCTGTGTAAGGTTTTATACCTTGGCATCCAAATTATATATTCTGACTGTCTTGTGAAAAGTAATCTCTATAATCTTCACAATAGTTTCCCCTCATTCCCACTCACATACTTAAATATATATTTCATGCATAATATTTGTGTATACAGTTTCCTTCCTCAATCTCCTGCAACTTCCCCTTATAAGGAGTTTAGTGAGCAATTGCCAGACAAATTTATGTTTCTATTAAATATCACATACAAAATGCTTATGGAATATTTACATGCACCTAAATGCAATCTTTCCATTTGATAGGTTTAAGGGAAAGTCTCTGGGCAAATCCACAGTATAATATTAAAGACCTGCCTGGCTCTCAGATTCAGTTCCCTGTCAGCACATCTTTGATCTAACAGCTTAGTGAGATCTCACTGGAGTCAAACCACGCTCCTGTTCAGCTTTTCAATCATGCCCTCACTGACCCTGGCCAATATGACCCAATTTCTTCTTTACAGCATTATAGAATTTTGAGCCATGATTTTTCCACTTCAACTAGTATTGAGTCTCAGATAAAGTTTTCAAGGGATCACCACAAACAATTTTATTTAGCTTATGAAAGTTCAAGAGTCATGATTTCTCACTCTACTGATTCTGTTGTTCATCAGACTTAAAGAGCTACCCACAAAATGGTAGAATTTCCTTGATAAAAATTATTGTTCTAATTGAAGTTGAATACAAGGAAAAATCTAAAACTACTGTCATGCTTCCAAGTTTGAGAGACTGCTTATAAGGAAAAAATTCATTATTTCTTGTACTTGCAGGGCATAGGATATGTCTTTTAGGAAGTTCAATAGTATATTTCTATTAGTGACATTACATCCAAGTCAAACTAACTTTAAAAATAATTTATAATACATTCCAATAAAATAAATAGCATTAAAAAGTATGCTAATTTTTTTTTAAAGATTTATTTATTTATTTATGCAAGCACTGGGTACGGTCAGAAACACGGAAGGGTGAGAGAATTCACCAGAGCCAGAGCAGGGAGCAGAGCAGGCAGAAGGACTGAAGTACACTGCTGAGGGGAGCAGCGGGCGGCAGGAGAGGTCTGCACGCCATGTGGGACCCTCGCCCGGTGGCGGGGGAGCAGCCTTGGATCGAACCGGCGCTGCAGAGGCTGCGGGCAGCTTCGCAACTCAGCGCTCAACCGCTGAGCCACCGGGGAGGCCCAAGTGTGCTAATGTTTCATAAGAAAAATAATTTTGTACAACACCAAAGGAAATTGGGAGACTGTAAAACTCAGGAAAGTCTCAAAATTAGAATTAAAACAAAAAGAGTTTATTATGAAAATTTTGGAACTGGCCTAGATAATGCATAATCCTGCCTCATGCCACATGATGTCGCAACAGAAATTAAAAAAACTCTTAACAGATCTGCTAGGATCTTATGATTAGATTTTTCAAATATATATATAAGTTATATTTTATAGAAATCAAGGTTATTTGGATCACTATACATGATCATTTGAAATAAGAATTATATATTTTATGAAACTATGATACATATTTTCTTGGAATGCAGTCTTAAAGCTAAAGTTAATCACTCCTATAAGATATGTGAATAAATTGGGATGTTGAGTTCTTTATTATTCTTAAAACTCAACACTAAGTTAAGTAGTGTTTCCTGGTTGACTAAATATACTATTTGCTGTATGATTTTCAATAAATTTACAGGCTTAGATAACCTTTATTGAACCTTAGCAACAAAATCTCTTCCTACAAAGTCTCAGTTAATCTAATTAAATCCCTGAAAATCCCATAGAAAGAGGCATATTTTGAATGAATAAAATACTTTATTTACTTAATTCCTTTTAACTTTCAAGTATATTCTTTTAATTAATATTAATTTCATAGCTCAATTATCAGTATAAAAACACAGCCATGAGGAAAATACCAATGTAGAAACCCAGAAAGATTCTTGAAGTATTTTTCTCTTCCTGCTTATTTTATATTAAAGTTGTAAATAAAATGCAATTTAATCATTCCATAGAAAATGCAAGTCTCAGGTGCTTTAAAATGAGCTACAAAACATCACATAATATATAAAAATGCAAGGAGGAGAAAAAATTACTATAGTTTGACCCTGCTTTAAAAATGAGAATATAATTTCTGCATCTATTATTTTAAAGTTCAAATTTCATAATTTGAAAACTGAATTACGTTAATAACAAATAAAGAAATGAATTTTGCCTTTAAAATATTTAAACAACTTCCTTTTTCATTGATTTGTTTGTTTGTTTTTGCAGTAACAATGGTTTACAATACTCTATGTGATTCAGAGGTATAGGTTTACACTTTTTCAGAAGGATGTTACCACACTAGAGTAGCGGTGCCAAGGCTTTTAGGCCTCTTCCACCTGACTCTCTGCCAGCTGCCCTTCCCCTATGGTAGCCTCAACTCCACAGTTAGATTTCTAAGGTTTGTTTGATTTAGTTTTATATGTTCCTTTTTTAAAATTAGTATTCTGTTACACACCTAAGTGAAATCAGTCTTCCTCCTTCTGACTTATTTTGCTCAGCATAATCCCCTATAGTTCTATCCATGTTACTGAAGATGATAAAATTCCATCTTTAATTAAAGCTGACTAGTATTCCACAAATACGATAAGATCTAGCAATTCCACCACTAAGTATTTACTGAAGGTGCAAAACACTAATTCAAAGGGATATCTGCACTTCTGTGTTCATTGTCAATAGCCAAGTTATAAAAACAACCGCAGTACCCAACAACAGATTAGATTAAGATGACTGGATTATAAATCATTAATTTGTTATAATTTATTAAATGGTCAATATCCTTCACTTCTTGAAACACAAATTCTACAATAATGAAGGTGGCATAGAAGAAAATTATACATATATATTACTTTTCATATATATTAATTTATATATTTCAAAATTATTGTTTAAAACCATTTTTTACAAGCAGAAAAAACACAGAATTAAAATTATACACTCATACATACCCACTAGAAAAATGGAGTGTGTTTTTGGTTTTTTTTAGTATTGTTTAGATGTTTTTATACTAATCTCCCAATTAATGTATCTGGCACCATTTATAATCTGGGCGAGTTTAAAATACAAATAATGTATGTTTTAATAGAATATAGAATAGCATTTGAAAATCTTTGTTTTGTGAAAATGAGTAATAATCCATTTTCATGTTAGACCAGAATACTAGTGTCTTTCTTCTCTCTCCCAACTATGCAAAAGACTCATAACATTTGGTAAACCTACTATTGAAACCATACTAAAATGGAAGACTGACAACTTGGATGAGGGAACAGTAGCAAGATGGCTAAAAAATGAAGGAAAGAGAAAAACAAAGGAGAAAAATGTTCTAGATAAAGGTAGGTCAAGGGGCATATGGGTGTTGGATGGAAGAACTATACCCGGACAGGCTAAATGAAGTCAGTTTCTCTACTTGATGAGCTTATAGGGTAAACAAGAGAGAAAAATTATTCTCAACTTTCCAATTATGTTATGGGTTCTATTTCAATAGTAACAAACTAATCAAAATAACTGTTGGTTATTGTTGTCCACATATTTTACCAATTGCAGAGCGTAGAGAAATAAACTTTGTCAAGTCTTCCCTACCATGCCTAGGGAATACATATGGTGAGGTTTCATGGATGTATGAAGATGTATGTGCTTGTATTTGTAGACATATTAAAAGCACAGTTTAAAAACTATCAACCACAAATAATAAAGCTGACTAAAAAGCAGTAATTCAGAGACAAGAAATTCTGGACAATATTTACAGTAATTTGTTTTCCTAAGTTTTCTAATTTTCTACCAATAAATGTATAGCTTTAAACTAAACATAACATTCATATAAGAAGCAAAATGGGGCACCTTGGTGGCGCAAGGGATTAAGCAGCGCGCTATGAAGCAATCCCCAGCCTCTGCAGCACAAGTTTGATCCCTGGCCATCCAGAGAGGAACCCACATGGCAAAGCAGACCTCTCCTGTCTTGCCTTGCCCGCTGCTCCCCTCAGCCGTGTATTTCAGCCAGTCTGCCTGTTCTGTTCTCCCCTCTGTCTCTGGTGAATCCTCTCACCCCACCACAACCTCTGGCCTGTACCCCAGCTCTTGTATGCATAAATAAATAAATCTTTAAAAAAAAAGGAAAACAGTATGCTAAAATAACTAAATGTCTAAATAGTAAGATATTAATACCAAGAAATTCTTTTTTAATGCTATGAGGTAGAACATTTTTTCAAAAAAAACATAAGCAACAGTGTTATCAAAAATTACTTGCAATTTACAAAGCAAAGATTGAATGTTAATGTGTGCTTTCTCACAAAACTTGTTTCAAGTAAAGATTAGAAATTGGAGGCTTTTGTTTTACGAATTTCCTTGGATTTAACCCGTGTTATTTATATAACAAGTAACGCTTAACTAAAATTGGATGCTTAAGAAAGAATACTCGGAAGTATGCAATGAGTTTTGAAACAAACCATTTTAGCCTCAGTAAAAAGGAAACAAATTGGAAAAGATGTTCATAAAGAAGATGACAGAAAAGTTACTATTCTATGTGTAATCCTTAGTAACAATCTTAATTTTGGCTAAGAACAATGCTGGCCACAAAATGCCACATTCCCCAATTTTCTTTGCAGCTCATAACAGCCTCATGACCAAGTTCTGCATAATGAGATATATAGATATATAGGAAATCTTGTCTGGGAAGGTGACTTTGCTGAAAGGTACTACTTTTGTCCACCTTTTACTTTTATTGTTTTTTTCTTGTAATATAGAAATCATGTATAAAGTTCTGGTGTCCACCTAAGACAGGAGGGTAAATTCAGATCTAATTCCACTGCTGTGGAACAGAAAGATCAAAGGAGGGCCTCCGCTGAAGGCACAGTGATTGAGCACTGGGCTGTGAAGCTGCCTGCAGCCTCTGCAGCGCCGGTTTGATCCCTGGCCACCAGGCGAGGGTCCCACATGGCGAGACAGACCTCTCCTGCCACCCGCTGCTCCCCTCAGTGTATTTCGTCAGTCTGCCTTTTCTGTTCCCCGCTCTGGCTCTGGTGAATTCTCTCACCCTCCCACACTTCTGATTGTACCCAGTGCTTGTGTAAATAAATTAAAAAATCTTTAAAAAAAAAGAAAAAAGAAAGATCAAAGGAGCCTTGTCTGATAACTTACAACTTTGGAATAGCAGCCCCAATGTGCTTCTCTCTAGCACATTATCTCTTAGATAAGAGAAATGACCTGTGTATTTTGAGCTACTCTATTAAGATTTTTGTATTATACAACTGATGACAATTCCTACTTTGTATGTGAAGGGACATTAATGATAATAATTTAGAATCTTTGATGATTAATAACATAAACTGGCCCTAGTGTACATAAAGAATTGTTTCGGAAAAAAAGAGTTGACACCTCACCAAATCAAAAATTATGTAAAATTAAATTTAATGAATAGCTGCAAAGATGTATGAGAATCTTTTTTAAGCTACTGTCATCAAAGCTACTTAGCTACAAAATATGCAGTATGGTATAATGCACTCCAGATTCAAATGCTTGTAAGTGAAAATCTGACTAGATTGGATCACAGTTCATCCTTTAATAAAGGCAAATTGGTACCAGTTGAGGCATGGTGACTGACAGTTTCAATAGTATGGAGAAAATGTCACTCTCATGATGTTACTACTGAGATAAGGACAGACTTAAGAATGGAGAAAAAAAAAATTCCCTCCTAAGTACACATTAAACATGAATGTCATCTTTCGATCTAGATGCAATTAAAATAGTTCAATGTTAAATAAAGATCGGCTTCATGTGCTAAATACATCTGTGAACAAATACAGGATATTACCTCCAGCAAAAATTAGCAATCCAAAACCATCCCTATAATGGCATTTAGCTTTAAGAACAATGTATCTAAACCACACCTCTTTTCTTCTAACCTTACAGTATTTGGAAAACTGCAGACTAAATTTAACCATACCCAACACTCTATATAATACCAGGCAAAGAAAAACTAATTTGAAAAATTATAATTCCTGTGAAACCAGAAATAGAGGTATACATTAGAATTCTAAATTCTGTATCTATTTGCAGGGCTACAGTTGGTAATTATGACTTCCCCTTCTATTACCCATATGTTCCAGTTAGCATTCTTTATCTAGGAGTACTTTCCAAATATTTGAGTTTTTGATATTATGCCTGGTTTAGTTTTTAATAGACTATCAATGGTCATGTTATTACAATAGAATCTCATCCAAGACTATTCTCTTTCCTGCCATCACTGTGTTAACAACAATATTATATCTCTAATAAGGCATGACAATCACCCTAGCCTAGCCATGATCACTATGTATCCCTCCACTTTCCTCTTGGCAGGAGTTGTCTAAAATGGCCAGGTAGTGCTTCAGACTCTTTATCAGGCCCCTAATTGTATTCCCTGGTGCAAGTTTTTCTCACTTAATTATGAAAACTTCCAAACAAACTGAAACAGAGTCGAGCAATATTCCTAAGAAATAATGCTATTATTTTCATGTGAGCATCACATAGGAACACTCTTAATGTAAAATATAATGGATGAGGGCCTCCCTGGTGGCACAAGAGGTTGAGCACCACACTGTGAAGCAGTCCGCAGCCTCTGCAGCACGAGTTCAATCCCCAGCTGGCCAGAGAGCAACCCACATGGTGAAGCAGACCTCTCCTGTCCCACCCACTGCTCCCCTAAGCAGTGTATTTCAGTCAGTCTGCCTGTTCTGTTCCCCACTCTGTCTCTGGTGAATCCTTTCACCCATATACCTCTGGCCTGTACCCCAGCTCTTTTATGCATAAATAAATAAATCTTTTTAAATAAACAAATAAATACATATATAATGGATGAGTGAGAATTCAGTGATAGCATGGCAGATAGGCCAGGAAAGTTTGGTTTCCACCAGTCTTATTTTTTCTTGGGCCTACTTCCAGATATACCACTTGCACTGGACTACAGGGTGCCAGTGAATAACTTCAGTTGATAGCTAGTTTGATCAGACAGTATATAATTCACAATGTCAAAGTTGCTTGGTTTCCAAGGTACCTATTGGTATTATTTAATTTCCAGCAAATCTTGTATTGACAAAGAAAGAGTGTTTTTTTTAAAAGAATATTTCTTACTTGTTGAAAGTGATATGGCCTTTTTCCTGAAACTCTGAGATTCAGAAGTGATTTCCTTTTGGAAATTTTCAGACTTATAAAGTATCACAATCCATTAAGGATACTTCCAACCCAGTTAAATCTTTCAAATTACAAGTATCAAATAAAAAAGAAACATGCTACATTTGTGAGGGACAATTTGAGAGTTATTCCACTGTTTATTAATAAGCACAGCAAGTAGTACCTTAGGTTTTAAGTAAATGGACAAAGGTAGGCCTACTGAATGCCATATAATTTGCCTCAAAAACCCAGAGAACTAGCAGCAAAGCTTTTTCTTCTAATACTGAATATTTTCTGTTTATCCCTCCTAATGCATCTCTACTCACATATCATCCTGTTTTGTGCAACAGAATGTCAATCTTTTTAATCTGAAATAGGGCATTTCATTGTTTTCTGGTTTGGTTAAGGCAATAACTTTGTTTGATTAAGTCCAGGAGATGAAACACAGGAGAATATTTAATTAGCATAGGGTATTTATTTCACTAAATACTTGCTTTAGGATGACTACATTCACATAACAAAGACCACAGTTTCAGTCAAGTTGACATCTATTGTAGGTATAGCTACTCCCCTGGATTTCCACAAGTAATTTTCTCCTTTCCCCTCCTGATGTGGAGAGACAATGGCTCCCTGTCTAGCTACACTGGGATGTTTGTATATCCTTTGTTATTTTCCTTTTCCATGTCTTCAGTGAATTTGTAAATAGTTTCCTTATTAATCACTACTACTTTACTCTACTCGTAGATTCAACTAGGACCCTGACTGAAACAGAGAGGGAAAAAACAATCATAATACCTTCCCTCTGAACAAATACCCTCAACTCCCAAATACTTGAATCCTCAAGAATTTCAATGAGGTATAGGATTTTGGTATTTGATCTCTACTCAGGTACACATAAGTCTTAACATCATTGCTGGGGCACTTGAAATTGCTGGTCCCTAGTCTCCTAATTTACCCAGAGTCCACAAGATTCAAGTTACCAGTAAGATGCTTCAGGATGATGGTCTGAGGGATGATGAAGTTATTAATATCCTTTAAGGATCTATTATGGCACAGATATGGGATATCATCTATTCTTAAAGCAGGATAATAAAGGCTTAATTCCTGGTGATCTAGACTTACGAAAATAGACTATTTTAAAAATAAGAAATACATTTGTAGGCACAAAACTAATCCCCAATACCAGAGGTTTGTTACATTGCCCAAGAAAAGACTACATGTGGAATATCAGCTATAATTGGAATCACTATCTGACTAATTTCCTTATAATCTAGTGTCATTTTCCAACATGTCAGACTATTGTATAGTTCAAACCATTGAAGCTAATGGATAGCTCAGAAGCACCTCATTAGCTATACCTTTCAAGCCTGTACATGATTCAGAGGTACAGTTTCACCCCTCTTCAGGTATATATTAGCTCACTCTACACTCAAACAATGCAACTATAGTCCTCCACCAAAGTTCATTGTGCTCATCCCCCCATCCTCATCCCATTCACACTTACCACTCTGGTAGTGTTAATTCTACAGTCAAATTTCTAGGGTATATTTGATTTAGTTTTGCCTGTTTGTGAGTTTTGTTTCTCTGTATTTCTCATATGGGTGAAATCACTCAGTGATTTACCTTCCTTCTTATGATTTATTTCACTTTATTTATTTCATAATCCTTCCAGTTTCATCCATGTTGTTATAAATGACAGGATTCTATCTTTACCTATAGCTGAATAGTATTCCATTTGACCATAGCATTAATCTCAATATTTAATACAAACGCACTGAACAATAAATGGGTTCAAAATGAATAAACTAAAAATTAGTAGAGTTGTAAGAAGAAATAAATAGATTGACTTTCATACTTAAAGACTGTACACTCAAGTATCAGAAACAGACAGATCGAGGGTCTCCCTGATGGCGCAAGGGGTTAAGCACCACACTATGAAGAAAACTGCAGCCTCTGCAGAATGAATTCAATCCCCAGCCGACCAGAGAGAAATCCACATGGCAAAGCAGACCTCTCCTGTCTCCCCTGTTACTCCCCTCAGCAGTGTGTTTCAGTCAGTCTGCCTGTTCCTGTTCCCCTACTCTGTCTCTGGTGAATTCTCTCACCTGCCACATCTCTGGCCTATACCCTAGCTCTTGTATGTATAAATAAATAAAACTTTAAAAAAGAAAAAAAGAGGGCCTCCCTGGTGGCGCAGGCGGTTGAGCGCAGTGCTGTGAAGCAGTCCGCAGCCTCTGCAGTGCCAGTTCGATCCCCGCCCGACCTCTGGGCAAACCACATGGCAAGGCAGACTTCTCCTGTCTCCCCGCAGCTCCCCTCAGCAGTGTATTTCATCAGTCTGCCTGTTCTGTTCCCCACTCTGTCTCTGGTGAATCCTCTCACCCTCCCAAACATCTGGCGTGTACCCTGGTTCTTATATAAATAAAATAAATCTTAAAAAAAAAAAGAAAAAAAAAGAAACAGATCCAGCAGGTAGAAAATCAGTAAGTACATAGCTGAACTCAAAAGCATCATCAATCAGCTGTATATAACTGACATCTATTGACAATTTCAACCAACAACAGAATACGTATTTTTTTATTTATTTTTTTTTTAAAGAGGCATGTATTTTTATTTATTTATTTATTTATTTTTTGTTTGTTTGTTTGTACATGCACTGGGTACAGTCAGAAGCGCGGGAAGGTGAGAGAATTCACCAGAGTCAGAGCGGGGAGCAGAACAGGCAGAAGGACCTAAGTACACTGCTGAGGGGAGCAGCGGGCGGCAGGAGAGGTCTGCACGCCATGTGGTACCCTCCTCCAGTGGCCGGGGAGCAGCCGGGGATTGAACTGGTGCCGCAGAGGCCGCAGGCAGCTTCGCAACCCAGCGCTCAACCGCTGCGCCACTGGGGAGGCCCGGAATACGTATTTTTTTAAATAAATTTTATTTTTATATTCCCCATACAATTGCAACCCCCTTATTTTGACCCCAATCCCTCCCCTCAAACCCCCCACCCCCCATTGAGTGTCTCTGGTTTATAGTTTTTTGTTGATTTTGATTTTCACTCTCTTATAGTTATTCTTTTTCCTGGTCCCTTATTTAAGTTTTCTAGATTCCTGCTATGAGTGAGACCATCCGGTATTTTTCTTTTTCGTTCTGGCTTATTTCGCTGAGCATGATCCCTTCCAGCACCATCCATGTTGCTGCAAATTGCATGTCTTTATCTTTTTTGAATGCTGAGTAATATTCCATGGTGTATATGTACCACATCTTCTTGATCCAGTCATCTATTTTTGGGCATTTGGGTTGTTTCCAAAGCTTAGCTATTGTAAACAGTGCTGCTATAAACATAGGGGTGCAGGTGTTCTTTGGAATTGATGTTTCTGTGTCTTTTGGGTAAATACCTAGGAGTGGAATTGCTGGATCATATGGAAGCTCTATGTTTAGTAGGTCCAGAAATCTCCACACAGCTCTCCATAGTGGTTGGACCAGTTTGCACTCCCACCAACAGTGCAGAAGAGTTCCTTTTTCTCCACATCCTCGCCAACATTTGTTGTTGCTAGTTTTTTTATTTTTTAATATGTGCCATTCTCACTGGTGTAAGATGGTATCTCATGGTAGTTTTGATTTGCATTTCCCTGATGACAAGTGATGTTGAACATTTTTTCATATGTCTGTTGGCCATTTGCATTTCCTCTTCAGAGAAGTTTCTTTTTAGCTCTTCTGCCCATTTTTTGACAGGATTATTTTCTTTGTTGTTGTTGAGTCTCATCAGCTCTTTGCAGATTTTTGTGATCAGTCCTTTATCAATAGTGTTGTGTGCAAAAATGTTCTCCCAGTCGGTGGGATTTCTCTTTGCTTTTGTTATTGTCTCTTTTGCTGTGCAGAAGCTCTTTAATTTGATGTAGTCCCAGCTGTTGATCTTTGCCTTCACTATCACTGCTTTGGGTGATGTGTCTGTAAGGATGTCTTTGATGTGCATATCATGTAGTGTTTCGCCTATATTTCTTTCTATGTATTTTATGGTTTCAGGTCTTATGTCTAGTTCTTTAATCCATTTTGATTTCATTTTTGTGTATGGTGTGAGGTAGTGGTGAAGCTTCATTCTTTTGCATGTAGCGACCCAGTTTTCCCAGCACCATTTATTGAACAAACTTTCTTTGCTCCAATGCATAGTCTTTGCTCCTCTGTCAAAGATTAGTTGACCATAAATCTGTGGGTTTATTTCTGGATTTTCTATTCAATTCCATTGGTCTGTGTGTCTGTTCTTGTTCCAATACCATGCAGTTTTGATGATTATGGCTTTGTACTATAGTTTGAAGTCTGGGAGTGTGATGCCTCCATTCCCTTCTTTTTTTTTTTTCAGGACAGCTTTGGCTATTCAGGGTTTTTGGTGATTCCATATGAATTTCATCAATAATTGACATTGAAATTTTGATTGGAATAGCATTGAATCTGTATATTGCTTTTGGTAGGATGGCCATTCCAATCCATGAGCAGGGGATGTCTTTCCACTTCTTTGTGTCTTCTTCTATGCCTTTTAACAGTGTTTTATATTTTTCCTTGTATAGGCCCTTTACCTCCTTTGTTCGATTTAGAATACATATTTTTCTAATGCTTGCATCAAACATTCAATTAGACCACAATGTGGTTTATAAAATATGTCTTAATATTTTTTTAAAAAGAGAATACATAACATTTGCTCTAAATCAGAAAGATAACTAGAAGACTAAAAACACTTGTAGGTTAAACAATCCAATTCCAAAAATCAAGTGGATCAAAGAAGAAATATGAGTAATAAAAAGACTTTTAAGAAGATGAAAATGCAACTACTAGAATGTATGGGATCTAGCAAATGTGCTTAGGGAAAACTTTATGTCACAATATGCATATTTTATAAAAGAACTAAAATCATTTGTTTTCCACCATATAAAACTAGAAAAGAAAGAACAAAGTAAATTCAAACTAAGAGTAGTGGAGAAATCAATGAAACTGATAGGGGGAAATAAAATCAGTGAAACCAAAAGCTAATTCTTTGAAAATTAGAAAGTCTCTAGCTAGGCTAATTTAAAAAAAAAGGGGGGGGGGATACACAAACTACTAATATCATATATGAGAGGTGGAAACACAGATCTCATAGAAATAAAAATAATAAAGGAACATTTCTACATCCACAAATTTGATAATGAACAAAAAGTGAAAGTCACAATTTACAAATTCACAATAAAATACACTATCTGAATAGGCCTATATCTTCCTAAACAAGTTAAATCGATTAATAACATCTTTTAGGAAAAAATACCAGACTCCAATGGTTATACTGCTGAAATCTACCAAAAATTTAAAGAAGAAATTATACCAATTCCTCTACAATGCTTTCAGAAGATGAAAGCAGGGGAAGAATATCCTAATTCATTCCACGAGGTCAGCATTACCCTAATAGCGAAACCAGATAAAGACACTATAGGAAATCTCAGACCAATATAACTCATGAACCTGGATATAAAAATCCTCAGCAAATATTAACAAATCAAATGTAATACACATCATAATCTAGAATTTGCCCAAGGTATGGAAGGCTGGTTCAAGACTTAAAAATTAATTAATGTAAGCCATCATATCTCAGATTAAAAAACAAATTTTATGATATCAACAAATGAGGAACATTTGATATCAATTTGATATCAACAAATTTGATATCAACAAATTTGATATCAACAAATGAGGAACATATATATATAAATTTTTATATATAACATATATAATTTTATATATATAATTTATATATATAATTTATATATAATTTTTATATATGACATATATATAAAAATTTATATATATATAAAAAAATTTGATATCAACAAATGAGGAACATATGATATCAACAAACTTTATGATATCAACAAATGAGGAACACTCACTCATTACAGTCAGCTCAGTCAAATATACGTTCTATAAAACTATGCTTCATCAGCATAAAACAGTGCCTAGTAGGATTCACATATGGGTTTGTTAAGCCTGGGACCTTTGAACAGTCAATATCAAGCTTTATATTTTCTAAAATTTAATTCCTTTGACTTATGTACCATCTGAAGGAAAGTTAATTGATCCCTTTGTTCAATAAAAAATGTTTCCTGGGCCTCCCCGGTGGTGCAAGGGGTTAAGCCCCGCACTATGAAGCAATCCACAGCCTCTGCATTATAATTTTGATGCCTGGTGGGCCAGGGAGAAAGAAACCCACCTGGTGAGGCAGACCTCTCCTGCCTCACCTGCTGCTCCCCTCAGCAGTGTATTTCAGTCAGTCTGCCTATTCTGTTTCCTGCTCTGTCTCTGGTGGATCCCCTGCCCCTGGCATCTCTGGCCTGTTCCCCAGCTCTTGTATGCATAAGTAAATATTTTTTTTAAAGTTTCCTATATATCAAGCTCTATCCTAGAAAACAGATTCTTTTTGTCTGTGTTATGAATAAGGGATGAACCTGTGTCTTTGTTGGAAGAGTAGACATCTTTCTCTTATCTCTTGACTCAAACAATAATAGTTTCATAAAAGAAAGAATCATTCTCATCTTCTTGTGCAAAGAGAATCAGAAAGACAAAGAATGCCACATAAATTTTGGTAGGCAAGATAAGAGAAGACAACAATACTTCTCCCACTATCTCAGAGAGAGGAATGTAGGGGCTAGGGCATACTGCTAGATACAGTCCACTCAAAATAGCTTTTATCAACAGTTTTTGCTTTTTCTAGAGCAAGTATGAAATGTGGCATAGTCACAGCCAGCAACACAGCTGTCTTAGGGTCAGATTGCTTGAAATTAATATGCCTATTGCTGAGAAATGTTATCTAGCAGATTCTGGTAACCAGGAATACCTGGAGAATAGGGAAGTTCTAAGATATACCAATTATTCTGGTTATGGTAGGACCATCACATTTTGCAAATAAAAACATAGGAAGCTCAGTTTAATTTGATTTTTCAGCTAAACACTTTTTTTAAATATACATTTGAACTGTATTTGTGCTTATACTAAAATATTATAATCTTTTCTGAAACTCAGCTCCAAGTGAGCATTCTGTGTTTCATCTGGCAAATGGACTGTAAGGGAAAGAATGATACTGATGCAGCAGGTGTATGACTACTGCTGAGAGATAAAAGGAGTCTAAATCTCTGTAACCATATTTCCAGGCAAAGCAGAAAGGGTATCTTGAGTCACTTATGGTCCATTTTTCTTATTGCTCCACATGGATTGAATATTAAACCTACCAACTTTATACATTTGCTTCAAAAATACACTTGATATGCATAGTTTTATATGTTTATATCTTGTTAACAGTATTTATTTGGCTCTTTCCACAGATTTAATTTGAAAGAAAATAATCATGTTTTTATATAGCTCAATGTAAGGATGGTGGGGCTCAGTTTTGTGTTAATTAAATCTGTCAACAGTGAAGAAGTATCATGAACAAATCCTTCCTTTTTCTCAGGTTCATAAATGTTTTAAATAATCTTAAATGGTACAGAGATAGAAAATGGTGGCTGTGAGAGAGATTTTCTTACCTGGCAACCACACATTCTCCCCTTTTTCCCAACCCTCTTTTACTTCATTTCCCTTCCAACAGAACTTATCTGCCTCTACAGAGGAAGAAAATTCTAGAAAGTCAAAATTTTACTATACATTCAAGTCAGGTGTAGTCACATATTCTAAAATACAAATAGATTGCATTAGATATCCTACTCAAGACTTTTTGTTCTTCCTAATAAAGAGATTTTCAAGAAGAAAATAGCCTCCTTTTCTTGGAGGCAGTGCAGTAAACACAATGCCAAGATCTATGGTAATTGTCCAATGATCCTTGAGGGAAAAACAAAATGAAAACCAACAGCTGAGATTGAGAAGAACACAGAAATCCCAGGGCCTTGATGACATCATTGTGCTGCTAAATGAACCAGACCTCCTGGGCTCTTGCTAAGGGAGGTTAAAAAAAAATTCCTTATTGCTTAAGTCACTGTCAGTTGGTAGGTTTGTTACTCGCGGCTGAAAGAGTGCCATCTGGTATTCATCATCTGTCCATGATGGTATTTTCCAACACATTCATCATTCTGTCCTGTCCTTAGCTATCAGTGCATTTGGGCTGCCATTACATCCACCTTCATTTCAATCCTCGAAGTCCCACTGAAAGATATAATTATTTTGCTCCTACCAAGAAACCTTGAGGTTGTTGAAGATCATGTGCTTAGATCCCTAAGCACTGATTTCCATGCACCCCCACCTTGGATTCACTCCCCTAGTTCTGCCTGAAAAACAAAATACATATTCCTTCTGCAAAACTTTCTACGGTATTTCTCTCTCTTGAACCTGGATTATGGGACAGGGAAATAAAAGCTCTTTCTCTAAAAATCACATCACCTACCCACTACTCATACCCCTCTCCTTTTAGCTTCAAAGTAGGCATTTTTCTCTACTATGAAGACACTGAGCTCTCTCTGTTTCTTTCTGTACCTCTCCAAAAGTCTATTATTTATGCCCAAGGTTCTTTACATTCTTATTAAGGATTCATCATATAACTTTCAAAAATTAGAAGTAACTGCTTTTGGCTAATACAGTCAGTGAGCATACCACAGCTTATGTTCTTCTGAAATGGGTGAGGCACAAAAGAGATCAGAAGATATCAGTAATTTTATTAATATTTCAAACTTATGAGCCTGCTACAAACATATTTACAAAGTGTGGGCCTCCTCTGATGGTGCAGGTGGTTGAGTGCAGTGCTGTGAAGCTGTTGAAGCTGTCCACAGCCTCTGCAGCGCCAGTTCAATGCCGGCCGGTGAGGGTCCCATATGGCGCCGCAGACCTCTCCTGTCTCACCTGCTGCTCTTCTCAGCAGTGTATTACCTCAGTCTGCCTGTTCTGTTCCCCGCTCTGTCTCTGGTGAATCCCCTCACCCTCCCGTGCATCTGGCCTGTACCCCGGTTCTCATATAAATAAAATAAATAAATCTTAAAAAAAATTTACAAAGTCATTCTAAACAAATTCTTTTGTTGTCTTCATTCAGTCCTAAGTGTGTGTGTGTTTTGGCAGAGGGATTGCACTTCCAAAATATTTCTAAGAAGAATTTGGAAACAGGAAACTATTCCTTTCTACTGTAATTTATTTTTGGGTATCCAGGGTACACAAAACTGGCTATATATCCATCTATTTTGAGTATCACTTTAAGGATTCTTCAGTTGAGTTATCTTTCAGGCTATATTTTACTGAAAAGACTAACTCTAGAGGCATTTTATAAAGTTCTTGTTACAGAGGTCTTCTGAGGTTTGGCCTCAATATCTGAAAATACATGACTGGTATTAGGGGAAATATAATTCTGAGGTTTAATTGGTTAGAGGCATAGGTCATTAGGGAAAAGGTCACCTTTTGGGAGATGTGGGAGTGTGGGAATCCCTTAAATGGACCTTTGGTGATATAAATGAGAAATAAGATTCCTTTAATGAAAATAAAAGTTTGAAATAGTACCAATTGCTCTGCATATTAAAGTCTAAAATTGTTTTCCTCTGGGCAAAATTGCCTCCTTCCAGGAAGATTATTACAATGTTGAAGTCTATTCCATAGAATTACACAGGGACTGAAAGGTTTTCTGTCCTCCCCTTACAGTGAAAAGAGTTGAGGGGTTACTTTCCAGGCAGGGGGGAGGTGATTAAGGAATCTCATTTATGTGAAAGAAACTGACTCCTATAACTAAACAGCAGCTATGAGTAAAAAGAAAAGTCAATAGAAAAGATTATGCAGCTGATGGATTCTGAGACATATTTAGTTTTGTCTTTTTTTTTTTTTCCTTCTTAAAAAGTCCTGCATTTGCATCCCATTCTGTTTTTTAAATTCTCAATAAAGTAGCCCAAGATGTTAAGAGTGTGGGGCCTCCCCGGTGGCGCAGCGGTTGAGCGCCACACTGCGAAGCTGTCCGCAGCCTCTGCAGCACCGGTTCAATTCCCCACCGGCCACGGAGAACCCCACATGGCATGGCAGACCTCTCCTGCCTCGCCCAGTGCTCCCCTCAGCAGTGTCTTCAGTCCATCTGCCTGTTCTGTTACCCTCTCTGTCTCTGATGAATTCTCACCCCTCCACGCCTCTGATCTGTACCCCAGTTCTTGTATAAAATAAATAAATAAATCTTTAAAAAAAAAGAGTGATCTCTATTTCAGGGTTCTTAGGGTGTATGAATAAGGAATGTATCTATATTTTAAGAGTAACAACAGAACAGTTATTGAATAATTAGTAGTGACTTGCAAGGAATAGGGAAGCTTTCTATTGTGCATAACTAGCTACCTTACATAGCACATAATATCCCATGGGAAATATCACACATTAAAGACAATTCTTAGCTCCATCACATATAATGAGAAATTAAAAACTGCTGCTTCTTATAGCAGGTACCATAAATGGCTGTCACAATCCATTCCCCTTGCTTTTCAAAACCCTAATAAAAGGGCCTCCCTAGTGGAACAAGGGGTTAAGACGCAACTTATGAAGCTACCGCAGCTACTACAACATGAGTTCGATCCCTGGCCAGGGAGTTACCTACATGGCACAGCAGACCTCTCCTGTCTCGCCCGCTGCTCCCCTCAGCCATGTGTTTCAGTTGATCTGCCTGTTCTGTTCTCCACTCTGTCTTTGGTGAATCCTCTCAACCCCCACAACTCTAGTTTGTACCCCAATTCTTGTATGTATTAAATAAATAAATATTAAAAAAAAACCCTAATGAAAGAATGCAATGACCTCTCCCCTTCCCCTACCCCCATCATCATGAGTTTCACACAATGTAGCATGGTAATCCTAACCTTCCCTAGTACTCCTCTAAAATATCCAACCACATGTATTGCAGAGGCATTCACTAAATGGAATGGAGTTCTGCTCTAACATTGCAGTGGAGTTTTGGAGGCTCTTTCTGCAAGGGGCTGGCTGCTACAGATCAGAAGTGTTGCCTCTCAGAAGCTACTGAAATGAATGTTATAAGGATACTATTCTAGGTTTGCCTAAGTCAGCAGCTGTTTGGCAAGCATATAATAGTATTTTAATATTTAACAAGTGGAAATGTTTAAATTTCTGTAAATCAGATAAATATCAGTCTTGTTCAGTTCCTTTCACCAGTTATTAGAAACTGTTCTTCACGTATACAGGGAAATTTTCCGAGTGATGCTTAGGAAAATTTTACTTAGTGATGAAATGAAATAAATAATACACATTGAAATAGCACCCATTTCCACCTCCCCCATACCCTGGTAACCACTATTCCATTACCTGCTTTTTTGAATTTGATTATTTTAGATGTCTTATATAAGTAGAACTATGGAACACAGATCCTTCTGTGATGGGCTTATTTCACTATATGAACTTACAATTATAGATAATGAATAAGTTCTAGAGATGTTCTGTAAAACATAGTGACTATAGCTAAGTGCACTTATGAACTACATAAGAGGGTAGATCTCATGCCACTTGACCTAACCATAGCAGGTAGGAGGGAGAAAAAAATCAAAGAGGTACAATAAATCTTTTGAACGTGATCTGGTTGTTTATTACCTTGATTATGATGATGGTATAACAAGGGTATGCTTATTTTCAAACTCATCAAAATATACATAAACTCATCAAAATATTTGTACATCAAGTATACCTCAAAAAGTCTGGGAAAAAAAGAAACGTAATGAGACACTTCTCAACACATGATTTAGTTGTGTTTTCCTGTACTGACATAAGCTGTAATAGCCACTTTGTAATTATAAGGAAGCTAGTCTAGGACAAAACTGATACCCTGAGGATACTACAGTATATAAAGAATTTGGATCCTTAATGATGCAAATTATTATAAAAAATTAAATAAAACTATAGATGTGTGCCCTACCTTATGAATATATATTATGCAATATTATGCATTTATAGTTTTCTCTTTTTTAGTCAAATACATTTTTCCTGTTTCTTGCTCTCTAGCATTTCCTCATTAACATAGTTGAAAATTATAGGAAGGGAAGAAAGGAAATTGGAGAACTTAGTGATACAGTAGTATTCTATAGATGTCAAGCAAGATTCAGAGAATGTGTGAAGTGATATATGTTATAGTTAGAGGAATACACATCAGTTGACTGTACAGTGTACAAAATCATTTAGTTCATTATTAACAATGGAGAAGTATTACTTTAAGTAAAAATAAGTATTTAATCCCAAACATGTAATCAATGAGTAAAAAGCTGTGTGATATTTCATTTTAATCTGTTATTTCAAGATCTAGCTTTTATATTTAAAAAAATTGTCTCAGCTAATATTTTTTAGAATGGTCATAATTTTATATATATAAGCAGAATAATAGATATTTTATGCAATTACTGGTAATTCATTAACAAAAATGAGCAGAAAATATGGAAAGCAATAATTAAAATAACCTTTATTAATATAATTAATAGGAAAATCATATAAACGTAGCAAACATTCTTTATTGCCTAATTATTTATGTTATCAGAAGAAAATTCAATTTTCTTACTGATTATAGTATTTTACATAATTTTCTCTTATAAAAATGCTTACTTGGGCATCTCTGGTGGCCTAGGGTTAAGTCAGCGCTATCACCAATAAAGCATGAGTTTAATCCCCAGTCAGGAAGCTGATCTACATGGTATAGCAGACCTCTCCTGTCTTGCCCGCTGCTCCCCTCAGCAGTGTATTTTAGACGATCTGCCTGTTCTGCTCCCCATTTTGTCTCTGGTAAATCCTCTCACCACCCCACTGCCCCACCTCTGGCCTATACCCCAGTTTTTCTACAAAATAAATACATAAATATTAAATAATAACAATTATCAAAAATTTTTTAAAACAAAAAAAATGCTTTAATGAATTTTTTAAATTTCAGTAAATTTAAATTTCAGTAAATTTTAAGAATATTTAATTTTTAAAAAGGCAGAAAGTTATGTGACCAAACAAGAAAAGGATGGCTGGTTATTCAGTTCACTTATAACTAAAACAAAAAGACAAAAAAACGATATGCTATAAGACAAAGATAATAAAATAATTACAAATACTACATAATGCACTTATATGTGTACAAATTCAGGGTGAATGTTCTTTGACAATGCAAACAAATAATCACAGAATTTCTAATTTGGGTGCTGTTCAAAACAACATACATAATTATTCTCTAATAAACTGAATTAGAGTTGATGATATGTAAGTACTAAATACCTTACAAAAATGTGTAAAATGCTATGGACTAATGACTATGACTTGTTTTCAGAATAATGACTACTCTACCATTCCTCCCCTATCAACTTATTAAGTCACAGCTAACAAATGTCCCTCTACCATTCTGTTAGGGGGAAAAGGCAGTCCCAAAGCAAATTCCATACAGGCTTTGTGGACTCCACCCCCACCCCAGGTCAAAGCCAAAGACACTGGGAACTCCAAATCCCATCACCACCAAAGGGAAGGTGGCTGGGACCTGAGGGTGGGGTTAAGCAGCCAGGTGGATACAAAAGGCAGACACGTGGGCTTTGGGGGCTCTCTCCATTTTGGGGCCCTCGGCCAGCTCGCGGCGTCCGTCTAGCTCTGAGAGTGACTTTGGGGTTTCCAGGTCGTCGGATCGGGTAGGACGCATTAAAGACTTTATTTCCCTATTTTCTCCCTGAGTTGTACATTTTCCTTATTTCTTTTTCTCTTGTAAATAAACCTTTTATTAACCCTTTTGCGTGTGTCTGTAGTAGAGTATTCATAAGTCCCTTTAAAGCGCGCGGGTGAGGACCCACAGCCAGGAACCCGTTTAATATCGGGGTTGCTCTATAACAATTCCTCCCCTATCAACTTATTAAGTCACAGCTAACAAATGTCCCTGACCTCACAGCAATAACAAAACAAAAACTTGAAGAGACAAAATTTAGTTGTCATTGCTTCCTTCTGCCTTCTCCAAAGGAAGCTTCTTTCATAGAAAAACATTCAAACATGTGGCTGCTAAGAGTTGACTTTTAATCAGCTAAGTCTCTGGCTTCATTATTCTTGTTGTGGAGTAGTAAATTTATATATTTTTCTCCTGGTTATAGCTTCTGTGAGTATTTTCCATTTTATTCACTGCCTAGAATTTTCTACAAGCAGTTTGATCATTTTCTCCTTAAGAACAACATATAAAATAAGAAATTCCACAGCATGTAGTATTAAAATTTCAGAAAATCATGCTCTACTAAAATGTTTTTAAAACTCTTTGGATTACTCTTTTGCCAATGGTAGTTCCTCTGTTCTCAGTATTACTTTTGATTCAACTGTGTTACTAATTTATATTTGTAAACACCATATGGATTATTTGTGACATGTTCACACTGAAATTTTTAATCAATCTTTAAACCATACTTTAAATTCTATACAATTCAGACACATAAAATTAAAATAAATGGCAGCCTCATTTTGGTCTGAGTCAAAAACCTTGGCATTATGGCTAATAACTCTATTTCTCTCATATCACTAATTCAAACATAAACAGAGATGGTGTTTCAAAATATGTCCAGATTATAGAATCTAACACCACCAGCTCACCACCACTATGACACAGAGAAGCATAAGTGTCTGGGTTAGCCCTCTGCCATTTCCCCTGTTTTCACTTCTATCCCTTTATAGTTCTTGTCAGGACAATAATTCAAATAATATTTTAAAGCTTAAATCAGATGACCTCAATCTTCAATATTCACTTCCCATATCACACAAACTAAGAAGAAAAAAATTAATAATGAATCTTACACTGCCCCATAGACTTCACCAGGCATTACCTGTGACTTCCCCTCCTACTTCTCATTGTTCATTCTGCCCAGCCACAACCCTCCTTGTTCAGAGCCACCAAGAGCAGTTCTGCATTTGAGGATTTTTGCACTTGCTTTTTCCCCCAGTCACTAGCCTTTCTCATTCTATTCAAATGTCACTTTTTTCAATGAGATTCCCTGACTATCCAATATAAAACTGCAATTTTTTCTTATCTGTAAAACTATCTATTTTCCTTACTGATTTATTTTCTCCATAGCACTTATAATCTGACACACTGCATACTTAAGCTGTTACTCTATTTGTAATTTGCCTTCTATTAAAATGCAATTCCAGACTCTAGTACTGGACTCCAGTACTGAAATATAAGGAGCTTGGATTTGCCACTCCATCCTATTCACAAATAAAAAGTTGTACAAAGTGAAAAACCTACCATTCCACTTAAATCCCTAAGAGAAGTGAAGTTGCAAAGGGAACCAGAGGGCCCACAATCGCAAAGACCAAACAGCAAATTATAGAGAATCAGTTTACCAAATCCGAATCCCATGAACAACCACCTTTCAGCATAGGGAAAAACTGAACTATGATTGGTAAATTAGAAGAGGCTCTATGTGGCTGAGGCTAAGAGTTAAAAACTACAGACTCAGTTAGGAGTCATGAGCTTTTGTAGTTTTACCTCCAGAAGCTTGACCTGATTCTTACACTGAACACTAGAAAACCCCTCTAGCTTCCAGCAGAGGTCCAGAAAAAGAACCATTTTTTGAAATACAGAAGAGAATTCTGTTCTTAACAGAAACTACCCTCCGGAAAAAACAATTTAACCAGTGCCTGACTTGCTGAAGTTTTGTCAGAGACTTAATGACCTAGAGAGAGGGAAATTCTCAACTCCAGGCCCAACTAGTCTTCCACTTGGGGCCAGAATGTTAGGGATAGAAAAGGGCTCTCACACCACCCCCCAGAGCACAGCAGCATTCCCACCACCTCACAGTCTAGCTGGGGCAATTGCTTTGTTTCAGGGACCAGATAAGGTCTGGCAGGTGTGGCAGACCTGGGAAGAGTCTTAACTACAGTTTCCCCCACTGGAAAAGAGGGAGGGAGTAGTTCCCATTAGCACCTGAATAGGGAGGAGGATGGGAGCAATTTATGCATAATTAAGAGGGGACCCCTCTGCGGCGCCGGTTCAATCCCCGGCTGCTCCCCGGCCACCGGAGGAGGGTCCCAAATAGCGCGCAGACCTCTCCTGCCGCCTGCTGCTCCCCTCAGCAGTGTACTTCGGTCCTTCTGCCTGCTCTGCTCCCCGCTCTGGCTCTGGTGAATTCTCTCACCCTCCCGCGCTTCTGACTGTACCCAGTGCATGTATAAACAAAACAAACAAACAAGCAAACAAATAAATAAAGAAAAACATGCCTCTATTAAAAAAAAAAAAAAATTAAAAAAAAAAAATAAAAAAAAAAATTAAAAAAAAAAATAAAAAAAAAAAAAAAAAAAAAAAAAAAAAAATAAGAGGGGACCCTTCCCACCTGGAAAGGAAAATATCTTAAAACTACACTGCTTTAACCATAAATAAAAGAGACATTCTGCGAGGGAGGGGGAAGAAAACGGATCAAAACAGGAGAGAAAGGAGCACAAGGGACTATGGTGAAGGTTCACCGGTGAACTGGTGGAGGGAATTTTATGGGAAATACACAATGATATAAAAGATATAAATTTAAAAAAATATAAATCATTAAAAAACAATAACAAAACTCTGCTTTACTGTTCAGAGCCTGCCCACTGCAGCTTGCAGTGTCTGTCCTAGGGCTTCCTACTGAACTTTGTCACTGGCCTCATTCTGGGCTTCCTGAATTCTTTTCTCCAGAAACACCACGGGCCTTTGGAAGTCATGGTCCTCGACAAAAGTGAATATTCATCTCCACTCTAATTCAACCACTATACCCATCTAAAGGGAGGGAAAACTGCAAATTAGCTAGGAAGTACATCCAGAGATTCGGTTTACAAAAAGACAGAGTAATAATCATAAAACAATTCATAGTCCTCACCTGATGATTCTTACCTGTTGCTGTGTTCTTTGTCATTACACAGGGGACACCAGAGGACAGAGGATGAGCTCACAGTGGAGGTTAGGCAGCAAACACGGAGGCTCGGAAAATGCCAAATCAAGTCAAAAGCACCGCAACTTGGACCAAGCTTCTTAGAGGAAACCCCATCTCGCGAGATCTCTGGAGATAAACCAAGCAAGCTGGGGAATCTTGGGATAAGAAGAATCTAGGTGCCACAGGTGCCACAGATCCCTATCTCAAACTAGGCTCTAAGGACTTTCACTCATGCCGTTACAGGGCAGGGAGACGGGCACCCCAGACCTGGCAAACCTGCCTGCTCTAAATAGGTTCTGCCATCAGCCACATCAACACAAAACATATGAGACTTTAATGGGAAGGAACTTTAATACAATTAGGAAACAATACAGGAAAGGAAAAGAACATTGTTTCTAAGTCAAGCACCCAAACGTCACATGTCCCCTCGTGGGTAAAAGTTCACCCAAGCAGGATTGGCTCAGAACAAGGCCCCAAAGCCTGCCACAGGTCTAAAGCATCTTCCATTGGGGACCCACAGAAAAAGATCAGAAACAACCTGACAAGTCTGGGAGGAAAAGAGCAAAATCAAAATCAAGACAAAAACCGCCATTGTCACCTCCCCACGGGTCTCTCACCCACATCTGTGTCAACCAGTCCATGACCAAAAGACAAGCACAATTTCTTCATCACGTGTCTCTTGGCTCCATGTGCCTCCTCCAGATCTCCTGGCTCTCCACCCTGCTTCCTTCCTTCCTCAGTCTCCTCTGCAGCTTCTTCTCTCCCTGCTCAGCTCCACCCTCCTTTTGGGTAGGGCAGGAAACCTGGAAACTCTCCTGGGAACCACCATCTTACAATGGCATGTATCATGGAAAGTCTAGTCTTCCTGGATGCCTAGTATCCTCCCTCTACTTCCCTTCAAAATCACGGTGCAGTAGCAACTGAGTGTGCACCCAGGAACCAGGCCAGGCATGAGGGAATAACCTCTGGCCTAAAGGCTGGGCAGGATTGACACTGCCCAAGGCCAAAATGAGGATGTGAACTGTGCATGAATAGGCTGGAGGCCAGTGAGCCCTGGGCAGCCAAATAGACTTCAGGAACAGAGCCCTAGGGTCCTGATCTAACTTCTTTTAATGACCAAGACATCAGTAACAATTATGTACCTTTCCATAGCATATCCTCATGGCCATTTGTTTCTCTCAGCAGCTACAAAGTGTCTAGAATTTACCCAGGTGACCACCACTGCACTGACTCTTTCACCTGAAGAACAGCATCAGGATACTGGCCTCTATTTCTGCCCCAGTCTCACTGCTTACACCATGCTATTTTAAAAGTCCCCTTTACTCAAGTCCCTCTACAGTAATTGTTTTCTTTTGAACAACATAGAAGAAGCTCTTGGACCAGGGCCAGGATCTGATCCAAGTGGGTGGATTGTGGGATTTCCCAGGAAGGAAAAGAAGGCACAATTGGAACCTGAGTGTGCTCTATAAGGATTTAGGAATAGAAAGAGAGTGCTCCTTGTACCCATTATGTTACTGTCCAGAAAAAATTACAAAGTATTCAAAAAGGCAAAAATGCAGTTGAGATACAAAAAAAGCATTTAAAACAGATTCAGCATTAAAAGCATTAAAAACAGAAATGAGGGCCTCCCTGGTGGCACAGTGGTTCAGCACTGGGTTGCAAAGCTGCCCGCAGCCTCTGCAGCACTGGTTCCATCCCCAGCCGCTGCCGGGCGAGGTTCCCACATGGCGCACAGACCTCTCCTGCTGCCCACTGCTCCCCTCAGCAGTGTGATTCGTCAGTCTGCCTGCTCTGCTCCCCGCTCTGGCTGTGGTGAATTCTCTCACCCTCCCACACTTCTGAATGTACCCAGTGCTTGTATAAATAAATAAATATTTAAAAAATTTAAAAATATTAAAAAAAATAAAAAACAGAAACGGGTATCAAACCAGTAATCTAAAACAAATGTGATTATATATTCTAAAGATTTTAAAGCATAGAGTAGAAAGCATGCAGTCACATACACAATGTAAGCAGAGAGGTGGGAATCTTAGAAAAGGAACCAAAAAGGAATGCTAGTGATCAGAAACATACATCATTATAAACTGTCAGGAATTTTTCAAACACATAAAATGCATACCTCCCAATAAGGTTGTCTCAACAGAGTATTTCTTCAAACTAAGAGCATGTACAATATGAAAAGTAAACCTTAATAGAACATAACTTTGGTCAAGGTATGTTCATTAATTATAAGAGAAGTCCTACTCCAGTAGAGGTGTTGATAATGGCGAGCTTGTGAATTGGTACATGTAGAGATTATAAGTGGTATCTATTTACCTTCTATTATGCTGTAAACCTAAATCTTCTGTAAAATATAAAATGTTTAAAAACGAAGATGAAAAAAAAAGAAAAATGCAATTTGCATTGTGGACAATTATTTATTCTACAGTGTTGTACTCCCAGAACTTACAACAGAAGGCAGCATATATGAAAGACTTAGCAGCTATTTGTTGAATGAATTTCTAAATGGATAAGTAAAGACTTTTCCACCCTTGCCCCCTAGACTTCAGTAAAGAGTAAAAATTAATAGAAATCTTAAAATGAATAATTGAGTCTCTCTCAGTAGCATCTTCCTTTGTGTGTTTATAGTTAAGCTGTGTGATTACAAATGTTTAGGGTTTTTTCAGTTGTTGCTGTTGTTGTTAGTGTGTGTATGAATAAGTTGATATAAATTATAAGAATAAAATATATAACTATTGTTTTACTAAAGAAAATAAATGCAAATATATTGCAGTACTTCAGTGATTTACAAATATATTGTCACTGTAATATGAAGACAAATGTACATGTTGCATAATGATTTGCTATAAAACATTTTAAGAACAGCACCAAACAAAAAAGAAACTGATCTCTGTAATGTCAGTCTACATCACATTATGCAGTATCAACATTACAAAATTCAAATAAGCATATTATGTGACTTGTCTTATTTATAAAATATTCAAAGACATTTGGTTTTTTTAGAATTCAAGTAATCACTCCAGATTCCTAATGAGAGAAACTGGAGCTGTCTTGGTCTCTTAATGTTACATAGCTTGATTTACCAGTTTTCCTAAGACAGTTCTTTACCAACTCCCAGTCTCTGAACCAAATAAAGGATGTCAGAAAAAATGCAGTATAAGGAGCAGTAATGTGGCCTATTCTCAGAAATGTAGGAAGGAATGTGCGTGATAAAAGTCACTAAGAGGGAAATACCTTTCAAGAAGTATCAATTAGCAAAATCCAAAGTATCTATTATTATTAAAAGTACATATGCTGATTTTTTTCATTACAACAGTAACTCATAGAGCAAGAAAAATATGGGGAAAAATAAAATTTACCTCCACCTAAGAATAACCATTTTTGATAGTTGGATAAATATCTTCATTAGGGGCGGCAGAAAGAATAATATACATATATTTTATAACAAATTAAAAGAATACACATCATAACTGTATTTTTTTTAGAATTGTTAAGTGATGTTTTTGTATTTAAGCATGTGAACCCTTTGTTAATTTCTCAGGACTATGCCATATTTTTTAGTAAATAATCTATAATAGCACGGGAAACTTTTATGTTCCATTCATCTGCACTTGAGGATAGTTTTGTAAGAGAAAGAAGTAAGTATCAGTAATAAAGTATTTACATTTGGTGGGGAAAAAAAAACAAAAAGTATCCACATAGACATCTAAGTAAAATGGAGTAGATGAAGGTATCCCTTATTTTGTTAGGACGGCAATGGTCCTTGTTAGAAAAATATAAAATTAAGTCAAAACAAAGTCTCAAATAAAATATTAAACCAAATTTTCAGAGGAGGTTCCTTGTATGCTCCTGGGAAGAGAATTTGAAAGTTATATATGTGCTATACCCAGAGGGTCCCGTAAACTGGGGTTATAATAGAGCACCTTTTAGACATCAGAGACCAGTACAAACTCTACCAGAAGAGACACTGAGGAGAACCCATGCCTCATTAAACAAGAGGTGGAAGGAGAGAAACTCCTGGAAGCTATGGGTTGGGACAGGGAGACTGGCACAAACACTGCACTGCTGCTGCTCAGCCAGCAAGCTGTCCTGGAGAGGGGATGGCTGGGTATGCAGAGGATATACCCTTGATGAAGGGGAAATACAAGCAGAGGAACTAGGGGATATATGGAGTCATAAGAAATTACTATGGACAGCAATATAATAATAAATTGATTAACCTAGAAATATGGACACATTCCTAGAAGTATACAACCTTTAAAGAGAGTGAATCAAGAAGAAAGAAAAAACCTGTGAGACCATTATAAGCAAGGGAATTGAAACATTAATCAAAAGTTTCCCAAAAAAAACAGGGACTCCCTGGTGGCGTAGGGGTTAAAGACACAGTGCTATCAAGCTATCGCCAGCCACTGCATCACGAGGTTGATCTCAAGCCAGCCACTGAGCTACCCGCGTGGTGCAGCAGACCTTTCCTGTTTCACCTGCTGCTCCCCTCAGCAGTGTATTTCAGTAGATCTGCCTGTTCTGCTTCCCACTCTCTCTGGTGAATCCTCTCACCCCCTGCACCTCTGGTTTACACCCCAGTTCTTGTATGCATAAATAAATAAATCTTTAAAAAATAATAAATTAAAAAAAAGGCCAGAACCAGAAGATTTTACTAATATATTCTACCAAACTTTCAGAAATGAACAGATATCTATTCTTAAACTCTTCCAAAAATTGAGGCAAAAGAAATGCATCTGATCAACAAACAACTATGAACCAGAGACACACTTGGAGGGGGCGGGGAAAGGAGGAATTGGGGTCAAAATCAGGGGGTTGCAATCGTATGGGGAATATAAAAAGAAAAAAAAAAGAAATGCATCCGATCACTTTTTGTGAGACCAACACTACTCAAGTGGTAATATTGTAGGCTCTTAACATTTATAAATGAATCTCCAGAAAGTTTGAATTAATATGTTCTATAAAGTTGATTAGGAGACTTAGTTGTTAAGATAACATCCTTTCCAAAATGAATTATAACATCAATGCAACCTCAGTCACAATCCAAACTGACTACTTTCTAGAAACTGGTTAAGATGATTTGAAACTTATTTTGAAGGACAAATGACCGAGAATAGCCAAAGCAATTTGGAGAAATAAGCAAAAGTTGTAGGACATGAAGACTTATTTTAATTTTACAGTAATCTATATAATGTGGTCTTGCCAAAAGGATAGACAAATTGATCAATAGAGCAGAATAAGGAGTACAGAAATAAACCTACATAGAGATGATGAAATGATGTGCAAGGATGCCAAAGCAATTCAATGGGAAACAGAAAATCTGTTCACCAAATGGTGCTAGAACAACATCAACATGGGAAAAATTAAAAACAATTCTACTTCATACCATGTACAAAAATAAGTCAATTTTACACAGCTCACAGTGATAAATGTAAAAACCAAAAGTGGAATGTCTTAGAAAATAAATAGAAAAATATCTACGATAGGTGGGCAAGCAAGTTACTTCTTCCACGAAAGAAAGAAGTAACCATAAAAGGAAATCATTGAAAGAACTACTAGTGAAAAAATATTCTATAAACTGTGGAAGTACTTATAGCAAAAATACATTAAGAACTACTGCAAAACAGCTATAAAAGGCAAATAAATATTTCAAAAGAAAACATATGAAAATGGTAATAAAAGTATGAAAAAGTACTCATAAAGGAAATAAAAATTCTTCAATCAGAATGCAACAATAAACTATACCCTCTTACTAAACAGAGTGAAAAAAAAAAGGACAAGGACAAGAATTGTAAAAGATTGTTAACCTCATATATTACTGGTAAAAGTATTTAAAGTCACAAATTTGGAAAAATGTTTATGGTATCTTAACCCAGAAATTCCACTTCTTGTTATCTACCAAGAACACTGAAAACATGTTTCTACATAGCATCATTGATGATTGACAAAAAAAAACTGGTAACGACATAAATCAGATGGAATTGCATAAACTAGGCTATATCCATACAATTTGTAATACTCAACCCTTTTAAACCACTGATGAGCTCCTGAAACATGCAAAATGATTGAATCTCAAATGAATGTGCTGAGTGCTAGAAAATACTTACCAAAAAATGTGTGCCTATAAAATTGGAGAAAATAAAATGTGTGATTCCATTTACATAAATTTCTTAATTTACTGATGGACTTGGACTTTCCACTTGTAAGCATATAATTTTCAAAACAACCTATTTGCTTGATTGTTTTCCAATCACTTACTTTAAACACATATTTATCTTTGGATTCAGGTGAGACTCCTCTAGACAGCAGAAAGCTGGGTTTTGTTTTCTGATCCAATCAGCAACTCTGCTTTTTGGTTGGTAAGTACATCACATTTATATTTAGAGTGTTTATTGAGATATGAGTATTTGCTTCTGCCATGTTGTGATCCAACATGTGGTCTTTCATACTACATTTTTAAATATATAGTAATAGAATGACACTCATTCTTAAGTATGCACTCAAATATACTTAAACCATTATGTTTTTTTAATATTTGAAAGTAAACATTTAGGGCATCCACAAATCTAAAAATATTATAACTTGCCCTTCATGAAATGCAGACAAATTAAATTACTTGCAGCATGTTCTTAATTTTGTTTTTCTACTATTCTGAGGAAACACACTTGGATTTCATTTAACTATTTATGCTCTCATATCATTTATTTTATTGCCTTGATATTATTGCTTGTATTCATTATATTCACTGAACTCTGAAGTTATCATAAGTACATATAAGCTAAAGTTAGTGATACTTTGATACTATTTCTAAACACTTCTGAAAAATATTATGAAATGTGGACCTCCCCTGTAGCACTTGAGTGCTGCCGCAGCCTCTGCAGTGTCTGTTCAATCCCGGGCCACCGAAGAGGGTCCCACATGGTGCGCAGACCGCTCCAGTCTCGCCCTCTGCTCCCTCAGCAGTGTACTGTCTGTTCTGCTCCACGCTCTGTCTCTGGTGAATTCTCTTACCCTCCCGCGCTTCTGACTGTACCCAGTGCTTGTATAAATAAATAAATAAATCTTAAAAAAATATATTATGAAATGCCATTTATAAAAATGTTTTAAATTGTTTCCTTGCTTTCTTTAATGAGTAAATTAATAATAAAATAATTCAAATATAGTTTGATGTATAAATCTTATTTTTTATTTTAAGATACTTATTTTTAGTGGTGGGTTCAAATTATAATATATGGGAGAATAATTAGTGCTTTGACATAAAAAGCATGTACAATACTTGTTTCTTCTATGCTACTATGCACAATGCTTGAGGATTAAGCATAATTCCACAATAATTGTCCACATAGCTTCTCTCACACTTTTTCTTTGTTTTTTTTTTTTAATTTTTTAAAGATTTACTTATTTATGCATACAAGAATTGGGGTACAGGCCAGAGGTGCGAGGGGCGAGAGGACTCACAGGATAAAGTGGGGAGCAGAACAGGCATATCTACTGAAATACACTGCTGAGGGGAGCAGAGGGTGAGACAGGAGAGGTCTGCTGCACCATATGGGTTGCTCCATGGCCACCTAGGGTTGGAACTCATGCACTGCAGTGGCTGGTGATAGCTTGATAGCGCTGTGTCTTTAACCCCTGTGCCACCAGGGAGGCCCTACACTTTTTTTTTTTAAGATTTATTTATTTATACATACAAGAACTGGGGTACAGGCCAGGGGTGTGGAGGGGTGAGAGGATTCACCAGAGACAGAGTTGGGAGCAGAACATATAGGAATTCAATAGATCTATTCCACCTTACTCTAATAATTAAAATGAGAACAAAACAGAAAAACTCATCCAGTGTCACAGTTACACCTCATATTTCCCATGTGAGAATGTACATATTTTGCATATGTTTCTGTATAAGGAAACTCACAAAATTGAGTGAGCTCATGAGCCATGCCAAAATCAAGTTGTTTTATTTGTGTATCAGGTAAACATGCCTGGTAATGGAGTTACCAGAGCTCAGAGTCCTCAGAGCTCTCAGGAAAACCACCATGAGAACACTAACAAGGTCTCACAGTAACAGCAAAATAAGGAGGTAGTTGACCCTCTATTTATAATGACTATGAAAACCTTTATTACGAGTCCTTCTGATTCTAATAGAGAATCAATAAGACTAAAAGTTCAAGCCCTTTTTCCTATTTATCTACTTTGTGATTATGATCAATTTCATTTAAATTACCTTTAAGTCTACTGATAAAAGAATACATAATTACAATTTAGTCACTCAATCCAGGCTGATCTTCTACAGAATTCAGGCTAGCATGTGGTTCTAAGTATCTTTTAAACCACTATGATGCATAGTTGTAGCAAGTCTACTTAAAAATATCCTATCTTAATTGATATAGTTCATCTTTTTAAAAACATTTACTCTGTATTATATAAGTACAAAATATTCACCTGGTGACCTAAAAGTTCAGTGTATCTTTAGAGTCAATATCAGTTTTATATATATGGTATAACAAATATCCCTAGCATATACTTATCTGTTAATGTCTGCCATAAACAAATAACATTTATACTTGAATAATTAGATTACTGTGCTCACTGTTTATCATCAAATATCAAGAATGAATGAACTAAGAATCAGTCAACTCACCAGCCATACATAGATATATTTTAGTTGATAAATATCACTCATATTTGAGAAAATGTAATTCTAATATTTTTCAAAAAATCATATATTGGAATGGCTGGAGTAGTCAAACATAATACATATAGTATGGTAATTATTGAGTATGTCCAAGGTAATGAAAATTTGTTTTTGTGGACATAAACTGTTGACCTTTGAGGAAGTTGCTAATGGAATTCCATGATCTATAATAGAACCAGAAGAGATCATTTTCCTTTTACTCTGATTCTTTTCAAAGTTTACAACATGGAAAAAATAATTTAAATAAATGCATTAACTGTGTCTTTGTAGTTTTACTAGACAAGGCAAGAAAATATCTTAATGTGTGCCTTGAAAGTGTTATAAAATCATTACGTATGGGTAGAACCAAAGGTATCTCATTAACCTGTGATTAAATGAAGTCTTGGTTTACAAGAAGATGCAAGTTTGAAGGTATACATATATTGTTGATTAAGCAAATGGTTTCAATTTTATCTTCCAAAGAAAATGCAAAATGAATACTTATTAGTGTACAACATGTAAAACAAGCAATCTAAAATTCAAATGTTCCATTTCTGTGCATGTCCAAGTTTGCTTCAATTTTCCTTGCATATTTTCATGTGCAACCATATGCTTGTAGTCAATCTCCAATACCCAAATGACAATTTACCTTTTTTAAAAAGTCTTTAAATCTCTTCTTAATCCTTACTTCTCATATGAAGCATATTAAAAGTGTTAAGATGATTAGAATTAACTCATCTTTACCATGGAATTTAGATTGCTGCATTTGTCAACAACTTCTTTCTCTTTAATACTTTCATATTATTTCTCTGCATGCTTAAATCCTATTGCTTGAATAAGGTCTTCCCACAACTTCCCAGCAAGAATTGGTCTTTTACTCCCCTCTCTTTTCAAAGATTTTTTTAAAAAAATGAATTATAGTGCTTACTAAAGTAGGTCCCACTGGTTTTAAGCCCTAAGTTGAAGAAAATTTGTATTTAGGCATATTTGGCTCCTCCAGGAATGCTTATACATAATAGATGTGAAGTAAATACTTACTAAATTGTTTTGCAAATTAAGATATTGTTTCTCTGGAAAGATTTCTGCAAAGAGTAGTATATTGTACAGCTGTTATTTAGCAGCAAATGACACTACCACCCCCAAATTGTAAAAATCAAAATGTCTCCAGACACTGACAAATAGCTCCTGTAGGGGTGAGGGTAGGGGTAGGGCAAAATTACCCTTGGTAGAGAACCACTGGTCTAGAAAAAAAAATCATTGATAAACCTTCACTACCCTCACTCTCAGAGTTATTTTTGAACACAAAATTTCCCCTTGAGCTTATAACATCACCAAATGGGTTAATTTCTATTAAGAGAGCTTCATCTAAGGGGACTCAAAAGGAAAGAAAAAAATAGAAACTTATGGTTATTCCTCATCAAAATGATTACAGAGTAGCAAAATAAAAAGTGTTTAGAAACTAAAATCTAAATCTCAACTGAAGTCTCTCTTGATTTTTGGTCTAAAGGAAAGAAATTTGTTAAATGGATTGAAAGAATTTCTAAGGACAAAGAATTTTTTAAATTTTTTTAAAATTTTAAAATTTTGTTTTTAAAGATTTATTTATTTATATAAGAAACAGGGTACAGGCCAGATGCGCGGGAGGGTGAGAGGATTCACGAGAGATAGAGTGGGGAACAGAACAGCCAGATTGACTGAAATACACTGCTGAGGGGAGCAGTGGGCCAGACAGGAGAGGTCTGCTGCGCCATGTGGGTTGCTCCCTGGCCTGCCAGGATGGAACTCTTGCTGCAGAGGCTGCGGACAGCTTCACAGTGGGGCACTCAACCACCTGCACCACCTGGGAGGCCCAGGACAAAGGGTTTTGAGACTGTGGAAAAAGACAGAGTTGCATGTTTCTCACAACGATCTCTTTGTGGTCAAATCAAACCAAAATGATGGTGTAGAGCGAATAGCCATTAGGAAGGTCAGAATTTAGCATTCTGAAGTTCTGTTCCATTTTTTTGCATTGTATATCACATCTTGAATTTTCTATATTGTACTACAGAGGATATGTGAGGATACATGAGAGGATATGTAAGAGTGGGTCAACTAGCAGTCAACTGCTGAATTCCTAAAAGACCTCTAGGAAAAAAATAGTAACTTTTGTTTAATGATACTTTCAGACTCACTGTCATTAGGCTTAACTGTAGCAAAGGAATATACCATCTTGACATTTTTTTAGAATCTTAGAAGAGGGAAATGCAGGGCAGGAGTGGTTCCTATTTTACTTGGGAATGGACAAGTATCATAACATAATAGCTATGGACTGCTAAACACCTTGAGAGGGGGATCTTAAAGCAAATTATAATAAAGTGTTAGACTCCTTAGCTATCTTAGGTGATACACAGTGTTATTGTCTAATTGCAATAATTTCTTAGTATAACTAGCTAAGATCCTTTGCTTATTCTCCATATTTTTTAAAATTAGGGTAAGAAAATTATGTTGGTTTTGTTAGGGGGAAAGGATGAAAGGATGTCCTGCGCTAATCCCATACAGGCTTTGTGGACTCCACCCCCACTCCAGACCAAAGCCATCAGGACATTGGGAAAGACAAATCCCATCACCACCAAAGGGAAGGTGGCTGGGACCTAAGGGTGGAGTTAAGCAGCCAGGTTGAGTATAAAAACCAAACACATGGGCCTTGGGGTGGCTCGCTATCTCTCGCCTCCTGGCTTCATGGCTCCTGGCTTGCAGCCAGCTCTCAGAGCGCCATTTTGGGATTCCTGATCGGCGGATCGGGTAGGACACATTTAAAACTTTGTCTCCCACTTTTCTCCCTGAGCTGTACATTTCCTCATTTCCCCTTCCCTGGTAAATAAACCTTTTATTAACCTTTCGCTTGTGCCTGCAATAGAGCATTGATAAGTCCTTTTAAGGGCGTGGGTGAGGACCCACAGTCAGGCACCCCATTTTGTATCAGGGCTGCCCTATAACAGTTTCAGTTGTCATTCCAAATGGTAACAAGCAAATATGCATATGGACTTTCATTGAGAATCAAAGTGTTATAGGGCAGCCCCGATATTGAACAGGTTGCCTGGCTGTGGGTCCTCACCCGCGTGCTTAAAAGGGACTTATGAATACTCCACTACAGGCACACACAAAAGGTTAATAAAAGGTTTATTTACAAGGGAAAAGGAAATAAGGAAAATGTACAACTCAGGGAGAAAATAGGGAAATAAAGTCTGTAATGCATCCTACCCGATCCCCCGACCTGGAAACCCAAAGGCACTCTCAGAGCTGGCCGGACGCTGCGAGCTGGCAGGGAGCCAAAATGGGGGAAACCCTCCAAAGCCCTTGTGTCTGGCTTTATACCAACCTGACTGTTTAACTCCACCCTCAGGTCCCAGCCACCTTCCCTTTGGTGGTGATGGGATTTGGAGTTCCCAGTGTCTTTGGCTTTGGCCTGGGGTGGGGGTGGAGTCCACAAAGCCTGTATGGAATTAGCTTTAGGACACCCTTTTCCCCCTAACAATTGGAGGACTCAGTCACTTCTAAAGGAGAGTAGGATATCCACAGGGACAAGATCATGGCAAAAGGTCAATGATCCTTAGACTTTAACTACAGTGAACAGCAAAATTCATGAGGATGGAGTCTGTCCTCTCTGCAGTCAGCCACCCAGGGAGTCCCTTGAGACCAATCAACATTTAAGGTGAGAGAGGGGAAGGGGAGAGACTGGAGAATTCCACCTCAAGAACTGTTTGAAATATCATTCTGCATTAATCTTACCGTACTTGAACAACTTCCCCCCAACACACAGAGAATTCATTCCAATCAGCATGAAAAATGAAAAAATCTACATTTTTTGCTTAACTGTATACAGTATTTTTTTAAATTGTGGACCACTGTGGCTAATAACTGCTGTTTAAATTTCAACTAATGACTGCTATGAAAGTTGGACTAGGGAAAAATTCCATATGATCTATGTGAGTGACCTGCAAAGCATTCCTGCATACTCACAGCAGAGTAGAAAATAGAATACTTTGTTTAAATGTTTAAATTAAAATTCAAAAGGGAAAAGGCTTAAGAATATCCTAGAAACATGGAAAAAACAAGCAAGGTATGAAATGAAATTGGCAATTAAAGGGTTTCAGTCTAGTGAGGCAAACAGAAGGTATTCAGATATGATCTCTAACCCCGGTGGCACAGGGGTTAAAGATAGCACTATCAAGCTGTTGTGAGCCACTGAAGCATGAGTTTGATCCCAGGCCAGGGAGGTGACCCAAATAGTGCAGCATATGTCACTTGTCTTGCCCACTGCTACCTCAGCACTGTATTCCAGTATAATTTGCCTGTTCTGCTCCCTGCTCTATCTCTGGTGAATCTTCTCACCCTCCACAACTCTGGACTACACCCCAGCTCTTATATGCATGAATAAATAAATCTTACAAAAAAAAAAAAATACATAGAAGGTGAAGTGATGTGAATCATTAATGAAACAAATTTCACATTTACAAAACTCATCTAATGTCATGGGAGCTAGAGATACATAAGATTGTCTATACTCAGGGCCTCCTTGGTGGCACAAGGGGTTAAGACACAACCTATGAAGCTTCCACAGCCACTGCAGCATAAGTTCGATCCCCGGGCAGGGAGCAACCCACATGGAGCAGCAGATCTCTCCTGAATTGCCCGCTGCTCCTCTCAGCAGTGTATTTCAGTCAATCTGCCTGTTCTGCTCCCCACTCTGTCTCTGGTGAATCATCTCACACCCCCACACCTCTGGCCTGTACCCCAGTTCTTGTGTGTATTAATAAATGAATCTTTAAAAAAAAAGATTATCTATACTCAGTGACTTGTATCCTTTTGTTTGGGGAGATGGTATCTTTTTTTTTTTTTAAAGATTTATTTATTTATGCATACAGGAGCTGGGGTACAGGCCAGAGATGCAGGGGGTGAGAGGATCCACCAGAGACAGAGTGGGGAACAGAACAGCCAGATTGACTGAAATACACTGCTGAGGGGAGCAGCGGGCGAGACAGGAGAGGTCTGCTGCACCATGTGGGATGCTCCCTGGCCGGCCAGGGATCGAACCTGTGCTGCAGAGGCTCTGGATTGCTTCATAGTGCGGTGCTTAACCCCATGCGCCACCAGGGAGGCCCGAGATGGTATCTTTTGATCAAGAGCTCACCTTCCCCATTCCTTGATCAAAGAAGGAAGTTTCCATTTGTTGTGCCAAACTCAGTTTCATTTAACTGGCAACATGAATATTGAGTAGGGAAAGAACACATTAGAGGCTTGACTTCAAGGTCCATAACAAAATTATTTAACTATATTCTATATATACATAAATGGGCTAATATAGCAGCAACATTATCCTACTCCAGTCCTTAAAATTTTAGTCACTTTTAGCTAAGTGACTCTACAGAAGGAAAAAAAGGGACAATAATCTAAGTAAGCATGGTCTGACCTTATTTAAAATATCATCAAGGTTTTTCTGGGTTAGTTTGTATTTCCTTCTTGACTTACTTTCATTTCATCACACAGGATATCTGGTTCATATTCGTTTAATGATGCACCATATTCTAGAGAATAATCATAAAATTGCAAAATTTGAATACAAAATTAGGGCTTGACAGATCATATTAAATTGGATTCCAAGTTTAAGTATTTTTAAAGAGTACCAGAAGAAGTCACCACAAAATATGTCACTTTATCGCAAGAATTGTTTTTAATAGAAGGCAATTGAGAAGCAACACTTAGAGGAAAATGTTTGTGCTCTTCCATATTAAGCAAAAAGTAGGCCATAAATTTATAAGGGTGTTCCTCCCCTCTCTACTAGGAAGGGCTGAGATTAGTGCCTGGAGACAACTCTACAAACCTGTGGAAGGAAAAAGATTTAACCTAAATCTACATAACAAACCTTGCTCTGTTTGATTGGTTTTTCTGGTCTTCTCCCCTTAAACATCCTTCCCACATTTTACATGTGTTTCTAGCTTCAGATATATTTATGCTTGAATTTTAAACCACCTGTAGGATTTACTCATTTTTCTCTTGTTTCCTCCCATGTACACATTAGCTATGGTTAGTAATAAAACTTCTATTTTTCTATTATCAATCTGTCTTTTGATATAGGGACCCCAAATGAGAACTTAGCAGGGTGGAAGGAAAATTACTTTTCCTCCCCTATACTTTCCATTTATATTTTCCTTGCAATATTTTGGTTTGGTCTCTTCACTTTTAACAAACATGCAGATTTTAACAGCTTCAGCTATATAAATGAATTTATTTTATTTAAATGGCAAATTTGATTGGGAAGATTGTGAAACAGCAAAAGGCCTGGGGAATTTACATTTTTAAATTATAATGCATAACATGAAAGAATGTAGTATAAGTGAAAAATAGAATGAAATAAAAAAGATTAGTAATGGAAGATACAATTCTTTTTTTTTGTTTGTTTGTTTCTTTTTCTCTTTTTTAACTGAAATAACATTTGTTTACAAGACTATGTATGATTTAGGGGACTAGGTTTATAGCTCTTATGTATGTCACCACACTATGCCCACCGTTGCAGTCCTTTACTATAGACAATTCTTCTCAGTATATTCTAAGTCATCATTTTACACACACCCACACAAAGAGAGCGCGCACACTAAGAATTTACCTGAACATGTGAATAAGAGAAATTTAAGCGAAATGTGTGGACAAGTAACTAAGTCATTTTATAATTTACAATGAAAAGGGCTCTTAGTTGCAGCTGCAAACTTGGATGTATGCCTGTGTAGACTGAAATTTAACCTCTTATTTCAGGATGGAAATAAATTATTCTTAATTATTTTATTTTTGAGATCAAATAATCTCAATTATTCTTACAATTTTGTTTATATTGTAAAACAAACAAAACCTTATTTTACTTTTCCTGTATCTATTTTTAATTTCTTATCTAGGTGACAGAGACCACTAAACTATCTAAATAATGCTCTGCTGTTAACTTTCTTTAATATGCCAAATCAGTTTAATTACAGTTTCTATAAATAATCTATGCAAAATACTTCCCAGAACAGAATGCACTTTTCCTTCTGTGTGTGGCACATTTTAATACTTAAAAGCATTAGAACAGATGTTAGGTGCCTGCTAAACTTGTTTTCAGTTTTCTTTTATTTATATGTTAATGAGAATTTAATTACTTCATGAATACTTAAACAACCTGAGGGTGCCTGATATCATTAGCTTGAACATGACAAGCACCTCAAGTGACCACATGGGAAGACAAAAATTGCTTTTAGTTTACTTGAAGACAGAAAGATGAATTCATTTCACCCCCTGCTATGTTTTACCTGACACGCAAAACTGGAAAAGCACAGACTCAATTTTGCTCCAACACGATTGAAAGGATTTCAGCAAAGCACTCAAGAGCATAAATTCTTCCTATTTGGTTTTGCTTCGATGTCTTTTAATAACTACTCTAGCTATACTCCACTTTAAGATCTTATTTCACTTGAAAGTGTTCTGTAAAAGCAAGCCACTCTGTTTTATGTATTATTTCTGTGGCAATCTTAGCAGGACTGTGAATATTTTAAGCATTATTTATGGCATTGAAGATATTCTCCATTTCAGCTCAATCAAAGGGTTTATTTGACTGACTTATAAGAAAGCTTATAATACAGATAACATTGGTGAGTTCACTTATTATTTTTAGTTCTAAAAATTACAGTTAAAAATAATTTTGTTAATAACATGAAATTTTATATATTTAAAAGTGACTAAATGATTCTATAGTGATCATATATTCATTTAAAAACACACACGTTTTTATAACATGCAGTTAATAATAAATGTTTTCCCTTAGAAAGAGAAGAAGCGTTCACCAACTCACAAACACTTTATCAACTATATAATATCTGGAATGCATGAAGAATTATAAAAGGGGTATATAAGACTGTACTGAAGGAGAGGAAAACATTCAAATAGAAAATAGTGGAATGTTGCAAAGAAATTGGTCATTTTCTAAAATTATCGCTTAAAGGTGATTAAATTTGACTCAATAGTCCTTTTAGATATGAATAGTTTTCAGAATTTATAATTAAGAGATATTTTCCTAGAATTGAAGATGTTTCATGAGATCTTACTTACATTTTCTTTCTCTCAGTTTATAATATTATGGATAAGGATAACTTGTTTAAAAAGATTATTTTCCCAGAAAAAATTACAACATTTTTTCCAAATATTTTCCCTGAATAGGTTTTATTAAAAAAAAAAAAAATGCAAAACCAAAAGATAGCTAAACCTAACCTGGAATTTAAAAACAAAAACAAAACCACCAACCAAACAAGGAACAAGAAGAAAGAGTTCCTCTAAGTGCTGGAACTTATTAGAGCTTTTAATACAGTAATATAATCCGAATTACTGTAGAGTATCTGGATCAGAGTTTTGCTCTGATGATGGCATGGGTGGAATCTAGGGGCCTCTTTTTAATGAACTGAGTTTAACCTTGTCTTGAGCTGAAGCTCTGTCATGTCAGTGATGTAGTTTTGGAGTTGATGGGAGGACCCACCAAAGAGTAGCCTTGGCCTGAGCCCCTCAGTCCCTGTAGGACACCCAAACAGTCCCTGAACACCAACTCCTCTCCGAGAAAGAGAGTGCATAGAGCACAAAGATAGAGAAACTGGAGAAATCTTATCGATTCTGTGAAACGCCCCACGTTTTCGCGTTGGAGATGATGGGTTTAGAGAGCAGTGTCCTTGGGTTCACTCTGGGAACGTTTCCACCAAAGCTCCCCTTTCAGCAGCACATGACAAGTTTCCCAGGTGAGTTTCTTCATGAGACAGAGACATTAGTTATATCTAAAGAGCAGGCTTATTAGGGAAAGGGACAGAAGAATAAAGGACACTTGTGTAGACAGAGCAGCCCCTTTGTGGGGGCAGCATTAGGTTTTATCCTCTTCTTTTGGTAGGGAGAGGCTCAGCTTTGTGAGTGGTTAGATTGTTGCTGATTTTGGACAACTATACAGAGTCAGAAAGAGATTCCACAATGGGCCCAATCTCCTTATCTTTACCCTCAGGTCTGTGCTCCCTACACTCCCTACTGTAGTCTGATACCCTCTTGGGTCTTACACCTCACAAGGTGTAAGGCACTGGCACCTAAGGGTCTTGAGTTCTGTAGTTGGGTTAATGGTCCTGTTAATCCTCTCTGCCCCCACCTCCTTGTGTGAGTTTGGATCTAGTCTTGTGATGCCTCCTTTAGATTTTCTATTCTTTTCTCCATTAGTTTCATACTCTACATGTGCTACAATGTGGGAAAGGGGGGTTTCACTCTGCAGCATTTCTCAAATTTACTGGATCAAAATCCCTCTCAACATTAGTGTGTGAAAAAACATTTTGGAAATAGTAACTGAGAATAATTTCTTTTACAATATTTCTTTATCTTATGTGTGAAAGATAAATGTTTTTATATTTCAATGTAATTTTGTTAACCTCATAATGGAATAGCATCACAGATTAACAAAGAATTATTTTACACATAAAGTACCTTGTGAAAGAAAATCAAGTAGAACATTATCTTTATAAACCTTTATTCCACAATACCTCACATGAGTATGCTACTAAAGTGCATTCTAACTTGTAAACGAGGGAGGGATGGATTATGGTCTTTAAGAAGGAGGAGTCATACAAAACTGCTCAAAGAGGAGGGAATTATTCTTGCGATTTACTAGACATCTTTGCACAATTTGGCTTTCATCAGTAGTGGTAGAGAAGAATAGCTGTAAGTGGCAGGGACATGTCATGATGGGGTTTTATAGAGTGCGGGGTCCTTGGGGTCTCTCTGGGAAAGGTTTCACTAGAGCTCCTATTTCAGCAGCATGTGGCGAGTTCCTCAGGCGGGTTTCTCCATGAGACAGAGACATTAAGTCATATTTAAAGAACGGGTTTATTAGGGAAAAGGAAAGGGACTGGTTTTGCTAAGAGAGGACTGCATGGTTGCAGGCGGGCAACCTTGAGGAAAGTGGCCTCTGCTGAAGGAGGTCAGTGAAGAGAAGTCCTGGCATGGTACAGATCATGGACATGCAGGAGGCTACTGACCTGCAGAGGGAGAGAATTGGTGAGAAGAGGAACCTGCATAGTCACAGGTGGGCAGTGGGAGGGCGGCCCCGAGCCTGAGCAGAGACTGCACTGATATAGTCCTCTTCTCTTTGGGAGGGGTCACTCCTCTGTGGTGTGGCCTGTTTGTTGCTGATTTGGGATAATTAGGCAAAACCAGGAAGGGACCAGAGACTCCAGGGTGGGCCCAATCTCCACATCTTTACCCTCAGACCTGTGCTCCACTCCCTGTAGCTGCTGAACCTGCTGGGGTCTCATGCCTTGTGATAAGGCACTGGTGCCTGAGGGTCATGTTATTCCCCTTGACCCCCACCTCCTTGTGTGAGTCAGGTTTTAGTCTTGTGAGGCCTCCTTTCCAGTTTTCTATTATTGTCCTCCATCAGTCACAGTGGAAAATTTACCAGCTTTCTATGTCTCTTACATTTCAGAGTAATATTATTCCACTGGGCATTTGAGAAAGGAATCAAGAGATTTCTATGAATAATGTATATTTTTATGTTTTGCCAAAAGTATGCAACTTCATTTAATACTCACTAGCTTTGCGGGGGTTGGGGGGGTGGCCTTGAGGTTCTTTTTAAAAATATCATGGTTTATCATTCATCTAAACCAGAAATTAAAAATTAAATGATCACAAATTACTAGCCGTTATTTACAAGATCCCCATACTGACACAAAAAATAAAAAAGAATGTAATTGAGTTTAGAAAGAAAAGCAAATACTTAAAAAAAAAAAAAAAGACAATGTATCTCCACAGTTTAATTGTAAGGGGAGGGCATTTTTACATGATTTTTTGTCAAAAACATCTTTATTCTTAAATTGATTTTTCAAATTATTAATTTTTAAAAGGGTAAGTAAATGGGCTGGCCTTACACCATGTTCCCAAAGAGAAATTTGTAATGGGCACTTATTAAAAATAAAAAGGAATAATTTATTTAAGATTATTGCAATACAATTAACAGATTGAATGCAACTCATTTGAAACAAAAGGCAGAGAGTTTTTATTGAGCACTGGGGTAACTTAGTGAAAAAGCACTGGACAAAATTATGGAGAAGGTTGGTGAATGCAATTAGGCCATCAGTGTTTGCTAATTGTGCTTATTGAAGTTAGGTTCCCCCTTCTGTCAGAGGCTGGTAGACCGGGGTGATTTCTTCCTTGATAATTACATTTCAAAGGAATGGCTTCCAGGTTCCTCAGAAAGACATTACTGGCTTGAGGAAGATTTACATCTCAAAGGGACAAAGATTTGCAATTGAGGTTTTCTAAAGAAAAGAAGATCAGAGGCCTATAGCCTAAAAAAAACCCAAAGGTTTTGTCAAGCTAGGGGGAATATTAAAGCTGTCTAGGTCAGTATCACTACCATTGAAAATCATCACATAACATGGTGACTGAAATTAATTCATAAGTAATAGAGAAATGAGAAAGAAGTGACATTTTCTTTCCTTATGAGCAAAGCTCCTTAAATTTTTGATGGAAATCTTTACTTTCTAAAAATACTACAGGCATTTATAACTCTGCTACAATGCAAATACATAAGTATCTAACTTAAAGGATACATATAGTAGAATAATAGATATTGAGGATAATGGACTTGTCTCCATAGCATCACAGCACTGACTTTTTTTTCATTCAAATGGGAAAAAAACAAAATAAGTTCTTTCAACTGCAAATCTGCATACAATTCCCTATTTTGTAATCAAATTGTAGTAAGCATCTATTCATAACATGCTTTCATGCTAGGGTATAAATATTCACACATACTTTCCTGATCATCTATTAGCAGAATTTTAAATAATCACTTTGTATGCAGATTCATATACAGTTTGTATATCCTTGACACTAAAGTACTATCAGTCTAATGGATTCCAAAACCTATTGGAGTTTTAGTTAATTTTATTTTTAAAATGCCATTTTAGGGCCTCCCTGGTGGCGTTGGCGGTTGAGTGCAACACTGTGAAGCTGTGCACAGCCTCTGCAGCGTGGGTTTGATCCCAGCTGTCCAGCGAGAATCCCACATGGCAAAACAGACCTCTCCTGTCTCTCCCGCTGCTCCCCTCAGCAGTGTATTTCGTCAGTCTGCCTGTTCTGTTTCTCGCTCTGTCGCTGGTGAATCATCTCACCCTCCCGTGCATGCATCTGGCCTATACCCCGGTTCTTGTATAAAAATAAATAAATTTTTAAAAATAATGCCATTTTATATGTGTCATAGTTGTTTCAGGCTTTATACAAGAATTTCAGTGGCTTATAAACAACAAATTTGTTTCTCACAGTTCAGAGATAAGGAAGTTCACTATCTAGACTGTGGAACAAGGCATAAGTATTCTTAGCCATTGCTTTGTCATTTTGTGAATTTTAGAATTTTAGGTTTTGCAGTCCAGGGAATGACGACTGTATTCCAGAGATAGTTTCGACAGTTTCGACCCTCATTCTGTTATAGGACAGGGAGAGGGGCAGCCCAAACCCTGCAAACCTGTTATAGGACATGGAAAGAGGTAGCCCAAACCCTGCAAACCTGCCTGTTCTAAATGGGTTCTGCCATCCGCCGCATCAACACAAAACATGAGACTTTAATGGGAAGGAACTTTAATAAAACTAGGAAACAATACAGGTAAGGGAGAGAGTCTAGTTTCTAAATGAAGCACCCAAAGTTACCCATCCCCTCGTGGGTAAAAGTCCATTCATATGGGAATGGCCCAGAGCAAGGCCCCAAAGCCTGCCACAAGTCTAAAGCATCTTCCAGAGGGGAACCACAAAAAAGGATCAGAAACAACCAGACAAGCCCGGAAGAAAAAGAGCAAAATCAACATCAAGATAAAAGCTGCCATTGTCACCTCCCCACGGGTCTCACCCACATCTGTGTCACCCAGTTCACGACCAAAAGACAAGCACAGTTTCTTCACGTGTCTCTAGGCTCCATGCGCCTCCTCCAGGTCTCCTGGCTCCATCCTGCTTCCTTCCTCAGTCTCTTCTGCAGATTTTCTCTCTTAGCTCACTCCACCCTCCATTTGGGTGGGGCAGGGAATCTCCCCCTTTCCTGGGAACCACCGTGTTGCAATTCCACCCTAGCCCTCTGGTCACCAATGAGGGCGAACTTGCCATAATTGGAGCTGCATCTCGGCCTGGCCAGTCAGCTTAGAATTACAGCCGGGAAAAGTTGAAGAACGCACCCTTGTAGCTAATGAGTAACTGCCAGCATGATTTAACCCTATAAAAACCCCCTGCTTCCTTTGTTCGGGGCTCTCGATATCTGCCACTGCGTTGGTAGGTGCCATGAGCCCAGACCCGAGTCTGTAATAAATTCCCTTTTGTGTTTGCATCAGCTGTCTTTGGGTTCTTGGAGGCCATGCTCGCCGAGTCTGCTGATCTTGGGCACAACATAGACACTAGTTGATTTTTTATTTGGATCTCTTTTAAAAGGACACTAGTCATATTCATGAGAAATTTCACCTATAAACCTAAACACTTCCAAAGACCACACTTCCAAATACTATCATGGGGATTATCAAGTTTGAACATATGAATTTTGAGTGGATACAGTTCATCTATAACTTTCTGCCTCTGAATTCTTCAAATTCATGTATACTAACAGGTAAAATACATTCACAACATCCAAGTAGCCATAAAACTTAAATTGTTCCAGAATAAACTTTAAAGTCTAAGTCCAAGTTACATCTACATACTTGAACTTAAACTATAAATTGATAATATACATTGCTGCATTTTTCAATTTATTTTTAATGTGTGTCACTATTTCCTTGCAAAAATTGTGATAGAATGAAAATCTTCATTGAAAAATGTGCTAGAAATATCATCAAATTTCTTCCTTCTTAGTTCTTTTTTTCCTACACAATAAAAGTATTGGTAACTTATGTAAGTAACTATTTGAAATTATTTGCAATAGAGGTCTTCTCAAAAAAAGGAATACATTGACAAATCTAATAAGAAATTACAGAAAAAATATTAATTTTGATAATTGAAATTTAAATTTTGATAAAGACAATCAGATTCAACTCCAAGAAACTGAACACTCATTAATGAATCCACAAATATACATTTCTATAATGGAAACTTTATATTACCAATCCACTATTATCAAAACAAAAAATCATAATTGGAAGACTGTTAGTAAAGAATTGAATGGAATGACATGCTTTATCTTCTCTTATTGTTCAAAAAAGAAATGTTCCCTTTATGTATTAATTGTTGTAAAGTAAAAGATAAACTTTAACATTAAGTAGTGATAGGAATTATTAAAATTTTGTTAATATAAAAAGGTAACTTTTTTTGATTTTATATAATTTTATACAATTTTCATGACCATAAAGCAATATATTGGGACCATAATAGTTGGGGAAATATCAGGAGATTCCAAAGCCTAAAAATTGGCATGGAAATAATATATAAATTTGTTAAAAATCTATTAAAAGCAGGGCCTCCCTCATGGCACAAGGGGTTAAGATGCAAGCTGTGACGCTATCTGCAGCCACTGCAGCATAAGTTCGATCCCCCACCAGGGAGATACCTACATGCCACAGCAGACCTTTCCTGTCTCTCCTGCTGCTGCCCTCAGCAGTGTATTTCAGTCCATCTGCCTGTTCTCTTCTCCACTCTGTCTCTGGTGAATCCTCTCACCCGAGACCTATATCTGGCCTGTATCCCAGTTCTTATATGCATAAATAAATCTTTTTAAAAAAATCTATTCAAATCAAAGTTTGAGATTGGCCTTTAATAAGTGAAATATAGATGACTGGATCAAGAAGATGTGGTACATATATACCATGGAATATTACTCAGCATTCAAAAAAGATAAACACATGCAATTTGCAGCAACATGGATGGCGCTGGAAGGGATCATGCTCAGTGAAATAAGCCAAAAAGAAAAAGAAAAATACCGGATGGTCTCACTCATAGCAGGAATCTAGAATACTTAAATAAGGGACCAGGAAAATGAATAACTATAAGAAAGTGAAAATCAAAATCAACAAAAACTATGAACCAGAGACACTTTTTGGGGGGTGGGGGGCGGGAGGGGAGGGATTGGGGTCAGAATGGGGGGATTGCAATTGTATGGGGAATATAAAAATAAAATTTATTAATTAAAAAAAAAATAAGTGAAATTTTGGTGGGATTCATCTCATAGTAATATAAATATTTCAATTCCATGTATGTTCATGTGTTTATTACAATATATTTTTCCAATATCATAGTTCCCCAGGAAATGTCAGTGCTTTGCTTAGAATCAATTTGTAACATTTTTGAACACATTGATTCTGCATTACAATTTCATAGTCCAATTGTTGGAGAGGATGTCCTGAAGGAACTCCACAAACTCAGGCTTTATGGACTCTACCCCCACCCCAGGGCAAAGAGATCCAAGGCACCAAGAACTGCAAATCCCATAACTTCATCACAGCTGAAGGGAGGACTGATGGGAACTAAGGATGGAATTAAGCAGCCAGGCTTGGTATACAACCAGAGACATGTGAACTTTGGGTTGTTGGTTTTTTCAGTGTGCTATTGGGGGTCTCAGCTTAGCAGAACTTGTAGAACACATTCACCAATTTATTTCTCTTTCTTTCTCCCTGGGATATTCCTCTCTTCATTTACCCTTTTTGTAAATAAATGCTTTATTTTTTTTTATTATCTCTTTAAATATTTATTTATGTATACAAGAACTGCGGGAGGGTGAGAGATTTCACCAGAGACAGAGCTGGGAACAGAACAGGCAGAAGGACAAAAGACATTGCTGAGGGGAGCAGCGGGAAAGGCAGGAGAGGTCTGCTGTGCCGTGTGGGATTCTCCCAGGCCGGCCAGGAATTGAACCCACACTTCAGAGACTGCGGACAGCTCCACAGAGCACCACTCAACCCACTGTGCCACCAGGGAGGCCCAATAAACCCTTTATTAAACTTTTTGTGTGTCCTTGTGTTATAGGGCAGCCCCGATACAAAACGGGGTGCCTGACTGTGGGTCCTCACCCGCGCATTTAAAAGGACTTATTAATACTTTACTGTAGGCACACGTGAAAGGTTAATAAAAAGTTTATTTACAAGAGAAGGGGAAATGAGGAAATGTACAGCTCAGGGAGAAAAGTGGGAGACAAAATTTTAAATGCGTCCTACCCGATCTGCAGATCAGGAATTCCAAATGGCACTCTGAGAGCTGGCTGCAAGCCAGGAGCCATGAAGCCAGGAGGCAAGCGACAGAGCGAGAGACCCCAAGTCCCATGTGTTTGGTTTTTATACCCAGCCTGGCTACTTAACTCCACCCTCAGGTCCCAGCCACCTTCCCTTTGGTGGTGACAGGATTTGTCTTTCCCAATGTCTTGATGACTTTGGTCTGAAGTGGGGGTGGGGTCCACAAAGCCTGTGTGGGATTAGCTCAGGACATCCGTTCCCCCTAACACTTGCAGTTGAGCCTCATCATAAGACCTTTTTCAGGATGCAGGTGAGGACCCACACTCAGGCTAACCCATTTCACTTTGGGATTGCCCTATTAACAGTTTGGCATCCAATGCGGTTGACCACTTTATACCCCTGGTGACCAGCCCAAAGTATCTTTTCTTGCATTTATCATCTGATTCCTGACTATGACTGATGCTCTGGAATTCAACATTGTCTCATCCTGATACATTATTTCATCCCTATTGCCAAAAAGCAAATCATCAATGCCAAATGCAAGTGATACAGCTCTATGCCATTATGAAAATCTACAGGGGGAAAAAAAATGGAATATTCATTAGGTTGCTAAATGTTAAAGCATTTAGCATATATATTCATATATTCATATATTTTATATATATTCATATATATTTTTCAAATTATTATTTCTCATAGTATATTTTATTTTTTTATTTTTAAAATTTTTTTAAAGATTTATTTTTATTTATACAAGAACTGGAGTACAGGCCAGAGATGCAGGGGGTGAGAGGATTCACCAGAGACAGGGTGGGGAGCAAAACAGGCAGATTGACTAAAATACGCTGCTGAGGGGAGCAGCGGGCAAAACAGGAGCGTTCTGCTGCGCCATGTGGGTGTCTCCCTGGCTGGCGGGGAATCATACCCTTGCTGCAGAGGCTGCAGACAGCTTCACAGTACTGCACTCAGCCCACTAGGCCACCAGGGATGTCCTTATAGTATAGTATTTTAAAGACATTTGTGTAAGTAAGAATTTTCCAAAGAAACAGAACTAATACGAAGTATATATGGAAAGAGATTTTTCGTAAGGAATTGGCTGACATGATTATGTATATTAATATATCTAAAATTTGTAGTGTGGGTCAATAGGCCTGAGGTTCTAGAGGATCATGCATTATTCTTTCTGAAAGCCAGTAAGCCAGATTAAAACTGAAGAAATTCTACGGGAGAATTTTCTATTGTTCTAGGAGACTGCTCTGTTTTGTTTTTTGGGGCCCTTCAACTCATTGAATACGCCTACCTACATTTTGGAGAGTAATTTGCTTACTCGAAGTTCACAAATTTACTCGTTAATCTTAGTCAAAATAAACCTATTAAGTTGACACATAAATAAACCATGAAAACATGCCTTCCCCAGTGGCTCAGGGGTTAAACTCACAGCACTATCAAGCTATCGCCAGTCACTGCCTCACGAGTTTGATCCCCAGCCAGGGAGCTGACCCACATGGCACAGCAGACCTCTCCTGACTCTCCTGCTGCTCCCCTCAGCAGTGTATTTCAGTAGATCTGCCTGTTCTGTTCCCCACTCTGTCTCTGGTGAGCCCTCTCAACCCCACATCTCTGGCCTGTACCCCAGTTCTTGCATGCATGAATAAATAAAATAAATATTAAAAAAAAGAAAATGATCATAAAAAAGTTCTCTAATTTTTGAAGGTGTGTTTTTTGTCAAGAATGTAGAGGGTCTGAAATTTTAGTTTATTTGCAAACAAAAAATATTAGTGAAAGTAATAACATTCACATGGCTTCTAGAGACCAAATTTCATAGAATGACAGAAAGAGTACCAGATGACACATATAAGCACACTGGATTACATTACAGAAAAACCTTGAACACAGGGAATTTCAATCTGTTATAATGGGCAGTTAACATGTCAACCCTTTATTCAAAAGATAGATATTATCTTTTCAATTCTGGACAGCAAATATTCCTGCTATGTGATATGGAGGGTAGCGCTATATCTTCAAATGCTATAACAAACATTTGTTTTTTTTCCTAGGAGGAGAATAGTTTCTATTGTCCAAGTCTATTTGTTATACAAACACCTTAAAAAGACAGTTCAGTTCTGTTTTCTGCTCGGGCAAATAAACAGCTTGGATATTTTCTACTGTTGTTATCACAACAATAAAATAGATGAACAAAATGAAAAGCACTGTCTCTTACAGACCATAAGAGAATTGATGTCACAGGAAAAACCCTTTCACCTAAAAACTGTTAATACAGAGAATCACAGTTTAACAGGAACAGAAACTGCTGGAACTAAAAACTGGTAGGAAAACATAAAGTGTAATTGATGAACTATGGTAGGCTGAGTGTGAGCAACCGTGAGAGTTAAAACTTCTGGAGGCCCAGTCTTAGGTGGATATGTATACTTTCAGGAATCCTAATGATCTAATGATGGAGGACAAGAATAGAAAAACTGGAAAGGAGGCCTCACAAAACTAAAACCTGACTTACACAAGGAGATGGGGGTCAAGGGGAATAACTTGACCATTAACCCAGCTGTAGAGGTCATGACCCTCAGGCACCAATGCCTTATCACAAGGCATGAGACCCCAGCAGGTTCAGCAGCTACAGGGAGTGGAGCACAGGCCTGAGGGTAAAGATATGGAGATTGGGCCCACCTGGAATCTCTGGTCCATTCCTGGTTTTGCCTCATTATCCCAAATCAGCAACAAACAGGCCACTCCACTGAGTGACCCCTCCCAAAGAGAAGAGGACTATATCAGTGCGGTCTCTGCACAGGCTCGGGGCCGCCCTCCCACTGCCCACCTGTGACTATGCAGGTTCCTCTTCTCACCAGTTCTCTCCCTCTGCAGGTCAGTAGCCTCCTGCCTGCCCATACAAGCCACCTGCCTGCAACCATGCAGGCCTCTCTTAGCAAAACCTATCTTTTTCCCTTTCCCTAATAAACCCATTCTTTAAATAATAAACCCATTCTTTAAATATGACTGACGTCTCTGTCTCAAGGAGAAACTCGCCTAGGAAACTCACCGTGTACTGCTGAAATGGGGGAAGCTCTGGTGAAACCTTTCCCAGAGTGAACCCAAGGACCCCACTACTCCACAAAACCCCATCACTAACAGGTTCTCAAGGTGAAAATCAGAGAAAATTCCCATATGTGTCATCAAATATGGGGAAAGAGTAAACATTTTGAAATATATCCAGAGACTTCTCCCCACTAATTCTCAAGGAAAATAACTGCTATAAAAGAAAATACCCAATTATTGTTTGCTCTAGTCTTCCTCCTTTACTTAAATGTAAGTAACAACAACAATAATAAGGAAAGCTGCTAAGCACTTGTGAAAGTCACAACCCAAGGGCACAGGCCTACTGAAAAAACAGAATTAATCATAAGATAATAGAATGCCTCTCTTTCCCCATGTTTTACCACTATATTGGAAAAAGCTCCTCTATAAAAGGGACTGCATTTGATAGAATTGTAAAACTCAAATGCTACTTGAAAAAGTTTCTAGGATAACTAGAAAGCAACAAGACATGAAAATAAGAAAAAGAAAACTGAAGTCTCAGTATAAATGCAATGTTCTCAGTTCCTATTACTGAATGTATTATGTTCATCTTACAAAAATTTGTAAGTCATGCTAAAAAGAAAGAAAAAAAAAACAGTTTTAAGCGGCAAAACAAGATAGAGAATCAAACTCAGATAACAGAGAAAGAATGCTTTTAAGAAACTCCCTAAGCAATAGAAGAAATATTTGGAGTAATAATGGTAGAGGTTTTTTCAAAATTAATGACAGACACTGAATTGCATATTCAGAAGGCTCAGAGAACATCAATAAGAACAAATATCAAAAAATGTACATCTATGTATACCATATCCGAGCTGCAGTAAACCAAAGGCAAAGAAAAACATTTAGAAAGACACCAGAAGACACATTTTACTAACAGGGAAATGGAATATAGATTGCTTTCAACTTCATATCTGAAATAATACAAATTGAGGTGGATTAAAGATTTAAAATTGTAAATTAAAAAATCACATAAGAAAGAAAATACAATAGAAGAAACTGTAACAGGGTGGTGCCCAGGGAAAAAGGAAGTTCCAGGTTTCCTGCCCCACCCAAAGGAGGGTGGAGCTGAGCAGGGAGGAGAAGCAGCAGAAAGGAGACTGAGGAAGGAAGGAAACAGAATGGAGAGCAAGAAGGAGACCTGGAGGAGGCACATGGAGCAGAGAGACACGTGAAGAAACTGTCTGCCTTTTGGTAGTGGACTGGTTGAAACAGATGCAGGTGTGAGACCTATGGGGATGTTAACAATGGCAGGTTTTTGTTTTTTTTAAAGATTAATTTATTTATGCATACAAGAACTGGTGTACAGGCCAGAGGTGTGGGGAGAGTGAGAGGATTCACCAGAGACAGAGTGGGGAACAGAACAGGCAGATCGATGGAAATACACTGCTGAGGGTGTTAGGGGGAAAAGGATGTCCTAAAGCTAATTCCATACAGGCTTTGTGGACTCCACCCCCACCCCAGGCCAAAGCCAAAGACACTGGGAACTCCAAATCCCATCACCACCAAAGGGAAGGTAGCTGGGACCTGAGGGTGGGGTTAAGCAGCCAGGTTGATATAAAAGGCAGACACATGGGCTTTGGGGGTTCCCCATTTTGGCTCTCCGCCAGCTTGCAGCGTCCAGCCAGCTCTGAGAGTGACTTTGGGTTTCCAGGTCGGCGAATCGGGTAGGACGCATTAAAGACTTCATTTCCCTATTTTCTCCCTGAGTTGTACATTTTCCTTATTTCGTTTTCCCTTGTAAATAAACCTTTTATTAACCTTTTGTGCGTGCCTGTAGTGGAGTATTCTTAAGTCCCTTTTAAGCGCGCGGGTGAGGACCCACAGCCAGGAACCCGTTCAATATCGGGGCTGCTCTATAACAAGGGGAGCAGCGGGAGAGACAGGAGAGGTCTGCTGCGCCATGTGGGTTGCTCCCTGGCCGGGGATTGAACTTATGCCGCAGTGTCTGTAGACAGCTTCATAGGTTGTGTCTCAACACCTTGTGCCACTAGAGAGGCCCCAACAATGACAGCTTTTAAGTTGATTTTGATTTTGCTCTTTTCCACCGAAACTTGTCTGGCTATTTCTGACCTTTTTCTGTGGGTCCCCGCTGGAAGGTGCTTTAGACCTGTGGCAGGCTTTCGAGCCTTGCTCTGGGTCAACCCTATTTGACTGGACTTTTATCCATGAACAGATGGGTAACATCAGGTGCTTAATTAGAAACTATATTGTTTGTCTTTTCTGTATTATTTACTAATTGTATTAAATTTCCTTTCTATTAAAGGTCTTATATGTTTTGTCTTGATGCGGTGGATGGCAGAACCTATTTAGAGCAGGCAGGTTTGGGCATTCTGGGGTACCCTTCTCCTTGACCTGTAACAAACCAAGGTGGAGTATTGGTACTTCCTAACCTCAAGACTTAATACAAAACTCCATTAATCAAGATAGCATGGCATTGGTGAATAGATAATTGGAACAGAAAAAAGCTACAATATAGACCCTCAAAAATGTAGTTACCTGATCTCTGACCAAGGAGTGCAGGTAATGTAATGGAAAAAGATTGATCTTTTCAATATTTGGGGTTGAAATAATAGGTATCCATGTGGAAAAAAAGGGGGAGGGATCTAAATACAGACACCTCTACAAAAATTTTCTCAAACTGAACCATAGATCTAAATATGAAATATAAAACTATATATTTTCTAGTGGGCAACATAGGAGAAAATAGATGTGGCCTTGTACTTAACAATGAGAACTTGGAAACACCAAAAGCATGATCCATGAATGAATAAAATTGATATATTTCATTAAAATGCTAAAATTCTGCTTTTTCAAATGACCATGTGAGGAAAAAGAAAGACAAGTCACAGCTAAGAGGGAATATTTATAAAACCCATATTGATAAAGAACTTGAATCCAAAATATACAAAAAATATGGGCAAAAAGAATGAAAATCTAGTTTTTAAAATGGGCAAAGTACCTGAACATACACTTCACAGAAGAATATATACTGATGATAAATAAGCATGTAAATATACTCAGCATTAGGACAATCTGCAACAAAAATTACAATGTCCAAGTTCTAAAAAATGACTATAATAAAATCTACCAAGAAAGTATAATGTTCATTTGTTGCTGATAGGAAGCAAAGTGGCAGTCATTTTAGAAGATATTTTAGAAAATTTTACACAGCTAATTACCTTTCCTTATGATTATATAGGGGTTTTCCCAAAACAACCTCTTCTCTAGCTCTAGCATAAAACACACTTGGTCAGAAGCTGATCAATCAAAAGTCACAGGTATTTACATGTACTACTAACAAACTGGCAATAAATTTTCACAATCCTCTTGAGATTGAATTATTTGCTAGATTGCTGACAAAACTCAGAAAAACAGCTTATTTACTATTACTAGTTTATTATAAAGGATATAATTCAGAAACAGTCAAGTCGAAGATATGTAAAGGGCAAGAAAGGGGGCAAGGGACTTGGAACTCCCATGACCTCTCTGGATATGTCATCCTCCCAGCACTTAAATGTCCAAATTCCATTCTTTAGGGGTTTTTATGGAATTTCCATTAAGTAGGCATGTTTGATTAAGTCATTGGTTAATGGTGATTCAAATCAATATAGGTTTCTCTTCCTTGAATTTTAGTGGTGAGATAGATAATTGCAACACTTGAATCACATATTTGCTTCCTCTGGCAACCAAGCACATTTCTGAAGCTCTATTGGGACCCACCTAAAGTTACCTCAGTATCAACTCAGATATGGTTGAAAGGGGATTTATGAATATCAAAAGAGGTTGTTATAATCCTTTCACTCAGGAAATTGCAAGGGTTTGTTTGAAAGTTTGGGTTTTTTTGTTTGTTTGTTTTTTGTTTTTTTTGGTTAGGAACTGGGGATAAAAATTGCATATATACCATGAGATACCATCTTACACCAGTGAGAATGGCACATATTAAAAAAACTAGCAACAACAAATGTTGGCGAGGGTGTGGAGAAAAAGGAACTCTTCTGCACTGTTGGTGGGAGTTCAAACTGGTCCAACCACTATGGAGAGCTGTGTGGAGATTTCTGGACCTACTAAACATAGAGCTTCCATATGATCCAGCAATTCCACTCCTAGGTATTTACCCAAAGGACACAGAAACATCAATTCCAAAGAACACCTGCACCCCTATGTTTATAGCAGCACTATTTACAATAGCTAAGCTATGGAAACAACCCAAATGCCCAAAAATAGATGACTGGATCAAGAAGATGTGGTCCATATACACCATGGAATATTACTCAGCATTCAAAAAAGATAAACACATGCAATTTGCAGCAATTGGATGGCGCTGGAAGGGATCATGCTCAGGGAAATAAGCCAGAAAGAAAAAGAAAAATACCAGATGGTCTCACTCATAGCAGGAATCTAGAAAACTTAAATAAGGGACCAGGAAAATGAGTAACTATAAGAAAGTGAAAATCAAAATCAACAAAAAACTATGAACCAGAGACACTTTTGGGGTTGGGGGGCGGGAGGGGAGGGATTGGGGTCAGAATGGGGGGGTTGCAATTGTGTGGGGAATATAAAAATAAAATTTATTATTTAAAAAAATTGCATATATATTTCTTATATTCAATGCTAAGTACAGTATGATTCTAACTATATGAAAGTTAGAAAAAAGAAAACTATAAGATTAATGGTTGTCTTGGGATAGGGAGGGAGGAATGAGTAGATAGAGCACAGATTTTTATGGCAATGAAATTCTTCTACATGATACTGTAATTGTGTATATATAATATTTTCAAAATCCAAGTATTATCTAACAAAAACTCTAATGTAAACTAGGGATTTTCTGTTCTAATATTTTAGCAAAATGTTACACGAAAAATAGGAGAAATTGTTAAAAATAGGAGAAATTGTGACTGAGGATAAGTAGAAGTGTATGGGAGATATGTCTAGATGCTCAATTTTCTATAACCCTAAAGTGGGTCAAAAATTAAAGTTTATTTTAAATAAAGCAGTGTAAACATCCTCAAAATGACAAGAAAAAACATAGCAAGTGCTTTCCTTGCAAGATGTACAGAAACAGCAGAAACCCACGGAGGATTGGGTCCCAACATGCGAGATGACATAAGCATCCAAAATTTACTTTCCAAGTCCCAGGTGACTATTTAGGGGAGATAAGCAATTATCTTTCAAATTAGCTGAAACTGAGCTTCCTTAAAAGGTTCATGTAAATGCTAATTGTGAGGGAAATGCTGGAATCATGAAATACATTGGCTTCTAGAAACCTAAATCTATTAAAAGGTTCCAAATATCACACTCCATATCGTTGAGTTCCTTTTTACAAGGGCAAATCTATATTGGCCTACTGCAGTAGGAACAAGATTTATTCATGGGAGAATGCTTTCCAATTCTCCTCATCATTACACAGCATGCCAGATATTCTGAAATGAGTGAAAATGGCTAGTATTCTAGGAGGAAATGACACCTTAGTAAAATTCAGTTAAGCAACTATAAAATGCAATATTGATCAAAAAGATGGGTAACAAACACCGAAATTGACTCCTGTTGACATGTAAGTGTAAGACAAGGTGGGCTGTGGCAACAATAGGAAAAACACTTTAACTTGCATTGGTTTTACTTTCATTTCTATTCTTTCATGTGTAGTGTTGCTTAGATTCTTTTAAAGTTTAGTGGTAAAACCACAGCTGTCCATCAAATCTGTTTTTCACTAGTTTTTGAGAACACCTTGACACAACACAAAATTTTGTGAATAGAGCTAAGTAAAAGAAAAAAACATACTCTCAGACGTATCTCAACAGAGCTGACATATGTTTTCCCTCTACCCCTGCCCACCTTGCAACTACTTGACAGTCCTTATCTCTTCACTTTTTCTTGGACCTACTAGAGAAGAAAAAATACCACTTCTATGGAAATGCCAGCAAAGTTCTAAAACTTGGCTAACAAGTAATCTAGGTAAGGACTAATGGATCATGCCGAATTTTCCCCTAGAGTTACACGGAGATATTGATGAAGTACTGAGAGGAGCTCATAGCTTAGATATATTGAATATGTCAAGGGAAACTCATAATATTTTATAGAAGAGGATAATTTTAGCTGCATCTGGAAGGATGAATAAGCATTTGTCAGACAGAGACTATGAGGGTACAGTTCAGTCACAGAGATCACTTTGTTCAAAGACAGGGAGTGAAAAAGGAGCATAGGGAACTCTGAAAAGTTTTTTTGCGGTGAAAGAATAGGTTTCATGAGGCAGATATGTGGAAAATGAGAAAGGGAAGGGAGTGAAGTATTGAATTAGAAAACAGCCTTCTCTGTCACGCCAAGGAAATTGAAATTCATCCCATAGTAAGAGGTTTTCAAGCACAATGCTAAACGAAGGAAAGGATGTTATTAATTTGTTTTTAAAAAGGAAAACTTGTTTGAGTGTGCACTTGAAAAGACAGGTTTCCAGGGCCTCCCTGGTGGCACAAGGGGTTAAGATGCAACCTATGAAGCAATCCGCAGTCACTAGAGCACGAGTTCGATCCCCAGCTAGGGAGCTAACCACATGGCGCAGCAGACCTCTCCTGACTTGCCCACTGCTCCCCTCAGCAGTGTATTTCAGTCAATTTGCCTGTTCTGTTCCCCTCTGTCTCTGGTGAATCCTCTCACGACCTGCACCTCTGGCTTACACCCCAGTTCTTGTTTGCATAAATAAATAAATCTTTAAAATTTTTTTTTTTCAAACTTGAAGACCAAGATTCATAACACTCTAAAGTAACTGGGAATCACATGGTTTGATTATATATATTTCTGATTTACTAAAGAATTTTAAGCTTATTGTTATTTCTTTTTAAATATTTGCTAATGAAAAGTAATACATATAGAGATACATATGCCTTTGACTCCCCCTCTGGGAAAATAAAGTGAAAGTATTATTCAGTGAATTCTCACAAAATGAACACATTTGTAAGCAACCAGCAGTCTGAGAACTAGAGCAGTATCTTCAGTCTTGTCCCTTATCCTATGTACTCTCTATTCTTATACCCATCTTGCTTCCCAGGTAGCCACTATCTTGACTTTTTCTGACAAATGCTTTGCTGCCTTTTCTTATACTTTTATCACCCAAATCTGACTTTCTAAAATATCAACTTGTGTTTTGTTTTAATTTGATAGAATGGTGCATTTTGTATTCTTTGGAGTCAGTTTCTTTTATTTAATATGCTTGTAAGGTTCATCCATATTGAGAAATAGATTTGTACTTCCTATAGTTTCACTTTTAGTAAAATGTTGTGGTGTGACTACATGATTATGTTTGGTAGTGCAACTGCATGTTGCAGAATACATTATCAGGAGCATTCTTGTCTATGTCTGTTGGTGCACATATAACACATTTTTGTTGAAGATATACCTAAGAGTAAATTCATTGTTCATAGAAGTGTGTATTTATTCACTTATGGAAGAAAATGTTATGACACTCTGCAAAATCATTACACTAATTTCTTTTTTTTTTTTTAAAGATTTATTTATTTATTTATACAAGCACTGGGTACAGTCAGAAGCACGGGAGGGTGAGAGAATTCACCAGAGCCAGAGCGGGGAGCAGAGCAGGCAGAAGGACCGAGGTACACTGCTGAGGGGAGCAGCAGGCGGCAGGAGAGGTCTGCGTGCCATGTGGGACCCTCTTCCGGTGGCCGGGGAGAAGCCAGGGATCGAACCGGCGCTGCAGAGGCCGCGGGCAGCTTCACAACCCAGCGCTCAACCACTGCGCCACCGGGGAGGCCAACACTAATTTCTAGTAGTACCAGCAGGACAGAGACTAGTTGCTGCACAACTTTGAGAACATTTAAGATTGTCAGTGTTTTCCATTTTAGTTATTTTGATGGGAGAGTTGAGGTATCTCATTCCAATTTGCATTTTTCTGATTCTTAATGAGATTGGAGGCATTTTAATATTTGAACTTTATCTTTGGACAAATTTTATTCAAATTTCTAGCTCATTTTTCTTTTCAGCTGTCTTTTTCTTACTGATTAGTAGGCGTTTGATATATAAAAGTTTTTTGTAAAAAATAAAAGTTAAAATATCTATTCCCATATTATGGATCATATGTTTAACATTTGAACTATCTAATTACAAAGTCACCAAATTTATTATCACTTTATATATTTGTATTTGGTCAGTACTTATGTCCTATTTAAAACTCCCTGCTTTAAGTTTATTAAAAATCTTCCTACACTATTACTTAAAAGCTTTAATATTATAGCTACCTTATAAATATTAAAATTCACTAACTTATTTCTCATGTTTGATAGTGAAGTATATTTAGTTATTTTAAAAAATTCAATATGGAAAACTAATTGAATTGGTGGTGGGAAGATTATACTTTTCCCACTGATGTCTAAATCTCACTTCTAATGCATCAGATCTCCACCTATGAGGAAGTATGTTTCCATACTTTTCACATATTTATTTTCTTGGACCTATAATACACTGATCAACTACTGTAACTTTATAATGTCTCAATATCTAGCAAAAACAAGTCCTCCTAGATGCTTTTTTTAATATCACTTTTGTTATCTTTATCCTTTGTAGTCTACATACTTTTAGAAAATCTTGTATTGGGCCTCCCCTGGTGGTGCAGGTGTTGAGCGTTGGGCTGCAAAGATGCCTACAGCCTCAACAGCACCGGTTCCATCCCCAGCCACCAGCAAGGGTCCCACATGGCACGCAGACCTCTCCTGCCGCCTGCTGCTCCCCTCAGCAGTGTACTTTGTCAGTCTGCCTGCTCTGCTCTCCCCTCTGGCTCTGGTGAATTCTCTCACCCTCCCACACTTCTGACTGTACCCAGTGCTTGTATAAATAAATACATAAATTAAAAAAAAAAAAAGAAAATCTTGTAGAGTTTGACAAAGAAGCAAATGTTTTTACTTTCTTTTATTCCTTAGTATTTTATAGTATTTTATGTATAGGACACATGTTTTATTATTCATATCTATTGGGTGTTTTTAATACTATTAAAAAGCTATCTTTTATAAAATTTCCTTTTTCTAAGATATAAAAAGGAATTAGATTTTGTACTCTGACTCTGTATAATAATGATGAATTTATTTACTGATTAAGTTTTATTTTCAATTTCTTTGTAAATTATTATATGTAATCATATGTCATGGGATTATGTCTGTTTTGCAAACATAAACCTTATATTTATTTTTAATTTTTTGCTAAGTTATTATCTTTTATATAATCCAAATAGTAGTAGAGTTACATATGCATTGTTTATGTTATTAGAGTCAATTGTTTCCTATATTAAAGTATTAAGAACTACAGGATCTATGTAAAACACCCACTATCATATTAAGAAAGCTCCACCTTCCATTATTTGCTAAAAGGATGTTTAATTTTTATTAAAAGATTTTGAGAGAATCAATATAATCAAGATGACTATTCTGCTTAAAATGATACATCAATTTAACTCAGTCTCCATCAAAAATACCAGCAATATTTTTCAAAAAAATCAAACAAAAAATATTGAAATTTATATGGAATTACAAATTGAAAAAGTAATCCTAAGAAATAAGGAGAGAAGTGGAGACATTGTCTTACCTGACTTCAAACTATATTATAAAGCAACAGTGTTAAAAATATGGTATCGACACAAATATAGATGCATTGATCAATGAATAGAATCAAAAGCCCAGAAATAAATCCACATATAAATCTAATCTATGATAAAGCAATTATGATCATTCAATGGAGGAAAGGACAGTCTCTTCAATGTATTAGAAAAACAAGTTCTATTATTCATCTCATAAGTTTTACCCCAGTTGTATTTTGTGGATAATTTTCTCATTCTCAGTTATTCTTAACAGTGTTCTTAAACCATGGTACACAAATTAATTGGATTAGGACCACATTATAAGATGGGATAATAAAATATAAGTCCTTTGATTTCAGAGTTACTGAATCAAAGCATAAAATGTAGATCCATGAGTATTTGCTTCTAACAAATGCCACATAAGACTATTATGCATTTTCAATTCAGAGTATGTCTATGGATATAATGTTAATGCTTAATTTAGTATGTTAATTTCAAGCAACCATATATTCTTCTCTCAATTCTTTTAAAGAACAAACTGCCATGTTTTTTGAATTTTTTTTCTAGCAAAAGGTGTTTAGAACATATTAACAGTTTTATAACATATTGATTATATCTCTATATCTACCAATATCTGTATTTTATCTACCTACCTACCTATATATTTCTGAGAAATAGGTACTACCCTTATATTCAGTGCAAATTTTATGCAAATGCCTTGCTCCCTGTTTTCATGAAGTTTTTAAGGTTAAACCTTAGTATTCAGAATCAGTTTCTTGTGACAGTTTTTTAGGTATGCTTCTCTTTTCACTTGGTTTACTGTCTGCATAAGAATCATATGGAGTGCTATATATGAATGCCTGCTTTGTTGATTATCTTGAATAAAAGTATTTGAGGTGATCCCTTGGATTTAAAAAAAAAATTACCTACATAAATTATGCTTTCAAACATTCAAGTTTTGAGAATTTCTAATTTGAAATAGCACTACAAAATATTTCACTACTTTAAACATCTACATATTAAAATTTTCCAGGTTTTTTCCCCAAAATATATTTTATTAATTTCACATAAGTATAAGTTGAAATGGTAGACTAATGATAGAATAAGATTCATTTAAAAGAATTAAAATAAGTAGCTAGTTTAAAGATGGTAAGAAGTAAAATGAATGAATTTAATAAGATACCACATATAACTTCATTAGAGGGAATTCCTACACCATAAAATTTTATCAAATAAGAAGTATCCTCCAATGCACTTGATCTTTAATAACCAAACTTTTCTTACATTTAGTAAAAATCTCCCAGAGGCTCTTTCTGTCTCCTTAGAAAAGGAAAATCTCCACTTTATTCAAAGCAAATATAATTGAACAAATCTTAAAACTGTATGTCACAAACAATATTAACTATAGGAAATATTATAATAAATATTAAAAATAGTAGGGATGACTTCTACACTTTACAAAGGTAAGCAGGAAATAGTCATATTAACAGTCTCCCAGATGTGAAACATAGCTCATTACACACACCTGCCAACAGCTACATTAAACATTTAATAACAGTAGAATACACCTTACCCTCAAGAGTGAAAAATGAGAACATTTTAGCATTTTTCGTTTTCTGTGGTGATTTTTTTTTCATAATGATTAAGTCATAAAAAAAGAAGAAGAAATTCTAAAGTTGCTACTTTTTAATCTTACAAAAAACATTGATTGGCGAAAGCAGGAAAATTTACTTTCTTTTCAAAGATATAGCTTTCTTTAAAGTGCTATAAATTATTACATAAATGCTGTTTTGCCTTAATTTTGTCTTAGGTCTTAAAGAGAACTCAATTTATTATTTTTAATGGAAAAATGTAGAAACTTTTTTATTGTTTTAAAAATGTACTATTTATTTCCTGAGAAAATGTCTAGAATGTTATAACATTAAGTAAAATTAAAAAAAATAACATTGGAAATGAACCAAATTCTAATATCCCCTTCCTCTTCCAATCAAATAAATACAATGCAAAATTTAACAATAGAATGTTAATAATAACTCTCCTCTTTTGGGTTCAGTTCACATGCACCTCATATTCTGACACACTATTCTGTGCTTTGAAAAGGAATCAGGAAAAAAAATTAAAAAGCCAGCAAGCCAAATAGAACAGGGCCAAAGAATCAATTCTCTGGCAAGAAAAAACACGAACAAGTATAAAGGAGATACCTCAGACTTCTCATATTTCTTTTCATTGGATAATGGCTTTATGGTAATAGAAGAAAATGCTAAATATCCAGTGCTGAATTATAATAAGAACTATGTGGTCAATCCTACTTAAATATCTCCATACAATGCGAAAGAATACTGAAGTTTCTCAATGTGATGTTGAAATGTAATTTTAATTTTTATGAATTTCAGACAAATTTCTTCTGAAATATAAATTCACAAATTTCTCTTAGTTGTAAGAATTGAATATGATTCAGGACTATACAATATATTATGGATACATTGTGTAATAATTAAATATGATTCAGTATTATTTACTAAGAATATATTTTATTATATATTATTTACTAAGTATTATATATTATTTACTAAGTATTATTTACTAAGAATATATTTTATTATATATTATTTTATTTTATATTATTTTTGTTTCTTAAACTAGTTGCCTACAGACAATTATTTTCCTTTTAGCCTTCCAAAGAATTGGGTAACTAATGCAGAAGTTGATTTTTTATCACAAAAATGATCATATCACAATTCAATATGAATTATTTCAGTGGGTACACAGCTTTAAAATAAAATTCAAGGCTCTTAATATGATATATAAGGCCTCAGTAACTTGCTTCTATATTGTTCTCCATTTTATTTCTTGTAATGCTTTTCTTTCTAGATTTAGACTTTATATACTCAATAATAGAATCATATGCTTAAAATAATTTCAAAATCTTAAACATTAAATTCTCATTTTTGAGGTAATTGAACTAGTATGCTACTTTTCATTACTTGAACACTGTAACATATTATTTACAACTTTAATCTGAAATATCTCATATATATCCTTTAATAAATAAGTTTTGTTTTATAGCCTGAATGACATTGTGATTATGTCAAAATTAATAAAGGTAATAGAGTTCAATATTCTCTCACATAGGCAACTAATTAGATTTCAAGATAAGGAAAAGGTATAGGTTCACACATACAGTGAAAATCATGTAACACCAGCTGACAAATAATTCATGAAAGAAAACTGATTTGTGAAAAAAAAAATGATTTGGGATGAAAGACATGACATATTTGGGACATCCAGCTAGAAATTATATATAGCAAAATAGAATATTAAAATTATAAAAGGTTTCAATGGTAGTTTAATCCAGTTTCATTTTTAAAGGGCCGAGAAAGGACAAAAATCTTATGAGATTTAGCTAAGGCCTCAACAAGCCCAAGACTCATGTTTCAAGCTTAATATTTTTGTGATAAGTCAAGTTTTGGGCACATTTAGGAACTTAAGGTAGAGATTGAAGCTACAGAGAAGTATTTGAGATTTCTAAGAAAGGAAATAATGGTATGGTGAAGGATACATTTGGCAGTTGAATATTTAATATTGATTCTAAGTAATAAACACTTGAAATATATATAATGTTATGATGTAATAGTTTCAATAACAAAGACAAAAAATTAAAAGTAGAAAAAGGAAAAAATAAAAGGATTAAGCTCTTTAAAAATGTGAACTGTGATAGTGACTGAGCTTCCTTATGAAATAAATACAGAGAAAGACGTTGATAAAATTGCATTGTGTGTCTTTGAATTCCTTGAGGTCAAAGTTTATTTCTGATCATTTCTTATTGACATACTGACAGACCAACTGACTGAGGGAAAGGACAGGAGCTGTCAAAGAGAAAAAATATCAAATAAAAGTTGGTTCAGGGTCATAGGTGTTAAAAGAATTTGATGAGTAGAGGTTGGTCAGCAGTGTCAGTGATACAATGATAGGAAAGAAATAAAGAGATGTGGAATTTTCTGACTAGCAAATTAATCATAGACTTGATAATAGGAAAAAAAATAGACTGATGTGGGGGAAAATAATTGCAGTGTTAGTTTGATCATGTCAAACACAGAACTCTTAAAAACACTTTCTTTCTGAAGACAATGACAGAATATTCATTTATAAGATTAAGAACATGCAATCCCTGATTACAAGTGATGTTGAACATTTTTTCATATGTCTATTGGCCATTTGCATTTCCTCTTCAGAGAAGTTTCTTTTTAGCTCTTCTGCCCATTTTTTGACTGGATTATTTTCTTTGTTGTTGCTGAGTCTCATCAGCTCTTTGCAGATTTTTGTGATCAGTCCTTTATCATTAGTGTTGGGTGCAAAAATGTTCTCCCAGTTGGTGGGGTTTCTCTTTGTTTTTGTTATTGTCTCTTTTGCTGTGCAGAAGCTCTTTAATTTGATGTAGTCCCAGCTGTTTATCTTTGCCTTCACTATCACTGCTTTGGGTGATGTGTCTGTAAAGATGTCTTTGATGTGCAAATCCCATAGTGTTTCGCCTATATTTCCTTCTATGTATTTAATCAGGGAAATGCAAATCAAAACTACCATGAGATACCATCTCACACCAGTGAGAATGGCACATATTAAAAAAACTAGCAACAACAAATGTTGGCGAGGGTGTGGAGAAAAAGGAACTCTTCTGCACTGTTGGTGGGAGTGCAAACTGGTCCAACCACTGTGGAGAGCTGTGTGGAGATTTCTGGACCTACTAAACATAGAGCTTCCATATGATCCAGCAATTCCACTCCTAGGTATTTACCCAAAGGACACAGAAACATCAATTCCAAAGAGCACCTGCACCCCTATGTTTACAGCAGCACTGTTTACAATAGCTAAGCTTTGGAAACAACCCAAATGCCCAAAAATAGATGACTGGATCAAGAAGATGTGGTCCATATATACCATGGAATATTACTCAGCATTCAAAAAAGATAAACACATGCAATTTGCAGCAACATGGATGGCGCTGGAAGGGATCATGCTCAGCGAAATAAGCCAAAATGAAAAAGAAAAATACCGGATGGTCTCACTCATAGCAGGAATCTAGAAAACTTAAATAAGGGACCAGGAAAATGAATATAAGAAAGTGAAAATCAAAATCAACAAAAAACTATGAACCAGAGACACTTTTTGGGGGGTGGGGGGCGGGAGGGGAAGGATTGGGGTCAGAATGGGGCGTTTGCAATTGTATGGGGGAATATAAAAATAAAATTTATTATTTAAAAAAAAAAAAAAAACCTAAAAAAAAAAACAAACATAGAGAATCTAACATGCAACTTTATAACAATAGATGTAAAAACTTACAAGAAACAGGAACATTCCTACAAACAAACTAGTTACTAAATAAGCACTATCATAATCTGATTTATATTAAACAAATCAAATCTGCAATTAAAAAAAAGTCTGAGCCAAAGCAGGTTACTTATAAGAGAGGTATGGGGACCACAGGGGGGAAAAAATGACATAGAAATTGCAACTTTCTCTGGACCTGCTGCAAAGTCAGAGCAGAGCTCGTCAATTTAAACACCTGAATGGTGCTGTTCTCTAACCCTTCCATGCCATAATGTCTAAAGCCCTTGGTGAATAATATATTCCCCTTTCTCTAGCTGGGGATTATTGTTCCACAAAACTCTATGAACAAAGATCTATTAGTCAGTTGCACCAGCACTGTCATGAGATGCAATTTGGTTGAGTTGTCTTTCCTGTTGTGTGAGATGCTGAAGATTGGGGGTGGGGTGGGAGTGGAAGAACACATGCCTCAGGTCAGATTCAAATTCACATTTTCCCGCCAGGTCTTTCCTGAGTCTAAGATAACCTTGGGGCTCTCCCAATTTTGACAGCCTGCACCTTGCTGCCTTGGTCGTGTTTGATTTGGTTTAAAAGTCATTACATTTTATTCTGTATGGTTAATTTCAGGGAATGGGGGATGCAAAACTGGCCATAGCAACCTGTCCCCTGACCCTTAATGTCTAAGAGGATGTGGCTCAGAGAAAGCCAGACTAAAAAAAAAAAAAAGAACATGCAATCATTAAACTTACTGATCAGTGAGTGGGGAATCTGTTATACCTAAATTTTTATCCTCATTAAGATAGTCTTTTATATTTCTCATTGAATATTTTATACAAATTATTATATTTTAAAGTAATTATTTTAAGTTTCAGCATCAGATGAGAATTGTTTAAAGAATTAGCTCCTTGACAAAAGTGAATGTGTTCTACAACAGTGCCAAGAACTAATTAATCCTTTGTTAACAATTTATTGGTCTAAGAAATAAATAACATGAAACAACATCCATGAAAATAGCTACTGTATTTTCAGGTAGGAGGCATTTCAGAAATTACTCAAATCACTAAATTGTAACCAGCCAGTTAAAACTTACAATTATTAATGGGAAAATCACAGACAATTTTAAAGTCCTTGATATATTGAAAACTGTATCTGCATCCAAATCCGGGTTATACAAATTATAAGGATAAGTAAGAACTATTTATATAAACATAACTTTGCTAAGGTGACTCCTAGGTGGTAAAAAACTAGAGCAAGTTATATAAATTGAATGGTATGGAGAACAATTGAATGACTAAAGTGACAAGAATTTGAAAGTCATAAAGCAAAAGGTTGCTGGAAAAAAAATCGAATAATTACCAGTACTTAGGTTCTATTGTGCAATTGTAGCAGTGTGTATATGGCATATGGCATTCCTCCTCAGAGAAGGAATACTATATTCTTTTGGTGATCAAAAGCCATATAAATCAAAGTTAAAAATTAAACCTGAGGTACCACTATGACAAATATTACTACATAATTATAGGCTGTTCATCTAACAGTGGAATTAAGAGTTATAAAACATTTCTTTAACAGGGAAATGCTATTCAATATTTATTATTTTGAATTATCATGATATACTTACAAATATTTTTGAATGGTAAGCAACAATAAAATAAATCTTTCTATATTGTTTTCTTAATAAAGCTCTAATTCTACTACTAAAAACAAAATATGCATAGTGGAACACATTGGAAATAAATTGGTAATATTTGTCTTGCTGTGTATATGATTACATTCATTCCAAATCCCCACGTATCACTTTCTACTGTGCCGTGGAACTGAATAGCAGATCATTTGGCTGAACAAAAGGGGCAAAGCGCAAAGCAACAGTGTAACTGTAAAATGGTTTGGCAGCAAAATGCAGTTCGACAATTTGTTATAGTCAGATCATTAGGTTAATATGAAGTTGTGTGAGGAGGATGGCTAAGGGGAGGTTTATATGTCTAGAAATATTAAAAAGCAATTTGCACCATGCACACATCCTCACCCTGGAATGCCTTTGAATATGTTTACAATCCACTAAGAAAATCTGATGTACATTTTATTTTAGAATAGAGTAGAACAGGTGTCAGTGCAGTCAGAAGTGGAAGGGATGGAGAGTTGCTAGTTAAACCTGAACAGAATATATCAGTGGGCCTGTTAAATATTTATATTAACTCATGTAGTATTTTACTAGTTTTTTTTTTAATTGCACTAGCTTTTCAATTCCAAAAAGAAGGTAAGTTTGTATTTTTATCAGGATGTCTTTATGGCTTTTCCCTATGCTTTCCATACATTAAAGAATAGCTTATAAGTAGTAATTAGAATTAAGTGTAACTTTTCTAGTTCATTATTTCTAAGATTAGATTGACTTAAATTGTAACTCAATGAACATGATCTAGTTTTACTTTGCTTCTAAAATCTACTTTATAGGTATAGTATCAAAACCAAATATATATATATATATTTATATATAATATCTTAAATATGGATGAATAGAACATATGACTGGTTTTATTTTCATAAATTACATTAAATAATTCTATATTTGTACCTTCTGATTGGTACCTCCCTTTTAATGTTATATCTTTCTCTTATTTTTTAAAAAAGTTTTTATTCATTTATGCACATAAGAACTGGGGTGCAGGTGTCTGTGGGAGGTTTCACTAGAGACAGAGCAGGGAGCAGAACTAACTGTTGAGGGGAGCAACAGGTGAGACAGGTGAGGTCTGTTGCACAATGTGGGTTAGTTCGCTGGCTGGGTATGGAACTCATGCCACAGTGTCTAGTAATAACAGCTCTGAGACTAACCCCTGAGCCACCAGGGAGGCCCTGTATCTTTTGTTTATGCCCATTTTCCTGTCTTAGGCTTACTTGCTCAAGGATCATTCATTGATTCGTTTATATATTTTAATTTTATATTAAGTTGTAGGTCCAATCTACCTTTATCTCTTTATGCAAATTTCTTAAAACAGTACATGTTTTACTCTCTCCCTTTCTTACTTCACAGTAACCACATTTGCAAACAAAGTGGGTTTCTATTTATTTAGTATGGTTACCAATAATATCCTACATTGTATATTGTATGCTATTTGTCTATCTTTTTGTCTTATAATCTTAGCTGCATTAGTAGATGCTCACTTAATAAAGTCACCCATTATTATGACACCTTCTAATCTCTCTTTCCCTGTACTTCTTTGATGATTGATTATTATATATTGATGTTCTTTTTCTCTGATGACCCATTAAGTGATGTAATTTTACTCAGTTTTATTTTCAGTCCACTATCTTCCTTATGTTGTATGTTTCGTTCAGATTATCACATCCATTCTTATTTGTTTTCACCATCTATACCCTCTACTGGTGTCTCTGTGGAGGAGGGGGGAATGAAAAACTGTCCCCTATACTTGAGTCTTTTTTGAACCTTATGTCATGATCAAATTACATTAGGTAAGTTAGGAGGAAAAAATTGATTACATACATGTGGAGAGTCTACATAGACCTGATGATTCTGAATACAGTGAAAGAATATGGTGGTAGATGTCCTGAACTAAGGAATGAAATAAGAGTCTGGGACTTTGTAAAAAAGAGGAAGGGAAATACATATGATAGAGAAGATGATTCTCAAGATGAAAGGAAGATGCTCTATAATCAGATGTTTGCCCTGCCATTAGATATGTTATTAGACAGAAAGTTTATATTGGATAATAACCCTAATTCTGGGTAAGAATCTCAACTTTTCTAAGTAATTAAGAGGGTGGAACAAGTTTCTTGTGAACCTTCATTGACTTGACTTGATAAACCACATGACAAAATGGCACATCACCATGTTGTGAACATGGTGTAGAGTCCAATTCTCTATTCCGTATTCTAGCCCATAACAATTACTTGAACAACAGATATATTTGACTGGTCTCTGCATATCTAGGGCATTATGAAATCAACACTTAAACTTCATTTTTTGTCTTCTCTTGTTTTTACTTATTTTTTAAAGATTTATTTATTTATGCATACAAGAGCTGGGGTACAGGCCAGAGGTGTGCGGGTTGGGGTGAGAGGATTCACCAGAGACAGAGTGGGGAACAGAACAGATAGATTGACCAAAGTACACTGCTGAGGGGAGAAGCGGGTGAACCAGTAGAGGTCTGCTGAGCCATGTGGGTTGCTCCCTGGTCAGCCAGGGGACCAAATTAGTGCTGCACGGGCTGTGGACAGTTTCATAGGTTGTATCTTAACCCCTTGTACCACCAGGGAGGTCCTTCTCTTGTTTTTAGTCTGTGTTTTGACTAGATCTAGCTCCATCAATCCAGATAACCAAGAAAATTAACTGAATCTTCCCACTAATATATTCACATAATTCAATCAATCTCAGCAGTCTTCGCAATTCACAAAATCTACATACCTCTATCAATGTCCTAGACCAGATGTTTACTTTTTTCTTTTAAACCAGATACATAAAAAAGTCTGTTTTTGTTGTTGTTGTTTTTTGTTGCCTATACTATTGCTCTCATCATATAGATTTTCTTCATAATTGCCAAGTTTAACCACCTTAAAACATATCTGATTCTGGAACATGCTAGATAAAATTCTACATATATCCCCCTTTTTTTTTTGGTAAAATTTCAGTTTCATAAACTAACAGATATTCTAAGTTTGCGTTGTGACACCTACCCACATTATCAGGTTCATTCGCTGTTCATGGTCTTGAAGCCTAATCAAATTCCATGACACACCCTCAGCTATTATTCTAAATCTATGAGTCTTTGTTAATACCTCCCAACTTTATGTGACTAATGCCTGTTTTTCATTTGTGACTCAAAAGACATATTCCCTCAGAAGTCTTCACTTTTTCATGATAGTCTATATGTGGTCTCTCTGTATTATCTTATGGTAGCATCAGTACCAAGACTAAATGAATTATGAGGGTATTCCTGGGATTTTATGGAGAGTGAAAATAAACTCAACTCTGGACAGGGAGTGCCAGTTACTGCTGACACACTGACATTGAAAGCAGCAGTGATATTATTATGTGGCCACATCAATGTCAATGGAAATGAAAATTATGCCACTTGATCCTTATATCAGATTAAATTCTATTCTTCTGCTTTATGCCATCATTGCTAAGTAGTAGTTTGGGCTATGTCTTCCGCTATTAACCAAGTATTAGCAGGATCTCACAATAAAAGAACACACTCACACATGACTAATAATACATGTAGTAAAATAAATCCTGTATCTACTGCAGGCATTGAATCAAACTAATGAGTTAATGACTCATTGAATCCATAATACTTCTTATTTTTTTGACAGATGTAACTTATAGTCCATTGGACTCCCTACTCTTCTTACTCTTTATGCCTCATCTGCCCAACGGTAGCCTCAACTCTGCAGTCAGGTTTCTGGGTTTGTTTGGTTGGGTTTTTTTATTTCCTTTTTTGTTGTTGTTACTTTATATTTCACAAATAAGTAAAATCATTGTGTATTTGTCTTTTTCCTTATGATTTATTTCCCACCAAATTTGTGAGAACTATTTTTAATTGATGTACTAAAATGTCCACTGTAATAAAGATATAGCATGATTAAAAACTGCTTATTAAAATTTTTTTCTTTAAATAGTATTTTTGGGGAAAAAATTAAAAAACAATTCAAAAGAAAACTTGCACTTTCATACTTATTGCAGCACTATTTACTATAGACAAATGATGGGAACAAAATAAGTGCTCCCAAATGGATGAGTGGGTCAGTAAGATGTACTACTATATATTGGAAAAGGAATATTACTCAGTAATCAAAAAGATGAATTCTTGCCATTTGTGGCAATATGTATGGAACTAGTAGGGATAACATCAAGTAAATTAAGTCAGAAGGGGAAAGATAAATACTGATAATTTCACTAATATGTGGAATATAGATAACTAAAGCACAGATTAAAGACAAGTTTAAAAACCAACTTTTTAAAAAAAGATTTATTTATTTATTTATTTATGCAAGCACTGGGTACAGTCAGAAGTGCGGTGAGAGAATTCACCAGAGCCAGAGCAGGGAACAGAACAGGCAGACTGATGAAATACACTGATGAGGGGAGCAGCGGGCACAGCACGAGAGGTCTGCACGCCATGTGGGGCCTTCACCCGGCCGCCGGGGATCAAACTGGTGCTGTGGAGGCTGCAGACAGCTTTGCAACCCAGCGCTCAACCACTGTGCCAATGGGGAGGCCCTAAAAACTAACTCTTGAAAGCTGACTACAGAACTGAAGCATCCAGAAGGGGGAACAGTTGGGGGCAGAGTGATAAACTGGGAAGGAATCACAATGGGCTATTAAGGTAGACTATGGAGGATGTGGTGGTGCATGAATTATACTGGCAATACCTGATGGGGCTATACAAACAGCACCTCAATGAAAAATACTTAGCACATGGCCTCCCCTGACACAGGGGTTATGTCTCAGCACTATGAAGCTACCTGCAGCCACTGCAGCAAGAGTTAGATCCCTGGACAGGAAGCTGACCTACATGGCACAGCAGACCTCTCCTGGTTCGCCCACTGCTCCCCTCAGCAGTGTAATTTAGTGGATCTGCCTGTTCTACTCCCCACTCTGTCTCTGGTGAATCCTCTCCCCCTCCCCAACACCTCTGGTCTACACCCCAGCTCTTGTATGCCGAGGAAATAAAATAAATCTAAAAAAAAAAAAAACTTAGCACAGTTCTAAGAAAAATAAAAACGACTTTTTAAAAACTTTAATAGAACTGATAAGAATGTAAAAAAGAAATATATGTGTATCCTACATGAGATGATTTTGTTTTCATGTAAAATATATAAGTAATCTGTGGATGGCATTGTAGAAATAAAATCCACTGTGATCACAAAGAATACTCAAACAAGAAAAAAAATTAGCAATCAATTTCCCTCTAATCCAAATTGATAAAAAATACTTTATCAAACGTTATTTTTTTTCCCGAAAGGCAATTCTAGTCATTTATTCTGAAGTATTTGCTAATTTCCACTGGAAAGCATATAACAGGCATATGTATGACAGCTAAGTGATGACACATCAAACAAATATTCTTTTTCTTCTAAGATCTAAAATCCAAATTTTAAAGCTTTGAATGACTACTAGATATTGCAGGTTTTTGTTTTTCATTTGTCACTTTTATTTTTGCTATGTAGAAAGTTTTATATCCTAAGAAGATGACCTTAATCAGCTATTTATATTCTTATTCAGTCAAAGTTTGATAAAAGAGAATCAAAAAGACTCTCTTATCTCTCTATTTTAAGTATTTTAAATAGCATTTTCATGGCCTTAAAATCAAACAAAAATATTACCATCTATTTTTAGTTTAATTAAGATTCAATTACATATTAAGTACATGTTTCTTTGAATTTTACTGTTTAAGGGAATCAACAAGACATTTCTTCATCTTACTGTTATGTATTTGAAAAGATTAATTAAATTCTAAGACAAAATTACATGGAGTCAAATGTAAAGAACATATCGTGTACTCTTGGAGAAAATTAATTTCAGTTCTACAATCAAAGACTAATGAAAATGTAAGTAGTGGATTTCTGAGAGTCAAATATTCAGATATATTTTATTTGAGGGACAGAATGCTACTGAAGAATAAAAATCTCCACTATGTTATCTTGAGCTTAATGAAGGAAGCAATGAAGGTCACTGACACATCTTCTTTAATTTCATAAAAGGTTTCGACTATCAGAGTTCTTTAGTCAATATAAGGTCATAACTCAATTATTTCTAAACTTTAAAAAGGGTTTCTATCAATTTGAGCACCATTAAGTATTATTGATAAATTCAATAGTTGGGGAGGAATTTTTTGAAACGGAAAATTGACCAATGAGTATATTTTCATGCTACAATTTCAGTTTGTCTAAAAACTCTTTTGTTTACTAACTGATGACCTACTTCTTTTTTTTTTTTTTCCTCTACCTAGCTAACACATATCTTTAAGCAGATTTTACTTGTATTTTTCCAAAATATTTATAACAATTTTGGGCTAAAACTCTGAAACTCTCAGTTATGCAGCCTCAAAATCAAATGCAGCAATTGTCTTCCTACTTCAGATTGGCCCCTTTTAATCATTCTGCCCCTTTGTCCAGTTTCTGTTTTAAATTAGTTGATTATATAATCCATAACCTAATTTTTTCAAGTCAGTTTTGCCTCAGTTTAGGATTTCTAAGTGAAAGATACCTTTTAAGTTGCAAGATAATGTGAAACTTTTCAGGAAAATAAATCTTCCCTCTGTTTCTTTCTTCTTCTTCCATTGCTGTGATAATTTATTCAAATGCACACAAACCTAACCACTATCCTCCTTCTATTTTTTATTCTAGTATCAACCTACATTGTGTAAATAAATGAAAATCACAGAAAATTATTGATGGATAACATATTACTTATTTAGTACCTGCTAGTTTCCACATACTAATCTTAAGTGCTAAGATACAAAAGTATCTGCATATATGAGGACTTTTTTCACATTTTTTCCATTAAGTTTTTATACTCAAAAGCTATTTAAATATTTCTAAATAAAACAAACAATTTAAGTCATTTTAGGACTATGTATTCTTTGATTGGTTGAATTGTTTCAGGTTTAGCAGATATTAGAATATTCCAGATTCTGATTTGTACAAGTATTTTTTTTTTTAATTTTTTGTCAGTAAAAATGTAGGTTTTCAAGCAGCTATCAAACTAAGAATTTGTGGGATACTTCAATCCAAGAGATATTTGTTTCCCAGTTTCATCTATTCCTTACCATTTATTATCTCTCAATTGAGTATATGAATTTATTAGTATGACTGAGCCAGTGTGCTTATGCTTTGACCTCTACTTCTAACTTTATGCTCATTTCCCAATATAGCATTTACTCCTTGAGGGGGAGAATTGACATTAAACATTTTGAGAATTGTATCACTGACACCTCCATCTACATTATTATAACTCCAAAGCTGCAATTTAAAGGTCACTGAAGCACAGTAATAATGTGAAAGGAGAGAAGATATCAATTTACATTGTTTAAAATTGCTTTGTTGTTTATTTAACATAGTAAGCTTTTACCACTATAGTGAATGTATTTTAAACTATGTAAATCTTGAGTTTAAACAATTAAACTATAAAACCATGAGAAGTTAAGGAGACAGGAGTCAGGCAGAAAACAAAAAAAAAGATATAATCCAAGAATAAATTTAGAGATGTAAATGAGACTAATTAAATTGCTCATTGCTAAGCAGATTTAAAGAGCTGTTAATATTTGAATATTTTTGTTTGTTTTTCCCAAATTTCCACACTCTTTCCTAATAAAGAGTGAAATGAAACAGTTGATTAGGAATAACTATTCAAGAAGAGCCACTAAAGAAAAGATGGGTCACACGAAAAATATTTTTTGGGAGTCTGGGTAATACTAGAGAGGGGGAAACCAAAAGTTTAATCTCAGCATCACAACACACAAAAACAGATTCTGATGGTTAAGAATGTAATTAAAAAGAAAAAAAAATCTTGTAAAATATTAGAAAAGTCAATGTTTCATAAAATAATATTTTAGATTATAAAATAATGCCTTTTTTAGTATGACTAAAACTCTGTAGTCATTAAAAAACTGATAAACAAAAATATTTGAATTCATGCAAATAAAATAAAAAAATTGGCAACTGAGTTTACTATCTAAAGAATTTGTAAAAATGAGTAAAGAATATCCTAAAACCTACTGGAAAACTGAACTAAAAACAAAACTTGAAACATGCTGGGAAATAAACAAAAATGAATCTTAAATATCTGAAAAGGGGATACTCAATTTCATTCATGGTAAGGCAAATTGAAATTAAAATAAGTTTTTATCCATCAAATTGGCAAAAAGCAAAATGTCTGATTAAATACTCTATAGAAAAGATGTAGGTAAATTAGTGGGAGTGTGAATCAGTACTAACTGCACTCTACGTAGAAAATAACAGTAAAAATACAACTGTATATTTTCTTTGACAATTTAATTTCTAACAATTTTAGCACAGATGTACTCAGTTTTGTGAAATAGAATATGGTCAATATTATCCATTGTGACATTGTAACAACTAGACATAATATTCATCAACATCAGCTTGCTTATATAAGTTATTGAACTCAAATACAGTGAAATGTGAGTCAGCTATTAGGACGAGAAAGAAAAGGAGGTAGCAGAGAAGAAGGAAAAAAAATAATAACAATTATGAACAAACGTACAGAATAAGATTTGTTTTCATTAGACCATGCCTTTAGCTATAAGGCATTCCATATTATCATCAAGTCCCTTCCAAATATAATTATTTCTCTCTACTACACTAATGGGTATAAAGAATTTGATTTTCATTTGAAGACAGAGGGATTGAAGGTGGGATTTTTTTTTTTAAGTTGGCTAACCATATAATCTATAGTCTAAATCGAGTTCCACTTGAGAGTGCAACAAAGTCAACAAAACTGGTGGAAACTGGGGTTTTAAATGTAAAGAATGAACATTTCAAATATGGGTATATCATGCTATTGAAAAGGAAAACTCCCCTAAACCCAGTGTAGTTCAAGCTCAGATGATCTTGGAGCATGGTTCAGTGTTACTTGATATTCATAAGAATTATAGAGACAGAAGGGGTGAAATTCAAAAACAGCTAATGTAGCTTCTTATGATAGGCAAGTATGAACCCAGAGGGCTTGTGTCTTTGCTTTCAAGTGTTTATGTTGGCAAATTAAAGTTGCTATAGGATATTGCTATTTGATTTGACGTGACATTCTAGGGTCTAATTCGTAGGTACAAAATTTGACATGATGTCTTTTCATCTGCATTCTTGATATAAGAAATGCATTTATCTTAAGGCTATAAGCAGGAATAAATAGGGAAATATTCCCATATAAGGACTTTTGGAAAAGTATTTTAAGAAAATATCTTACTACATTCATGTATAGGTAAAAGTATAAAAATATTTTAAGTGTGAAAGCATTTACTGAAAGTGGTTCACATAGTATGAAGAATATTTAAAATAATAAACTATTTCTATGGAGAACTCATTAAAAATCAGCAGTCTCATCTACCTGCTAGATACAAGGAATAGAAATAGACCTTTCTGTCTAGTTTGCATCATAATTTTACCATGTTTCTTTTGGAATTTGTGGCCAGCTTAGTCCCAACATTGAGCATTCATTCTATTCTTACTATTACTCTATTCTTACTAATACAACAAAGGGAAGACCCTAGTCTTCTATCATTTTTATTACTTTTATCTGAAAAATGGTCTGTGGTTTTCAGTACTAAAATTACAATCAGACTGTTTTTTTGGTCAAATATTAACACGGAAAATTTAAAAATATTCATTCCATTCTAAACAATTCTGCTTAAAATAAAGCTTTTATAATCCTGACTCTACTGATACTTGCTTCCACTGAAAGTAAAGCTGGAGACCAGGGGTCTGGTGCTTGGCCCCAGAGTACAGCTTTTGGGTGGGGCAGTGGGGTGGTGGGCATTCTACTGGCCACTACCAGTGGCCCCACTTGGGGCTCAGGCTGCTGGCAGAGGCCAGTAAGGATGGTGGGCGGCAGTGGTTCCCCAGGCACACCACCCAAGGCTTGCATCCCCTGGGGCCCCATGGGCTGCTCCTGTGCTGTGACTCCCTCCAGCTTCAGGCAATAGAGAGGCCCGAGGTGAATTAGGTGCCTGGATCATGGAATGGACCATCAGGTATGAAGTATGAGCTGATAATAAATGGTCCAGTCAGCTATAGGACTGAAATCGCTGCAGTTGGACTGCTGGGGTGGGGGTGGGGTGGGGGGGCTGGAAGAGGAGATAAGGCAGAAGGGAAGCCAGACTGGGACTCTGGCACTCTCTGAGGCACACGACTCCTGGACTCTGGTGCTCCTGCACTGAGACTTGCTGGGACAGTACTCACCTGGAACGCTCTGTTCTGGACTATCAACACACTCGGACTGGATACTCTCAGAAGCATCCAGCAGCCGACCTCTGAAGAAAGAAGAGAAGCTGAAAAGCCCCACAGAGAAGGTAAACAGCTCTGCAGACACCAGGAGCCATTGCCTGCTTCCAGCTTGCTTTTAACACCACCTGAAGAGGCCTGGGGCCTCAAAGAGCTGTTTGTTGTTGATGTGGATTAACAATTTACAGAGAGCTTGTTTTGCAACCATTCCAGACTGAGTAGGTTCACCATTGGTTCTCACAGTTTAAAAGAGAACTTTGGAGTCCTTGGTGTTTTAATGGCAAGCAGGTGGAACAAGCCAGCAAGAAGACACCACTTTGAGCCTCCTGCAAGTAGAGCCTTTACGCTGAGCTTTCTCTGGTGTTCTCTTGGGGCCTCTTCCTCTCATAGCTGTTCTGTCTTTGAGATCTTCCACCCTTTTATCACTGACCTCTAGGCTCAAGTGTGCACACTTGCTCTTGTGCACACACCAATGCTCAAGTGTCCATAGCCAGGCATGTGTGTCCCCTGCGTTTACAAGATAAAGGCTGGGACCTCCCTGGTGGCACAGGGGTTAGTCTCAGTGCTACGAAGCTCTCGCCAGCCACTACTGCACGAGTTCAATCCCTGACCAGGGAGCTGACCCACATGGCGCAGCAGACCTTTCCTGACTCACCCCCTGCTCCTGTCAGCAGTGTATTTCAGTCACTCTGCTCAATCTGCCTGTTCTGCTCCCCACTCTGTCTCTGGTGAATTATCTCACCCCCCCCGCCACATCTCTGGCCTACACTCCAGTTCTTCTATGCATAAATAAAAATAAGTCTTAAAAAAAAAAATCAGGCCTTCGGTGGTGCAAGGGGTTAAGACACAATCTATGACACTATCCGCAGCCACTGCTGCACAGGTTCGATCCCCAGCCAGGGAGTTACCCACATGGTGCAGCAGACCTCTCCTGTCTCACCCACTGCTCCTCTCAGCAGTGTACTTCAGTGTATCTGCCTGTTCTGCTCCCCACTCTGTCTCTGGTGAATCCTCTCACCCCACACACCTCTGGTCTGTGTTGCCACTATCTACAACAGTTAAGTGTTAAATTTGATATAACTTCAACATTTCTCTTTCTAATCACAAACTCATATCTTCTTAACTGACCCCTACCTCCACTTCCATTGCATCTGTTTGACTCTCATGTTACTAAAGTCCTTTTATTTATGCAAATTCCATAAGCTCCATATAACTACTCCAGCAGGAACCCTTTAGTGGGTCTCTTCTGAACTCAATATTACATGTGTTATGGGGAACATTTTTTAAGAGAAGCACTAATATAGGGCCAGGCATCCAATAATCTATAGTACTCCTAAAACTTGGACTATATTAAATGCTTTATTGTTATGGAAGGTCCTGATTGGCACACTAGGGAAATCTTCACATGATAGCTGCAAACTTTAGTGACATTTTATGTTCAATAAAGAAAATAATTAAAATATACAAAAGAGATAATTGTAAACAAAACCATAGAATAAGATAAAACATTTTAATTCAAACTTCTCTACTTAGCAACCATTGAATGCATATTTTCTAGTCTTTGTGTTTTCGGTTCTTGTACTGCTGCCCATTCATAGTTATTGTTAAGCTTTTCATATTTCAGTCAATCCCTGTTCACAAACTAATACCCTATGATTTTCTACTTAATTTTCAGAACCATGTCATTTCACCCTACTTTAAAATACATATCCCATAAGAACTTATAAACATTATACATATACTACATATAGTTTTATAGAAAGAATTTACTGATTCTCAATATTCAATTTTGCATAGAGATAAGATTACACAAATTTTTAAGTTTCTTCAATTAAGAAATTTTAAAGCTCTCAGAAACACAATTGTTTCCATGATCAACATGTGACAATAATAGCTCTTGTTAGGCAGAAAGGATTTTCCTGTGCCATAGGAGTATGACCACATCTGTCTTGTGTTTAATAATATAATGAATGATATGAATCACATAGTAGAAAACATCAAAAGATAAAAATTACGTGATAATATTTTCATTGAAGCACCAAATTTAGCAAGGTATAAGAAAATAAGGAAGAAGGAAAGAGAATATTAAAAAATACAAAATTCAATAGCATTGTTCATTTATAATGCACTTATTGGGCAATCTACCATTTCCCCCACATACCATACTTGCTTTCTCGTCATAATCTTTATTTTTTTAATTTTTGTAAAGATTTATTTATTTTTATACAAGAATTGGGGTACAGGCCAGAAATATGGGGGGGTGAGAGGATTCACCAGAGAAAGAGCAGGGAACAGAACAGGCAGACAGACCAAAGTACACTGCTGAGGGGAGCAGCGGGCAAGACAGGAGAGATCTGTCCCGCCATGTGGTTTTCTCCCTGGGGGGCCGGGAATTGAACTCATGCTGCAGTGGGTGTGGATTGCTTCATAGGTTGCATCTTAAACCCTGTGCCACCAGGGAGGCCCCCTTTTCATAATCTTTATATTTGTTTTCTTACCTTGGAAACTAGAACCCAAATAACTACCGCTCCTCTGTAATGGTTTTGGGGGTGATTGCTCACATCTCTTCTCGTAGAGTCTTAATAGCATTTGTCTTCACCACCGCCATCATTCTTTACCTTACTCACATTTCTAAAACAGCATATAATTTATTAATTGTTTTACTTTTAGTGGATTGTTGCCACAACACCTGCCACACAAATACACATCACACAAGTTGTATGCCTCACAAGAAAAGTAATTTTGATAATCTTTCTTTTACTTTAAATTGTTTTATAGGGCCTCCTCGGTGGCGCAGCGGTTGAACGCTGGGTTGCAAAGCTGCCCACAGCCTCTGCAGTGCTGATTCAATCCCCAGCCACCAGGCGAGGGTCCCACATGGTGAGCAGACCTCTCCTGCCGCGCCCACTGCTCCCCTCAGCAGTGTTTTTTGTCCATCTGCCTGTTCTGTTCCCCGCTCTGGCTCTGGTGAATCCTCTCACCCTCCTGTGCTTCTGACTGTACCCAGTGCTTGTATAAATAAAAATAATCTTTAAAAAAAATTGTTATATACCTAGGTTTGGAGCAATAAGGTAAGAATAATGCTCTGAAAGTTGCTTGGTGTGTGATGTAGTTCATTAGAGTATTAAATTAGTGGTAGGGTACCATTCTATGCTCTTCATGTCACAGTTGATATTTTATCTTTAATTCTGAACTCTGCAGTTCCAGAAAATCCTATTAGAAATAGCCATATCAGCATAGTGCAGTGTCTTATGTCATTGAAGAAGGGTCGAAGAATTTTATAATCATTATTGGAGAGTTATTTTTATGCTAAGAATATAATAGTTATTTTCAAATATCCATGAAGGTGTATAAAGTACATGTACCCAAGGGTTGAAAGTATGAATAAATGGAAATTAAAAATTTCATTTATGTTCAATATAATAAAGAATATTCTAACATTTTGAGCTATCCACAAAGTGTAAGAATTGCCTCAAAAATTAGGGAGGCAGCATTTTAACCATAATCTCCATCATCTCTCTCCTAGGCATTATAAAATTAATAAAATCAAGGAGTAAGAGTTATACTAAAAGACACAAAGATATTTAATCTGGCTGTTATGACAGGGACTACACTGGAGGGGAGAAATAAAATGCTATCCCCAAATTAACAAAGTTGTAAGAAAATAAATAAAATATAAAAATAAGAAATTTAAAAATATTGAAAGGGTAACATCTGTGGAGGTAAAATTTTTAGATATAGAGACAAAATAAAAAGGGTGATTTCTAACTTTTGTTAATCAACCTTGTAGAGTATCAAGAAATCTACTAGTATTATTGTTAGTATTACTATGAGAGGAATTACAACATAATATTAAACAGAATGGTTCATATATATTGGTATCATCCTTCCAACCTTGTAAATTAATATTATTTAAGAATAATAACTTATTCTATTAATTAAAGTTGTTTCCTATAAATTGTCTTTACTCTTTTGTAATATATTGTTTTGTATTAATAATATCTTCTTGCAGTTTATTAAATAATATTACATAAATAAATAAAATGTTTTAAATTAATTTCTCTGCTGGGATATTAAATAAGGTTCTAATATTCTTAGGGCATTTTCTCAAAGACTTGGGTGATTCTTTTATAATATAATTTATGTCCTTAAAAACTATTCTCAATGTTTTTTAATAAAACATTCAAAAATAGTCTGTTCTCTACAGTTTTTACTGTTGTGCTATTGACTGCATGACTAGTTAAATCAATGGTGCAGAAATTGGTCATTTATATTGCAAAAATCAGAATCAATCGAAAAACAGCTGACTCTATGACTTACTTTTGTTGGGGAACACAGATTAAGGTGACTAGTTTTCATAAGTTCTGAAAGAAATTCTAAACAATAATTTATTTTGTACATACTGTCTGCTTTTATAATTAGTCTCATATAAATTTGTTTTTGATGTAAGTTAATTTTAAATTTTTGGCTTATATTTTGGATGTTATATAGTGGAACTGTTCTTGAAAGGGGACTTAAAAAAAACTTGATTAACAACATCATGCTTGAAAGAAATTTATATACTGAGAGCTAATATTCTAAAACTGAAATAATTACTTTGGGATATGTTGCTTTTATGCCCTAAAATAAAAATCTATATCTTATTGATTAATAGAAATATGAATTAATATCTCAATAGAAATTAATCTCATTAATGGAAATCAAGTATTTTATTGACTTATAGGAACTAAATAAGGTTAATTTAATTATATAAGTTATGTTACATAGCAAAAAACTCCTAAATTTTGAGGTCTACCCCAAAGAAATATGGCCAGGAACTTTGGCAGGACTTTGGAAAGCAATGTTTTCCTGTGTGTTGGTGCTGATGATCACATAAGCTATTCACTTGGATCTTAGACTCGTCTGAAGATATGAAAACATTTTTATTTACATGCCGAGAACTTCGTCAGGGTCATCTGGGAGACTAGCTTTTGTGGAACCATCTTTTTAAGATTTTTCCAGCAGTCCTAAATAAGTGTGTTACTTTCATGAGAGTTCTGGGCTCTAAAAATATAGGACCTGTAGTTCTTGCAAAGACTAGACTTGCAGAAACTAGTGTAATAATATTTCCATGGTTCATATTGGTAAGTTGATGACATGTCCATTTTTAATGAGAAAAGAAATAGAACCCAACTTCTGCAGAGCAGCAAATAATTTTTTGTCACCTCTACTCCAAAAGTGAACTGATTTTTAAGTCCCTAGAGAAATGATCCTGAAGTTTGTTTTTATATTTAATGGGGGAATTAAGAAATACTTATTTTAATTTTTGTACTTTTAAAACTTCATAATTTTAGTCTCAGCAAATGTCAAACTGAGATTCCTTTCAAATCCAATAGCATACAAACTCAGCTATTTTGGAGCTCAATTTTAGAAAAGAGTTAAGTTTGTCTAGACCCTGCTTAGGTTTCTAAATAAAGTGTTTCATCATTTTTGGATTTGCTGAGACCTAAGTTCACTGTTTCTTTGGCTTAGCTGTCCAGTTTTTTAGCTAATTCTTGAGAATTTGTGGATTTCTGGAATTCCTTTTGAGTTCATCACTAGGTTTCTTTGTAAATATGACAAGACTTGTCAAAAACCTGGTGAACCCAAAGAACTGGCTGAAGCTCTCCAGTTTTACATTCAATCTGGAAGCTTATTTGGACTTGGCTGAACATGAAATGTCAAGCTAAATGTGCTTGGCTTAAAATGGTAATGTTAGAGCAAATAAGTTAATGCAAATTCATGTAAATCAGACACTGAAGTTATCAACTTCAATAACAAATTCAAGACCATCAGAAAGTGAGGAACCAGCTCTAGAACAATTTGTAAAGTAGATGAAGTTTGTTTTCAAAACCCTGCCAATTCCTTGTCCTTGTCAACGTCTGATTTCCAAAGCAGTCATGCTTTCTCTCCCTGTGGCTCTGCTGGACTCCTCACATTGACAACCTTCCTTACAAAACCCCCCTATTATGGAATACTGGATACTTCTTAATACATGGTTGTAATATATATTATATGTATATATAGTTAACAAATATGCACTATATATTATATTGCAGTATGTTATAAAATATATTATGTAATAATACATGATTTACATATAATTATATTTAAATCTTTTCTTAGAATTGATCTACTATGAGGCTTTTGAAGGCCTACATTATCATTACGTAGTATTTTCGTATAAAATCTGATACCATGACTTTGAGTGAATGTATTCATTTTTCTTTTCAATAAGTTAATATAATACCATAATGTATGAGGCTATATATTATAACAGTATCATGTTAATTGATGCATTCTTAGCCCTGCCTCTGTAATGATCTATAAAAAAATAATACTGTGTAGTCAGTGCTTGGCCTATTTTAAGTCATTCCTTAAATTCAAATTAATTTGAATTGTTGAATAGTTTAAATTTCATAAGAGCACCAATTAAAGTTATTGGCAAAGTAATTAAATATTAAAAATATTAAGAGGACCTCCCTGGTGGCATAAGGGTTAAAGTCTCAGCACTATCAACCTATCACCAACCACTACAACCTGAGTTCGATACCGAGCCAGGGGAGCTGACCCACATGACACAGCATATCTCTCCTGTTTCAAATGCTGCTCCCCTCAGCAGTGTATTTCAGCAGATCTGCCTATTCTGCTTCCTACTCTGTCTCTGGTGAATCCTCTTATCCCCAGCACCTCTGGCCTACACCCCAGTTCTTGCACGCCTAAATAAATAAAATAAATCTTAAAAAATATTAAAGGAAAAAATATTTTTTTTCTTTGTGAGACGTTATCAATGCAAACTTACTTTTTTAGTATACTGTCATTAAACCCCACATTCTTTTAAAGACCCATTTATAAAGATTAAATCTCCTGTGTATGTCTATATCTATGTTGCAAATCATCCCAAAATGTAAGCCCTTCACACAGCAACAATCTATGCATCAAGAATTAAAAAAAATGGACTCAAAGTTATTGCTCTCAGTGTCATTAGGCTACAGCCAGACTCTGGTCAGTGCTGAAAGTGAAGATGACTAGAGCAGCTTGTGAGACAGCTCTCTGGTTTTGTAGTCTCAGGACTGCTCTCTCAGCATGGGCTTGTGCAAACTTCCTCACAGAATGGAGGCTTCAGGACACTAGACAAAAGAAGGCCTACCACCTTTCATGGACTCACCTCAGAAGTCCTGCAGTGTCACTTCTGCTGCATTTAGTTAGATGTGAGTGGATCACAGACTTGCCCAGATTCAAAAACAGGGAACTTAGAGCACTTTCTCCTACCACAGGGATACACATGCATTATGAGAGCAGTGTCAAAGTCCAGCTTTAGAGGACCAACTGAAATGGTTGATTTTGTTTTATACAAATAATATTGAAATAGCTATAATGCAAAATGGAAAATAAAAAGTGAAATAGTATCCTTTAGAATATCTACTTGTTATTCCTGCTTGCAGAAATCCAGAAATATTTAATTCTCTGATGTCAGAAACAATAATACTTAAATGAACAAATATACAGATCTGGATCATTACAAATGTTTAGGTATTTGTTATAAACTCTTCTTAATCATGTATAAATCCTCCTATCTAAATCAGGCCATAGGTTTTCTTCCAGATAAACTCTGTTATTCTCCCAAAAACTTTCTATAAAATGTATTTACAGTGATTCCATTAGGAGGGCATTCTTTACAGAAGTGAGAAACTGGCCTTCATATATATTAAAGTCAGGGACATCATTCAATTCTTTGATCTTCTAGGTTCAATGACAAAGTAATGTTTTTATGACATTTGTTATTATTGCATTATGGATCATTATTATTGCTGTTTTTGTTCTTATTGTTTTATCTGTATTCCTCCCTGGGCTGTGAAACTTAAAACAGAAAGATTCTTTATTTTCATTCATTGAGTTTGGTCAAATATTATATATGTAAGTGATATATTTCACTAGTCTTATTGTGAAAAATTAGTTAGCATTTATTCAATATATTGAATACTTGCTTAAGTAACTTAAGCAAGTAAATATTTTATATTATTTTATATAACTATGTTAAAGAGTAGTGTGTAGCTAGGTATAATTGAGAGTTTGTGGTTATTTAAGTAACTCAACCAAAAAAACAACAAAGGGAAACAAGTTATGGATGAATTAAAAATGTTAATGTAGCAGTTTCTAAATAAGTGCCAAAAATCTCTCATCTAGCAAATTTTTCTCAATTGTCTGGAATCTCAATAAAGTACAGCATACAGTTAGAATTATTCCCAATGCATATTTATACAAAATCTTTTTACTTCTTTACTGAAGGATGTGGGTAAATTGTATAATTAATGGAAATTTATTACAAGGCAGGAATGTAATGTCTGTGAAATAACAGCACAGCTTCCAGTTGTTTAATCTAGAGAAGAGACAAAAGGATAAAAGTTAATAAAGCTATTATTCAGTATTTTAAAATTGTTTATAAATTTACAACAAGTTTGGGGCCTCCTTGATGACGCAAGGGGTTAAGCACAGCACTGTGAAGCTACCACAGCCACTGCAGCACAATTTTGATCCTCTGCTAGGGAGTTGCTCACATGGTGCAGCAGACCTTTCCTGACTCGCCAGCTGCTCCCCTTAGCAGTGTATTTCAGTAGATCGCCTGTTCTGCTCCCCACTCTGTCTCTGGTGAATCCTTTCACCCTCTGTACCTCTGGCCTACACACCAGCTCTTGTATGCATAAATAAATAAATATTTTAAAAAATTACAACTAGGGCCTCCCCTGGTGGTGCAGGCAGTTGAGCACCGCGCTGTGAAGTTGTCCGCAGTCTCTGCAGTGCCGGTTCAGTCCCGGCTGGCTGGCGAGGGTCCCACATGGCACCGCAGACCTTGCCTGTCCTGCCTGCTGCTCTCCTCAGTGGTGAATTTCATCAGTGTGACTGCTCTGTTCCCCGCTCTGTCTCTGGTGAATCCTCTCACTCTCCTGCGCATCTGGCCTGTACCCCAGTTCTTGTATAAATAAATAAATAAATCTTTAAAAGAAAAATTACAACCAGTTTACTTACTTCATACTTAATCAAATGTATGTTAATACTGCATCAGGAGAAAGAAAGTAAAACATGGCCTATCAAACTGTAGTGAAATGTTTAGACAGGTCACACAGAGATCACTGTCATATTGCTGATTCTTTCAGAGTGATTAGTCTAATTTTCTGAATACAAAAAAACAAGTGAGATAAAATAAAGCAGAATGGCATGAATGACACAATATTGTCAAAACTGGTACTCAGACTCACCCCTGGTGTGACAGTGAGAATCACATCTTCTCTAACTAATCTTGCTTTTTCTATTATTAAAAGTATCTATTTTTATGGTTTCTAGTCAGTTCACTCTAAGTTTACACACATCATGAATATAAGCCAATTCATCATGTGGTACATCTTATCAAATACAGAACATAAGGATATGAAATTAATTTTATCTTGGAACAGATAATCATTTTTCTTTACATTCTTGTTTAATCAAATGTTCATATCTTATTCCATATTTCTTTATACCATAAAGCCTAGCAGAACTCCCCTTTTCTTCTATCACATACAGAACTGACATTATTGTTTTATTTTTGGCATTTTCTTTGTCTCCAGAAGAACATGCCTGCTCAAAAGCATAAAAATTGAATTGCAAAATTCTTGGTTACTAAATGCATTGTGTTTATAACAATGACAGGTGACACATTAATTGTCCATGTGAAAGCCACTGATACAAAGGTTGAATAGAAGTGTAATATAATCTGGGGTCCTTAATTCTTTTTTTTTTGAGATTTATTTATTTATTCATACAAGAACTGGTGTACATGCCAGAGGTGTGGGGGGTAAGAAGATTCACCAGAAACAAAGGGAGGAGCAGAACAGGCAGAGTGACTAAAAAAACTGCTGAGGGGAGCAGCAGGCGAGGCAGGAGAGGTCTGCTGTGCCATGTGGGTTGGGATCGAACTCGTGCTGCAGAGGCTGTGGATTGCTTCATAGGTTGCTTCTTAACCCCTTGCACCACCAGGGAGGCCCTGGGGTCCTTAATTCTTAAGTCAGATGATTACACCATCAAATTTTAAGTCCACTCAAAGTATATTATCCATCTAATTGTGTGTGTATGTGTGTGTGTGTGTTGATGGAGAAAACATCATGTAATAAATTTCTTCCTATGCTATAAATTATTATGTATAGAATATGTATAATTCTTTTCTTTCTAACATGTGCATATAATACTTACTAACCTGAGATTATCAGATTTTGCATTTTTTTCTCTGCTTAAATTAGATGATTTTCATAAAAGCTACTATGTATATATATTAGTGTAACTTTTTTTCATCCTGTACATAACTTTATTTTCTCAGGTGTTATTGGAAATGCAGTGACATTTATAAGTAAAACCTAGTTTATTGCTGAGAAGGGAGGAGATTTGGAGGCAGTTTTCAGGGCATGGGAGATACTGAGATCAGGACCAGAATAATCCAATCTACCATTCTCCCCCTCAAATTCAATGTTTAAAGCATTTCTTCAAATGTAGGGGGAGGCATTTTGTTTCTGATTACCACCTCCCAGTACAGTGGTGTGTCTGAACAAGGTTGAGGGATTTACTTCTCTTCTAAGCTTTCATCCTAGGCTAGACAACCATCTGTTCTAGAAAGTTTAGGAGGAAACACTTTTCCTGCTCATAGGGTACAAAAAACTTGTCACTCTTAAAATTTTGTCTGCTTTAACTTTCATTCCATTATCCCTTTTACCCTTAAAGGTACAGGATTGTACAAGAGTTATAAATGTATTCTTAAGGCTAAGTTTGGGACTCTAGGGCTTTGAATTTATCACAATATCAAGGAATCTATTATGATTACCATTTGTTTTCTTTTTTATATCTTCCTCCCTCTGTTACTCAGCCTTTTTGTATTAAATCAATTACCAGCCACCAGTTCTTCCTCTAGCCCAGGTTATGTGATACAGAAGAGTACTCACTCTATTCTTATCATCCTCAGGAGCAAACATTCAGATGGGATTGCCTTCCCCAGTGACCCATAAAATGTTGCTTCCATTATTATCTCTATGTGGGCATTTGAATCTGAGGTATGCCATTTTCTTTCTGTTTTATTCACAAGCACATTTCAAAATGCCAATCAAAATCACTGGAAAACGGCTCCTATTTGGGGTGAAAATTATGGTCCCTGACAGTATTTTGAATTTTTGGTCATGCTCCTCAGTGATATATCTTTATGTCTCTTTAGTCAGAATGACAATTGGTTGAACTAGTGTTTTTAGCAAATGAATTCAGATTGTGTTCTGAAATGCATATTTTAAGGACTGTATTATATAATTGCTGTGCATGCGATATATCCCTGGTGTCTTACTTAAAGCAGCATGTAATGCTTTAAATGCTACTCAGTTTTCACTATTTGTTTCCATATTGATATTTGGTTTTATAAATTGTCTAAAACAAGATCTTGACATATAAGTTATCGATAAAGTATGTATTTTTCCCTCTTGTATCAAGTATAATATTCCAATTATTGAGCTATAAAAATGGAATTAGAATTGCTTGTGCATCTAAGATCCAAGTTCTTTTAAAGGGAAGAAACACAGGATATAGGATTTGAGTGTCTAACTCTAATTAAAAAAAACCAAAAAACAACTCTTCTGATTTGTCCCCTTGGTGAAGTCTTTTGACACTGTGGTGGTTTTCTCTTGGGCAAAAGTAGCTAAAACCACACTTATGGCTACAGTGTCTAGCACTGAGCCAGCATGCATAAGTCAGCGCTAGTTTCTTTGTTTCCTTTCATCTCCCTCTACACCTCTCAACATAATTGTGCATATCTTATGGAATTATATACAAACTATAGTGCTTTATTCTTTCTGGTGCTATACAAATTTTAAAAACTTCATTCAATCCAAACTTTTACATTAAGTAACTTATTATACCCATCAGAGACACAGAATTAATTTTCAATTTACCAGGATAGGTTTTAAAGGGTATTCCATTAATTTTGCTAAATGAAAAGCAAATAGCTTTTCCTTTCTGGTATAGAAGAGGTTTTTGCTTTTAGCTTTCAACTTTTGTTATAATATTTGAATGGTTTTAATGTTTGTAGTTATTCTGTTTACATTTTGATATTTTATCTTAAGTAAAGTGACCAAATCAAACTACACTTTTGAGATATACTGAATAAAATACGTAATCACTCCCAGATAAAATCATTTTTACTTTAGGAATGGTCTAATTTTTTAAAGATTTATTTATTTATGCATACAAAAGCTGGGGTATAGGTCAGAGATGTGGGGGGTGAGAGGACTCACCAGAGACGGAGTGGGGAACAGAACAGGCAGAATAGCTGATATACATTGCTGAGGGGAGCAGTAGGAGAGACAGGAGATGTCTGCCCCACCATGTTTGTTGCTCCCTGGCTGGCGGGGATCGAACTAGTGCTGCAGAGGCTGCGGATTGCCTCACAGTGCGGTGCTTAACCCTTTGTGCCACCAGGGAGGCCCAGGAATGTCTAATTTTACTAACTCTTTTTCAGATAAGGAGATTAAGGTATAGAATTATCAAGTAGGGGATGGGGTGCTTCATGCAGAGTAAAGTTGTCAGGGGAATTTTCATCAAGATTATTCTGCTAATGATCACCTGATCTAGGTCCAGAGTCTAGCCTGTTGGGAGTGAGTACAGTGCTTTTTCTCTCAGCCAGTACTTCACAGGTGACAGACATAAAATCATAGAATTCTTTGAAAGTCAAAAGAAAAGAAAATCAAAACAAAGTATGGCGGCCATGTTTTTAGTCAATTGATTGAGTAAAACTCCACAATTCATATGTTATATGTGTTTAGGGCTTTTGAAATGTCCACTAAAATTGATTATTAGAGGCACATTTAGAAATTAAGCGAGACTAATGAATTTTGTTACCTATCTCACAATTCTGTATCTAACATCTGGTCACCTTGGGGTTAATCATTATTTAAGACATAACAAGATAAACACACATTTTATGCAAATGATAACTACTAGGAAACTTTTGTGGCCAGAACATTAGCATACATTTTATAAAAGTTTGCCCTAGAGAGCAGAGCTCTGAAGACTGCAGCTACAGTTTTTTCTATTAAAACAGAAACCCCTTACAGATACCAGAGAGATCTCTTAGAAACAGCACATTTTAGGATATACCTCATTAAAGTGAAAAATATTTGAAATGATGTGATTGAAAATAATTGTAATGAATTTGCAAATATGATTTATTGAAATAATTTGGATTGATAACATTATTAACCTTCAGGTATACAGCATCATAATTCAATACTATATCACAATCACCGCCAAAAAGTCTCGTTTCCTTTCACTACTATGCACATGACTCCTTTAACCAATTTCAACTGTAGATATTATTGCTATCAAAATAAATAATTTCCAAAGTCAGGTCATCAGGAGATGACCCCTCCCAGTGCACATTTGGCTTAAGTAAGCTCCCCTAGGAGGTAGAGACCACACCACACCAACATCTCCCCACTGGCGTGTGCAAGCTTATTTTTTTCTTCAGAAGAAGAAATGGAAATGACATGATAGACTCACTATTCCTGTAGGGGCCACAGAAGGAACATGGAAAAAATATTATGGGGAGACTTGAAACACAAGATAAAGGTAGAGTTCAGAATGAGGGACTTTCATTAAGCAGAATAGTATGGGAAATTATAGGAAATGTAACAAGGACATGGCGATCTGGAAAATGGTGAGTAAGACAGTTTTATCACTTATTTGACAAGAGAAGGTAGAAGTTAAAGAAGTTGTCCGCAGTTTCCTAGATAGTAACTGACTTAGCTTAGACTAAAACTTATTTTCCTAACATCTTGGTTATATTGCTTGGGTCATTTCACACTCTACAATGTTCTGCTGAAACTTTGCATCAAATCGTCTGTATACAACATTAAGAAAACTTAGTAGGCATGATTTAGTTAACTACTTTAATTAGCATTATTTTTCAAAGATGAATCTTCTCTGTAGGCTTTCTGTTCTTTTTTTCTATTTACTTATTCAGTTATCTTTAGTTTGAGTGCTGTGAGTTTTAAACTGTTATTTACTTATTTATTCTGCACATATGTATGTAGGCAGGTAGGTAGGTAAATAAAAACACAATATTTTAACAAAATTTTATTTTTTAGCATACACAGATTATATATATATATATATATATATATATAAAATATCATCCTTCATTTTTGTACAATATATAATTTTCCATGAAATTCCCACCACCAATTCACCCATGCAACATCACCATAGTCCCTTATAGTCTTCCCACCCCTGTCCTGATCCTTCTCCCTCTTCCCCTACAGAATGACTCTGGAGGGTCTAGGGTTGCCTGTCGATTTTGATTTTTACTTTTTTATAATTATTTTTTTTCCTGATCCCTTATTTGGTTCCTCTACATTCCTTCTATAAGTGAAAACGTTTTAACACAATTTTAAATGTACAAAACAGCATTGTTAACTATATATATTGCTGTACAGCAGATCTCTAAAAAGTTTTCTTCTTGTATAATTAAAATTTTGTGTTGATTAAAGAGTGATTGCTTACTCCCCCCGCTTCCCCACCATTCCAGTCCCTGACAACCACCATTGTACTCTCACTCTCTTTCTGTAGGTGCAACTATTTTAGATACCGCAATATAAGTGAAGTCCAATAGCATTTGTTCCAAGAATGACATATTTCTCTTACCGTGATGTCCTCAAGATTCATCCATGTTGTGTAATATGACAAGATTTTGATCCTTTCAAGGATGACTATTTCTCTATAGTACGAATATTCCTCGTGTAATTTATGCATTCATCTGTCGATGAATGGTTGTCTATCCTTAGCTTTTATGGATAATACTGGAATGATCACAGTGGTGCAAATATCTCTGAGATTCTGTTTGAGGTTTATTTGCATACTCAAAATTGGGATTACTGAATACTGTGGTAGCTCTATTTTCAATTTTTTGAAGATCATCCAGACTCTTTTGGTAACAATTGCATTGTTTTACATTCTCACCAACGTGTACAAAGATTTAATTTCTCCACATCCTCACCAAAACTTCCTACTTTCTTATTTCTTTTTTTTTTTTTTACAGTTGCCATCATAAGTGGTGTGTGGGGATATTTTACTCTGGTTTTTATTTGCATTTCCCTGGTGATTAGTCATCTTAAGTATCTTTTATGCACCCATTAACTGTGCTTGTCTTCTCTGAAGAAATGTCTATTTAAGTACATTGCCAATATGTTTAATCAGGCTATTCAGGGTTTTTTGTTTTTGTTTTCTTTTTTGCTATTGAGTTGTAGTTTTTTTATATATTTTTGATACTAATCTCTTATCAGGTACATGGTTTGAAATTATTTTCTCCCATTCTGTGCTTTGCCTTTCACTGTGTTTATTGCTTGTTTTGTCCCACTAAAGTTTTGTTGATCATTCCACTTTTCTAATTTTTGTTTTTGTTGCCTATGCTAATGGTGTCATATTCAAGAACAAATGGACAAAACCAATGCTATGTGTTCTTCAAGGAGTTTTGTATCAGATCCTGTAAACCTTTATTCATTTGAATTGATTTTTCGGTATTTAACTCTTTGCATGCAGGTTTTTAAAAATATTTTGCATGTTAAATAATAATGTATTTGGGATTTACAAATAAGTAAAATATACAGTGCTTTTACAAGGATTTTCCTCAGCATATTACCCAATCAAAGCAAATAGGATGATGTTCAAAGAGACCACAAAATGTCTGCAATGTATTTTATAAGAGTTCACATTCTTTAATAGAATTGCTTTTATGATGAAAAATCTATAAATAAGGATAAGGAAGTCAGGATTTAATTGAAGTAAGTGTGAAGCATAGTTTGGGAATTTAGTTAGCACTATGTTAGTGTGTAGACAAATTGTAATGTAGCTGCCAGAAGTTCAGTATTAATAGAATCATAGTATCTAAAATGAGATGTTGATAACTCACCAGTTCTTTAATTCCTAAATACCACATATTAAAAAAGACATAGACAAACTAGAATTTGTGCAGCAGATAATGAGAAGGGAAAAATAAATCATGTCATAATATATTTGACCTAGAAACTGAGGGTTTTACTCTGGGAAAAAGAAAAATCAGGAAAATATAATATCTTAGGTTTAACTACTAGAAAAATTATTGTAATGGGAAAGAGTTGGATTTCTGTTTCAAAATATCAAGGCATTGAATCAGAACTACTTAGTAAAAATTACATAGAAACTGCATTTACATATAACAGGATACTTTTTTCTAGGAAAATAGATTAACGAAATTAATGACAAAAGGGAAAGCTTTTGCATGCTACTTTATAGCATGTTGTTCAGATTGTGGTCATTTCTGTACTAAGTCATCAAATTCGTTCATAGTTGTTTGTATTAGGGGTATGCTAATTGCCAATTAATTACTACTTAGTCGATCACATTGATTGTGTGGCAACTTGAACCAGCCATTTAGCTGAAGGAAGTATCTTCAACAGAAGCCTTGTGTTCTGGTCATTTATAATATCTTCAACTGTGCTGTGTCAATAATTTTATATAGTTCTATCATGCTAATAAAAAAACTTTTTAATACTAGGATTAAAAGTTCTTATGGTAGACTTCTCTACTACAACACATAAATGTCAAAAAGTTCTGAATATAAGTTCTGAATTTCCTGACTAGATTTAAAATATTTCTCTTTTTTCTCCTAATCCTAATAAGAACAGCATTCAAACATCTTTGTTACTGCTTAATCACCTGGCAACATAGGTTTTTCTGGCCTAAAGCAAAAGTTTCAATTTTTTTTAATTAATTTATTTGATTCAAGAGCACTTTTTATTTTTCAACTTTTGTGTTTTTTGCCTTTTACATTGGTGTTAATGAGTCTGGCTGCAATGCAGGTACTTAGAGCACCATCTACAGATGAAAAGTTAAAATTAGCATAAAAAATAAGAAAGTAAGGACCAAGAAGTAGTGTAACAGGGAGATGACTTTGCAATTTACAATTAGTGTGCAAATTATATTTTCAAATGATCAGCTGGAAGAAAGTCACACATTCCTAATTGAAAGCAAATACTTGTTTAATGTTGATTCTCTGCATGACTTTTCCAAAAATACATTGATTGAACAGCTTCAGACTATAATTTGCATTCCATGCAAATAATTAAGATAATGAATAGATTACTGTGTATTTAATCATATTCATAAAAACCTCTTACGTTGAGTAGATATATTAAAAAATCTTCTAAATACCATTCATATAAACATAAAAATACAGAGCAATCAAAATTGGCATGAAGGATCTCTTCCCTTAAGCTCAAACTAATTTGTTCATTATCTCCCTCCCTCCCTCCTTCTCTCCCTCCCTCCTTCTCTCCCTCCCTCCTTTCCAACCCTCCCCGCCACACCACACACTATTTCTTTGTAAAAGAAATCAGAAGAATATTCTAGGTATATGAACGTAACAGTGCTTTGTTTCTTAGAAGTGGTAGATGATGAAAGGGTTGCAATAGTTTAAGAAGTTTAGTGTAATTTCCTTGATCCACAATGAATCAGTAATATAGGGATTGTCCTTCTGATTTATGTCATAGTGTAGGAGTAGACCCTATTTTCCCAAACAGCTCATTAACATAATGAATATTATTGTGAAAGAACAACTATAATGTTACAGATTCTAGTGATCAAAGCAAAATAAGACCTCTCAAATTCTGATATTTCAATTTCATTGTCTCTAGAAAAAGCTTTTGTTTCCACAAAATTGTTAAGGTCTTAATAGGTATTTTTTAGGGACATAGGTGATAGTGTGAGCTGACTTCCTTTTACCAACTTAAATAGTGTGTCTATTTTGGCTGTTATTTTACCTGATGTCTTATATGTTGTACCTCTAATTATGTTGTTATACCAGCCCTAGAAAAAGCCCTAAGATGTTACACCAGCCCTAGAAAAAGCCATAAAATGCACAACATGCTTCTATTTCATAAATACAAAAATTAAATTATTGAAATAAAAACATCTAATTCAAACCTAGATGTTTCTGACTTTGAAGAAAGTTTCTTTCAATTTTCAGTTCTGCCTCTGCTGTGGTAAGATCAGACTCTTATTGAGTATAAAAATAAGCTGACTCAAAAGGTATTCAAGACATAAATTGGGAGTCAGAAATGACACAGATCAAAACCCAGAGATCACTTCCATCATCAAAATAATTTTGAAAAACTGCTATAACTTTTTAAAATATACTTTACTTATCTATAAAATGGGGATAATAATTATAGCTAAATCAGATTTTTATTTTTATCAGCTGTGTCAGAAATCTGTATTTAGCATGATTCCTGGGACTAGAAAAAATTTAATATAATTTAAACTATTGTGGGAAACAAAGCAGAGCAGAGGGACTTAATTGTCTAGGTGCAGTAAACTAGTGATCAGTTTGGTGAACATGATTCATTTGATTGCATGATAATTAATTTAAAAAGGGGAAAAGGCAATTCAAAAAAGGAAGAGACTTGAGACCATCCATATTTATTCACTGTTTTCACTGATTTAAAATATGGGTTTCAGAGTAGAGAAGCAAATTTTTATAAACTCCACAACTGGCTAATGATGCATGTTTTTATTTGACATACCACCAAATATTTATTTCCACCATACTCTTCTTTTTAGCCTAGGCATTGAAGTGCAAACATAAAAAAAAAAAAAAATCTTTTTAAGTCCAGAATAAATTCTTGACTTTTTATTAAAGTAAAAAATTTACTGCCATTTTGAGCTATCATTTTTCCAACCTGACACAGCAGTCTAGACAACCATATATGTTCCACTACCACAGTCACTAAATGGCCCAGAATCCACATAACAATTGTCCAAGGATTTTTATATTCCATAAGTAGATTTGCCCTTCCTGGTTTATTGATGCTTTCCTAAGTATGTGGATCACATAGATAGCAGAGTGGACTCCTTATACACCCAGAAACACATGTAAATTTTTATACACAATTTTATTCTAATAATTGCATATTTGTATGTTTGATTTGTAGCCTTGGAGCAAATTTCTATAATATCTATATTTAGTCTGAAAAACTTCCATAATTACTAAATAAATGACATAAAAAAATGATGAAGAGATAAACTAAGTTCAGAGTTAGAAATTTCAGTTTGATTGTTTCTTAGCAAGAATATTATTGGCTATGTCATTAAACACATGGGTGATGTTAATGTATGAAAGGAGGCACCAGAGAGACATTGTTTTAAATTCCTGATTTCTCACTTTTGAAGCTTATAATTTTGTGTCAGTCATTAACATATCTGAAATTTGGCCTTTGCAATTGTGAGATAAATCTAATTTAAATCATTGATGTTGAAATAGATCAAATGCAATATTAGATTTGAAGATACTTGTTGTTTATAGCCTGAAACTGTATATTTATTATTTAAATCCTTTAATTCTTCTATACTTTAGCTGTTAAGCACTTAACAACAACAAGAAAAGACGAAGAATAATGGAGAAAAGGATAGTCAATATAGATAGTCAATAATGTGAAAAGGATAGTCAATATAGATCCACAATTTCACCTTAAAGCTCTCTTTCACCATATAAAAAAATGAGGTCTTAGTAGCAGTAAAAGTGTGTATATGTGTGTGTGTGTGTGTGTGTAAGAGGGAGGTCTGGCATACAAATCCTTAGAGAAAGGGTTTTAAATTAGAATTTCGGGCAATTAGGCACAATATCAGACAAGGTCAAATTTTTCTTTGTTAATTGCAAAATTAAAAGACCTCAAGCAGAGTATTCCTTAGAGGTTATAATAATGAATAAGCTGAAACTCTAGTTGTTTATCATTTTGATTTAACTATCACTATAGAATATGAAAAAGAGGAAAGCTGACAGGAAAGAAATGATCTGCTATGCATCTTCCTATCTCCCTAATGCATATAGAGAGAAAAAGATGATTTACCTTTCCTTGTAAAATGCAGTTAAAGAAATCTTAGCAGTTATCTTGAGAATTCCATAAACTTTTTCTCCCAGTAATTTGCAATTAATAGAACTCTCTGAGAGTTAAAATATAAAACTAGTGAGCTATAAATGTTCCTGTGGTGGAAATTTAGAAAATGGAGAATCACAATCACACATGTTTGTTGTACCTACTGAATAATTGTCTAAGGATGAAAGTGTTTTGTCCAAACAGTGGATCCTTCTGGTTCCAAATTATCTCTAACATGGAGAAATTGACATCAAGCTGGATAATGCAGTTGGAAATGAAATCTTAATTCCTTTCAAGAAAGGCAATATAGCATGTTGCATAAAAACATTGATTTCTAACCTCATTACTTGAATTCAAATTCTGGCTCCTCTAATTTTCCAGCTGTTTTACTAGGAATCACTTAACCTCTCTGACTTTTAGATTTCTCACCTATGAAATGAGGTTACCAATAATAGCTTGCTCATAGGTTTACTAGGATTGAATTAGATAACACAGGTATTGCATTTAAAACAGTGCTTTAGAGGTAAAAGTGCTTACATTTCAGGTATCATTTGACTTCTTTGTAAAATTTCTAAAGTTAAAGGCTGGCTTAGTCATATAATAGTCTTCCAGTCCTGATGTCAGTCATTTTTTCTCATTCTAAAAGAAATATTCCTCTTTTTTGAGTTTAGCTAGCTTGAATACAACCCTACAGACAGATTCACACTCTAGGGCCAACTGCTGGCAAAGCAGGTTTCTTAGCCTTTAAACTAAGGCCCAAATTTAGACTGTGTTGAACTGAACAAGGTAATGCAGTATTCTGGGATACTAGCCAGGATTCTCTGAAGTTCCCCTTTACTTCAAATGTAAGTTTTCTTTGAACTACATTAGGTCACCCGAGTTCCTCTCACAATCACCTAGTTAGAGAGAAATCGGAAATAGACTCTTAAGTCAGTTTTCTTCCTGTTGACATGGAGAACGTCTAGAAATAACTGCTTTGGAATCAGATGAGAACATGACAAATACTCAATTCCAAACTAATAACACAATTTTTTTCTTTTCTTGTGCAGGTTTCCACCTTTGCTTTCTCTCTGTGTTAGAGTACATACTTGCTTTTAAATTCTTTCTGTGACTTTAAAAATTTTAGCAAGCAGGGCAGTCAAAAAATTAATCTGAATCTATAACTTAAGTATTAAAAATGTTACAATTAGAAAAATTTCCTTTAATTTAATGACTCCAAAATTGACAGCAAATAACCATTTTATTGAGTTTCCTTATCAGAAACTGACTTTATTATTACTCTATCTGATAATTTATTATTAATTTGCTGATGCATCATTTCCTGATATTAAAATATTTATTGACATAATTGCATCAAACACAAGGAAAAATATATTTACATATGCAGTTTTTTACTGCTTAATAACAGTTGCACTAAACTTCTTAAAATCACTAAAAAGTAGTTAAGGTCTTAGAATTTAGCAGGTATCCTTCAAAATTTGGAAAATTGTATTAAAAATATGTTGTATATTTTCTCTTTACATTTTTTGTGTATTATCCTTTCCTTCTATTTGTTTTAAGATAGTTATAAGGACTTTCATTTTATTAATTATATTGATGTCACTATATAGTTAAAACTAACAAGATAGATATAGTTCTAAACATTTATGGCAAAAAAATAGTAATTTTTATCCCAGAATTACTTCAAAGCCTTCTACAAGGAAATTATACCATTCATACATAATATTTATAGATTGAACTCATGTCAAATCTTTTTTCAGTGAGTTAGAAAATACATGAATCATTAACTATAAAAATAATCTGAATTAAACTATCATCAAGGAAATAGAAATCAAGAACACAATGAGATACTACTTTATAACTGTGAGAATGGCCTATAGAAAAAGACCAGAAACACTAAGTGCTGACAAGGAAATGTAAATATGTGCACTCTACACTGCTGGTGGGAATGCAGATTTGCCAAGCCTTTATATAAAGTAGTATAGAGATATCGATATCTCAAAAATTAAATATGGATCTGCCATATGACAAAATAAGCCACTCCTAGACATCTAATAAAAAAATACTAATTTAAAAGGTGACTTGCACTCCTATGTTTATTACAACTCCATTTATAATAGCTAAGTGATGGGAAAAAAACTTAGTGCCTAAAACAGTTGACTGGGGTCAACAAGATTGCTATACATATATAAAACAATAAAATATTACTCAGTAGTCAAAAAAGATAAACTCATGCCATTCGTGGCAACATGGATGGTGCTGGAAGTGATAATGTGAAGTGAAATCAGTGAAATGGAGAATGATAAATACTGGATGGTAACATAATTGGTGGAATATAGAGAAACAAAACAATGGGGCAGAGAAAGATAAGGTAAAAAGTAACCCTTGAAAGTTGATTATGGAGGACCAAGGGGGTGAGGGAGGTATAAGAACAAACAGAGAAGGGAGTGCAGTTAACTATGGATAATTTGTAGTAGGTGCACTATAGTGGTGATACCTGAGAGGTGGGATCGTAATGTTACCTCAATTAAAAAAATAGATTTATAAAAAGTTTTCTTTGTTAAGTGAATACATAAATAGAAATTGTTACTATCTTGACTTATGGTAAACCATAAAAAGGTATTAATATATTGGCATGAAATAGCAAAAAATTAGCATATTTTTCTGCCAATAGTTCATATCATATTTGATAAAGTATTTTTATTATATAGTATTTGTAAATATCTACAATTTGTAATTCTAATTTAACATATGTTCATTCAATAGTTATGAAAAACCTTAGGCTAATTTTGTACATGTCTCGTGATCTTTCATTGTAGAAAATGATTACTTTGACCAATATTTGAAAAGGGTGGAAAGTATCAAGATAAACTGAACACTGTGGAGATTATTTCATTTTGTAATGAATAGTAACTTTAGCCAAAAATTGTAAAGAATAGTGATGAACAAGTAGATAAGTCCCCTCCTCACATGAAACTCATTTCAGTTAATGATGATTTTGCTTCTGAGACTATTCACTTTCTATGGAGATAAATTTAGGCTATCTTCAGACTCAAATGAGTTTTAGTGGATTAGTCTAGTCTTTAAGATGTGAAAGCTTGTAAAATCATGAAAAAAGATTAGGCACTTGCAAGTTATTAGAAAAGATAGATTTTAAGTAAATCACTATAAACTTATAAATATATGTATTTTAAAACACACAGATATGATGCAAAAATTAATGAATGTAATTAAGAGGTGTAAGATGTGCTTTATCTAATAATCAACTTTAGGATTCTAAGGACCAAATGAAACAAAGATGATAAATCAAATTTGTTTTTTGACCTCCCTATGGATTAGAGAAGTGGTATGTAGGAAAGATATCAGTATGCAAGTAGAGTAAATCTCATTAGTTTGCCATCTGCCATGGTGAATAGATACTAAAATGTAGCCATTGTGAAGTTCATTGAGTGCTAACTTATAATTAAAAATCACACATATAGTTAAAGCTAAAACTTCAAGAATAAAAAACAGCTTCCAAATAATAACAATGATTCTACGTCCCTTTAAAAAGATGAGATGAGGGAAATATATATTATATACTCGAAAATGCACACGCACATCACATACAAACACACAGAGAAACATAATTATAAATGTTTATAAATTAATCATAGCATGATCAGTCTCTGTTATGAATTAAAAATATTTCAACAGTTTTAGAGAACACAGTCTAATATGTTCATCAGGTCTAAGAAATTAAATATAGAGAAAATAAAGCAAGTATTGTTAACAATCTTTATTCTGATAGTTTCATTTAGCACTAATCGTATATTTAGAAATGAATTCCATGGTCAAATTAATCACACATCTAGTGGGTTTCTTTCAAGAATATAGTTAGGTAAGAATGTATTCGAAATACTTCCTTTATTTCATTTTTGCATTTTAACAATTTAATATATGCATATGTTTGTATTTTCAATAGGGCTTAAGGGAAGTCCTAAAGAGCTTGCATAAATCAAAAATTTATTTTTTTATCTGAATCTTCTCAAATAGGATTTGAATTTAAGTGGAGTATACCTAAATTGCAAACTTAATTATTACACTTACTTTTTATAAATATAAAAACGGCTTGCATCAGTCTATTTCTCTTCTATTTCTATATACTAGGAAACTCTTCTATTTCTATATACTAGGAATCAACAATGTAGAAATGAAGTTAGTAAAAATAATTCCATTTATAAAATCATCAAAATTAATAAAATACAAATAAGTTGAATAGAAGAAGCACAAAGCTTATATATAGAACTTTGTAAAAGATTACTGAAAACAATTGGAGAAGAACTAAACTGATAACAGATTCAGATGGATGCCCACTAGAATTTTTCAGAAATTGATTAAGTTGAGCCTGAAATTCACATATGGACATAGAATAACTAAATCAATCCTGAAAAAGGACAAAATTGGAGGACTCCCATTTTCTAATTTCAAACAAATTCATAGTAAACCAGAAGAGTATGTACTGTCACAGAGGTAGACATATAGATCAGTGGGAAAGAATTGTAAGATTGCTGAGTAATATTCCATTGTGTATATGTGTCACATCTTCTTGATCCAGTCATCTATTTTTGGGCATTTGGGTTGTTTCCATATCTTAGCTATTGTAAATAGTGCTGCTATAAACATAGGCATGCAGGTGCCCTTTGGAATTATGCAGTTTGCAGCAACATGGATGGAGCTAGAAGGGATTATGCTCAGCTAAATAAGTCAGAAAAGAAAAAGAAAAATACCGGATGGTCTCACTCATAGCAGGAATTTAGAAAACCTAAATAAGAGACCAGGAAAAAGACTAATCAATACAAAGTAATAATCAAAATCAACGAGCAACTATAAACCAGAGACACACTATGGGGGGGTGGGGGGAGAAGGAGGGAGGGGTGGTGAGAGGAAGAACTAGAATCAAAATGGGGGGGTGCAATTGTATGGGGAATATAACCAAAATGAAAATGCATACATTGTGCAAAGATGAAAAATGATGTAAGAATTATATAAAATAAAATATTAAAAAAAAAAAAAGAACTGAAAGATTAGCCCTCATGTCTGCGGTCAAATGATTGTGTGTGTAGTTGTGTGTGTATGTTAACAGCATTTCACTGTAGTCAACTGATTTTTTGAAGAGTGCTGTGTTTAATGGGGAGATGAAAGTCTACTTAACAAATGATGCTGGGAAACTGAATATGTACTGAAAAAATATGAAATTGCAAACTTCGCTCACACTATACATAATTAACTCAAAATGTCTATGATCATGAATGTAAGAGCTAATATTGGACAATCTCTAAGCAAAATTATAGTAGTTAGAGTCATTATATATGACATAAAAGCATAAGTGACAAAGCAAAATATATTAAATGATATTCCTCAGAATTAAAACAATTCTTTGAAGGATGCAATCAGAAAATGAAAAGTATCTCCAAAAAAAGTGAAAATGTTTTTAAACCATGTGTCTGATGAGGATAAGCAACTTACATAGAGAATATATACTTTTTTTTTCAATTCAACAATTAAAAGGCAAATAGTCCACTTTAAAAATCAACACAGACTAAGTATCATTTAAACAAAGATACACAAATGGTCAACAAATACATGAAAAGATATCCAACATAATTAACCATCTTGGAAATGCAAATCAGAAAGATAATTTGAAACACTTCACATCCATCAGGATGACAATGACATAATGACATAAAAAAATGATGATAGCAACTATTGCTCAGGATGTGGAGAAATTATATATATATATATATATATATAACTAATGAAAATTTGAAATTGTACAGTGACTTAAAAACACTCTGGCAGTTCTTAAACATTGTGGTGCTTATATGATGAATAAATTTCATACCAACATATATAGACAAGAAAAATGGAAAGCTACATTTGCTTAAATATTTATACATAAAAATCCATAGCAGCATTATTCATGGGAGTAAAAAAAAAAAAATAGAAACACTCCCAAAGGCCATCAAACAATGAATGAAAAAAACCAAAATATAGTCTCTTCATGTATTTTGGTAAATATTTTGCTAATTGAAAGAATCAAGGAATTAACAATCAAATACTGAATGATCTCTTGACATGAAAATGTCCAAAAATATATAAGGACACAAAATAGATTAGTGGTGTCAAAAGCTAGGAAAATGGAGTTGGAATGGAGAGCAATTGCTAAGAGTTACAAGGTTTCTTTTGAGGGTGATGGAAGTGTTCTGATATTGTGATAGTTACACAATTCTAAATATACTTAAATCTATTGAATTTACAAACGTTGAGTTGTACAGTTTAAGTGATATGGTGTATGAATTACATATAATTGCATCATATCTAAACACTTTTTCAATAAGCATATTAAGAATCACTTGAGGAATTTTCACTTTGAATATATATTTACAGTACATATTTCATTCTAAGATTTTCATTTCTGAATTTTAGTCCCTTGCAAATATAAAGTTGTAAAATTTTGTAGTTTATTTTTTTTTTAAAACACCAAAGGTATAGTCTTCAAAATTTAGTCCTAATTATTATATTATCATTTGGATATATATTAATTATTAAGGGTTAAGAATATAGTCCTTAGTGGTTCACCACATTGATAAAAGAGAGTTGATTTTTTTAATTTGCATGGATGTAAATGAATAGATGTTATATATAATTGTGATTCTAAAGTAATAATTATATACTCACCATGAAATTTGAATTTTAATGAGTCTATAGAAAAGATATTCAAGAAAATTATTACCCCACATTTTGTTAACCATAGAGCAATTTGAAAATATACTTAAGGTTATGTACCACTAAGAAAGAAAAAGAAATGCTAATTAAGTGACACATGCCATTGGTGGCAAATCTCAAGCTCATTTCAGAAAATATTAAAAATTAAAAATTGCTAAAAATCTAATATTTTGAAACTTTTCTACAACTTTTCTATTTCTCGTAGTCATTAAATTATGATTTTTTTAACACAACTATATTCCTTAAAGATAAGAAAGCAACAAAACATATCTAAAATAATCATGCTTTGGAGGAAATTTAAAGAAGTAAAGAAATCTGTAAATCAGAAAGGAGTAGAGGATAAATCTTTATAGAATATAATAGGACATTATGGGGTGGGATGTGGTTGGATAGAATAAGATGTGCAGGCTTGAACTAGGGTAGGTAGGGTTGAAGCTGGTAGTTTATTATAGAAAAGAGTAGAGTAGAAAAGAATGTGAGGTACAATTTTTAGGACATTATTTAAAAAAGTATAAGACACAAAAAAACAGAATGGTACCTTGTTCATGGATCAGAAGAATTAACAGTGCTAAAATGGTCATGTTATCTAAAACAATATACAGATTTGATGCAATCCCTATCAAAGTTTCAATAGCATTCTTTAAAGAAAGAGAATGAACATTACTGATATTTATATGGAAACACAAAAACCCTGAATAGCCAAAGTAATTCTTTTTTTAGAAAGATTTATTTTTATTTTCATTTTTATACAAGAACTGGGGTACAGGCCAGAGGCATAGAAGGGTGAGAGAATTCACCAGAGACAGAGTGGGGAGCAGAACAGGCAGACGAACCGAAATACACTGCTAAGGGGAACCTCAGGTGAGACAGGAGAGGTCTGCCATGCCATGTGGTTATCTCCCTGGCTGTCTGGGAATCGAACCCGTGCTGCCGAGGCTGCGGGCAGCTGCGCTCAACCTGCTGTGCCACCGGGAAGACCCATAGCCAAAGTAATTCTGATCAAAAAAGAAAAAAGAGAAATGTCATCTCATAGTAGTGGGAATGACCCATATTGAAAGTCCAAAAAACAATAAGAGAAAACAAAATGGAATGTTCTAATTTGAATTTTTAAAATTGTTTATTAAGCTAACTTGTCTCCCAATAAGCCTCAGTATATTATGTTTTCATAGGAAAACACTCTTCTATAGAATGTTCAGTAAATTCATTATAGTAGCAATAACAGTGATTTATATTTACTTATTATAAAATGCGCGTTGTATGTATTAATATTGTAATTACTGACTGAAAGGTGGGGGCAATTGAGATGGAGCTAACTAAGTCATCAATTCAAAGGGAATCACTTGTTAGGAAAACATTGACAAACAGACATGCCAGAGACAAGGAGAGATAAAAAAAAATAAGAGCCCAGTTTCCTCAAGAGGCCAAACCCAAATTAAAATTAACAGGTGACTTTGATAACATACCTTTGAAAGTAGAATAAGTGTAGGAGCTGAATTAAGTCAGTCTGGGACACTTTGAGCTCCATGATTATGAGGTCTTCAAAGTCTTCCATCCACACTGGAAGCTGTGCCAGAAGAAGCATAACTCCCCTTCCCATGAAGTGATGCACCAGGAGGGTGTGGACCCTCAATGCTGCCACTATCATTCTAGTCTCCTGGACCTCACTGATTTAGGCCCTCCTTGTGATTCTTGCCAATTGGATTTTGTACTTATATTATTGTAATATGGATCCTCCCACCCTGATAAAATCATATTGTGATCACATGCAATTGGCCGGAGACACAGTAATCCTGTTCACTCCAAAGGAGGTTATTGTTTTAGAGATGCAAACCTCAACAGGCCCAGCGTTAGGGTTAGGTTTAAGATTCTTACATTAAAGTTTCAATTTGGGGCCTCCCTGGTGGCGCAGCGGTTGAGCGCTGGGTTGCGAAGCTGCCCGCGGCCTCTGCGGCGCCGGTTCGATCCCCGGCTGTTCCCCGGCCACCAGAGGAGAGTCCCACATGGCGCGCAGACCTCTCCTGCCGCCCGCTGCTCCCCCCAGCAGTGTACCTCGGTCCCTCTGCCTGCTCTGCTCCCCGCTCTGGCTCTGGTGAATTCTCTCACCCTCCCATACTTCTGAGTGTACCCAGTGCATGTATAAACAAAATAAATAAATAAAAATGCCTCTATAAAAAAATAAATAAAAATAATAAAGTTTCAATTTGATGTTCACAGCATTTTTATTTTTTATTTGGCATACAGCAAAGTAAGACCTAGAAAGTTTAAATTTATGTCCAAAGACAAGTTGTAAGTGACAGAATTGGGGTTTGGAAACCCTCATGTCTGAATCCCAAAACCATGTTCTTCATCACCTCTCCTCAATATTCTGGAAACTCTTCTCCTCCTATACAAGATGGAATGCTAGCTCCTGTTCTTATAAATAAACAGGAGGTAGTCTTACATTTTCCAAGTGGGTAACAGGAAATTATGTCCCTTGTAAATTCCTTTTTATCAACAATCATTAGAAAAATCACATTAGCCTTCTTTAGTATGTAAAATATCTCTGGAACAATTGTATACAGATTTATAGAGGTTAGCAAATATCCTTCAGGGGGTAATTAATCAGTGCTAAACTTCTCCACTATTGTCCAGGTCAGATTCCCTCTGGTAATAGGAAGACTCTGCGGTCAGGCCAATTATTGAGGAATTAATATTCACTTAAGCAAAGAGATACGAGGTAGAGAGATCATATAAGAAGGAAATGTGCCTATAATACTCTTGAGATCCAGAAATTTAGTAAGAAACATTTGTTTTAAACAGATGTTAAGATTTTTAAACCAAAATAAGACATATATAGATTCTCACAATGCAGATACTATTCTTTCTTCTATCATCTTTCCACCATCCAAACACTGGCATTTCCTTCCTAAATTAAAAAGTTTATTGTGACATTGAAACAAGATTTCCATTGCTTTAGTAGCATTTTAGGGGAGATTCTGCAAAACTTTCATAGATGCCTAAGTAGCACTTTTGACTAATATTAATTAATTCACTCAGGAAATACTAAGTACCTACCAGTAGAGAAGGGCTAAGAATAGTGAGCCTAAAGCTTTTTATTTTTATTTTTTAAAGACTTATTTATTTATGCATATAAGAACTGGGGGACAGGCCAGAGGTCTGGGGTGTGAGAGGATTCCCCAGAGACAGAGTAGGGAGCAGAACAGGGAGACTGACTGAAATACAGTGCTGAGGAGAGCAGCGGGCAAGACAGGAGAGTTCTGCTGCACCATGTGGGTCAATTCCCTGGCCGGAGATTGAACTGCAATAGTAGCGGACAGCTTCACATGCTGTGTTTTAACCCCCTGCACCACCAGGGAGGCCCCAGAACCTGAGCATTTTAGATTGACTTTTGGCATGTACTTTTGTACATTTTTTTCAGAAATGCATGCATGATGTTATTGCAATATCTGTATACAGATGACCTGTTGGGATAATAACTATCAATTATCTGTTAATTATTATGTAGCTGTCATTATCCTAAACAATTTATACATCAAAAATAATTTATACATTATTTAGTTTCTATGGCAATACTGATATTGTCACTAGTTCTAGTTCACAGATGTAGAAACTGAGGTTCAAAGATCTTTGTTTTTTTTTGTTGTTGTTGTTGTTGTTCTAAACAAATGTCAAGATTTTTAAAGACAAAAAGCATTGTTTCCCTTTCTACGCTTTTGGTTAAGCTGTCTTTTCTACCTGTAATATTTTTTGCCTCCCATTAGCCAACATCCCCTTATTTATTAAGGTTCAATCTGACTATCTGTAAGCCTTTAAATGATTCCTTCTCTGCTTCCCAAGAATAGTTGTCACTAAATATATGTTGCAAAATTTACTAAATTATATTCCTTATGTTTTGCACAACTTTTGAGAAATGTGCACACAAAAATTAAAAATATAATTATGGGCAGTGAATTTACTCTTCCTGAGATATATTGATCTATTATTTTCTTAAAAACTGCCTCTAATTGGGCCTCCCTGGTGATGCAGTAGGTTGAGCACAGCACTGTGAAGCTGTCTGCAGCCTCTGCAGTGTGGGTTCGATTCCCAGCTGGCCAGAGAGATACCCACATGGTGCGGCAGACCTCGCCTGCCTCGCCCACTGCTCCCCTTGGCAGTGTCTTCAGTCTGTCTGCCTGTTCTGCTACCCCTTCTGTCTCTGGTGAATCCGCTCACCCTCCTACGCCTCTGGCTTTTACCCCAGTTCTTCTATAAATGAAAATAAATCTTTTAAGAAAAAGTTAAAAAAATTGCCTCTAACTGTAATATATTTGTGAAAATTTAATCCTTTGATACCCCTAAAATAGCATTGGCAGGAACCTCAATTCCTATTTCAAGGATGAAACTGCCAAATGAGAACTGAGAAAACAATCAAAGGCTACACCATTGAAAAAACTAATAGAGGGCATAGGAATAGTAAACAATATAGTGTATTGCTAAACTAAATACAATTTGGGGAATTGAAATAGTGAAATTAAAAACTACTGAGGCATAAAAAAGGAATTTCCACAGTCCATCAGTCACAAAACACTGTAATGTTACACATTTCCATTACGCAGTGATCAAAGACAAACTAGCCACTGATTGCAAGAAAAGATTTTTTTCCTAAAGAAAATAAAGTAAACTTCCAATTAATAGGTAAATTAAAATGTACATAATATTTCTAAAATAGACTCGAATTACAAAACCCTTTTAGTGTTAGAAATGTTTTACCAACCTTAAGCTTTAAAAAAAAATAGAAATTAATTCTATCACATGATGGAAGAGAGAAAAGAGTTTGGATGTAGTAGTTATGGTGCAATGGAAATATTATTTATCTTCTCATCCAAAAATCTTGCATTTTTTTAACCCTATGTGTTAATCACTCCTTGACCTTAGGCACCAAACTTTTGGTCTCAGTTGTCCCTTCTTCACAACTGAAGATACCTATCCTGATATTTTCCTGTTGTGAGAGCTAAATGATTGTCAATTTGTAAGTGCAAAAGGGCCATACAGAGGGCAGGGATCACTGTAAGCAACCACAGTCATCAGGTCTCTTTTGCACATTTTTCTTACATGATTTTGCAGACTCAGATCTAGGTATCCAGGTCCTGATTGTATTTTTATTTTTTTATTATTATTATTATTTTTTAGCAGTTAACCATGTCTCTTTCTTTCTTTCCTTTTTTTTTTTTATTTATTTTATTTTTATTTATTTATTTATTTATTTATACAAGCACTGGGTACAGTCAGAAGCGCAGGAGGGTGAGAGAATTCACCAGAGCCAGAGCGGGGAGCAGAGCAGGCAGAAGGACCGAAGTACACTGCTGAGGGGAGCAGCGGGCGGCAGGAGAGGTCTGCGCGCCATGTGGGACCCTCCTCTGGTGGTCGTCCTCCTCCGGGGAGCAGCCGGGGATCGAACCAGAGCTGCAGAGGCTGCGGGCAGCTTCGCAACCCAGCGCTCAACCGCTGCACCACTAGGGAGGCCCCTGATTATATTTTTATTGTGAAAGCAATCTCCTGTATCACTAGTGAGCCTCATGCTTCTGGTGAGTTGCTATGTGATAAAAGTCTTTTTTATAAATTGCAAGCAATTCAAATCAATTGTGGTGCATCAAGACATATTACTTATAGTTGATAGACATTTGAAAAGGCAGCATGTGTAAATTAAAAAAAAAAACTGTCCAATTTGATAACTTTTAAAAATTTCTTCCTTGGTTCAAAAGCCTTTTAGTGGATTTTATTTGATTGCTAGAAATGCTGATTCATCTTACTTTTTTCCTATTCTTTTTGTTTACTTTCTCTAACTAGTTTTCATTATGTTAATATACTTTTACCTGTGCATGATGAATTATCTTTTGTATTTTCATGAAAGGATAATCATGTTTGTATTATCAATTTTTAAAAAAATTGTTTGCTTTCAGGGTAAAAGGGAATTTTATTCTGATTTTGTGTCTTAGAGATTCTTAGAGCTGTTTGCACAACGGAGCTTTGGATTAAAATTTAAATTTGAGGTTAGCAGCAATGTTAACATATATTAAAAATTAAACTCTGCAGAGCACAGAGTATGGCACAGCAGAAAAATGAAAGAAAACCACCTGAGATCAATATAGTGTATTCATGATTGTTAACATTAATGAAGTAAACCTTCAATTTATTATGCATTTTAATGCTTGCTGCCTTTTTAGTCTGTACTTTTTTTAAAGAGATTTATTTATAAATTCAAGAACTGGGGTACAGGCCATAGGATTGGGGTTAGAGGATTCACCAGAGACCGAGCGGGAAACAGAACAGGCAGATTGACTGAAATACATTGCTTAGGGGGGCAGTGGGTGAGACAGGAGAGGTCTGCTGCGCCATGTGGGCAGCTCCTTGGCTGGGGATTGAACTTGTGCTGCAGTGGCTGTGGACAGCTTCATAGGTTGCACCTTAACCCACTGCACCACCCGGGAGGCCCAAGTCCGTACTTCATTATGATGACTAAAATCCACATATCAACACAGTGGAATACATGTACACTGGACTTCCATAAATCATTAGGCTATATTTTCTCACTAAACATTAAATATTAAGTATAAAAACTGCCCTGTTGAAGTATGATATACCCCTAATTTTGTGAAAAATCTTTCCTTTAAAATATTTAGCTATTATAAAAATTAGAAGTAATTACTGTTTTTGAAGACATCTTAATCTTATATCCTTATTTACCAAAAATCTATGCAGTGTTTTAATTACATGAAATCCCAAATTTTAGGCATCCAGACTAATAAAGTATAAGAAAAATATGGAAATGAGATAAATATATGACACCTTGTACTCAGCATACTGTACTCAGTGACAGAATGGCACAACATATGGAAATCTAAGTATAAAGCAGTAAGAGTATAAATTTGAAATTAAATAAACAAGTAGTTCTGGGTAAGAAAGTGAACTTGAGAAATCTGACTACAGATGCCATTCTAGAAACAAATCCAGCCCAAGTTGTAGGAATCAGCAAAAGGAAGTTCTAACTTAATGTCTATGTGACTTTATGGATCTACATATGAAATGTATGTTTATTTTCAAAGCAGCCCAAATAGAAAAACCAATCAATATAGAGTTTGTTGGTGGTCACTTGGGTTAACCTGGACCCCTGCATTATTAAAATAACTTCATCCATCTGTGTGAAGGTGTCATATAGATGAATTTGTACCTCACCCCAGAAGCTCATAATTTTCTTTCTCAAATGTCAGAGAGATCTGCATGTAATTCACAGCCTCCATCCCAACACCACTATTCAAAAAAATCACAGTTTTCCTGGAATATGGAGGTAAGTGAATGACATGTGGAGAAGCAGGATCAATAAGTGGTCATTTATGTTTGGATTAAACTTTTATGGGAAGGCAACTTAAAATGGGTTTATATTTTCAGCTGAAAGAACAAACAAGAAATGTTTGTAAAATCTATGTTTAAAGGATAGTTGATACTAATTCTTCACGGTATGTAAGACAAACTTGCATGTAAGAGATACATAGGATGTGATGTGGGAATAATGAGACATGAGCTGTAAACTGAGTTTTTATTGTGAAGAATCTTGAGTATCATAAAGAAAAAAATTGCACCTAAGTTGGTACACAAATCTGAGTCATTAAAGTTACTGAGTTTGACTGTATTGAGGTAGATTAATGAAGCAGCATCACCTGGTTTGGATTAAAGAAGAAATAGAATAAAATAGTCAACCAAGAGTTTATCAACATAGTTTCTTAGGACAAACAGAAATATTATAAAGACAGTTGCCACAGGAGTGAAAATAAGATATGGAGGAAGAAGAGTCAAAAAAACCCTGAATATTTCTCCAGTGCAAGAAGAAACAGTTTGGATCTCATCCTTGTGGACAAACATCTTTAAAACCCATCCTTGAGTAATCTGGCATTACATCAGATTCTGGATAAAGAACCTCAATACTGAGGTCCTCTGGATAGTCAGTACTGATAGTGCTGTCAACAAGCCATACTATATAGATTCTGGACTCCTAACCTAGATTCTCTACCCCAAATCTAGGCTGTGATAACTGCTGCCTTATTTCTTTTAATGCTTACTATACCTTGTCCTTATTCTGGTTTTGGTCTCAGAACCCCCTGCTCTGAAACTGCCTGCAAAATTGCACTGCCTCCTGGAACCCATCTGGACTTCCAGGTAGACCAGGCACCCTGACAGCACTGTTTGCTGTACAATTGGCTGGATTCCTCTATGTTTTATTTTTTCCTCTATGTTCTATGTATTTATAAATTTCTTTGAAACCATGAAGATGTAAGAAGTAAATGAACACATGAAAGTAGAAGCAATATAAGTTAAAAATGACTCCAAGATTCTATTTTTGGTAACTGGATAAAATAAATAGAAACCGGGGTTCAAAAGGAGGAGTTGGTTTTAGAGAGTTTTATTATAAAGGGTTTTTATACTTCTAAAATAAAAAGAATATTAAAATACTATAATGACCATACAAATTTGTGCATTGTTCATTAAACTGATGATTAAAGTAATGGCATCTTTTCAGTATGTTTTTCCTATGATATTTTACTAATTAAATAACTAATGAATCAGAAATCCACACGACATTTTAAATTTGAGTTTGAATACTCAAATTTTATACCCTTTCTGTAATAATTATGTGGACGCTACAAAACTACTGTCCCAATGATATCTTTCTGGATAAATATTTATCTAGTTATTGGTCTACTAGATGACTTTCAAAAATAATCCAGTTTCTTTTGACGTAAGTAACTGATTGAACAACCAGTGCTTTCTGCTAAAGCAGAAAGTATAGGTGGTTATTTTAGTGAATTTCTTTTAGAAAAATCATCTTCGGGGTAGTTTAATTCATGCTGTAAAACAGTCCTATCCTCATAATGCAGAATACTTAATTGATTCATTTTAAAACCTTCCTGTACCACAACAGTAATTCAGTTTTTAGTGAAGTTGATTTAAATGACTGAAGCAATATGCAAATTCTGGATGAAACATAAAAGTTTTCTAAAAAGATGTTAAATTGTCTGTCTAATATAATGGTGAGTCTAAATTTAACAAAGGCTATAATCACTTCAATGAATACTCACAGCTGACCACAATAAAACACCTTAAATTCTGACATTTCCTCTCACAAATATTTGTTAAAGTTATTCAAAGCCTTAAAAAAATGACTGGATTTATTCTGCTATATATGGTTACTGTTCTCTTCCAACTTTCTGTATGTACTCAAAGGCCATGTTTAAGCAGTCTTAAATCCCAATCACTATTTTCTCCTAAAGCAGAATGCTTGACAGAGTAGTAATTTTGGACACAATTTTCATAGGCAGCGTAAAGTACACAAAATGATCATAATAGTTATATCATGCTCTCTGTCAATTGTTATTTTGCAAATTTCAGACAAGCTTTTGTGAAAATTTTCCTTTAAACAGTGTTTGAAAATCGACTCTGTCTAAGTCCTCTAAATATACCTGTCTAAGAGGCAACAAAGTAAAAAACCCTTCACATATGCTCCTAATACAGATAATTGCTAATTTAAAGGACAATTTGAAGAACAATTCAAGAACTATAATAGAAAAGGTAAGCTACATGTTGACATTCAGAGGTAGATTGAGAATGACTAGTATATATTTGCAATTGCTGCTTTAAAGTCTGGAACAACAATTAAAGTGACTTGGGAGACTTGTGTTACTGTAATGAAAATCTTACAATATTATTTATTCACTAGTGTTCAGCCTCTCATGAAATGCCCCTGCTCTAATTATAAAAATTTATTTAATCAATATTTAACATCTCCTATGCCATAGAAGACATTTTTAATTTTTTTCCCATGACACACATGTTATCTAATAATTGAAAGATAGTGTGATGTAGTGGAAATGAACATTAACAGCTGTGATTTCTCAGAGAGAAAGGAATACTCTGAAGTTCTGAGGAAATTCTTAGGAACTTTTAGAAAATATTTGAAATGAGTGTAAAATAATTATTGGAGAGACTATCACTCATAAAGAGTTATTTATTAAATTGTTACTAATCATAACCATAGCAATAATAACAGTTATAGATAGTGGTCTTGAAGGAAAGAAGAATTTTAACTGTCAGAGAAAATGGGAAGGATTGTAAAAGTAAGAAATTCCTTTAAGAACTAAAGTCTGAAGTCATAAAGCTAAGTCTTCTGAATTTTTATCACAAATAATACAATTTTCCTCTGAGTTAAAATTTATTAAGTTTACCTCTCTTTGAAGATGGTTTCTTCAATAGGAATATGTCATCTAATAAAAGTCATCACAGGGGATAAAAATAATTGATCTCAGAGTTTTCTCTCTCTGAAAGACTTTTATGACATTGTGCATCCAAAAACACAGCCAACTGGTCAAAGAAAAACAAGGTAACTTTCCATATGAAGTTTAATAAGCACCACTTATCTAGCAACACAGTACTTAACACGGAAGTAATTTAAACTGGAACAGTTCCAAAAGGGCATATTTGTCATAGTCTCATGTAGCTATGTCCATCTCTACTAAGAAAAGCTTTTTTTTGTTTTTGTTTTGTGCTGGCTACTTCAACAATAAAAATTAGAGATACCTGACACACTGTAAGAAAGCAATATGGTAACTTACTGATCTTTTGTGTTTTTATCCAGTCAAATCTAGAATATTGCACGTCCTTACTCCAAGAATCAACTTATTCAATCTCCATCCTATTTTAATTTTTATAATGTATTTAAAAGATCCAAAAGTGTCTACTACTTCAACCAATTTTGACCAAAGCAATATAATTCCCTCACCTATATGATCCAGAGTTATTAGGGTACTGAAAGAATTTGATAGTCGCACAGACTCATCCGATGGCTATGCAATTCTTCCATAAAATGTAATTTTATACTGCATTTTAACTAGATCTTGTTTCTCAAGAGAAAAGCAGTACTTAAAACTTTGAAATTGCTGGGCTAGTGTGAGAGTAAAGAAAACAGTGCAGGCGCACGTGTATGTTCATGTGAGAAACTGCTTTTGCAAATCGATCTTTTTACATTCTGTGCCCTCCCATATTTCTCCATTCCCATTTTGTAAGTTTAGATTCTAAAAACTCTTGCCGAAAGAAATACTTCTGATCTGTTTCCAACTTGTTTCTTCACACTTAAATCTGGTCTGAGGTAGAGTTAGCAGGTATGGTCGTGGTACCAGGTAGGGCTGTTTTACACAAAGCCACTGTGATTTTTTTTTAAAGATTTATTTATTTATGCATGCAAGAGCTGGGTACAGGCCAGAGGTGTGGGGAGTGAGAGGATTCACCAGAGACAGAGTGAGGAGCAGAACAGGCAGATTGACTGAAACACACTGCTAAGGGAGCAGTGGGCCAGACAGGAGAGGTCTGCTGCACCATGTGGGAAGCTCCCTGGCTGGGGATCGAACTCATGATGCAGTGACTGACGATAGCTTGATAGTGCTGAGGTTTAACCCCTTGTGCCACCAGGGAGGCCAACTTGAACATTTTTTGATACATTTGAGTGGTAAGACCGAAGACTCTTGTCTTGGCAACACTCTGCAATTTGTAGAAGGATGATTTTTCTAAAAAATGCTCACAATATGATAAAATTTAGAAATTTAAAAATCTTTCTGAACCATTAGGTTGCTATTCTGTGACTGGAGGTGATATTCATAAGTATTATAAATATATAAAATTACAAAGATAGCCTTTATTTTTATTAGTAATAATAGATACTGTATCTCATGTGTCAGTATTAAAACTCCATTGGTGCCATGTGAATTTTCTTTCTTGAACATATTATACAAGCTGGGAAACCTTTCCCCTTCAGTTTTTTTTTTTTTAAGATTTATTTATTCAAGCATACAAGAACCGGGGAACAGGCCAGAGGTGTGGGGGGTGAGAGGATTCACCAGAGACAGAGCGGGGAACAGAACAGGCAGACTGACAAAATACATTGCTGAGGGGAGCAGCGGGCGAGACAGGAGAGGTCTGCTCACCAGGTGGGTTGCTCCAAGGCTGGACAGGATCGAACCGGCACTGCAGAGGCTGCAGACAGCTTCACAGCGCCATGCTCAACCATCTGTGCCACTAGGGGAGGCCCTCCCCTTCAGTTTTGATCATGCACCTGCCAGAAATGTCTTTCTGAATTTATGATTCTGAGTTGTTGATTTTATGATCTGGGTACCCCCACAGTTCCAGTTGCAGAATAATTTAGAGGTTTTGCTAGTGAAGAAGAAGGTATTTTCTCAGATCCTCTCACAACAATATGAGCATTTAAATATTTCATGTCAAACATAAGAAAGCACCTCTTTTATTCAAGTCCTTTTTGCCTTCTTTCCCTCCTCTCAGTTGAGTGCAGTGCTATCCTAAGGCTCAAGATTACTTTTTTTCAACTTTATTTTCTACGAGTCTGAAAATAATTTGGACTCTGTTATATGAGTTACCTTAATAAAGTAGCTAAGAGTAGAGCAAAGTATTTTTTTAGAATGCTAACAATATTTGACAAAACAACACACACATATATACATACATGTATATATATATGTGTGTGTGTGTGTGTTTATTTGGTATGTATTCACTTTTTAAAAATACAGGTATGTTAAAAAGATGAAAAGACGAAATTTCTGAGTAAACAAGATATTTAAAATGAGTACTGCTTATTAACCTTTCTTAAATATTTTAAATGAATTAGTAATAAATTCATTTGTCAACAATCAATTCTAGTAGAAGCCAAAATTGCTAATATATAACATTTATCTATGTGGTTACAAAAAGTAGTTAATATGGGTTTCCTGGATAGGAGGCACGTCAAACTACTTTATTTTTCTACTAAAATGAATTTAGTACTAAAGTGTCTGCCCCACTCTCACCCCCTCCAAAAAATCTGGTTGTCTTAGTAGAGTGCTTTCAAAAAGATATTAACATAATAAAGTCCAACTGTATTTCTTTGGGTGACATGTTAGTTTATTAAATTACATCATTAGTAATTTAGATCCAGCACTTATTCTGAATCTTAATTAACTACATAACAACTAACCATAATAAAAACATAAAAGGATGCCATTTATAATGGTGAATGATAATAGTACCTCTGCATATTAGGTTATACTCAACCCAGGCCATATCTGACATTTCTTATAGTGGGGATGTAAGCAAATAAATAACTTTCAAGGTCCAACCCTGAAATGTCTTTCATAAAACGTCTTTTGAGTATTTTAACCCCTTGCCTTTTACTTCAAATTACTTTGTTTTTCTTTTTTTAAAGATTTATTTATTTATGCATTCGAGAGCTGGGGTACAGGCCAGAGGGTGTGTGTGTGTGTGTGTGTGTGTGTGTGTGTGTGTGTGTGTGTGTCTGTCTGAGGAAGGATCCATCAGAGACAGAGTGGGGAAGAGAACAGGCAGACTGACTGAAATAAATTGCTGAGGGGAGCAGCAGAACAGGAGAGTTCTGCTGCGCCATGTGGGTCACTTCTCTGGCTGGGGATCCAGCTCATGCTGCAGTGCCTGCATATAGCTCCATAGTGCTGTGTTTAACCCCTTGCGCCACCAGGGAGGCTCTGTCCAGGAAAGATATTTTGTGCGTTTCTGCTTTACATATATAATTTCATCCAATGTGTTTGATTTTACAACTTAATGCCTAAAGTATGTATTTACTTGTTATCTACTCTCTTTTTTGGTGGGGGTAAGGCTGACTTTGTGGCCATATGCTCCACATGTACCTCTCTAAAACTAAATATGAATTATAAAAGGACTCGAGTACTTTGTGTTTGATTGATTGTATTTTTGTTTTCTTCCACTTGGGTGGTAGATGACGACAAAATGTAAATCTTAGAACAAAAAGATAAGGAAACCCTTTGGCATCTCAAGTTTAACTACATATTTTGGTTTGAGATATATGCAGTCCTTAGCATTTAATATGAGTATAATTGCAAACACAAATAAAATTAAAGTCCTACATGAATATCTTAGGTTTTTTGTTTTTACTGGTTATTTATCTTTGTTTCTTCCTCTCAATAATACATAATTAAGAAATAATCATTTATTTGTCCTCACATCAAAAGTAAAAGGTTAAACAAAGTAAGTTTATGTCATGTGTAAAGTTCTAAATAAGATTTTTGTAGACAGATTATTGCACTACAGTTGACTTTATTCCAGTGAGCTCAGGTCCATGAATGTGCTGGATTATTTTTGACAATTAACGTCTCCAAGACTGCCAACATCTTAGCTATATGCAGGCTTAGTTTCAAGGGGACTGTCTATGCTGAAGATGTCTTTTCTGGCACTGCTTTTATTAATCCCTATGGGTTTTAAAGAAATAAGTCACTTCCTATATGATTTCAACAATTACAGGTTTCCAAAGAGGAAATCTCAAGATAATTAATTCAAATGCTCAGAGTCTGTTTTGTTTACTGTGTTACCCCAAGGAGGGTTCAGAAAATTATGTAATTAACTGTGTACAGCCCAAAGCTTTCCTCTGGGTGATTCTGTATTGGCTTAATGTTTTCATTCATTATACTTGCTTAAAATGGATTAGAATTATATGCACATGTTATATTTGTTATGGGTTTAAAGAATACTATTCTTTTGATTTCAACTTAATAATACTCTACAATAGAGGATTTGTGGATTCCACTATCAAACATATTTTATTAAAATTTATTCCAGTACAACATAATATGGTGGATATCAAAAGCAGAACCATATTAAAATGCATAGGTATTATTATTAATAGAACCATATTGGGTTTTCAAAAAATAGCATCTAGAAAGGTCCTCTAGGATTAGTTTCAGGCCCATAGCTATTTAACATATTTATTAACAATCTGGATAGAGTGCTGAGAAGCAGATGATTCAAAACTGAGAGGAAAAGCAAATACTATGCTTGAAGATTTAAGATTCAATAAGATCTGGAGAGATTAAAAGAATGGGCAAAGGGGTACTTAAGTCAGCTTTAGCACATGCATTAGTAAAGGAAGAAGCAAATATTTTAAATTGGAACTTTAAGCAGCCTCCTCTTTTGTGTTGGGGGAATTTGCAATTCTTTATTTTAGCTGAACATTCAATCTGTATATAATTAAATTATGTAATTATGCACATTGTTATTTAAGATGCATGCATATACCAGTGCCAAAAAAAAAGGCACTGAGCATTCAGATCTAAAACAATGTCAGAATTATTGCCATAGAAGAACTATGGATAAAAGGCAAGTTTTATCATAAAGTGATAAAAAATTCAGCAGTTGAATATACAACAAGAAGCATGAACTTAAATCATAAAACAGGATTAAACCACAGCTGGGGCATAGTTTTCTTGTTCTCTATAAAGAACATACTGACAATTTGGAAAATATATAGAGAATACCCGAAGAGAAACGAAGTCGTAAAATAAATCAAATTATGAAAAATTTAAAGAACAAAATGAGAATGATAAGAATACGCTTATGATGAATAAAAGGAGTAATTATTATGAAAAATGTTTTAATCATTATGTAAGATTGGCTGAAACAGATATTTTTGTGAAACAAAGAATTTAGAATCATTAAAACATTTTAAAATCAACAAAGTCCAATATTGTAATCACAGTAAAGATTCAGTGGTCTGGACTTCAAGATATATGTGACTATGTTTCTTCAGATAGATTATTTTCCTATTAATTTTCTGATATTTTATCTGGTATCTTTTATTTTGTTAACCACTCCTACATTGTTCAGTAAACTCACCATGAGAGTTTTAATTCTAACACATCCTATTTTCTAATTTTGAAATTTCTTAATCTCTCCTAATATATTTTATTTGGATAGTCTCATGACTTGTCCATAATTACACATGATCTCATTTTATCAAAGATATTTGTGGAAGAAGGGAGGAAATGCTGGGCTAGGAAAGTTAGGACAACTTATTTTAATGTTACAGATAAACAGCCTGCATCTGTTCATATATAATACAATAAACAGTGAGGATGCAGACACACACTCAGAACAGTAAGTCATTATCAAATGATGTCTAATGGAAGTAGATAAAATTAGCTAGATGTTAGAAATTGTATAAGCATGCATTGAGAATATTCAGGGCTAATTAGGCAAAGAGAATATTAGGGAGTGATTAGCAAGTTAATGCCTGGTATCAATTATTTTAACAAAATGAAGAGGGATATAACTGCATTGAATATAAATTGTGATTTTTAGTCTATGGAAAAATTTGGTAGGTGTGTGTCTATTAAGGTGTGATTACATAAAAAGAAATATCATGTTACTTTCCTAACCACATTTTTCATAGCCTCTATCTAAAGAAAATTAGAAGGAATGAATATGGTGTTTTAAATATCTGTTGATTTTAAAGGAATAGCTATTTTAAAAACAAGCATTATGATCAGAATACCCAATAGTATTTAATTGTTTTACTGAAGGAAAAAACCTAATCTGTATATAAATGAATATAATGACATGCAGAAATGAGACACTTAAAGATGAAATGGTGTTAATAGAAAACAGAGAACACTCAGAATTCCTGAAGAGGTTCTCTTGCATGGTGGTGATGTTTCAGAGTTTCCTGTTTAAATGGGTTAGTGGTTTTGAGTGATGCTCCCTTATAAAGCCTTTGATAGACCTGAGAAGACAAGTGAAACTTAGTTATCAATTTATGATTGAAAAACAAGAGATAAAGACAAGCACTTGCAGTTGAAATTAATTAAATGAATAAAAAACTTGTATGAAGTATATTTACAAAGTTACACTAGGTTTAACATCTGAAAATATAAATAGAAGCACATAACATTCAGGACCATTTGTGTATAGCACATCTATTCTCCAAGACATTATTTTATGCAACAATTATAGTTTTTTTATGACTTACCTTTAAAGCTGTAATTTTACCTATCATGTCCAGAGTTTTCTAACATGACAATTTCCTTCCCTTGAAACCTAATCCTTAATAATTTTTCTGTCAGGGTGTGTGCTTTTGTCCTCTTATCACTATTTTTTCCTCCTTTTCTGGTTGCTAGTTATCATTAATGCATCAATGCATAATTAGTATAAAAATACTTTGAATTTATTCTGCCTAGGATATCCTCCACCTATTAAATTTGAGACAAATCTCATCATTAAGCACACAAGCCCTGCCTCCTCCATGGTATCTGATAAAAAGATGAGGTTGTGCTTCTTAAAATATCATTCAAATGGAAAAAAAATGTTCAATTTTCATTAAAATCTATGTTTTTTTATTCTAGGAGATTAATTTAGTGACATTTTCTTATCTCATATTACCCTTGGTTACTGTTCAACAAAACAGAACTGGGCTTTAATGTTTTTATTGCTTAAATGAAGAATAAACATTATTATGCATAGTATTATGCATTCTAACTGAAAATTACTTTTAAAATAGATATGCATATCTTATACACATGTTTTTAATTTTGAAGCAGACATTTTAAGAAAATTAAGACCCTATATAATTATACTGCTATGGCAACGAGACTGAATTTTTCAAAATTCCAAATATAAAAGATACTGAACACTAATAAGAAAATATAATTGAATGGCTTTTGCATATTTAAAATTGTGCCATTATACATTGTTTTAAAAATAAATATTAGAATGATAATACCAGTGCATGTTCAATATAATGGGATTTGCCAAAATACAGTAAAAAATGCTTATAAAAACACTACAGGCAAAACAAAGGCAACAAAATTTGAGCTTAAGACACACATTCACTGCTTTTTATTTTTGTGTGAAAAACTGACATTTATGCTCATCTAAAGTGCATGAAATTATTTGTAATTTTTCCTGTTAAATAATTTTGGTGACTGACAAATATCTGCATTAACCTAGTAGCTTAACATAACTTTTTAAATATAGCGACTGGAATTTCTAATCCAAAGAAAACAAGATACTTCACTTAGATTAGCTTTACAATAATTTGCATAAAATGTAAATAAAAGGTATAATTTAATATAAATGGTTATCTCTTCTTTTGCCATCATCATCTATAGCTCAGCTGACTAGTTTAGCAAAGAAATTGATGGACGGTGGCAAAGGCATTACTCATCATTGGTCCTTTTATTTTTTGATCACATATAACTTGGTAAAAATTAAATAACTTTGCTACATGAGCTGCTATTTTGTACCATAATATACTCAATTATTGACATTTTAAGAGTTGGTTTAAAAAAATTACCATGACTAGAGATAAATATATTATGGACTATGAAATTCATTTGTAATTAATTGAATAGCAAAATAAATTTTCCTGAGTGTAACTAGCATATTATCATTGTAGTATTTCATCCAGGGGAGGTCATAAATCTTGTGGGTGAAGTTCAAAAAATATCAGTAAAAATAGGGAAAAGAGTTTTTTATAATTGTGAGATTTTTTAATGAAAATCCATTCATTTATATTTTGGATAATCACAAAAGTTTAATAGTAAAGCACAATGTTTGAAGAAATTTGAAATGCAAAATTCACTCAACAAGACTTTCTCCCCAAGGTCATGTATCTTGCAGCTTTGCAAGATGCTGTTTTTGGCACATAGGTACTGGGGCTCTAGTACCAGTGCCTCATTAACTTCTTCCACAAAGGGATGAATGCCCTTTCAGAAGAATTAAATGAAAAGTCAGATAAAACTAGGGCAGAAATTGCTGCCATGGCTACAAAGCTGGACTCAGTGCTACAGTTGTATATCTGAACAAGTTGTTGTACAAACAGCAGGAAGAGCAAGAGGGGGAAAAAAGGAAGCTTGCAGACAAAAGAAAAGAATTCCAAGGACATACAATAAGCATGACTTCAGTTTAATTTAGCTCTTTCCCAGTCAAAGTCACCCTCACACCATTAGCATGAAGATACTGGTAAGAAGGAGGCTGTGGTAGAGGCGTACCTCAAAATCGTTCTTGAGCCAATCGATAGTAATTTTTACAATATTTAAATAAGGCCAAAAATCAATACACAGTTGAAAGATATTCAAGCTTCCATGTAGCTGAAAGAATAGGAATGGCAAAACTGATAAAAATTAAATTCAAAGTGTCAGATTTAAAAGATGAAGATAAAAGAATAAAGATTTTGCTGGCAAAAGGAGAGATAAATTCAAATAAGAGGGCAAGCCTTCTCAAATAAGAGGGTAAGCCTTCTCAAATAAGAGGGCAAGCTGTGCTTAAAAAATAAATAAAACATCAGAAATTATTGGATGAAGTGAAATAAATTCCATGCCCTTTGCTATACAACTTCATATGTAACATAACACATTTCAAACTGAAAATATTACAATGGTTCAAATTTTCTGAATGCACTGTAATGTCAGATAAAAAGGTTAATAAATTGTCTGAATGCTTCTTTAATGGACTTTACACATTGTTGAAATTCATTATTTCATTCACTGAGGTAGCTATTGCTTATATTTGCTGTGGTCCTTTTGAGATCAGAGTTGTACCATCTGAAATGTCATGGATATTTCCTAAAAACACTAAGTCATCAAGAAAATTTGGAACCCTTCAGGAACTTTAATATCTCTTATGGAACAATTGTGATCAGCTGTTTATCAACTATCCACCTATAGGATCTATGTGTATACTTACATTTTGATTTCTTTGGTTAATGTATGTAACTTCCCTTTGTTATGAACTTTTTGGCAGTAGAGATTTTTTTTTTTTGCTTTTATTAAAATTGAGATAGCATTGCTTTACAACACTGTGAGTCTCAAATGTGTAGCCTCAAACTTGACAAATGTGTATGCCATACCACACCCATCACCAAGGTCTGATAACCAAGGAGATCTTTGGACTTAATCATATATCCTTAGTATGTAGCGCTAAATGTTTGTGTAATAAATTAGAACAACAAAAAAAATTAAAATAAAACTACTTGATAGGATTGGAGGAAACTACTTAATGCAAGTGGAAAAGGAATGTAAGGTGATGATAGTCAGATGAATTGCTTTAAATTCTGGGGTAGTAAAGGATTCTAGATAGTATATCATCTATCTTAAATAATGTTTTAGGTGTTTTTGTGATATCTGCATTTAAAAAGTGACAATTAAGCTCTGTTTAGATCTATAAACATGTGTTCAAAAAGCAACCAAGGGTAGAAAGGCATTCTAGAGAATATGTGTTAGCAGTGTCTGTGAGAATATGTGTTAGCAGTGTCTATTTCAGAATATTGCAATGTTTCAGAATATTGGAATATACATTGTGCAGCTTAAGTAATTACATGGAGAAAGGTTCTAATTTATCTATATGTAATTTAACTCTCTGCTTTCTGAGACATACCAAATAAACATAAAATCTCTGAAAAAACACTTACTATGCAAAAACATAAATGCTTCAGAATCCCTGGCCATTACATTTGCCATTTGTAACCCTCTAGTAAACACATCTATGCTCTTCTAGATCTAGCGCTGTTTTAAATAAACCTAGATCTGTGCTGCTCAATATAACTACTAGCCCCTTGTGGCTATTTAAATTCAAACAAAATTAAAGATTCAGTTCCTCAGTTTCAGTAACCACAAGTGCTCAATGTATCAATAGCTACACATACTAATAGCTACTATACTGGATAGACAGAGATGAAGCTTCCCCATACATAATAGCAGACCTTTCTATAAGTGCTGTTGGAGAAAACACACAGAGGTAGCTGGAATGAGAAGTCAAGCTGGAAATCTACTTATGAGTGAGTCATGGAGGTCTTTCCAGAACATGCTCAGAACTTGAAACATTGTCCTCTTGAGGATAAGAAGACACTAAAAAAAATTTTAAGTATGGGTCCTCCTTGGTGGCGCAGTGGTTGAGTGCTGGGTTGTGAAGCTGCCCGCAGCCTCTGTAGCACCGGTTCAATCCCCAGCCACCGGGCGAGGGTCCCACATGGCGCACAGACCTCTCCTGCCGCCCGCTGCTCCCCTCAGCAGTGTACTTCGGTCCTTCTGCCTGCTCTGCTTCCCGCTCTGGCTCTGGTGAATTCTCTCACCCTCCCGCACTTCTGACTATAGCCAGTGCTTGTATAAATAAATAAATCTTAAAAAAAAAATTAAAGTATGAAAGGATATGACAGGATTCATAGATTAGAAAACCAAAAAAGAAATTGTGATTCATTGAACTTCTGTATTTGTATGCCACTGGGCTATCACCTGGAGCCAGGCTTTGGACACTCCGTTATGCTGACCCTACGATGTAAACATTAAAAACAACGTTCTCTTTCAGGTCTATAATAGGAAAATCTCTCACATCTCTGACACGTAATTTCACCATTTCTCCTTAGTGCTTAGTATCTATTATATTGTCTCATTAGCAAAAAAAAAAAAAAAAAAAAAGGCTCTGCTTCTGTCGGAAATCTTTTTTTTTTAAAGATTTATTTATTTATTTATGCACACAAGAACTGGGGTACAGGCCAGAGGTATGGGGGGTGAGAGGATTCCAGAGACAGAGTGGGGGACAGAACAGGCAGATTGACTGAAATACGCTGCTGAGGGGAGCAGCCGGTGAGACAGGAGAGGTCTGCTGCGCTATGTGGGTAGCTCCCTGACTGGGCATTGAACTCGTGCTGCAGTGGATGTGGATAGCTTCATAGGTTGCATCTTAACCCGTTGCATCACCAGGGAGGCCCTTCTGTTGGAAATCTTATCTAACCTGACAGTGAGGTGGACTTAGGTGTGCTCCTTTGTCTCTTTATAAGGGGGAGCCTTCACATTTTGTTATAGTTACTATTTCCTTGCCTTTATCCTCTGTTAGAATGCATTGCACATTAGAGCATGAACCATATTTAGATGGTTTACCACTTAATTTTACCACATTCCAGAGTAGATGATACTATATCTATATGTGCATAGCTATATCTATATATAGATATACACACATATGTATATACATAAATTGTATTGTATTTATTCCTGATAAATACAGTAATTTTATTTCATTCTCTCATTTGGAAATCTAAATCTTAAATAGGCCAGATAATTTATTCAGAATCAGTCAGCTAATAAATTGGGCACTGACATTTCAAACTATAAAGATCAAACTTCACTCTGGTTATACTGTGAGGACTGGATTCAACTATGGGTGAGAACAGACCTTGGAAAGCTAATTAGAGTCCATTACAACAGTCAGAAAGTATAATGAAAAGAATTTACCTAAGGTAGTGATATAGAAACAGAAAAGATGAAACAAGAATTTTAAGATGATCATTTTAACAGAACTTATTTCACCATTGACATAAGGAAATGGTGGTAGAAAGAGAGAACTCAATTATAACTCCCAGATTTCTGGTTTGAATGACTCACTCAGGATATAGAGCTGTAATTCATAAATATAATGATTTTAGGATAAACTAAGTATTTGGAAGAAGATTTATTGGTATGTCGTATTTAAATTCTTTTGGGACAATGGCAAAACAGAGAGAGCAGAGGGAGGGAGGGAGGGAGGGAGAGAGGGGGAGAGAGGGAGGGAGAGAGAATATGTGACTCTGCATACGTTGAACCAGAAAATGATTTTGGTTAATAAATGCAACTTTGATGAAATGAAGTTAGTGACATCTCCCTGAGTTAATGTTGGAAGTGGGAAGGAAAGGTAACAAAGATCAAAGCAAATTGTAGTGAATATAGATATAGAATACCTCTGTTTAAACAAAAAACAAAGTAAAATGAGCTCACAATGAAATTTGAGAATCAGGTGTAATAAAATGTAGGGAAGGAATGAAACAGAATGCAGAATTTCAAGGAAAAGAGGCAGTCAACTCTGACAAATAACATAAAAGTTTCAAAAATGACAATATCTTGAAGATTGATTAAATATAGCTATTAAATGTTCATCAGTGACAGTTCCTTAATATGTTCAGGGTTGTGGTGGTATTGAAGTGAGTTGATGAGGCTGATTATGTTGTATTCATTTTTGTACGTTTTGAGTTTTAGTACACAGTAAACACACACATATACACACACACGCTATTCTGCTTATTTTGAAGAATATATCCTGCCTTCTCTTCTTCAATTGCTATTGAAAATTCAGTTAAAGCACCACCACTCTTGAAATGACTTTTCCTGTTACTTTTGTCCTCTGTTATTAAAGTGTCCTCCTTCTATCCTTGTTCAGCAACTAACACATAGCTCTATCATTATAGGCATGAATAGCTAGTATCTTATCCATCTGCCTGCTTTCCTACTAAATATAGTTTCTTATAGCCAAGAACTGTATTTTATTGCATTAATGGAATATGATTTACACACTCACCAAAAAATAAAACTGAAAAAAAATCCAATTATTTGTAAGACAGATATATTCAGTCTCCTCTTGGCATTTGCTCCCTCCCTATTCATGCCACACTTCCTGTAGGAGAATTTTAGGTAGAATGAATTGGAGAGTAGAGACTGAGCTGAATAGAAGCCAATGACTTACATTATCAAAGAAGGAATAACATACAGTTTTATTATCTTTACAAAAAATGGATGATCCATATGAACACTTTGTACAATAAATCTAATTTTTTCCTAAAGAGTTTATAATATAAATAAGAAGCAAATATCTGCATGACTAATTGGAGGGAAAACATAAAGCAAAACATGCATTATTGCTTATTTTTAATTTGAGTTGTAAGTAGTAAAAGAAAAAAAATAGTAAAAAGTAAAAAAAAAGTAGTAAAAGAAAAAAAATCACAGTTCTAGTATGTCTATATTTGCATTTTGTTCCTTAATACTTTTCAATTTTATTACGTTTTTCACAGTTAACAATCCCAGAATGATAAGTTATTTATTCTGTTCACTTCTGAATAATTTCTATAACTAGGACTGTCATGAATATGTTGAACTTCTCTATATAATAAGTGGTGATTTTATAAAATTACTGACATAAATTAGAATGATAAATATTTTTAGTCTTACTGATTTACCTATAGAAAAACAATTCTATTTCAAAGGCCAGATACTATTAATTGATTGTATGTATATATGTACACATGTAAACATTGTCATAACTACAATTTAAATATGCAAAAATGAATAAGACCTCCAAAAAGAGTTTATATCACTCTTCCAAGAAAAGGTTTATAGTACTATCTTTAAATAGTCTTGAATTGCATAAGCCTTAACACTTTCTCAGTATTTAAATTAGATTAAACATTTATTGTACACTAAATACATGATATTGTAATAAACTTAAATGACTGAGAGTAAGTTAATTTAGTTGCCATATAATTATTTCAACAAGATAAACATTAACATAGTTTTATTGTCCTAATTAATACATTAAACTTGCAAATAATTTGAACATTTAACTGGTGTGTAACAAAATAACTATAGTAAGTTGATTGGATATCAATTAATTGCCAAAATTAGCATGTTAATTAGTATTTATTGTATAATAATGGTAGTTATCTAGGAACTTGCTAATTAAAACACTTTTAGCTTTTCTTTTCAAAGAATGTTTATATTGATACCCTTACTTTTGGGGATATTTACATGGTTAAAAAAATATATATGCCCTTTATACAATAAAATCTCAAGCCTTACTAACAAATAAATATTAAACATCTTGAACTTATTAAACTTACTTAAATGTATACCATGTGATAATAGATTAGATTTCTATTGTTTCTAAGGTAGGTACTTCTATTAGTTCAGCTTTTCTAATGTTTTACAATTATGTTAAAAGTGTAGTTAAATTCAAAAAAGAGTGAAAAGTAATGTTTTCTTTCCTTCTTTCCTTGCTTTGATCCAACTTAAATAACTTGTCCTGTGGTGCTGATTACTATTCTATACTTAATATTTAAATCTGTTTCAGTAAATTGTTCTCATCTGCAATTGCTATTTACTAATCACTATAAGTGTACATTATGTATATACACACATATGATATGTGTGTATATTTATGGATACATGTATCTTTTATTTATTTATTTATTTTTTATTTTATTAATTTTTTTTTTTTTTGTGGGACCCTCACCGGTGGCCAGGGATCGAACTGGTGCTGCAGAGGCTGTGGGCAGCCTCACAACCCAGCGCTCAACCGCTATGCCACCAGGGGAGGCCCTCTTTTATTTATTTTTTAAATTTATTTATTTATGCATACAATAGCTGGGGTACAGGCCAGAGATGCAGGGGGTGAGAGGATTCACCAGAGACAGAGTGGGGAATAGAAGAGGCAGACTGACTGAAATACACTGCTTAGGGGAACAGTGGGCGAGACAGGAGAGGTCTGCCATGCCATGTGGGTTTCTCCCTGGCTGCCTGGGGATAGAACTTGTGCTGCAGAGGCTGGTGATTGCTTCATAGTGCGGTGCTTAACCCTTTGTGCCACCAGGGAGGCCCAGGTATATATTTTTTATATGGATATATAATCCTTATATAAAATATTTGAAAGTTTTCGCAAATTTTATGAAAATATTCTTGCCCCCTTTTATTTGCCTGTGAAGAAAATAATTTTGAACTTTTGCGTTCTTTTGCACTCACAGCTCTTCTCTCTTTCCTTAATCCTATTTTTCAATAAGACTTCCTTCTCTTTCAGGGCCTTTTCTAGATTCCATAAACCTGTTTGTCCATGAAAACTGCTTTACACTGACATGAAAGTCTTCACTTCTACATAGACTAAATAATAATACAGAGCCTCCCTCGTGGCATAGGAGTTAAAGTTTAAGCACTACCATTTATTATTACCAGCCACTGCAGTATGAATTTGATCTTTGGCCAGGGAGCTACCCACATGGTGCAGCAGACCTCTCCTGTCTTGGCTGCTGCTCCCCTCAGCAGTGTACTTCAGTCAATCCCCTAGTCTGCTCCCCACTCTGGTGAATCTTCTCACTCCCCCACACCACTGGCCTACATCCCAGTTCTTGTAGGCAAAAATAAATCTTTTAAAAAAACAGAAAACAAATATCTTACAGTCACTACCAACAATAGTAAAAATCAGGTGTACAATTATCAACCATTCTAGAGACTCAGTCTCAAGTAATTGAACTAGGCGGATTCCTAGCAAACTTACTTTACTGCCTTTACTTAGTTTCTATTGAAGAGAATAGAAAATGAGCTGGAATTTATAATCATTATATTAACATTAATGACCCATTTAAAAAGGAAAAGTAGAAAGGAGGGAACTCACATATATTACGGTCCAGTATGTCCCTCATTTAAGAATTATAAAAAGCAAGTACCAGAATGGTGTGTAGATTTTCTAGCAAATAGTAGGGAAGACTGAAGAAGATACATTCTTCCACCTGCCAGATTCCTTGCCTCACTTTTCCCAGTCAAATATGGGCTCTAGGATTTACAAAGCATTTACATAAAAAAACCACTTAACCAAAATGCCAAAGTACTGATTTACATGATATTTAATTCATTGTGCCCCACATTGGCAAATTAGGAAACTTTTAGCAAGAAAATCCAACTTCACACTTCTTAAGTGCTACCCAATTAGTATATTCTTAACTTGCCACTGACTACAACTTATCTCTGAATTCAAGAACTGATAAGGAAACAGATTTTTTATTTTTTTAATAACACTGATATATATTTGGCATCTAACATGACAACTCAGTAAATTAATAGAAAGACAATTGTTTTAGAAATTGAAATCACATTCCTTACTACACCAGCTTCCCATCTAAGTGAAATTCCTCATTGTGGTCTTGATTAAGGTATAGTTTTGAAAAACTCTTTTGTGTTCCACAGGGTCTAACCATATACTAGCTAAGGTTGATTCAAAGAGACATAGGCAACTAATTTGACTACAATCACTGACTGTCAACAACTTGCTATGCTGCATACTTTATAAAGGTGAGCAGAGTCAAACAAATTTGCTCTTTGAAGATTATAAACTAATGAACCAAATTATAATTGATGCAGTGGTGTCTCCCATAACCAGGGAAGAGTAGGGTTTTTAATAAAATTTATGGCTGTATAAATCTTTAAGCTGTTTCTTGGGATCACTTCAAAATATTGTGGTTATCTAAAATCACTTTACTAAAGGCTGATAGTGCTTTTTATAGATTGTCCTTCACCTCACTTTCAACATCTTTCAGGTATATTACATAGATTAGCCAGCTAAAAACTATATTTCCCAAGCATGCTTAGCAGATGAAATAATTGGGAGGAATTAAATTTGACCAACTGTAATAAGAAGGCAAAATAAAAGGCCATCTGAATGTTCTTTGATTGCTACATGTGACAGCCCATATTTCTGAATTAGCTTTACATCAATACCCAGAGGAAAGACATGAAAGAAAATGAATCATCAGTAATTTCCTTCTGATTTTGATAAAATATATAAATTGTACTAGAATAAAATTATATTGTAAATGACACTTTGTATTCATTTTTGCAGAAATAAGTATTTATCGGCTTAAGAAACTGAATTTATAGTGGATTATTGTTGTCATATTTTTCTTATTCGGCCACTCATCCTTCCACATGTTAACAATATGAGGATAAGGAAGATAATGGTGGTGATAGTAAACATTTAATGGGAGGACAGAAGTGCTATTTAAAGCTTTCTACATAGTGTCTGGCATATAGTAGGCACTCAATATCTACTATAAATAGATATTTTTCAGTTATCCTTTTGATTTTATAAAAGTCATTACTAGTAATACTAGTAATCAAGCAATTACTTTTTTGACAATTAAAATATCTGCCTATTACATAATTTTCTTGTTTTTTCATGTAATAAGCATTTAGTTTTTCTATGATGGTCTGTTATATAATTTGATGCTTTTAATTTACTTTAATTAATTGCATTACCTTCAGTGTCAAAGTATTAATGAATAGGTTAAAAAACACATTTCAAAAATCTTCTAATCAAACACCTCATCTAAATCAGAAATGACCTTTTATTGATCAGCAGTTAATTGACTTTTGTCCATCACATCAACAACACTGACGATCATTTGGAGAAAAGAAGAAAATTGTCAAGCATATCCTTGAAGTCTCCTATATTTATATAGGAGACATATATATTTATATAGGAGACATATATATATATATATATATAAAGTAATCTGTTGTGGTAAAAGGAAAATCCCTGCAAAACTATAATGAGCAAAATGATTGAGCAATGTCCTTTTATGCACTTATAAGCAGGCATGTAATATTCTTATCCCTTCATAAAGCCTAAGAAATTAACAGTTTGTTATGCTGCAAGACATGAAGTTAATTTGTATATCATTAGATAATTATTACCTAGTGACTTTCAGCAACATAATTGTTCATTTTTTTATAGCTTATATAATAATTATAGTTGTAAAATTTGAAAAAAGGCTTCTTTTTCCCCAGTTCTTTATCATTTAAAGAGAAATATTTTAAGGAATTGATTCACTAGATTTATGCTGTCAAGTTCTATCCAGATAATTTTTTTGAACGCATATCATTGACCCAATAAACTGGAGTCATTACGTTCATTGGAGTCCATTAGATGCCAGACACACATGGTAATGACTCAATTTAGCTCTCAAAGTAAAAGCACAAATGGTCAGTCTGCTTGTAAAGATCAAGTGCATGGTGGGTTGAAGCAAATACATCAAGTAAGCTGATTAAAAATAATGTACAGTCCTTCAAATTTGAAGTAGTGGTCCACCTTCTAGGGTATGCTTGTTTTCCAGTGCCATCTTGACACTCTCATTTCAACCTTGTTATATCTAAAAGCACACATTTTTTTTAGCCAATCTGTTGAAGTAATAATTTAGTACTTTGTTAGGAAAAAAAGGGGGCATATTTAGCTCCAGAGCTATTTTACTCATGACTGTGGTCTGAAGTAGGAATATAGTAGCATGAAATATAGTAGCATGAATATAGTAACATGAAAAGGCATAATGAAGATGGAAAATGACAAGGTTTTGCGTGCATTCTGGGTGCTGTCAAGAGAAATTTAAAGGGTTTATGTCTGAAAAGAAACTCAAATATCTCTAAGACTGAGCAGATTAAGGATACCTGGATGGGTAAACAGAGTAACATTAAATCATAGTAGTACCCTTTTCTTATTCTGCTTTTACCACCAAATTATAAGATTCCCATTTCCCTTCAGATACCGTCCCTTTACTAGTAAGAATTTTCTAGGACATGTCTTCTGCATTTTTCTTAATGTGCTCTATTCTGTATTAAACCATTTGTCCCTCTTGTCACATTATCTCCAATGATTTTAGATTATTGATATAATAGCTCTTTTCCTCCTGGGTATGTAATGTTGCACAATGATGCCCTTGGATTTATTTTGTTTTTCCTCTCAGTTTATAGCTTTCCCCAGCTTTATTAATAAAGGAAAAATAAAATTGCATGCATTTAAAATATGCAAGGTAACTGGGCATTGGTTGTAGGTATGTTGTGGTATAGAATTTATTGGTGTGTAAAGATTTACTCCTGAAACACATATTGCATTGTAAATTGTTAGGTCAGAAAAAATGTAAAAATGCAATTAATTTGATATACATATCCTCTGAAATTATCATCACAATCAAGTTAATTATTATTTCCAAAACTTTCTGATTTCAGCTTTATTGAAGTATAATTAACAAAATTGTTTTTAAAGTATGAAATGTGATTTGATGTACGTATATAAATGAATTGTGAAAGAATTTCTACCATTGAATAAACACATCCATCATCACATAAAATTTCATTGTTGTTTGTGTGATATGCATGCTGAAGTTCTAATATCTTAGCACATTTGAATTATATAATACATTATTTTTCACTATAGTCACAATTATGTATATCTGGTCCTTAGAATTTATCTACTTTATACCTTTGGAACAACATCTCTCAACTTCCTCAGTTCCTAGCCCTGGCAACAACCATTGCATGATCTCACTCCTAGGTAGAATATAAAAATAGTGAAATTCATGGAAACAATAAAGTGGTTAGCTTTGCACTTATGTTTAGTGGACTCCTAAAGGCAGGAATTATATCAAAATATATGTGGGCTATTGTATCCCCAGGATCAAAGGTAATACTTGAGCATTATTTTTCATAGAATTACTCTGAATCAATATTATACACCTTCTGTTATCAATACAAAAAGAGAGCATATATCTTCTTATTCTGATTGTCTGTGTTCAGGCATCTATCTGATTTCAGACCATCCTATTAGCCAACATTGATTACAAATATTAACATATACCTCTTTCTATTTAATTTCCTTTTCCAGTTTTTCATTATATCTGTTACAAACCTATTCAAACTTACCAAAATTACAATTCCTTGACTATGTTTTAATATTAACTCTTTAAACCATACCTTGGCCATAAACCAGATCATCCAGCCCAGTGCATATAGATGTTTGCTCACTTTAGCATTTTGCTATATTTTGAAGATCGTGTCAGTAGACTGCTCAAGGAAAGGATATGGGTTGTTCAAGAAAGGAATCAAGGACAGAACCATGGTTTCTGAGCTCACAACTGCAAATTTGGTGTCACATTTACTTAACGGGGTAAGGTTTCAGAAAGCACTCATCTGGGATGGAAATTATGCAGATGGATGTATGAGCTTGAGGTTCAAAACACAAACGGAGTTGGAAATATGAATTTAGAATTAAATTGATTCAATTTTAATGGATGTGATGTACAATTCCCCATTAATTCCAAATAATTATATCCCAATTACTTTGCACTTTGCCTAAAATAGGAGCCAGAATTATGAGAACACTTTCCCGGAAGTCCTCTCAAAGGATGGCTTTGAACCCCTAGGGCTGAAGATGGAATTGGCTATTCCTTGTTTCTCACTGTTGCTTTCAGTTTTTCTCTTCTTTCAAATCATGCAACCTTGTGAAGTTACATACAATGAAAATATAAATGAGCTAACCAGTAAATGAGAAAAGCTAAAGATCTTTACAGGGAATTGATACTGCCATTGCATCCTTTTGTCATCCTTGGGTTCTTTTTCACACTACTGCACTCTACTGGTTTTTCAGTTAAAACCTAAGTCATCAGACTAAAACATGAAAAAACAATCTCTCCTAGATACAATTATCTGTCAAATGACCCCAGTTGTTTTGTTGTTTTTTTTTTTTTCCTTCACTTCACTGTAATTTTTGTGCTTGGCTCCATTTTATTATCTACAACCTTATTCTATCTTATTTTTTGGTGATATTATCACACATGTACATTATCTTTCCCAGGCTCTCGCCTCTGAGTCCTATGAAATACATTCATTGTTTTTATCCTTCCCTTAACTCACTCACTATAATTCTTAGAATTATTGGTGATTTCAATTAATTCACAGTTTTAACCTCCCCACTATCTACTTCTTCTCACTGCCTATCTTTTCAACTCATTAGCTCTGGTATCTCCACTTCAAAAGTCTTAAAATCTATTAAGGCAATGATTCCAACAAATTTTCAGTTTCTTTCTACCCAAAGTGTTCTCTCTCTGTGTATGTTAAAAAGAGTTAACAGTAGCAGACCTGAAAGTACTTATCTTTTAAAAAGCCCTCCTATATGGTTGACCCATGGCTGATACCTGGAAATTGAGATTTTTAAAAAGGTTTCTACCATCCTAAATGATACAAGTGCTCAGTATGTCTAAACTGCTTGTAGAAATGGTATGGTTTATCCTGAACACCAATTCCCCACACCAGGCAGAGGGCGCTTACATGTCAGCCCCCAAAGGAGATTTGGATACTGATTCTCTAATAAGCTTCCCTAGTAAGATGTATTTCATAGCTGTTACAAATTTTTGCTAGAAAATTATGTGTATCATATGATTGCACTGGGAAAAAGCCTTTGAAAACTGCTGTCTGATTTTCTCTGGACACTGCCATATACATTTCCTGGTATTGATTTTACTTTGTATCTTTTTATACTCATATTTATGAATATGATTATATGCTGAGAACTGTAAATTCTATCAAATCATAGCAATCTTGGGAGCCCCCAGTGCAACACATTCAACTTAAATTTTATGATTAATCATCATACCTTACTCTCTTGGATTTTCTCTCACTTCTCTCCTTTTAACTCATTGGCAGATCCTTATCCCAGTTAATGCAACTGTGCATTTATCCTGTTATAGCTCCCAAGTTATTGGGTACTGCTAGGAGAAAACACAAACCATGATGGATTTTATTTTGTAAATGTACAACACAATGAGTTACTATTGATGTCCTGCAAAACCTTACTACATTTCCCTAGATAAATCGCTTGCCTATATCCCTAGATAAATATTTCACAACTTCTACTCCCTCAATATTTCACCCTCTCCTTCCTTATCCTGAAAACAAGTGTTTTTTACCTTGTTTCTCTGAAAAATTAAAACAGACAAATGAATCAACCATACTCTAGCCACCCATCTAAGAGTATATGCCTTTATTCAGATTACTAAAGATGAATTCCTTTGAGACATCCCTGCCTAAGTCCTGTTTTTAGGAACTCGATCACATTTCCTATTACCTTCAAATGTACATATCGCACAATTATTTGATTTTTTTATACATTTACTTGTTTCTTCCCCCTTTGAAAGCATGATTGTATTTATTAATTGTTAAAAAAATTTCTTGATTGCATTTCCCAATCCCAAGAACCAAGCAAAATTTTGTTTGCTTTTTGCAGAGAAACTCAATATGGTTGATGTTTCCATTATTTTATTTTTATCTCTTTCTAAATTTGCTGAAAGTACATTTTCCTCCAGTGAAACCTCTTGCCAAGATCATCACTTATCACCACGTTACTGAATTCAATTACTAATTGTCAGTTCTCCTTTTAAAAAAGGTATTTAGGGCCTCCTTGGTGGTGCAAGGGGTTAAGACTCAACCTATGAAGCTATCTGCACACTGCAGCATGAGTTCAATCCCCAGCCAGGGAGCTACCCACATGGCACAGAAGACGTCTCCTGTCTTGCCTGCTGCTCCCCTCAGCAGTATATTTCAGACAATCTGTCTGTTCTGTTTCCCACTCTGTCTTTGGTGAATCCTCTCACCCCCCACACCTCTGGCCTGTACCCCAGCTCTTGTATGAATAAATAAATCTTTAAAAAAAAAACACAAGGTATTTAGCATTTATTTTGGTTGATCATTTTCTCTGTCTGACACTCTTCTTTATATGGCTTCAAGACCTGTTTTTTCCAGCAACTTCTCAGTCCTGCTAGTTGAATTTTACTCTTCACCTTGGCCTCTTCATAATATAGTGATTCATGGATCAATGCTGAGGACATATTTTACAATGTCTAACTAGTACTTCCTATGTGCTCTTCAAATCCAATATCCATCCTTTGTACTCTTACTGTACCTAGAAAGCTAATATCTATGAACTGCTTGGGCCCTCTACACTTTAATTTATTATTGAATTTGGCTAATGGCAAACGCTGACAAGAGGGTTTCAAGATAACGAGGTTAGAGTATTTGCTTCTTTAGCTTTCTCCACCTCTAATTTCTTGAATGGCTACCTCTTTCCACCAGAGGTCAAATCTCCTGCAGAAAGCTAATATCACACTCATACTATCTTCAAGTTTGGTTAGTCAATATAGCTCCTTGTCCTTTTTTATATAGATTTAAAAAAAAACCTTCTTATCTTGCTATCTCCCTGTGTATTATGCCATCTCTTGTTATTTTTTATACCCTGGCTATACCTTGATATATATCCTTTTTTGATTCAATTTTTTTTTCAAGTGTGTTATCCTTTCCCTGCTAGACTTTAGCTGGTACACAGCGTGTTGTTCACACACATGCATGCACACACACATAAAACATATAGAGTAACATAACCAACAATTGAATGAATAAAAATGCATTACAAGTGAATCAAGGATGGAAATTCATATTTCCTCAAGAACATGAGTTCCAGAAATTAGGGTGTCATTAGAATGTAATAAAAAAATTCTCATTTCTAGTATGTTTTAAACTTCTCCACTGCTTCAGTAACTCTGAGACAAAAAATATCTACTGACATATCTATATTTTGTGAACTACATAGAACAGAATCTTGATATCTCCAGTTCTGAAACAAAATTTTAGAGACACTTCTTGTCCCTGAGAAATTGAAACTTAAGAGATCAATGAGGCACAGCAGACCTCTCCTTACTCACCTGCTGCTCCCCTCAGCAGTGTGTTTCTGTCAATCTGCCTGTTCTGTTCCCCAGTCTATCTCTGGTGAATCCTCTCACCCACCCCACCTCTGGCCTGTACCCCTGTTCTTGTATGCATAAAATAAATAAAAAAATGGAAATGCAAATTATCAGAGTAGTACATAGCAAAACACAAATTTGGGTATGAAATTCTCCAACCAAAAAATAAGGAGTTTGCAAGTTATATGCAGTAGAACTATAGAAGTTTTCTGAAGTTTTTGATATTTGTTAGTTTGTCATAAGGAAAAGATACTAACTGAATGCCTATTAACAACTTGCCAACATCACTTTCTAAATAATTACTTTTGCTATTTTTTTTTCCTGTATGCTAAAATTAAGTTTAAAGATGAATTGAGTAACAGAGCAAGGTATACTGAATATAGTTTTTGGCAGAAAATAAATATAGCCATGTGATTTTTTTTATTATTGAGCAACATACTGCAAGAATAGGTAGCAAATTTAGAAAATTTAGTCAAATGGTTTATTCTAAAATAGTAAAAAGTGTGACGTGCTTCATGTATAGTTCCTTTAAAAATCACCTTCAGAGTTCTGTGTCCAGTAAACACAATTTACCACATAGCCAGCAACAAATTAAATAATCAATATTGAATTTAAGTTAAATATGAATTGAGATAACAGGGAAAGTTGAGTAACTATTTTAAAAAATGAAAATGGAATTTACAATATAATTAAATGTGAAAAACCATTCTGAAGTTTCAAATAGAATGTGTGTGTGTGTGTGTGTGTGTGTGTGTAAACATACTGCCTATAACGTTTTGGATTCTTTATAGGAAAACAATTTACAGGAAATTTAAGAGCAAATTGTTCATATGATAAGACTAAATATAATTTCATATAATTGTAAATTTATAGTATCAAAACACTGACAAGACATCACTAGAAGCTTCCAAAAATCTATTGTTAGAATGTTTGTAGATCCCTGACAAAAACACTGACTATTCAGAAGATGGTTGATCAGTGACCTACTAATTTGATGGCTAATATGTAAACTGCAGACCATAAAGTATAAAGTTGATACTGAATACCAACAGTGTGACATTTTATTAACTATATGAGCCGGGAATATTCACGAGAGGTAGGTGTGCATTTGAGAGAGAGAAAAAGAGATAGAAAAAGAAAGACTTCTTTCTGACATCAAATATCTTGAAATTATTATATATCAACAAATATTTTCTAAAAAATTTGTATACACTTACACTAAAGACACTTGTCAATAATATCTAATTGTGGTGAATACAAGTGAAATATTATGAGATGTTGCAGAATTTTTATCTACATTTTTACTTTCTGCATGCTTTATATAGGATCTTTCATATCTTTAAATATTCATGTGTTTATTCTTTATCTAGTAGAAATTCTATTGAAATATTCAAATTAGTGTTCCAGTAGAGCACATTTTCAGGGGGATTAGAAGAAAATCTATCTTTTCTTCCTTTAATCTTACTCCTCTCTTTAATCTAAGAATGTAAGGGAGAAATTTAAAATCAATGATTGGAAAAGTACTTAAAACTCTACACATCTTATATTTCTTCCCACAAGATTTAACTTCATGCTGACTTATGTTAATGAATAAATAACCTGTGAGATTACATAAGCCCAATGCTAAGAAAGCTGTTGTGTTTAATGTGCTGTTCTCACCTCAGAATTATTATTTTTTAACGAAATCATAACCATACATTTTTGTTTTGCACTAAGCTTTGTAATATACAAGTCTTGACATCATCAATTCAGAAAAATTTATTATTTACTCACTGATGTATCTTACCAGTATATATTGTCTGAATTAAAGAACTGGAAGAAAATAAAGAAAATCTTCCCAGAGATATACAAGAAAGCTCAAAATTACAAATGAATATGCTGAGAAATAAAATTAATGAACAGAAGATAGAAATTGAAATTTTAAATAAGTAATGGAGATGCAAGATGGAAAACAATCAATTGGGTCTCATCAAACATGAGATGCAAAAGACAGTAAAAACATATTGCAAAACATATTGTAACAAAAAGATTATATGTAGAATATATAATACAACCATCTGCCATACTTTCGGTCAATTAATTTTTAACAAACATTTCAGGCAAGTCAGTTTAGAAATAACTTTTCAATAAATGGTGCAGGAACAATTCAGTTATCAATATGGATGATCACTATTCTTTCTCATGTTTAGAAATTAACTATAAATATATTATAGGTATAAATATAACCATGAAAAAATTAAATATCTAAGCAAAAATTGAGGAAAAATTTTTGATACCTTAGTTTTGGCAAATATTTTAAAAATGATCCAAAACATATAAATAATAGAAAAACTACTAAGAATTTTTATAACTCGGTAATCAGAAAGTAAATAACCAGCCAATTTTTTTAATGGGCAAAAGATTTGAATGACTAAAGAAAATATATTGAGTATAAATATATCATTAATCAAGAAAATTGTAAATTAAAGAAAATTAGATTCTGCCACACATATCTGAATGACAAAATCAGAATGAGTGTGGGCAACACTGAGGATTACTGGAAGGTTCATGTCTATTGGTGGAAAAACAAAGTGATACAAGCACTTTCCAGAACAGACCCTGACATTCCAGGGATAGGGATTTACTGAAGATAAATAAGGGCATAACAAAGACTTAAATATTCATAACAGGTTTGTATGTATTGTGAAAAACTGGAAATAGACCAAATGTTCATCAATGGATGAACGGATAAACAAACTTTGACATATCAATACAATTGGATACTGCTTAGCAACTAAAGGAATACAGTAGAGGATATATGCAACAATATGAATGTGTCTCCAAATAATTATGCTAAAAGGCTGCAAACAAAAAGGATAGACTATTGTATCATTCATATACATTTTTAGAAAATATTTGTTTTTAACTATGGAAAATATATCTGGTTGCCTAGAGATGGGGGAGTGCTTGGGAAAATATAATTTGGAAATATTATAAAGAGACTTGAGGAACGTTTACAAATGTATGTATTGTTCATTGTTGACTGATGATGTTATCCTAAGCGAATCTAATATCAAAATTTACCAACTTGTTTACGATATGCACTTTAACTGCATGTCAATTACTCCTCAATACAATTTAAAAAGATGTCAGTTTTTGAAACTAGGTTGTAAATTGGGAGAAATGATCTCAAAGGCTGCTTCTCACTATCATGCCTTGTTCATCTATACATGTGAGATCTTATTAATTTTACATAAGAGTATTAAAAATTACAGCTCATATTGTTTGCAACACACCTCACTTCCATTTCTCTAAGGAATTTTCCCACTACGTGACCCCTGACAAACATGATGCTTCATTCTTCACTGTACCCGGAGGGAAGTGGGGAGCGCCCTAGTCCAAACGAGGTCAAAGAGAAACTCATCTTCAGAATTTGTATTTAAGATTAAGAAATATTTGTAGTTCTCTTTTTGATTTATTTGTGTGACCCCCTACATAGAGTTGTACATAAAGAAAATTGGAGAAAGATATCTGAAGAGCAAGAGAAAACCAGAATGTAAGCTCAGGAAGGGAAAGAGCCATGACAGAAAACACTAAGGGAGGATTAGTCACATCTGCGAGGAATCTATCAGCCTTCCAGTTGCGAGACTAGTTTCAGGAACTTGGATGCTATTTAAGTGAACTGTAATTAATTTTTCTAAATTTTAATAATGTATTTTATTGTTTTTCCTTCCTTCTTCTTCCCTCCCTCCTCTGTTCTATTTTCTGCTCAATCACTCTCTACTTTTTCTCTAAAAAGATTTAATATCTATGTAGGGTAAGGAAAAAAATGTCAGGCTTCTCTGCCCTCCTGCCATCAGGATAGATGATGGATCCTTGCGGTCCTGAATGCATGCCTGATGGCAGGCACCTGGAGTAGGGTGTGGGCATAGGTAGATCGGGTTCACCTGGGCTAAGTCTGTGCTTTTAAGGGCGGCGTCACGGGGACGCCAGGAGAAGCCAAAAGAGAAGCCGAGAGAGAAGCAAAAGCTGAGAGGCCAGAGAGCCCAGGTAGAGTGAAGACTTGCTGAGTGCTGGGAGGCCTGCCAGCTCCCCAGCCCCCCAGCACCCCTGCCTGCCGTGTACCGGGTAAATCCCAATAAAAAGCCTGCAAAAGCCACTGAGGACTCTGACTCCTCCTTTACCCGGTCTGCTGGATCATAGAAAACCTGCACTGTGTCCATTCCTGACCCTACAATCTATTATTTGGAAACGAGACTCCAAATGTAGAATTTTTTAAAAATCCCATGAGACTCTTATTTTTAAAAGTAGATCCCCTTTATTTGACAATTAACTTTGTCTATGGGCATATGTTACATATATGTATATGCACATATACATGTTCCATGAAACATATTTTCAAGTATTAGACATTTATTCCTCAGATGTCAAATATGGAAATAATAATCACATCATGGATGCAGAATACTTTATAAGATAATCACAAATAAAACCTAGTAAGTATGATGTGGAAATAGAGTTAAAAAATACATATTTTACTCTGTTTCTGGACAGTGATGGAAGAGAAGCAGAAACTTGTTTTCAGAAAAGGGAAAAGATAATTTAGTCCCATTCTAGACCAGTGTGATGAAGTTGGTCCTCAAGATTCAATGACTAGTTTGTATGTCGCCAACAGCACGAGCTGCTGACAAAGTTTGAGGAAGCTGAAAAGACGGAAGTCCTGTGCCTCTCATATAGAGAAGTGATTTAGTCTTTGCTTTGTTTAGCAGGTGTTGACACTAACATTTTATTAGGAATTTGATGAAAACATATTGGATGCCCTTTCATACATGCTGATGTATGGCCTTTTCCCAAACCTTTTTCCTTTATCCCCAAACAGGATTTGAGCAGCTATAAGCTACTGCCCAATTTCAGTTTTCTCTTTTATGGATCTGTCCCTGAGGCGCATGACAGTTTTTCTGAAATTGAGCCAATGCATCTCAGATGATTACACGCAGGGTGGTCTGTGTGCTGCTTTCACTTTCCAAACATCCGTGACTATGTGAAATTGTTTTGTGTAGTGCTAGGAGCACCTTCTGCCCAAATGCCTGTGGCTTCCCTATTTCACCTCATCCTTCACAGCTGTTTGAGATTTTCTCCCACTGTCATTGCCACCTTCACTTATAAGAAAAATCCCCACTATTTGTAGATTATTTCTTCTAATCCTTCTTGCTAAGTGTTTCAGTTGAAGGGCATGGACCTTATATTTTTTTTCCATCTTTGCATTCCCTGCAAGCCATGGAAATGTGATGTTTTATATAAAAGGAGACACATAATAAATGTTGTATCTAAATAAATTATTGATTTTGGTTATAAATGGGGGAAGCAATCACTTTTGTTCTCAACTTATTTTCTAGACCTACAAATTTCCTGGTGAGGTACAAAGATGGCTCAGGATTCTTGGAGACTGAAGACAAATTTCTTTTACATGCACTTCACACTTATCTGGTTAAAATCTCAAGTTGAAAAATTGTAAACATACAGTAGAACATATTAGAAAAAATACGCAATTATTCTTTGAATTATTTGGGAGAAAGAAAATTTGAAAGTAAGAAGACACACACGTTAGACCAGGCCCTACTAATAATAATCTGTAGTGAATTTGTCCTAACATACCCCATAAACTTTACACAGGAATACACAGTGAAATTTCAAAATTTGCCACAAAAACTCCTACTCAGATTTCCTGGACCCACTTTATAGAATAAATCTCCTTGTTCTATTACCTTTTTTTTTTTTTTTTCACAAAGGTCATTTCTAAAACCTCCCTGAAGCCCCATAGAAAACTCCTGCTTCCTAGTTGCAAGTTCCTTACTAGCTACTTTAAGAGGTTTCATTCTATTTATCTTTCAAGTGAAAATCACTGCCCAGTAAACCCTTAAAATTCCCCTGGCTTCTGTAACTTTAGATTAAAACAACAAAAACCTACTCCATAGAAAGTGTCCCTTTTCTATGTTCTTTTCCCAGATCACTCACCTCTCTATTCTAATAAGAATAAAAGAATCTTTTAGTCTGGGAATTGGTGACTCTATGAGTTAAAGAAATTAGTCATGAAAATATTGCCACTTACAGATGACATTTTACCTCTTGATTTTCCAGTGTTCTGAGGAGCAGAGCTCAAACAGACCAGCTTCCTTCCTTACTGCAGTGTACTCTGTTACAGTGGACTGTCAGAGAGTGGGGAGAAAACCTTCACAAAAGAAATTCTTCCAGATCTCAAATTACATATATTTCCCAGTGTTTCCACTTGCCTCTTGATTTCAATTCTGAATCATATGTCTATCTGAGAAGGGTGTTAAGTCAGCTGAGATAGTTTCCAACAAGGAAAGTATTTTTTCAAGATAGATACACTCTAGATTTCAGACTCGTCCACTAACTATGACTCTCAAGGGTCTACTTAACTTCTGTCTACTTGCCCTATAAAATAGCACATGGGATTTATTATAAAATTGAAATAATGTATGGCTATACTTTACAAAATTCCTGGCAGGTCACAAATAAGTCATGTCAGAAACTTCCTGATTATGAGACATTGAGGGATTTTGAAAATCTCTCTGAATCACTATTATTAGACAAATTCCGATTACAATTATACCCATATTATTGAGTGGTAAAAAAGATCCCATGAGAGTACATAAATAAAGTAGGAATATAATGCATAGAAATATCATGCACAAAATGCCATTGACATTTATATCAATATGTATTTAATTAATATAGCCTATTGATGTACTAAATTGTCCAGCATCAGTGGAGGAGAATTTAACTAAAAGACAAAAGTCATGAAGTTACTCTTTGGAGTTTTGAGTCTGATTTGCTTTAATTAATCAAGGGATTTTAAAACAACAATTGTATGTATGAATTTGATACTCAAAAGAGAGGTAGAGGGGAGAGGTATAAACTTGAAGGTATTTTGTAAGTATCTGATCATTAAAAGAAGCTGAATGGATTTCTATGTCCAAGAACATAGTAGGAAAAAAAATAGAAAATTGTGTGTAGGACTTATATTAAAGTCTCTCACATTTAATGTGAGGATAAAGGAGGATTAGTTTGCAAGGAACCTGAGGAAATAGTCTGGAAAGCTAGGTAGAGCCATGGTTACAGACAATAAGGAAGAGTTATGTCTCAAGGAAAAGGAAATGTTCAATAATATTAAATTCTGCACAGAGGAGAAATAGGATGAATTACTTCATAACAGTTCACAGACTTGACCTTTCATTTTTAAGTATGAATATTTGTTTTTTGATTTTTTTTCTATATCCAAGAATTATGCAATTGCATTTTATTTTGTTTTTACAAAGTACTTTTATAATTGTTAGTTTTTTAATTTATCATTTCTTACCAACATCTAATATTTTATATTTAGTCATAAAACTGTGATATTTCTTTTTTAGGATTTTACTTTGGAGTACCATTGTAACCTAATTAACACTTGTTTAATTTTGTCATTCCTGGTAGCTCAATAACTTTACTTATGTTGTTGGTGTAAATCTATTAATTCTATTATTTTTCTGTTATGTATTAATTCTAATGAGTTACAAAATTATTCAAATCTTCAATAATTTTGGTTAACTTTTGTCTACCAAACCCATCATTTTTGAGCAATATATGCTAAAACTATTTTTGATAAATTATATTGCTCCTTTCGATAGAATCATGATCATTGTATTTTATTGAGCAGATCTTTTTGTTAACATTTAAAATACTTTTTTCCTTGATTATTTTTTCTTGATTTCTGTTTTTCTCCACACTAACTTGTTGCCCCAGGTAACATCCTTCAGGGGTAGAAGGGTGGGGCAGAGATAATGCTCAGTTCTCTCAGTTTCACTCTCAGGCTAATATCTGGAAGTGCCTCATATACCTATTTACTCCTACTTAGGGGAATCTGTCTAGCAGAGAGCTCTCTGTACTTCCCAGAAACATTTGCCTTTGTTTGTAACATTCCATGGTGATGGATTTAGGTCACAAGATCAAGGACAGTTTCAGTGATGTCCTTTGTGTAATAGGATCATAGAAAAGTACTATTAGAATCCTCTACTGTATCGGGCCTCTCCGGCGGCGTGGGTTTAGCGCAGCTCTGTGAAGCTATCCACAGCCTCTGCAACGCAGGTTTGATTCCTGGCCCGCCAGAGAGATTGCCACATGGCGCAGCAGACCTTTCCTACTGCGCCCACTGCTCCCCTCAGCAGTGTATGTCAGTTAGTCTTCCTGTTCTGTTCCCTGCTCTGTCTGTGGTGAATCCTCTCACCCTCCTGCACCTCTGTACTCCAGCATTTGTATAAAAATAAATAAATCTTAAAGAAAAAATCCCCTGCTGTGTCAATCCTTCCGAGAGCTGCTAATTCTATTGTTTTGCCTCTCATTGGTGACAGAGGAAAACAAAGGAATCAGTGTAATATAAGGGCCCAAAACCTGCATGACAAAAAGATTCCTCCCTAACACTTAGTTTCAGAATATAAAGCTATTCTCCCTCTACTACTCTGGGCTGCCATGTTCTGCCCTTGTGAGACTTCCATGTCCTTAGCACTTTTTCACAAATTTTATATAAGTATTCTCAACTCTGTCAGTCTTCCTCCTACAGCATCTCTAGGGTTACATTTGATAGAGGGAGTCAGCAGCCCACATTAGTTTGTCATCTTATTAAGAACCAGAAGTCAATTTTGATATACTGTAGAAATCTAATTCTTCAAACTGACAAAATTGATATTTAAATCAGGCTATTGTAATAATCCTCAAGCAGATTGCATTGCAGGTGTCTAAAAATCTTATAAATAACCTTTTCTAACCAGCAGTATGCTGTATATCATCCAAAATGAGAAAGTAAGGGTACGTGCTTTAAAAAGTGCACATTTAAACTTTTACTCAGGTGAACTAAGCACAAATCCCAGACTTAGAGTCAAAGGTTGGCAGAGGGTTGGTACTTGTTAGGACTCAGGTTACCGGGAATTGTACAGTTTAGGATTCATTTAATCTTACTACCTGAACAATCAAGGAAAAAAAAAAAAACCTAAAAAAAAGAAATACCTAAAGAACACAGAGAAACTATGGGTGAAGAACCTAAAGAAATTCATGTAACTGCAAAGATTTTTCTCTGATGAGCTGAGTTTTAAAGAGATGTATATAAACAGAAGTTGTGATATATATAGTCAAGGATACCAGTGTGGAATTTAGGAACAGATTTCAGAAAAGTCTGAACCTAGAAAGACAATAAAGTATAGTAAACGCTAAAATTGCTTTCAAAGCCACTCTTAGAAAACATGTTTATGGAAAAAAGGAAAAAAATGGAAAGTCTAGAATCACTGCTGTGACAAACGATCTTCCTTAAAGATGATATTGAAAGAGTAAAAGCAATCATCTTCAGATATGCTTTTGTGTTTTCTATCTAGGACATTGCTTTCAAATGGGGAGGACTAGGATAAACATTGATGAAGGAACTGCCATCTTCAAGTCTATGAGACGATAGCCACATAAAATGAAGTAACTTCTCAATCTCAGTCTATCCCAATTCAAAATATGAAAAAAAAAATGAAATTCAACTAAACCCATATTCTATGTGATTGAATAACTTACATGGTCCTTATAGACCTTATAGAATAAGAAGAGCTTTCAGAAAAGGGAAGACTGATCAAATGGAGAAACATGATTGCTTGACTTGGGGGGGCCAGGAACACTAGAAATAAGGTGGTAGTGATATGTGTGTACTGGCTTGTTATGAATATATCAGTTTCATTTTTAAGTCAATTTCCAAGTCAGTATATATTTGCTAAATGTTGCTCACAATTTCCTTTTTCTTGTGTTCACGTTTCAAATAAAAGTGTCATTATAAATGAAGTCAGTGACTTTTTCCCCATGTGCCAAATGTAGGGAGAAAACTGTCTCTGTCATCAAATATCTCATGATAGGAAGTCAGAAAAAAAGACAAGTTTTTATTTTTATATTTTTAAACTTAAAAGTTTTTATATTCAATTTTTAGTATAATTTACAATACTGGGGGCTACATAATACATCTTCATAGGATATTTTGAGTTCATGGTTTAAATATTCTGTACATATGGGTAAATATTAAAGTATTTTAAGTAAAGAAGAATTTAGGAAGATATCCAGAGGAAGTTTGAAGGAAGTTTGTAGGAAGTTTGACTAAACATCATCTTTTGCTCACCCTGTAAGGAAAGATTTTTACAAACTAGTTCCCACAGAAGCTATAGGAGCTTAGCAAGTCTATATGTCTGCTGGCCTTTAAAATACATAGTCAAATCTTATTCTTTGATCATTTGATTAGATTTAACATTAAATGTGATTAGGAACAAGGTTCAATCTGTAGAGAAGAACTGGATGCTTTATTCTCATTATGTAGCTTTGCCCCTTGTATGATAATTCCCAAATCCCCACCTCTCAGCCTAGAACTCTCCTACTATCTGGATCTATATAAAAAATTTTGCTGAACATTTCCACTGGAGTGACTCATATGTCCTCCAAATCTAAAATTTTCTAAATTAAAATTTATTTCTCTTTAAAAACCCTTGCCTCCTCTAAGTTTTATTCTTAAAAAAATGGATATTCTTGTTACCAACCATGAACATGAGTTAGAATATTTCTGCTCCCCATCAAGAACATTGATTACTTTGAATTACGTCTCTTTGATTCCCTACAAATGACCAATCATCCACTAGACACAAATGTCTGTCAAATATTTACTACTCTTTTAAGGCACCATATTTTTTAATCCAAATATTTGTAAAAAACATAACTCTTCCTATAATTTTTTGCTCAAGCATATTCTGTAGTTATCTCACCTACTAGGAAGGAAGTAATTTCAGTTTTTTTCATATTAGCAAATATATCATTATAATACATGTGACCTGTACCTAATTAAAATTTGAGAGCATCTGCACTGTTTGTGCACACAACAGGAGGTAAAACTTATATGAAAAAGGAAAAGGAAATACATAGCATGCTGTGTCATGATCCTATTAAAATAATTTTAGTGGTTCTTTGTCTTATTAATTGAAATATTGTAAAGTAAGAATGTGCACTATAATGTTATACTTAAATGATGATTTTTTTAAACATTTTTTTTTATTTATACATACAAGAGCTGGGGTGTAGGCAGTAAGTGTGGGGGGTGAGCGTATTCACCAGAGACAAAGTAGGGAACAAAACAGGAAGACTGACGGAAATACACTGCTGAAGGGAGCTGCGGGAGAGATAGGAGAGGTCTACTGCACTGCGTAGGTTAGCTCACTGGGCGGAGATCAAACTCGGTGCTGCAGTGGCTGCAAATAGCTTCATGGTGCTGAGACTTAATCCCTTGTGCCACCAGGGAGGCCCCTTAAATGATGATTATTATTATCTTTCTATAATAAGAGTTTTCTATAGGTATAATTTGTAAAGAAATATATTTGCTTTAAAATGTAATAAAAATGTCATTCTAGGTTCATAAATAATTTTTAACAAACACATTAAAGTAATTCTGACATTCTAAATTTCCTTGAGGAAATTCAGTCATATGCTACAACATGGATGAAACCTAAGAACGTTAAACTAATTGAAATATATTAGTCACACACATAAAAAAAGACAAATGGTACATGATCCTACTTATATGATGTGTGTAAAATAGTCAACTTCTTAGAAACAGAAAGTACATTGATGGTTGGAGGGAGCCAGGAATAGGGATAAAGAGGAGCAGTTCAATGGATTTAGAGTTTATTTTGCAATATGAAAAGTTCTAGAGATCTGTTATAACACATTACATGTTGTTATACTACTGCACTTAAGTGGTTAAGATGATAAATTTTATATTACATATTTCTAATACAGAAAAGGAGCAATTAGAATTTAAAAAAATGATTTGGAAATTAAATAACTTCTGAAGAAGTATGGATATTCCAAGTATGTTCATATTAGTATTTTTGAAGACAAACATGGTCAGGAAATATGTTTACAGTTTGATTAAATGTACCCTAGGCTTCCACAAAGCCCCAAAACTTCTTTGCCATGGATGTGAAAGATTTTAGAATCTATAAATATACTCACTGAGTCTTACATTTTAAATGAGTAAACTGTTGTTAAAATAATGGGCTATTTTAGTTTGTGGAAAACCACTTAGTTGTTTTGAAATCATATAATAAGATCATATTCAATACCAATATTGACTTGGGAATATTAGCTTGATTTATTGTTTCAGATAGTATTATGTGGGTTTTGGTCCTTGGACTTATGTTACTGATTTCGGAATTTCACAAGAGTCTCAATGGCAGTCACTCCTCAAGTCAAAAAACCCTTTCATAAAAGATTGCCATGTGCATATTATTCAATAAAATATGTATGAGCCCTAAGATAATGTTATTCATAAAGCAATTTTTCCTGAAATTGTGTTTTCAATAATATGTACTAAATTTCTTAATGTCTCTGCATTTTAAACATGATTTTCTATTGATTCAAATCAATCTCAAATGATAGATATGCTGGATCAAAACCAACTTTTGCTCAATCACAACATTCAAGTTCAAAGTTAATTCATCTATAAAGATATCTACCCCTATCAGATGATCAGGTTCAACAATTTCCTTGATGTACTGATTACAAGGAAGAGAAACTATACAAAGGACTATAAAAAAGAAAAAAAAAAAAGGAGCATAAAGGCAGAAGGAAAGTCAGGGAAATGTTTAGTGGTTTACAGTATTATGCATAATTTTTTAAAAAGAACAGTGAGGCTTCTCATTTTGTTAAGAATTACTATTTGAAAATTATATAATGAAGCTGAAGGAACAATTTTATTCTAGGAATACATACATAATGGAAGCTAACTCAGATGAAAGAAGTTAAGAGAGAAGAATTACACTAAAAAATAGAAGGAAAAAATAGACTATTTTTGTAGTTTCAGTGTTCCTGAGTAATCTGTTTGGTTATTGGCATATGACAAACAGAAGTGCATTTTTCTTGGTAATTTTTTAAAATGGTACTGTCATTTTTCATGCATTAAACTTATTCATAAGTAAAATTATAATATGGATTTAAATTCTGTGATTAGTATTATTTTACATACAATTATTCAAAACCATGAAGCAGAAGTATATATATCATGGAGTTGATATATACATTATATTATGGGAATGTAGGAGCTGATCAGAGACATTCTAGAAAATTTAACGTCTAAATGAAGTGACCTCAATCTTATTTTAAAATTTTTATATAATTAATTACTTTTATATATATATATATATATATATATATATATCTTACATCATTGTTCATTTTTGTACAATGTTTGCTTTCTTCTCTCAGGTATAGTCCTAATAGAATTCCCACCACCAATTCACCTCAATCTTTTGTCTCATGTCTTTCCTAACAGCTCTGTGGAAATTTACCCACTCTTTTCCTACTAATGCCCATCTCATTATAATAGTAATTATGTAGAGAAAATAAATAAGTAAATCGACAATAAAATAAACATCTATTGCTGACAGAGTCCCATATCTCATCAAATCAGTACAGAAAAATGAGAATCATTCAATGCCATCTCTCAATACCACAGGTCTTTATTTACCTTTCATCTATGTAATCAAGAGACCACTCCATTGAATTTTCCCTAAACAAAGATGGCCTGTACACCCCCACAGGATTGATACACACAGATTGATACACACAGTGTGACACACACACACATTTGGCTACTAATTTTCACATGACTATGTTATTCTTTAAAAAATAAAAAGGGGCCTCCCCGGTGGCGCAGCGGTTGAGCGCTGGGTTGCGAAGCTGCCCTCGGCCTCTGCTGCGCCAGTTCGATCCCTGGCTGCTCCCCGGCCACCAGAGGAGGGTCCCACATGGCGCGCAGACCTCTCCTGCCGCCCGCTGCTCCCCTCAGCAGTGTACTTTGGTCCTTCTGCCTGCTCTGCTCCCAGCTCTGGCTCTGGTGAATTCACTCACACCCCCTCCCCCGCACTTCTAACTGTACCCAGTGCTTGTATAAACAAAACAAACAAACAAATAAATAATTAAATAAAACATGCCTCTATTAAAAAAAAAAATTAAAAAATTAAAATAAAAAATAAAAAGAATGAAAAGTTGAAACTGATAAAAGAAAATAACAAAAACCCAAAACTCATAACTTTAAAAGTTTACAACACACTAGTGTGTCACTTATGCACAAACTGGAATAATGAGGTGGCAATGCATTGCACACTCAGAGTAACATAGAAACCTACCCACTGTCAACTAACTACATTGTATACTTGATATTCCACAAGAAATTATACAGATAAGAAGGATAATATAAAAAATGTCTAATTAATTTTGAGCAAACCTTGGATATCAGGCATTCTGCAATCTAGGAATAGAAGTTACTAAAATAGCAGTCCCACTTCTCTTAAAGACTCCCACCAAAGAATTTAAATATTAAATTGCCTTTGGGATAAGTGCCTGGTAGTAATAAACAATTCAATATGATCCTATAATAGAAGGTCAATAATGATGTGTACTCAGAGAATATACAAAGTTTTCCTTTGTAGGCCTCCCTAGTGACACAAGGGGTTAAGCTATGAAGCAATCCACAGCCTCTGCAGCACAAGTTTGATCCCCAGCTGGCCAGGGAGAAACCCACATAACGAGGCAGACCTCTCCTGTGTTGCCCGCTACTCCCCTCAGCAGTGTATTTCAGTCAGTCTGCTTGTTCTGTTCCCCACTCTGTCTTTGGTGGATCCTCTCATCCCCCACAACTCTGGCCTGTACCCCAGCTCTTATATGTATAAATAAATAAATCTTAAAAAAAAGAGTTTTCCTTTGTATTTTTGAGAAAGTTTTTTTGCATCCAAAATGTGAAGGATGAAGATAAATATTTAGTAAATTAACATATGAATGGAATTCATTCAAGTAAGATGGGTGAATCTATTCCTGGTTCTATTGACCCTCTTGGTTAACAATATTACATCATGTTTCTGTACTAATTTCTTGATTCTCTATTCACTATATATAAAAATATTAATAGTAACACTTTTTAGTGCCTAGCAATAAGCAATACTATAAACATTTCTCAGAAAAGGTATGGCAAAGTAATTTGGAAATTTTTAAATTATACACACTTAATTTATGATATTTAATGTGTGACTAATTTACAAATAATTATACACATCTATGACCTCTACACATAATTATGATATATGACATAGAGAAGAATTTGACAGGAAAGATGACCTTACAATAGCTCTCCCACATTGTGAGTTTATAAATCTATTATCTTATCTGACCATCTTCGAACCAGACTGCAGTGGTCTCAGATTAATTCCACCTTCTGACAGTCAATAACAATTTTGAAGCCTAGGACTTAGCTTACTCATTATCAACTGAAGCCAGACAGTCCCTTAAAATTAAATTCAATGGGATTTGATCAGATTTATGAAAAGTAAAGGTTATGATTGCTCTCTTTTTCCTTATTCTATTACTGTATTGGATGATTTACAAAATGCTTAAATCTCTGCTTTGATAATTATTTTTTGTTTTGTGTAAAATTTGAAGCAAATGTGGAGTTAAAAATTTGTACAAATTTAATGCTCTAAATGACACCTGAGGGGGGCCAGGGGAAGCAAATATTGCTTAAAAATGAACAATGATGTAAAACATTAAAAAATACATTAAAATAAAAAAAAATGACTCTTGCCATTCCTCCATTACAAACTTGAAGAAAACTAGCATCCTTGACTGTATCAAAATAATAGCTGGTATTTCTTTTCTATTGCAATTGACATGTAGAATGTAAATTCTAAATTCTTTTGAAGATATTTTTTTTTTTAACCAATTTTGATATGGAGTCTATTTCTACTTGAAGAAAATAAATGTGTTCAGCTTTACTGAAGTACAGCAACATACCTAAGTCCTGTCTGACCATTAAACCAGGAATATAAATGTTTTATCCCATTCTTTGGTCCAACTGTAACAGTGTAATAATCCCCATCCAAAGAGGAAGTTCCAGGACCCCTGCCCCACCCAAAGAAAGGTGGAGCTGAGTAGCAAGGAGAATCTAGAAAAGGGTGGGAAAGGACTTGGAAAGGAAGGTGGGAAAAAGAAGGAAAAAGCACTCTCTTGGGGCAGAGAGATATGTAGAGAGAATGCTGCATTTGCTTCTTGGCCTTGAAGTTGGACCAGGGACTTGGGAGTCTTAGGAGGAAAACTTGAAAGGGACAGAGATGTGGATGAGAGACCTGTGGAGAGGCTGACAATGGCAGCCTTTATCTTAACTTGGGTTTTGATTTTGCCTTTGAAAAAAAAAGGATTTATTTATTTATGCATACAAGAACTGGGATACTGGGATACAGGCCAGAGGTGCAGGGGTGAGAGGATTCACCAGAGACAGAGTGGGGAGCAGAACAGGCAGACTGACTGAAATACACTGCTGAGGGGAGCAGCAGCTGTGTCAGTAGAATCTGCTGTGCCCTATGTGTCCCTCTCTGGCCTGCCGGGGATCGAACTACTGCTACAGAGGCTGCAGATAGCTTCACAGTGCTGTGCTTAATCCCTTGTGCCACCAGGGAGGCCCTTAATTTTGCTCTTTTCCTTACTTGTCTGGCCTTTTCTGACCCTTTGCTATGGCCCTTACCAAAAAGTGCCTTAGACTAGTGGCAAGTTTTTGGGCCTCAGTAACTCTGCTTTAGACCATCCCTGTTTGACTGGGCATTTACCCACAAGCAAATGTGTAACTTTGGGTTTTAATTGGAAACCATTTTAACTATCTTCTTTCTCTTTTCTCTATTGCACACTAATTCTATTAAGGTTCTTTTTTATTGAAGGTCTTATGCATTGAGAATACATTTGTCTTTATGTGATAGATGGCAGAACACATTTAGAGTGTGCAGGTTTGGAGGACCCGGGGTGCTTACCTGTCAGTCTGCCCACTAACCCAACTAGTATGAAAGTATACATTGGTTTTAGTACATTTTTTTCCCACTGAAAATGATAAGTATTGTATTATGGTATAATGTGAATAATTCAGAATGCTTAATGATTTAAGGAGATAAAGATTTAGTAATAAAACACAAATAGTTAAAGAAATAATATGAGATATTTGAATAAAATGTACAGTCAAATCGCAGGGTAGGTAGGGAAATTTCTAACAGAAGTTGGAAAGGAAAATATTCGAATAAACAAAATCAATCAAGAGTAATTGCCTAATAACCAAATGTGTGAGCAGCAGGACTCAGGCAGGGAGTCTAGAAAAGAAGTAAATTTAAAACTTCCCAGACATAGACCAAAGAGCAGCCAGCTCAAAATTGTCAGATGTCTATGGGGGGAATAGTTGGGACTAAAATTGGAGCTGACTACGTGGAAGTCTTCCAGAAAGAAAACTGTTGAATGGGCGGTTTATCTGACTTTGCTGTATAGACAGGCAGCTGGAAAACAAATACAATATTTAAACTCTTCTGTGTATCAGTCATTTTGTTGCTAGTTTCCTGACATCTCTTCCATGACTTCAAAATAGCTCTTATAAAATATATGAAATGTCTTACTTTATGTATCTTGAGTGTGTGATATTTTAAATGAGTCACTGTAGGGAGCAATCAATAAACAGAGGTGAGTATCAAACGTCCCAATCTAGGTAAAGAATCCTCTTTAATCTTTGCAGTGATAGCGTTGAGGTGCCAGAGAAAAATATCTAAGAGATTTTAGTTAAGTAGTGTTTGTGGCATTTTAACAAGAAAATTTAGAAAAGCTTAAGAGGGTGGCAAAACTAAAGAGAAACAATTGACATGTATGTTATTTAATGCTATTCTGCTGTTTGTTATTCCAGTATTTGGTCTGCTTTTTTATGGTATGTAGTGTGTGCATGCAGGCGTGTGTTCATGCATGCAGCGTGCATGTGTGTGTGTGTGTGTGTGTGTGTGAAAGAGAGAGAGAGAGAGAGAGAGAGACTGTGTGCATTTGTGGGCATGACCCCACAAGTGTTTAAGAACAAATACATATTAAAATAAGAGGCTTAATTCTCCCCATTCTCCCTATTGAAAATAAAGGAAGAGACTCTTCTCTTTTCTTAGAAAACTTACATTAGAAATAATGTAATTATAAGTTCTTTCTCTCATTGAAATGCATATGAATCTCTTTAAAGAGTTAAATCAGTCTCATGTTACATTGCAACCCAAGGATATTTTCTCTGAGGCCTTAAAAGACATCACTCCAAACTCCCAGTTTCTGTGGCTGTGTAAGAAACTAATTTTGGTGGGGTCCTAGGTCTAAGTTGCCAGAACAACCAATTCTTCTGAAAATATGGGGAACTCATTTTTTCTTTGGATTAGCTAACACAAATGGTCACCCCATTTGAATGAGAAACTAAGATGAACTATGCACAGCAAATGGTACTGTGAAGGCCTCTTATTTGCAGTGAGTCATTATTTCTCTTGAGAATATCACTCGCATGGGTGGTAATTGCTTGATTGACGTTCCTTTCAGTCTGAAATCTTTTAGAAGATTGTCTGAAATGCACATCACTTTCTGCTTCCATGCTTATTTCCTAATCTGTTTTCTTTCTCTTCTGCAGAGATTTTGTGGCTTAACAGGGTGTTATGCTTAATTATATATCCCCAATGGTATGTGTATGAAATTGTGATTGTGTGTACTATATGTGCTTAATATTTTTTGGTGTCCTCAAGCACTCTTTGCTTCCTCCAGTTATTCCAATGAGTCACTTTACTTATGGTTTCAGTGAAATCATAAAAGGGACTGCTGAACTTTAGGCAGTTTGTTTAACTGCAAACAAACTGGAAGACTCCCTCTAACAAAGAACACAAGAGATAGGAAAATAAATCTTTTCTTCTCTATTTTTTTAATAAATCAATTCTTACCCTGATCTTTTTATTTCCCCTCAAAAAATAATAAAAAGACTAGAGTTTGACTCAAATAGATAATGGAGACACTAAAACTATAAAAGTGTGGAGAAGCAGGAACTAAATCTTGATGAAAAAGTGCATTTAGACATTTAAGCTACTTTGGGGTATAAGAAAGTAATATTTTCTTAAATGTGGCAATTCCAGAAAATCTACAAAGAAACAACTTAAATTGTCAATCTAGTTGAAAATATAGAATTGGTGTATTCTGGGATGCACTTGTAGATTAGGAACTATAAATTCTATGTCTCTCTCTCTCTCTCTCTCTCTCTATATATATATATATATATATGGATAATTAGGGGGAAATTCACAAAGAGGTGAACTCAAAGGAGCTAAAAAATTTATACCCAAGTCCCCTATAACTGACTTTATGTACAATATAAGAATAATCTAGGGAGACTATTTTTAAATTTTCACAAGTCAACATGGGGTCAACTTGTGGAGAGTTCCACCCTACTCAGACTCAGAGGGAGTGGTGAATCACCCTGAAGTTCACAAACCTGACCAAAGAATTCTTGGAAGCTGTAACTTCGAAGAATGAATTGAGCTACTACAGGAATTGGTAAGGAACGCCAGAAATTCAGAGTGAGGCAAAAATGTTGGGAATTTATTAAAAAGAGTAGAGTTCAACTCTAGCAGGAGAGAAGGTCTTGAATGAGATACCCGTGGGGTAGTTTTTTTTGGCTACTTTATACATTCTTTCAAGGTGGGCTTCTGGCTTCCTGCTGCATCAGGCACTGCTGAAGTCTGCTGCTCTACTTCCAGCTGTTCTTTTTCTCCTTGTCTTTTTTTTCTTGGTCAGCAGATATTTTCCTCTGATACTGGACTGGTAGGGGCTCTCTGGCCAGCAGGAACCTATAGGCTGCTTATCTTACTCTCTACTCAAATCTATCTTATTCTCTGTCTCAGTGGCAGGAAAAATCAGATGAGCTTCTTTAATGTTAGTGCTATAAATTAGCACAATTCAATACAATATACTGCAAATGTTGAAAGTATGCCACATTTAAGACTGAATAGTTAAAAATCAGCAGGTGTTACTGAGGTGAGTATAAAGAATACTCACCTAAGAGTGATTGACCAAAACAAAAGTATAACTTAAAATGTGAGGAGTCAAGAACATTGCAACTGAAAATTAGTCAGTACTAAAAGGTATCTGCCTAGAGACTTAATATATGGTTTTTGGTCTCTCTTGGATATCATATGTATACCACATATGGGCTTAACTAAATCCCTACCAAGTCAAGAAGAATGGTTATGGAGCCCTCCCTAGTGGTGCAATGGTTAAAATCTCAGCTCTATAAAGGTATCTCCAGCCACTATGGCATGAGTTTGATCCCTGGCCAGGTCGCTAACCCACATGGTGGTGCAGACCTTTCCTGTCTTGCCTGCTGCTCCCCTCAGCAGTGTATTTCAATCTGTCTGTTCTGCTTCCCACTCTATCTCTGGTGAATCCTCTCAACTCCTGCACCTCTGGCTACACCCAAGTCCTTGTATGCATAAATAAAAATAAATCTTAAAAAAAAAAAAGAATGGTTATGGTGACATGGAATTATAAAAATATTTTGATGCAATTGTTTCAGAGAATGGTTAAACATTAAAAAGTAAACTACATTGAGATACAAGTTACTTGTTTAAAAATACAAGAAATTTAGAATAATTAAAAATACGTATCAGTATTATTATTTTATTCTGTAAAAATATGGTATTTTTCATTTGAATATAAGACCAGATTTATATTTTGCCCTATGGCAAATCAGTGCATATTCAAGTTAGAAAACTTAAAAAATAGAAAAATGCATGTAGGAAAGCAAAAATTACCATCCTACATACAGAAAGGATAATTCTCTTCATATATATATATGATATATATATCTTCAGATTTTTATGTATATCTCTTAACATATTTTTCATGGTGACAGAATTCCTTAAAATAACAATCATCATGTACTATTTTTTCTTTACAATAATGTGGGAGTAAATAAATATTTTCCTTTAATGTCTTAGATGTCTGAATCATTCATTAAAATGGATTAAGCATTCTCTTCATTTTTATTAATTATTGACCTAACTAGATAGGTAAATAGATGGATAAAAAGCTGTGTATATAAAAATATAGTTTCATTATATTTGTGACAACTAATAAAATTATGCATAAGTGTTTACCATATCCTTACTCTCCAAGAATATTGCTTTCTTTTTTTTTTAAAGATTTATTTTATTTATACAAGAACTGGGGTACAGGCCAGATGTGCGGGAGGGTGAGGGGATTCACCAGAGACAGAGTGGGGAACAGAACAGGCAGACTGACTGAAATACACTGCTGAGGGGAGCAACAGGTGCGACAGGAGAGGTCTGCGTGCCATGCAGGATTCTCGCTGGCTGGCCAGGATTGAACTGGCACTGCAGAGGCTGCGGACAGCTTCACAGTGCGGCGCTTAACTGCCTGTGCCACCAGGGAGGCCCTGAATATTGCTTTCTAAGCAGAAAAAAATCATGAAGTCAGTACAACCCTACCTAGCAAACAGTGAAAGTCTAGAAGTAAAACCAGGAACTACTACCAGCACATAATGCATGGTTGGATGTGACAGGAAAGAGTGAATGAATTAAAGGTTCAAGATAGTCTATAAAACTATGACTGGTGGATTAAAGGTAAAACAATCTTGAGAGAGCTGTGGTGCTTTGGAACAACAGAGATTGTAAGCTTTTTTTTTTTTTTTTAAGACTTATTTATTATGCATGCAAGAGCTGGGGTACAGGCCTGAGGCGTGTGTGGTGGGGGGTGGTGGTGAGAGGATTCACCAGAGACAGAGTTGGGAACAGAACAGACAGACTGACTGAAGTTGACTGCTGAGGGGAGCAGCAGGTGAGTAAGGAGAGGTCTGCTGCTCCATGTGGGTAGCTCCCTGGCCAGGGATCGAACTTGTGCTGCAGTGGCTGTGGAAGCTTCATAGATTGTGTCTTAACCCCTTGTGCCACTAGGGAGGCCCAAGATTATAAGCTTTTAAATTGTTTTTTGTTGCATATTTAAATATGACACTATCAAGGACTAGAAGGATAGAATTGAGCACCATACCTCGTTTAGTATTGCATATACACAACCCTGTATACATGTTTACATAAAATTTTTCAGTATTTTTAAGAATACTTTCTAAATGTGGATTTTTTTTAGAAAAAAGTTAAGGTTAAAATAAGCCACACTTGAAGATAATAGCATATTTAGAATGAAAAAAAAAATCTGTGAATTAATAGGTTACTAAGATATTTAAGTGAATACTTATTTTTCTAGTGTGTTTATAAACATTTCTGTTATGGTTTTCAGATCTGATAATTAGAAAAGGGAAAAAAAATGATCAAAGTCATGACTCACCCATCTTTTGGTTGGTGCAGCCCAGACAAATGAAGCTACATATCTAATAAATTGTTTTGTAGATTTTCCTCAGCATGATCAGTCACTCTTCTAATATTCATCTGTAGACAGTAAAGACATCAAACGTAATGAGGAGTAGCAGGGCTGGGTTAATTGCAATAATCAAGTCTCAAAGAGGGAAGTGAAATCTTTTTATTTGAATATATATTATACAGAATGATCCTGGGTTTCTAGAACCAAGAGCAAGCTATTTCGCAGAGGAAATCGCAGAGCCCACCATTTCTGGACAATTTTAGAATCTTCAACCTAAAAGTTTATTTGAAATAAGTGAAAAGGGTGACCAAGGATCAAAAAATCTCTTTTTCAGTTTCTCTGATAGGCTGCTTCTAAATTTGAAATGGATATATATGTTAATTTCTATGAAGGACATTTTTCTTTTTTTTTTTTTTCTTTTTGGTGGGACCCTCCCTGGTGGCCAGGGAACGAACCGGCGCTGCAGAGGCTGCAGGCAGCCTCGCAGACCAGCGCTCAACGGCTGCGCCACCAGGGGAGGCCCAGGACATTTCTTTTTTTTCTTTTTTTTTTTTAAAGATTTATTTATTTATTTATACAAGAACCAGGGTACAGGACAGATGCGTGGGAGGGTAAGAGGATTCACCAGAGACAGAGCGGGGAACAGCACAGGTAGACTGACGAAATACACTGCTGAGGGGAGCAGCAGGCGCAACAGGAGAGGTCTGCTGTACCATGTGGGACCCTCCCCGCCAGCCGGGATCGAACCCACACTGCAGAGGCTGCGGACAGCTTCACAGCGCTGTGCTCAACCACCTGCGCCACCAGGGGAGGCCCCAGGACATTTCTTATACAACTGTTGATAAACTTTAGCAGGAGCAATGAGGGACCATGCAGAGATACTGATAGAATATCAGTATCTCTACACATTGTATTGCCTACACATAATGCAATAAAGACATTTCTGTTGTCTGATGATATTTAAAGTGAGATAATTATTTTGTTAAATCATACCAGCAGTTTGTATATATTTGTGCAGTAAGTTCTGTGTCTTTCCACCCAAATTACCTCTTCAGGGTCAACGGATATATGAGTCATCCCTCAATAGTAATTTCCCTCCTTACAGTACAACACAGTAAAGGATAAACCTCCCCAAGATGTTCAGAAAAGGTTTCCCTAAGATATATGTCATTTTGACATTGGGATTATTTTGAGCTCAAGTCACTTGAGATCCTGCATTTTCATGAAAAACATTTATCACTCCCTAACTAACTAAAAGAATGAAAATTGGAAGAATTACCCAGAATTAGGATTTTTACCAGAAATAACCTATGAGAGAAACTTATTCATATGAGAAGGCAAACATCTAATTATAGAGCATCTGATCTTTGCCATATGAGTCACCTTCTCCTCATCCTATGAAGCCCTCTTCTCTCTCCTTTTAAGCACCAGGCCTTTTGACTTTCCTTAGCACAGGAAATATACTCTTGTTTCTCCTCACTGATCTTGGAATCCATATCTATGTAGATTTCCCATAGATAAGTAAGTTGTTGCCTCCCAAACTAATCTTTCTGATGTTAATCAAATAGTTTGGCCAGTCCAATAAAATCTGTTAAGGTGGAGGGACAGTTCTTCTTCTCCCCAACTAAAGCAACTGGCTGATGTGGGGATACCAAGACCTGTCACTTATGCCTCATTTCAGACAACTTTGAATAATCAGCTCAAAAGCTGAGGACGGATTGAGGCCAATAGCGCAAACACATTGTGGTGTGGGTACAATTCAATCTTACCTTCCTGTGTGTTCTGCAACCAGCCCAGTCTGGGAAGGTTCACCATTAGTTCTCACAATTTGAAGGAGAATTTTGGAGCTGTGGCATCATTTTCACAGGTTTTAATGGTAAGCAGGGGAAACAAGCCAACAGTGAGACAGCAACTCCAGCCTTCTTTTCCTGGTGACACCGCCCTTTGATCCCCTCCCTCCTAGGCTCAGGTGTGCACACTTGCACATGCGCACACACCCATGCTCACGTGTTCATAATCAGGCATCCTTGCCCCACACTCATGCACCTTCTACATTAATAAGAACAAGGCCACAGGTGACAGCTACAGAGGCCAATGATGAAAAAAGCCTAATCAACTTCATTTACCTACACTGTGCAAGTCAGTTCCATGTGCAAACTTGGCTAAAGTAAACTCATCAATTATTCAAGCACTAATATAGATATGCTGTAGAAGTATTTTTAGATATGATCAAAGTCCAGAAACACTTGAATATAAGTAAATTTAAGTATAAGAATGTCTTAGATCATCTGGTTGTGTCTAACTTAATTAGTTGAACGGTGTTCAAAGCAAAGCTGGGTCTTCCCAATAAAGAAGAAATTTTGCTTGTGGAGAGTATCTTCAGTCTCCACCGAGAGTTCCAATCTACCATTCTGGATGAATGAATTTGAAGTTTGACTAGCTAGCCAGCCCTCATAATTGCTTGAAATGACTCCTAGCAATAAATCTCTGTATGTACCTCCTACTTGGTCTGTTTGACTGGTTAAACCCTAATGGATACACTCTTTCACTTCTTTTCAAGCATATCTCTCCACAGCAGTCCTGATGTCTATTTGCACACAACTCTAGGAAACACAGTCTAGGATAGCAAGCTATAAAACATTTTATTTTCTTCCTCAAATCTGTCCAAGTCAATGAACATTTTGGGGCCAGCAATTTCTATCAACAAATTCTACTAAACAAATTGACTTTAGGACTGTCCTTGAGTGAAATTTATGCCTTTCAAAATTAATGTCCAAATTATTTTTTCATCCTAACTCTATTTGTCACTTGTGACACTCTTCCAACTAGTTTCAGTACTTTTGTGTGATTTGTTTCAACAAAAATCACAATACCCCCAAAAGACACTTTCTATAATAAGTTAACCCCCTTTTTTAAATTCTCCGCAGTGGCTATTTCAAAATATTTCAATTATCCTCAACTTCCCATTTCTCTCACTCCGAAAGAGGGCTTTCTTATTTGTCACATTATGAATAAAAATAGAACCCCTCATCCTTATTCCAGCACAGATCTAGTCCTATGATGTTTCCTCCTACCTGTCATGATGAAAACAAAGAGGCCACTCCTCTTCTATAGTCTAGAGGATTTTTTACCTATGTTCTAGGTTTTGTTACTTGGGGCCCTTGATTCATTCATTATTCTCTCTTCCCCAAGTGTAAAACCCTATGGCTTAACAACTAATAACTCTCTCTGGATTTCAAAGTCCTTTCTACCATGCCACTCCTCCTAAACCTTAATACAACAGCTCTGTGCATTAGCTACTCAAATCTTGCTTAATATTTTCTATAATGCACATTGGCCACTGGACTAAATGATTTATTTTTAAGATCATTAGTGATGTTAGTGTCAAATAAAATAAACATTTTTTAGTTTTTAGATAAAATGTTTGATGCTATTTAGCACACTTTTCAAGAAACAATTTATTCTGCAGACATTTTTTGATGTGTATGATTGTCTTCTAAAGTCCCCTATATTTCATGATCAAGTATTTTCTATTTGTCATATCTAAGACTCAAATTAATTGCCTTGGATTATCTGCTATTTATTTTATTTTATTATGTATTAGACCTACCTCTCATCCATAGTTCTACTTTCTCTCTAGAATTTCTTTTTCATCATGAGTTCCTATAAACTATTTAGTTTGTCATGTCATCACTGAGACTTCCTTACCATCTCATTTTAATCATTATCTAAGCTAATACAGTTATTAAAAAAGTCACATTCTCAGGCAGGCAGTAGGCTTAGATAACTATACTAAAAATAAACATTGCAGCTGGTATGACTTGAAGTTCTTGGCTCATACATTAGGGATTCCAGAACAAAATTTTCTGACCCTCTCCTATACTTTTAATCATACCAAGCACTCCCAGGTTACCTCTCTTTATAAGGAAGAACATACATGTTACCCTAAAAAGTATGTCATTTTAGCATTATACCTCTCATTGTGAGCATGAGTTCCATTCCAGACATTAGGGTTTTATCAATAGCCTTTTCCTTTACAAACTTATGTTCTCATAATCTATTACAGACTCTCTTGAGACTATATATATTGCATTGTTTGGACTGATCCCACTATTTGTTGCTGGGAAATGGCTATTCCCATGCATATCATTCCCACCAGTTCCAAAAATTTATATTGTATAGAAATAACTTTAGATTCCTCTTCAGGTAGGTAGATCACAGAATTCTCAACAATTTGTATATATTGTATTTCAGTACTCTATTAATTTAGATTTTTCAGTTAACCAAAATTTTTTTTATGTTTCCAAACTTTCAGGAATAGCATACCTCTCTAATGGTTAAGAGAAACAAATGCATCAGTGAATTGATTTTCATCATAGAATTGTAGTGATTGCTAAAAAAGTATTATAATTAAGAGTATCTGATTTTATTTTAGCAAATCAATTTTAATTTTTCAAATTTGAGGAACCCTGTTTTGGGGGGCATTAGGACACCTGAAATGCTCATGGTGGAGGTCAGGGAATTTGTTCCTCCTGTCATCATCAAACAATACACCTTTCACAAGTACATGCCTTGGCACCTCTCTCCTGCTGGGTAGATGAGCAGCAATCAATGGTCGTGAGCATCAAATATTGAGCTCCAGTGGTAACTTTAATAAGAACTTTTGTGAATCCCTGAAGGAGGTATTATGAAAAGATGAAAAGAACAACTCTAATTTAGATTTTGTTCCTAGAAAATAATAAAAAAAATTGAGACATATGATTAAGTGACTTATTTAAGATTGCAAAAATAATAGCAGGGTTCTTTCTACCATATTAGCTAGTGCACCTTTGAAATTTATTTTGTAAAAATCACTTTGTTTTATGCAGAAACTTTAGTTAAAGGAGAGGGATTACGGTATCTTCTAATGTGAAAGACCTAATTGAACATAACTTGTTTTCTAAGAGAAGTATTTTTCTTTAAAGATTTATTCCACTGTAAGTTTTTTGCTATGTGTTTGCTTTTAATTTATAATTATTATGTATATTGAAAATGTTTTATTTTGTTTGTAAATGGAAGGATAATGTACCTGATAAAAATTTGAAAGAAGAGCAATTTCTTGCTGTCAGAAACTCAATACTAGCTGCAAATTATTCCCTCCCTCTTCAAAATATTATAGTTACAGCATTTTTAGATTGCTTACAGTTTCTGTGCTGCGCTTGGCTTCTCGCCCTTTGCAATTTACTTTTAGATATTCACCCTTGATATATTTATCCATAGTCACTAAACATCGTGATTTTTACTTCATATCATAAATTTCTTAAATATATTTGAGAGTTCAAGAGAAAAAGGCAAGCCTTAAGAAAAAAAGGATCTAACCTATAATACATATTTTTTAGAAACTCAAAAACTAACATAATACAATTTCTCCCAAGTTTTATATTGTTTTCTTTTAACAACCTTGCCAGTAACCTTTAAAATTCAGTTACAAAATGATAGTTGCTGGCATTTTAGTATATCATCAGTGAACATACAATGCATAACCCATCTCTAGAATGTTCTGTGAATGCTTTTTAATGACTCAAAAGAAGTTTGTTGGTATAAAACACAGTGAAATAAAAGCCTCTGGCAAAATGTTGATGTTTTGATCACAGCTCTTATGAGAAATAAGCACGAGTCATTTATGAGAGTCCCACAAGAAAACTTCCCATGGTATATGAAATATATAAAAATGACAAGAACCTAAGCATTGCATTTTCAAAGTCTGAGACCCATAGCATTCTTCTAACACCTACCTGGGATAATATTTGATGAGCAGAAAAATTATATATAAATATAGTATAGCTTTTGAACCTGAGATAATAAATTTAATTAGCACATTAACATTAAAATGAGACCATCCAATTTGTCTACACAATCAGAAACAGAACACTAAACATCTCATATTAAGTTGTGCTGCCTTTTACTCATATTACTTTTCTTATTCTAGTTCTTATTTTTATTTTTAAAGATTTATTTATTTATGCCTACACGAACTGGGGTACAGGCCAGAAGTGTGGAGGGTGAGAGGATTCACCAAAGACAGAGTGGGGAGCAAAGCAGGTGGATTGACTGAAATACACTGCTGAGGGGAGCAGACAGCAAGACAGGAGAAGTCTGCTATGCCATGTGGATCATCTCCAGGGATCAAACTCATGCTGCAGTATTTGTGTATAGACTCATAGTGCTGATGTTTAACCTCTTGTGCCGCCAAGGAGGCCCCTTGTTTTAATTTTTAATTGCACTTCCAGCCATGCCCTCTTCATCCTTCTGTATGAAAAATACAAATAATGTTTCAATGAATTCATGTTTAATAGCATTCCAATCATTATATCTTTCAAATAATATTCTATGCTTTTGGTTCTTTGAATGGGTAAATTATATACTTAAAATTTTCTTTTACAATATCAACTGATTAAAGGTGGTATTGCTTTAATTTTAATGTCAAAAATTTGCTTTAATTTGTCTATTTGCTAAATTTTCCTTTTTTTTAAAGATTTATTTATTTATTTATACAAGCAATGGGTACAGTCAAAAGCACGGGAGGGTGATAGGATTCACCAGAGCCAGAACGGGGAACAGAACAGGCAGACTGACGAAATACACTGCTGAGGGGAGCAGCGGGTATGGCAGGAGAGGTCTTCATGCCCTGTGGGGCCCTCGCTGGTGGCCAGGGATGGAACCGGCACTGCAGAGGCTGCAGGCAGCTTTGCAGCCCAGCGCTCAACTGCTGCGCCACCCGGGGAGGCCCTAAATTTTCCTTTTTATTACATGAAATTTAAAGATTTCTGAAATCTTCTCTTTAAATTTGCCCAATCCATTATTATAATATTTAGTGCTATTGTAAAAATAATTTCCGTTTTGCATTTATTTCTGCTGTATAATACTTGGAGTACTAAACCAAAGATACCAACATATACATTTATATGTGTTTATTTGTATAATATGCCATAAAGAAAAAAAAAAACATACTCCAGTGATAATAAGTCATAAATATAAATAGTAAGCATATGTGTACAACTTATCTAATGGACAAATTATGCTATCCATTTTAATAAAGGAAGTTCATCTTCTATCCAACATTCTGGATACTTTTTAAAGTATAGCACATTTCCCATGGGTGACTTCACATAAGGTTTACTTTCATTTATTCAACTGCATATGTAGATCGGTATAACACTTTCTTTTTCTACCATATGATGGCTCTGCTCTGTAAAGATACAGATGTATCAGACTGGGGTGACAGAGTTAAAAAGATTTGTAAGAAACTGCCAAAATATAGATCACATGTTTGTATTGCTATATATATAGTACATTCATTTTTTTTTTTTTTTAATGTGACAAAGGGAAACATAAAACCAGAAAGATTGCTTTGGGTTGGTGATTTTTTTTTTTTTTTTTTGGTGGGTCATCTACAAACTCCTGATCCTCTACTCTCTGTGGTTTAAATTGCTCGATGTCCCACTGAGTCTTCTTTATGGACGCCTCATTGAAAGCTTCTCCATGTGTTTCAGAGTGATGTGAAATCTGTGAGGTGAAGAAACATAAATTACTCCATTTTACTTGAGGAGTTACATATCTTACATGGTTCAAAGATAAATGTCTTTCACAATAAATAAAAAATGAGAAAGGATGGCAACATGCATTTTTCAATCCAAATTAATTTAACTCAGTAAAAATAACTCATCACTTGGTATATGCAAAGTACCACTCTAAGTGTCCACTTCATCTTTTAAAGAGATTTTTCTTAATCAAACAAAAAAATAACAGAGAAAAACCTTATTGTACCCAAGAGAAGAAAGGCAGAACTTGTGATAACTATTGAGTTAAGCTGAAGAGAAAACAATGGAAGCAAGACTTATGTACACTGAATAGGTTTAAAATTATAAAACTTCAATGTAAAGTGATGAAACAGAAGTAAAGTGAGCACTGGGATAAAATATTTGAGCAACTGACTTAATGAGCAATATTTTCGAAGAAGGATAGATGTGGGAAAGAATGATTAAGGGAAAGGGGCCTCCCTGGTGACTCAGGGTATAAAGACTCAGGGCTATCAAGCTATTGCCAGCCACTGCTAGAGAGCTACCCACATGGTGCATCAGACCTCTCCTGACTCGCCCCTGCTCCCCTCAGCAGTGTATTTCAGATCTGCCTGTTCTGCTCCCACTCTGTCTCTGGTAAATCCTCTCACCGCCCCTCTCCCCCACCTCTGGCCTACACTCCAGTCCTTGTATGCTAAACAAATAAAAATAAACCTTTTTTTTTTAATGAATGATTAAGGGTAATAAATCAGCATATTTAATAGAGACTTTGAGAAGGCAATCAAGCATATGAGTATGGAGTTCAATAAAAAGCCAGAGTTACACTTTTGAATCAGGAGCACATAGCATTTAAATCAGCAGGACAAAGTGATCTTTTCTGGAAATATTGTGTATTGGCTGAAAATGATGCTTTACACTAATTTCTACCCCACTGCCACTTAAAGACAGAGCAAAGGAAGTACATCCAATGAGGCAACTAAGGAAAAGCAATCTTTGAAGTCATAAGTATAAAACAAGGACAATCTTGTCAAAAAGTCAAGAAAGAGTAGGCATATTTTTTTTTTTTTTGAAAGAGTGGCCAGGAAGACAACAAAGGACATGAAAGTAACTACAGATATCCCTCACTTTTTGAAAATTTGTTATATGATTTCTCTTCTACAAAAGACTGACTTTAGTATCTTTTTTCACTGACTGAAAGTAATCTGAAGAGGACATTCACTTTGACAATAAAAGGTGAAATTGGAGAAGATAGTTCAGCATTTGCTCTGCACAGACTATTCCAAGAGGCAGCTCATCCTCCAAGCATGGTTCCTTCCCTGCAAGCTTCTTTCTGTATGCTTTGAATGTAATATACGTCTCTTGCTTTTACTATATGTTAGTGCTTTTTTAGGTTTTATGTGGTACTTGGTATGATTTGGTAGGTTATTTTTGGGACTGGGAAACAATAAAAAAAACTATGTAAATTAATGGTGATTGCTTTGTTGCATTATACCATTTTAGCTAAGGAAAGATTTCATAGCAATATTTTCTATTGAATATCAGGAAAAACAAGTGTTATCTCTATATGCCTTTGAGGCACTCAAGTTCTTAACAAAAATAATTTTAGGAGTTGCATATGGATTGCAATGAGTTTAGAAAGGAACAGCAGGTGAGAAAATGAATTAAAAATATCTAAAAATCCTGAAAGTTGTATTGTTAAATGAAGCAAAGTATTGGGTACATTTCAAAAAGCTCCACTAGGTTGAAAGTATTTATCTCCAAAAAGAGAGAGTATAACATTCAGAAAACTGACTGCATTCAGTTTTCTGAAGCTGCATTAGAAAGAGAAAAGTGATGCGAGGTGAATAAAAAATTAAGCAAGGGCCTGATTATGAAGGGAATTTTAGTTCTGATAAGATTATTATTCATCCAGTATAATCAATGAGAAGTCACTGACATGTTTTAAGCAGAAGAATGACATGATCAATATTTGGTTTAAGATTATCATCCCTATTGCAACTGAAGAAAAGATTAGAGAAGTATAAGTGTGAAAAGAGATGGACTAGTTAATAGATATTGTGTTATTCTTAATTTTTTAAAGATTTATTTATTTATGAATACAAAAACTGGAGTGTAAGCCAGAGGTGTAGAGGGAGAGAGGATTTACTAGAGTGGGGAGACGAACAAGCTGATCTACTGCAATACACTGCTGATGACTAGGCAGGAGAGGTCTGCTGTGCCATGTGGGTTGTTTTCTGGTGCGATAGCTTGATAGCACTGTCTTTAACTCCTGCTCCACCAGGGAGGCCCCTATGTGGCATTCTTGATGAGAGAAAGCAATGCCTTCAACTAGGTTGTGGAAGTAAAGGTGGCTGGTGGGATTGGAGAACAATTTGGTATTTGGAATTAAAATAATGTTGATAGAACATTGGAGGACAAAAAGCATTTGAGGATAATGCTTAGATTATAACTTGCCCAATATGTTAATGGTTATGATATTCACTAGAATAAGAAACATTTTAATACAAAATATAAATTCTTCTATTTTGTTTACTCTGTTTCTTTCTTGTTTATGGGCACACCTGCAGTAGGCAATTTTGTGTGAATAACTTCTGAGAGTGTAGTTTCTGAGAGTGATCTGACAAGTAAAAATAAATTAGGAAACAATAATATTAGGTATGAGTTATGAGATTGGCAGGACTATAGAATGAGAAGTGAACCTAGAGGAGAATCTTGAGAGTTGTGATGTAAAGAAAAAGAAAGAATGTTAGAAGCAAATGCAAGAGTTTATACAGGTAGATATGTATAGAAATTTTCATAACAATGATATATCTATGATATTAAGCAGAAATGCTATATCCACTATAATTAATATATTAATTATGAAAGTAATCATTTTCCATTCATACATGGGTAAGAAAGGATTAGTAATGAGAATTTCGTAATTTATTTTTAGAAATTGAAAAGATAAACTCATATTTTCCTACTTTATTGAAATTACTCCTATATAAATATAGATGAACCTTGTTCAAAGCCACCTTATTGTTATTGAAGCCTATTTTTCAATTTGCATCACACTTCAAAGGTACTTCAAATTACCCCCAAAATACCGTAATGCCAAAAAGAGTTTGGATGTATGTTATAATGATGAAAAAGAGAATATTAATTTGTATTTGTGAAGGCTGTGCTTTAGGTGAAAAATAGAGTTTGGCTAAACTTAAACCAGATAATGGAGATATATTCCACACTAAGAGTGGAATAGAGGGAATACTAGAAATAGAGCTTTAGCCTATTCTCCAATTACAGTTGAATTGTAAGTGCTACAAATGTAATTGAAATATTTAAATGCAATATTAATTTGATTTAAATTTGGCATCATTCCCTCACTAATCTTGCAGAGTCAAAAAAAATATTAACTGGCCATCAAAATACCTTAAAGTAATAAGATAATATGAGCTTATTTTTTAAAATGAGGACACTGAACCACATGCTAGTTATTAACATGAGAAAATGAACACTACATGAAAGTAGTGACTCAGCTTTAGTGAAAGTTAACAAGGGCAAACTGACAACATATCCACTGCTGTAATTCACACACTCTACATTTTTAACCTAGTTGGTTGAATTCTAAAAGGTTATGATCAGTACCCCTTAGAGAAGCAACCTAGTTTCTTCTTGTTCTAAGAGTTGAAGAGGTGACTTATTATTATAAACAGCTCTCCACAGGGTTCAGCACTTATTACCCTAAATCATGTGCTCCCTGCATCCCAATATCATAGATTGAGAGACAAGAAAAATGAGTTGTCTGAGAAAGAGAAATTGAGGTATACTCTATGGATAATTAATTCCATTAATTTAAGATAATCATACAAATTAGTATAGAATTGTAACTCTTAGGCCCAGATGAAATATGCCTCTTGTTAAGTGTATAATTAGTTATCAAAAAGGTTTTTTTTTGGAAATATTTCCAGGTCCACCTCTACATTACCTCATTTTCTCCACAGGTAAGGACATTTTACTCCTCCTGTAGGATTTGTTCTTTCCCAGCTGGAAGGCAGTGTTACTAAGTTGGTCTAATTACTTGCAGTGTAGTTAATACAGGTTGTCAATAATCATGCAGAAACCGGGTGTCTACACTAGGCCTACTTAATCATATCATTTTATGATGAATCCAGGAATATGCATTTTCCTTAGCAACTTAGGTAATTTTAAATAGCATTAAAAGTTCTTCCTGAAGTCTCTCATCCAAGTGGAAACCAGACAAGAACCCTGCTAGTTTTCAAGAAAATACTAGATGAATGAATTGAAAGTCATATGACTGTAGACTTCTATAGTGATCTTAACCCAAGAACTATGACCTGAAATATGATAAAATTAGGGGTTCTTTCAATTTATATTTATGGAAGGAAAAAAAAACTAGAGGAGATTTTTTTTTAAAAAAAAGATTTATTTATGTATGTATACAAGAAGTGGAGTACAGAACAGAGGTGCAGGGGGTGAGAGGATTCACTAGAGACAGAGCGGGGAACAGAACAGGCAGACTGACTGAAATACACTGCTGAGGGGAGCAGCAGGCGAGGCAAGAGAGGTCGGCTGCACCATGTGGGTAGCTCCCTGGCCAGCCAGGGATTGAACTCCTGCTGCAGAGGCTGCAGATAGCTTCACAGTGCTGTGCTTAACCTCTTGTGCCACCAGGGAGACCCTTGCTATTACTTTTATTCTACTAGTTTTAAATCACATTTTATGATCCAGTTACCCAATTTGACTTCCAAATTTATCCCTACCCTGGAGACTCACCTTCTTATTTCATGTGTTCCCCAATTTTTTAAAAAAGTATATTCTATCTATGGCCTGTTCTCCAACCAGAATTTAATTTTTAAATCCAAAATCACTACCTGATACCTACTCCTCCTACTCACTGACAGATGCATGTATCCTATAGAAAGAATATCCCTTGATTCCCTCTTTCTATCCTATTCATTTCCCCCCCAGAAAACACTAGTATTGGCTTGCCTCTGCTTTTATAACAGTCACACACATACTCTACTAAGGCACTCTGATCAAGCATACTTGTTCATGGGAGCAGCAGGTTTCAGCTCTTTCAGAAAAGATGTTACTGGGCCAATTTATAGAAGAGAATTTTACTTATTATATCAATAAATCTGATGCACATAACTATACTCTGAAGGTTTTTGAATTTAAATTTGCTAAATTCATCTCTATGTTGAGATTACAGACATAAAAGGATAACTATCCTAATTTAGCACTTGGGCCTTATTAATTTAACTAAAAGAAACAAAATGTCTATGAAATATGTAAAAAAAAGTGAAAATTTTAGCTATTTTACTATAATCAAAATGCTAAATGCTTTAGTTAAAATATATACATTTCTTAAAATATGTATGTTTAAAGTCTTCATAAAATAGTGGGTCAGATATAGCCATAGAATACAATATCTGTGGTATGGAATTGTGCTGCCCCATGTGGTAGCCAGTAGATCTCTACAAGTGGCTATTTCATTTTTTTATAAAGATTTATTTTTATTTACTAATGCATACAAAAACTGGGGTATGCCAGAGGTGTGGGTGGTGAGAGGATTCACCAGAGACAGAGTAGGGAACAGAACAGGCAGACTGACTGAAACACATTGCTGAGAGAGGTAGTGGGTGAGACAGGAAAGGTCTGTTGTGCCATGTGGCTTAGCTCTCTGGCCAGGGATTGAACTCAGGTAAAAGAGCCTGGGGATAATTTGATAATGCTGAGACTTTAACCCCTGTGCCACCAGGGAGGTCCCAATTTAATTGTTTTTAATTAAACTTTTTAAGACAATCATATATTCACACCTATTGTCATCTTTAAAAGAACTTTAATGTTTTTGAAGTTAGTTATTTTATTTCTTTGTTAACACAAAATTAGACCATAAGAACTTGGCCAACTTTATCTTCGAATATTTACACTATTTACATTAAATGTAGCTAATGCATCACATTTCAAAGGCATTTCAAATTACTCCAAAATATTGTAATGCTAAAAAAAGTTTGGATATATGTTATAATGATGAAAAAGAGAATTTTAATTTATATTTGTGAAAGCTGTTGATTAGAACAACTTTGGTTGCATTTAAACTATCAGAATAAATTAGATGATTTTCTGTGAAATTAAAAATCATCTCCCCAATTTTGAGGAAGAATAATCACTTTTTGACTGCTGGATAGCATTTATCTAACAGTATCTAAATTTGCAGAATTATTAATTGTATTTTAAATATATAATTGACTATGGTAGAGGATTATGGGTACTTTTGGTGGTGGCAGAACAATGGTGACCATAACTATGGGGAGAAAGCCTATAGTGTAAAAAAAAAGAAAGAAAAAAAAGAAAAAAAAAAGAAAGAAACAAGGATGTAAAATGATGGTCAATAAAAAATACGTTATTGAAAATAAATGTGTAATCCATTATTCTATACATAAGAATTGAACAAGCATATGAATGCTGCTGGTTTTAGCTATAATTATAAAACTTTGAATTAGGTCATTTTTAAAGCTATAACAGATAGCCCAAACTCAGCAATAGTGTTAGTAATAAATTGTGATAAACCATCCACTGAGAACAAAAAATGACTCAAAATAATAAACACTGCTTTAAAAAAAATTCTTTATTAGAGTTATTACTGTTGACCAAACCACTTGTCTGGGAAACTCATTTATTTATAAATTAATGACTACATTTCTATGTGTCTGCATTAATTTACAAAAACAAAGTAAGACAAAACAATTTGTGCATATGAGAACTTTTCTAATTTTGTCTTGTATGTTGTCATTACTGTTTTTGTTCACCACAGAAAATTAATTATTAATGTTACCTTGCTTTAAGGACATAGATAGCTCTCTGTTGTATCCAAACTTTATTAAAGTGGTGCTGAACATACATTAAAGAGTGGGAATATTGACTTTTTTTTAAAGCTGGCCCACAATAAGATACATTTGTTTCAGAAAAAATATTTTAAAAGGACAGAAAACAATAAATATCTCACATGTAATATTTATTGTTTCATGTACAAAAATATACAGCTTTACCACAACAAAGATTGTTAAGGGTACATTAAACTTTAGATTCTATCCACAAAGGTTGGGTATAAGACATCACAGCCTTTATTAAGACATTACAAATCATATATTGATGACAAGAACCCAATTACTTTTTACAGTAAATTAAAGTCTTTTGAAACCAAAAGACATAAACTTATAAAAGATTTATTAAGTGTGCAATAGACAGTTCAATTCAGTCCAAATGCTTTAATGGATACTACTTGTTCATTTTCTTTGTTTTTCTTTCCAAAAGAAATCGTTTTGCAGGCCTCCCCTGGTGGCACAGCAGTTGAGCGCTGGGCTGAGAAGCTGCCGCAGCCTCTGCAGCGCCTGTTCGATCCCTGGCCATTGGCGAGGGTCCCACATGGTGCGCAGACCTCTCCTGCCATGCCTGCTGCTCCCCTCAGCAGTGTATTTCAGTCCTTCTGTTCTGCTCCCCAATCTGGCTCTGGTGAATTCTCTCACCCTTGGCACTTCTGACTGTACCCAGTGCTTGTATAAATAAATAAGTAAATCTTAAAAAAAAAAAAAAAGAAATCATTTTACAAGGATTTGACACTCTGAAGGTTTGACACTCTGAAGGTTTGACACTCTGAAGATTTGAAGACACTTTGCATTTTGACTGTATTGAATGAAATTTTCTTTCTTTGTTTGCGTATACACGTATAAATAAGATTATGGTACAGTAGCTATGCTTGATTATTTATTATTCATATTTCATTAGAACACTGGGGAAAATAGTCTCATTACAAAAAAAAATGATTTTTATAATGCATTATTCAACAAAGAAATTAGCTGATACATGTTGTTTTGTTGTGTGTTACCTTAGAGTAAAAAGCTTGTGCCAGAATTCTGTTTCCACTAATTTGATTCAACACTTAAAACTGTAGGTGTGAGTGACCAGTTTTATCAGTTTCCATTATATTCAATCAAGGACAAAGAGTGAAAATTATACTTATGTATTATAAAAAGTATTTTCCCCAATAATTGGAAAAATAGACCATAAAATTATTACTTTACAAAGCTTTTCTCTCTCTAACCAATTTTAGTAACTTATCTGTAAGAATTTTTAAAAAATATCCGTAAGTATTTTGTGGCATTTCTTTTAAACTGGGTTTTGAATCTCTAGACTGACTTTAGAAATAGTCATCAAAACTTGTCATATAAATAATTATAAGGTGTAGAAAAAGTATATTTAGAGAGTACCAAATTTAATTTAATCATTCAAAGAAAAGAACATCTTTTAGTTGACTTTATGAACTCATTACAACTGGGAAATCTCCAAGGTGTCAGGATGTTGAGTGATAAAGATATAATATTCACTACATTGCTTAAGGTTTTTCCTAATTTTTGGTCAAGTGACCTTAAAAGTCATGATTTGGGACAAACTAAAATTGCTTACTTAAACCAAATTGTAAAGGTACAAATGGAGAAGTTTCTCATTAACTGTATTTTTTGCTGCATACCTTCAACTTATGAGAGGACTTTAGTATATGTAACGATTTCCAAATAGGATAATCACCATAATTTTTAAAAGATATATATAAAAATATTTGTATTATGTAAATTAGGGTTTTAAACTATATTAGCTTAGCACACACACTAACAAGAATATATTTATTTCAATGAAAAAATCATGCTGCAAGCAATTTCAACCAGGTTATCATAAAAGATAGCTTTAAAAAAAGAAATCGGGTCTGACCTCTGGGGAACATCACTCATTTAGGCTAATTCCAGATCTGTCATCCCATCTGTTTAGAATTATCCTCCAATCAGTTGGGGTTACTATAATATGAATTTTCCTAATATTCTTATCTTAAAAATTAGCCATAATTTTCTGGTGATGTAATCAAAAATTTTCTTAAGTCCATATAAATTTTAATAATTTTATCTTTGAATTAAAATTTCAGACTAATTTCTTCTTCACAATGCTTGATTATTATACAGAAATTTGTGCTATTGAATTTGATTACTAATGAATACAATGAAACAATGCTTTATTTTTCAAAAACTATTAATTACACATTTTATTTTCTAGCTTCCTTTTACTAATGTTTTCTATTATTATTGAATAAAATGTATAGGTTACAAATCTCTCCTATAAGTATCAATATTTTAAGGTACACATTATAAGTTTTTTTCTATTAATGAAGAAATATTTAGCATCATAGCTTGGGAATTTATCTTTCCATCATGAATACTGCCAATATTAAAGTGATAACTTATAGTTTATTCTTCTTTCCTTTTGTAAAGCTTTCCTGATATTTTCTCTATACCATTTTATTTCCTTAACATTTGTTGTAATCTTTTCTCTATTAGATTTATTTTGTTCACTGTATAAATGAAAATCTTCAGTCCTTAATCTTGATGAAATTCACTTGAAAACAGAACTTAAACTTTTAACTGTTTTTTTTTTAAATGTTATTTTGTCATTAACATCCTGTGAAAATTAAATGTGTATTAATTGGTCTTATATGAAAGGCATAATGACTCATTAATTAAGAATAAAAATGGAATACCTAAGTACATATGCCATGCTTTTTGTTTTTTTCCATTTAAATATTTTTATACCACAATGTCTTCAGTTGATAATCATGTGGTTATTATGTATTATATTTCTTAGAAAATGAAAATTACTTTGGGTGATTTTCAACAACCTTTAATTGTGCCATGTCATTAATTAGATATTTATGACTTACACTACTACCCATAGCAATTTTCAATACATTTTGAGTATATTTGAATTTCCATAGACTAACTGACATAACTTGACATATAACAATTTAATGATAGGATCAAAGATTACAAAATATCATTAAGGTTGTTTATAATGATAGAAAACAAAATTGAACAAACAATAATCTCTATTAACTTTTAGCTCTGCTCTAGAAATTACTGCCAATATTTCTCAAAATTTTGAGACTGTCATATAAAAATGTTCAACATTCATTCCAATAAATTGAATTTAGATAGCAAAGTTATTTAATTAGAAACATATTTTTCTAATTATTCTTAGAAAACATATTTGGGAAATTTGAGAAAAAAGGGTCTAGAGCAAACGGGAAAAAGTAAAAATATAACCACTATAAAAACAATAAATAGGGCCTTCCTGGTGGTACAAGGGGTTACGTATAGCACTGTGAAGCTATCTGCAGCCTCTGCAGCAGGAGTTCAATCCCTGGCTGGCTAGGGAGCTACCACATGGTGCAGAGACCTCTTCTGTCTCACCAGCTGCTCCCTTAAGCAGTGTATTTCAGTCAGTCTGCCTGTTCTGTTTCCCACTTTGTCTCTGGTGAATCCTCTCACCTCCTGCACCTCTGCCCTGTATCCCAGTTTTTGTATGCATAAATGAATCTTTAAAAAACAATAAATAAAATATTAGATTTCTTTTATTCTTTCATTTAGAAATTGTCAAGCACCATTCTAAGTAATAATTAATTTAATCTTTGCAATCAATAGAGTGTATCCTTTTCCTAATTATTCAGATGTGATTTATACAGAAATTAAGTAAACAATGAACATTCTGACGTACATCATCCAAATTGAGAGCAAAACTTAGCATCCAAATAACCTAGACACACTTAAAAACAGTTCTGTTAATTTAATCAATGTTTTAATCATGATTTATAAGGAATGTGGTAAATAAAAATTATTTAGTTAGCAATTTTAATAGTGCCAGCAAAATGTATCAGAATCTCAATTATATAATATTGTTTTCAATTACATGTTTCTTTTCATGTATTATGTCATTCAGAAACTTCATGATTTTTTTTTTCCAGCTAAGTAACCTGAGGCACATAGATACAATCACTTGTCAGATGTCACACAGTCAGAAGTAGATTGTGTGGAGATATTTTCTCTTAGCAGGACTGTTGTGTGAGAGTCAATGTACCAATGAAACAAACTCTGGTTATCCTAAAATAGTGGTCATAGAAGATATCTTTCACCTGTGATTACCCTCTTTTTTTCTGAGAATCTTGTGAATTTTGCTTCTGAGAAATATCACTTCTCTGACTTTAATTTATCAGGCAATATTTGCAAAATTCAAGTTCTTGTCCTCTCTTGTTGTCTAGTCAGGGAGCTGGTCTAGTAGTTGGCATTAGTTTCAAGGTAAATTAATCAATATGGTTTTTCTCCTAGACATGGCAGATTGAGCCAGGGTTGGGCTTGTCCCAAATGAAGACATTCATATTTTTTTACCCCTTTTCCCAAAATTGAAAATGGAAATGCAAAACCAAAATTTTAGATATGAAAATTGAAAAACATTGATTACCAAAATGTGTCCATGCATATACAGAAAAAAGACTCACTGGACAGATTGAAACAGATATGCAAAATGAAGTAGAAACAAGAAACAGAGTTCTGATATCATTTTTATATTTAGTTCCAAACACTTCTGAGGCTCAACTGCATTACAGATGTCTCCATGGATACCTGAGATTTCCAAAAGTTTTCCAGTTTGATTCAGTTATTTACTTAGCATTTTTAACCACTATTTAAGGATTATTATAACTGTAATAATCTTTTTCTGAGTATCTGAATGTCATGTGTGATAAGGTTTGACCCTAGAATTTCCTAGATTTTTGCTTTCTAGAATCTCCATCAGATGATCAAGTCACCCCAGGGGGTGGGACCAAAAAAAAAAATGATCAACTCACCCCAAACAAATAATAGCTAATAATATTGTCTAATATAGAAGATGGCTATTCTCTTAATATAATATTTGGTGTATATAAAAATAGCAACAAAATTTGCCATTTTATTAATTTTCAACGGTCAGTGTAAGATCTAAAAATCTGCTTTAAGATTTGTCCCGAAGATTCCAGTCTCTCATATATACTAACGGTTTGAAGTTCTTCATACATAGAATTTCTAAATCTCTCTGTCAAAAAATTATCACCCAGAAATAGGAGTATGAAAGACATGTAGAGATGATTACCTGAGCTCACTCAGGTGTGACTATTCACTGGATGAAATATTTATCTACTATCTTTTTTGAGTGAAAAGTTAAGTTGAAGGTTTACTCAAATTGAAACAAACATAACTTACAAAAGATCTTATGATTTAAAAAAAAAAAGTGGTAGTCTACTTCTGGCCATGCTTAAAGAGTTCCAATAAAGATGTCATCTGCCACGGAAGCCACATATTTAAAGAAAGAAATTATCTGAACTTAAAATGAAATAGATTGTAAAAGATCCATTTCCTTTTTATAAAAATGGAAATACAAATGGCATATATTGTTTCAAGTGTATGACATCATGATTAGATTATTTGCATATTGCATGAAGATCATCTTAAGTCTAATTAACATCCATTCCACACACTTGTAAGATCTAATTGCTCAACAATATTCAATTTTATAGTAATACACTATTATTAACTAAGCCAAATGCTGTTCATTACATTTCCAGGACTTATTCATTTTATAAATGGAAGTTTGTACCTTTGATACCCTATACTTATTTTGTCCACCCCCCAACCTTGCCACCTCTGGCAACCAACCATCTTGTTCCATTTTCTATGACTTTGATTTGCTTTAGATTCCGTATACAGATATCTCCATTTTTCCAAAGTTCATATTCCATCATCACTGCTTCAGTTTTTAAGAGGAAGCCCACACCCCTAGCAGCAAGGGTAGCATCACGAAAGTCCTGAGAAAGACCGAAACCCTTCCTCCTATTTTCTCTTTCAACCACTTCTGTCTTGAAAAGACAGCAGAGCCACAGACAGGGTTGTCCATTCTGAGTGATATAACGTTGTTTAGATCTCATGAATGCCACAGTAAGCATATCAGCTTATGAGATTTCTAAGTCACTAATACTATGCCACATTAATGTTGACTTGAGTAAAATGATAGAAAAATAATTTAACTTTGAATTTATTTATTTATCATTTGATATACGCATCCTTTCCTGCTTAACTCATTAGCAAGAAACAAATGGAAGATAAAACACCAGATAATACCATTCCACACTAATCAAACTGACAATATTTTTAAGATGACAATAGTAGGATAGCAGAGATGGGTACGATTGGGTAGCAGTGTAAGTTGATTACAGTGTAAATGTGTATAAATATTTTGGAAATCAGTTTACAATGTCTAGTAAGTTTACAACATAGTGATATCACCCTAGAGAAAAATCACACAATTGCATAAGTTCAGTTTTCCACAGAAACAGAGCCATCAGAAGGGCGGTGGGGGGTGGGGGGAGAGGGGGAGAATGAGAGAGATTTGTAAACAGCTGACTTATATGATTGTAGATGCTGGCAAGTCCAACCTTTCTCTCTCTCTCTCTCTCTCTCTCTCTCTCTCTCTCTCTCTCTCTCTCTCACACACACACACACACACACACACACACACACACACACACACCCCAAGCAAGTAGGTCAGTAGGTTAGAAATTCAATAGTTGAGATTGCAGTCTTGTCTCCAAAATATCCAGGGCCTGTCAGCATTTTTGAAACTCAGACAACCTTTAATATTGCTGTCTTGAGACTGAATTCCTTCTTTAGGAAATTTCAGTCTTTTTTCTTAATACCTTCAACTGGTTGGCAAAGGCCCCCTAACATTATAAAGACTTAATTATCTGCATTACCTAAAATCAGGATCAAACAAATACCTATACAAAAACTTCCAAACTAATGTTTAAACAAGCAACTAGGCCTCATATTTAAAAAGTTAGATATTCAATCCAAAAATTAACTTATTGAATTACTGCAGTTTTAGATTTTGTCATGATATTAGATATCATAAAAAATAAACCTAACAGGGACCTCCCTGGGGGTGCAAGGGGTTAAGTTGTAGCACTATGAAGCTATCCATAGCCACTGCAGCACATTTGATCCCTGGCCAGGGAGGTGACCCACATGATGCAGCAGACCTGTCCTGTCTCCCCAGCTGCTCTCCTTAGCATTCTATTTCAGTGTATCTGCTTGTTCTGCTCTCCACACTGTCTCTGGTGAATCCTCTTACCCCCCACACCTCTGGCCTGCACCCCAGTTCTTGTATGCATAAATAAAAAAGTCTTTAAAAAAATAAGCTTTAAAAATAAATAAACCTAACAGAATGCCCCTACAAATGGACATTAAATTGTATTATTCCTTGAAATACTAAATGAAATAGATGCCTCAAAAGATTATGGGATTATGGGATCATGGTAGTTTCCAATATAACTTAATTCATAAACTGCTTGTGTTTTATACCTATGGGGAATTTGTTTGGAGGTAGTTTAACAGATATTTGTATTGTTTTAAAAATGAATATCTATTGTTAGCAATTTCCCAAATGTTGTGTAGTTATTTAATTACAATTTACTTTTCATCATTATCAATTTGTTTCTTGTTGCCTAGCCTAAATATTCCAAAGATAGTCCCATTGATATAAATGATGATTCTGATGATAGCGGACAAATACTGATTACAGTGTTTTAATATTAATGTTCTGGCCGCAGTCATAGTGACTAATTCTTTGAAACTACCAAATATGAAAACTATATGTCAATTATTTTTCTTCTAAATTTATGTTTCATGCCATATCCCTGGAATAGATGGCTATATCAAATACAAGGTCAAAATTGCCCCAGTACTAATACTGATCTAAAATGTGTTGATATTTAATTAACAAAAGAAATCTGGAGGGAATATAGCAGAGCCACCATTGAGAACAGAAGAAAACATGCACATATGGACAGACTTATATTAAATTAATTTTAATGAAAATAAGTGATAAATATCCTTGCTTCTAGGCTATAGATAAATTTCGGTTTTGTCTCAATACAATGTCACTAGTTACAATTCCAATTTTACTGTTAAGAAAATAAAACTAATAATAGTATGGTATGGTTAATAATTGCCCTTTCATTTTGTTTTTATATACAAGTAGCTGGCACAGTGACTGAAAAAAAAACCACTAATTTAGATATTCTAATTTACATCCTTTTCCAATACTCATCCCATGTGAAAATAAACCCTGATATAAAAGAATTAGACTGCATATCAGTGGAGATAGTTTTTACTATTGTCATGACTCACTGTTTTCTAGTAAATGCAGAAATAGCTCTGAGGTTAATCTTCCATATCAAAATAAAATGAGCAGCCACCTGCTCTAATGGCTTCTCACTGCTTTGAATGGGCTGATGAGCCAGAAGAGCAGCTGGAGAAGGAAATGCCGTATGATGCCAGTGGTTTGTTTACCTAATTGTACTTCAACTCATTTTACTTTATTTTTCAAGTGGTATTTATGATTTTCTTCTGACGATAAGAGTAGTGTATTTTCATTGAGAACATAAAGAAAATTTGTTACCTTCATTTTCAACATTTAGAAATTTAGTAATTTTATATTTGAGTGCATGCATATTTTAGATTTGAAATTATAATAATTTCATGTATAGAATTTTTTACCTATATTTCATTTCATAAAATGTTGTAATTACTTAATTGTATTAAAATGATCCTTTGTGAAACATACTTTATTGTTATTTTAATATTTCTGCCTTTGTCAATATGATAATTTATCTAATCAGTATACCATTGTTTAAAATTTAGGTTGTTTCTTTTTCTTGAAAATGTAAATAGAATTTCAGTGAATCAACACAGATATCTACATCAGTCTGTATTTCTGAAAACATATAGGAATTTAACTTATAGTTTAACTATTTTGAATAAAGCTTTTTGAAAATATATGGGAATTTAACTTATAGCTTAATTATTTTGATTAATGCTTTTTGCTTTTTGAAAATAAAGATTCACAATGCATATTGCCAATTTGCTTTCTAGAAATTTTAATCAATTATACTCCCAGAAACGCTAAATAAAAGCATCCACTCAATTTTATAATTGTTAATGCTAAATTAACTACTAATATCTACATTTTTCAAGTTAATAAGTGAAAAATCTTATCACTTTGCTTTATCTGTTTCACTTTTGTGTTGTTGTAATAGTATTTTTTTTGTGTGTGTAATTTATATTCCATCATTTGGGGATCGTGTATCAGTTCTTTGCCAGTTTTTGTAAGTGTACATTCATACTATTAAACCAAAACCAAACTAAAGCAAAATTTAAAACTATATAGTTTATGAACATTGGCTTTTTTTCTTTCAAATATGTTCTAAATCCAAGTTCCAAGGTTTTACTACATTTTAAATACTGACTATGCTATTTTTGAAACCTTTTTTTTCACTTTATGGTAATTTAAACCACTTATTTTTTTCCCACTCATGGTCTTTTCCTATATTTTATTTTTATATATAGCACTAGAAAAAAGTTATATGCATAGCATTTTTTTGTTTCAATACATCGATGCATATTTATTTTAGATTTGAAAAATTTTAATGACAAAATATATGTACATGCAGACATGCCTACATCTATCTATAGCTAATTTTCTGTCCAACCAATTTAATAAAAGATAGTTACTATTTTATGACACTAAACATTTTAGAATTTTTTATTCCCTTTCTCTCTCATAACCCACTTTCCTTTCTTTTTGATTTTTGTTTACAACATTTTTTTCTGATAAATCACTTTTTAAGGTTGTATTTTATTATTCATTTTATTTGAAACATGTTTGTGACTTCAAATGAATCAATGCTTGTTTCATATTGTGAATATCTTTGAAATATTCTTAAGCATTGTTTTTATTTTATTTATATTTTTCAATTAATATATAGTGGATTTTTTTTTAGTGAATGTTTTTTTATCTCCTTAATTATCTTACTTCAGACACCTTCAGATTGAGGAGACGCGAAGCATGTGCCTTCAACGTTGTCTTCCTTTTTATAATCTCTGATCCTTCATTTTACGAGTGTCAAATTTGTCATTATCATTGACATCAGTTATTCTAAAACATTTTTAATCCAAGATTGTTAACATTTCTTCATTTATTTTTAGTTTCTTTATAATATTATTGTGTTTCATACATCTAACAAGCATTTCATCTTTTTCCTTTCAACTCTATTATGATTTCTTTTTCAATGTCTATTGTCTGTTAGCTATACATTCTTTATCATTGATGGCAATCGTCCACAATTTTTTCTTCAATGGCAATCGTCCACAATTTTTTCTTCAACTACTTTTGGTATATTCTTTTCCAATTTGCTTCTCCCCCAATTGAGTCTCAGATGGTGGTGTTTTTCTAATAATTTGTCCATCTCGTTTAGATTGTTCAATTTACTAGCATACAAATGCTCATAGTGAAGTTCAGAGATGTTTGTTGTAACATAACCTCTTGAGCTTCTGTTTTTATTTATTTGAGTTTTGTCCCTTTTATTTCTTTGTGGTCTAGATAGAAGTTTGTCTATATTTATTTTTCAAATAACCAGAATTTTCAATTTTCCAGTAGATGGTGGTGTTTATCAGGGCATGCTAATCTGTAGCAGCCTCTTCTAGCTGGTGTGGGAGGGGCATGGAAGTACTCAGTCTCTCAGTGAATGTGTGGACTCGGGAGGGTGGGGTGTCTTATGACTGTGGGACTAATGCTAGCCTTCTTCGTTGGGTTTCCAGAACTGAATCTCTGCAGCCTGCTTCTGTTCTGACAGTGCTGCCTCACTGTATCAGTTCAAGTCCTGAGGGGCAGTGCTGCTCTGTGCATTGTCTTCTTTGTGGGGGATCCTTCCACTTGACTCACTCCAGCACTTTCATACATATGTCTCCACAGTTAGGTGCATGCTAATCAGTTCTTTCCTCCCTGGGGCTGCTCCATCCTGGGTATCCAGGTTTGAATGGCTGTTTAAATCCAAGCTGCTCTTTCCAGGAGCCTCTTGCCATCCATCTTTTTTTGGTTAGTGTTGAATTTCCTCAGTGATTTCTCTGTCATGGTCAGCACTGGTCTCCGAGTTCCAGAAGGGGCTTTAGTTTCACCCCGAGTCATGGGAGCCCCTGTGTTTCATATACTTCAGGCTAACTTCAGATTATCTTTCAGGAGTGGAGCAGGGGAATTCCTTTGGTGCCATCTTTTCCTCTTCCAGTCCAGACATATTTTTAAAAATGTTTGCTGGGTGTGAATCAATCTTTCATGAATTTTAGATTAAATGAATTTAAATTCATTTAAAATAAATTTCATGAATTTAAACAATTTCACTTTTTTGACAGAATAAACATTGTACCTAAATAGTAAGTTTATTTCTAATTTAATGGACATAATATTTATTACAATTATTACCAAAAATAAATGCAACAACTTTTGTGCAAATCAAAAGAACTTTGGAAAGTATATGGAGAGAACAATCAATATTTGTATGAACCAAATTTTATGTTCATGAATGTGAATATAGTTTGTATCATATAATTCTCAATTTTTTAAAATATGAGCTTAAGAATAGCTATTGAAAATCCAGAGGTTGTTAAAATTTTTTAATGGACTTTCTATTTGGGAAATTTGGATTATATGTACTATTTATGATAATATAATAATAAAAATATTAATAAATAATAGCTATAAAATATATACTATACAATAAATTGATACTATTTTAATTCAATTGTTAACAATTCAAAAATTTCTATAGCATGAGAATCATTTTGGAATTATTTTTATGCATTATCCTAATATAAAAATCAATACATTAATGAAATATCCTTTTCCAACACTGATAATTTGTTTAAAGCAAAAAGTAATTCATATGACTATACTATCATCAAAAGTTTTAAAATTTTACTTACAAATATTTCAGTTTTGAGCAGTCATCTATGACTGAAAGCATACAGATATTTACATTGACAGGTAGAACTTCAGGCTATCTGCACAGAGTAAATTTGTTGGTATTTGTTAAAATTTATTCTAGACCCAAGATGGAGTGACTTCTGCCTAATTGCCACACCAGCAAACTGAGCTTTTATCTTCCAATAAATGCTGCATTTGACAAGAATGCAAGATATCCAGTCAACCAATCCAATCCCTAACCATGCAACTCTAGCCAATTACATCCTGTTTCTGTTCTACAAAAGTTGTTCTTGTCCACCATCCCTCAGAAAGCCTTTATAACTAGTGACACATTATACTCCCAGTTCCTGTTGTTGTTTTTTTTTTTCCTTGATGAAAGTAATCAACTCCTTGCTATATAGTTTTAGTTTTGACATTTGGCAGTTTACCAAGGAAGTGAGACCTGAAAAATAATGTTAAAGCTTCCAGGAAGTCTCTTAGATGGAGGTAAATGTACCCACAGAGCCATTTAGGTTTGCCGCCTCTTACAAACTTATCTCAGATTAAACAGGCTTATTTTGTGTTCTGAGCTTTGTATTTTGTTTGTACTAAGCCTTCAAACTAGAACACTGCGGTGAAACTCCAGGTTTTTCACAATGGGGACTGGGGGACTGCAGCCTTTGGGTTTGTGACCAATCTCATCTACAAAGTAAGTGACTCTGGGAGGGCCTGTATGGACCAGGAACTGTATGGACCAGGAACTGTGCACAGGCAGCCAGAAACACTGGTTGAATTAGGTAGAGTTATTTCAACCAGGGAAAATAATGTGTTCTCAATCTAAAACAAGATAACATAGATTTAGGGGACTTAGAAAACCCTGGAGGAAAAACCACAGCATAAATTAATCATTTTGTCTTTTTATTCTGAAAAGACACAACATAGTAAATAGAAACACATCAAGATGTGAACTTACACCTGCAATAGCTCCAAGGCCGGAAACCTAAAACACTGGGCTTCTCCACATTGCACTTTTCTAGGAACTCCACAATAAAAACTCTGGCAGAGAAATTTGTCTCATTTGTGATCAATCAAGAGATGAAAAAAAAGATTATCCTTGAAAGAGATTTTATCAAATCTTACAACAACTCTACAACCCCCTCGAGGGAGATCCCCATGGGGTGTTCTCCCAGGGATGCCCAGCACATTTATTGAAATTTATGCTATGGGAACTGTCCTTACTATCTAGAAATAAATATTGAGTGTTTAATAAATAAAAACATGTTTAATAAATTCTACAGTATAATTAATTTTGACAGAGTATAGTAGTATTAGTAGCATAAAATTTTATGTTAGAGGTAAGAATAAAGAGTGGCAGAAAAGGAGGTAGCAATTAAAAAGTCTCAAGGGATATCATAGTTTCACAACATTTGAGTCATGACAGAAAAACTGACATTCTAGCAGCATTAGAAGTGGTGATAGGCATAAAGTGATTTCAGAGAGACGGAATCTGCATGGACAAGACAAGGAGGTAATGAAAGTGTATGTGTTTTGGAAATAGTCCTAATTTGCAGTGACTTGAGTATACACTTAATTGAGGGCTAGAGGATGGATAGTACTAGAAGAATACTTATGAAATACACTGTATCATAGCATGAAGACCTTTTTTTTTTTTTAAGATTTTTTAATTTATTTATTTATATAAGCACTGGGTCCAGTCAGAAGCGCAGGAGGGTGAGAGAATTCACCAGAGCCAGAGCGGGGAGCAGAGCAGGCAGAAGGACCCAAGCACAGCGCTGAGGGGAGCAGCAGGCGGCAGGAGAGGTCTGCGTGCCATGTGGGACCCTCGCCAATGGCCAGGGATCGAACAGGTGCTACAGAGGCTGCGGGCAGCTTCGCAGCCCAGCGCTCAACCGTTGTGCCACCGGGGAGGCCCATGAAGAACTTTAAATACCAAACTAAGAACATCAAATGGTGTTCTCCACACCAAGGGGAACTCTTAAATTATAGTTATTCTTCTATTAAATTTGACAAAGGAAATTCTGACTGAGATATAAAGGACACATTTAAAGGAAAATAAGAAAAGTAGCCAGTGAGGAAATTTAGAAAATTATATTATTTCACACACACACAAAATAAGCAAGAGCTTTTAAAATAACAACTATGATTATCATAGTAGTTGGGATACTGTGAAAACATTTCATAAGGTATATCAGAGGGACCTGTGGAATAAACATAAGCTATGTGTCTAGATAATTTTTTTCTCGTATGTACACATTTTCACAAAAGCTAGCAGGGTTTAAATAGTAACCTCTGGTATGCTGGTGGTTCTGTGGATTTTCAGATACCATGTACATGTTGAGAAGGAAATCTGAACAGATGGAAAAATGGAATCCTCTTCACTCTTCCAAATCTCTGTGTTTCTCCTAGTGCTGTTAATTCTACATATATACACAGATACATGAATATACAAATTCACACATATATTTATATACTTATATATTTACATAGCATATTTTGAAGTTGGATTTCATAAAATAATCTTGTAAACCATTGGAGCAGATTTTTTTTGAATCACTAATGCTTGTTGGGTTGCAACAATTCTCAAAAAGTAATGCTGCTATTCTTCCTTTAAAATTTTTCCATTGTTTCATTTTTCCAGAGGCTCATATAACCATATAATACATCATTTGGTTGCAAATTGTTATTATAGTTAGTGAGAGGAATGGAATATTCTCAATGATGATATAAATGCAAAGTTAAGTCCCAGAGTGATTTTTTAAATGGTAGTATTTGATCTGATTCTTAGAGAATGGGATAAATTCAAAGACAGAGAGCACAGAGATTCCAGGCTTAGAGAATGTTAGCTGTGCTATTGCTCATTGTGTATGTCAATGTGAATAATACAAATTAAAATTCTTGAGTACATCAGAATAATATATGTAGTGTTGTACTTTATCTTTGTGCTAATTATAAATGCTAACAGCAACATGAATTAAAATTTTGGAGATAAAACTGAAAAGAAAAGAAATAATATACAAATTCTAAAACTCATGTACACACAGAGCTGCTGTTAATTGTTTTTCTTTTCAGAGTTGTGATTGTACATAATGAGGCAAATTTAATATCATATAATAAAAATGGCACAATCTTTTTCAGGATTCTCTTTCCAGAATTTTCCTCAGTATTCATATTTACAACCAATAACTTGGATTTTGGATAGGGGTATTTTTTTTAAGTGTTCTTTATATCTCCTCTTGTCCTTGTTATTGTCGTAAGTTATTATGCAGACTTGTTGAAATCTTATTCTGCACGTCTGGCTCATATTCTACTTTCTAAACATAGCTTTCTGAAATACCAACCAATAGGAAGCAATCTTTCCTTATTCTAAATAGCAGGATTATTATGCTTTCCAAAATGTACTGATTCTAATTTCTTAAACACTCAAGCGTAAGGTTTTAGTCTGATTCTGGAAAAATGTTTCACATTGGATATTCTCAATATATCTCTCCTCTTGTCATTGCCTTAATAAAATCCACAGAATGCAAGATAAAGATGAAATCCTCCACATATAAATTTATGTACACATTTACACACAAACTCATTTGCTTATCAGATCAATGCCTTAAATATAATATTTATGATCACAGGTTATAAGTTGCATGGTAAAGCTAAAAACTTCATCTAAAATATTTTCATTAAAATATGATTTTTGAAGAATTGGTTTCCTTGTTTTTATTTTGTGATAATGACCCACTACTGTTAGCACATGGCAAAGTGAAACATCATTATTAATTGCATTAGTCCTACACAGATAATTTATTAAGGTGGATAATCCTAGTATTAGATTTAAGGTAACATTTAGGGATTATATTTATTTTTATTGTGTTTATCCTTTTGAGAATGAAGCTTCAAAAACTGGAACTTTTGTGTATTTTTCACATAAATTTCTTTTATTCACTCTACATGAGCTTTGCCAGTTCATTACTTGCAGAAAATATTGCAATCATCGAAATGATTATATTAACATGAAATGGTAAATAATAGGTCCTAATGACTATATGACAGTAAACTTGTATTATTTTTATAATCTATCAGCATTGTTATGAATTTTTCTGAATGCATAGTTTGCCCTATCTTAGAAAAGATAAGGGATATCTTTTATGATTGCCTTGTTTTGAATTACCTATATGGAGAGCTATTAGGCAGAAAATTAGAGATTACAAGTGTATGTGCTGGAGTAAATGCACTACTGAATGTGTAATACATATTCAGGGAATTTTTGATAGCAAAATAAGTTGCAACAATTACATAAAACATTTTTATAATTCCTGCCCTTGGTGTGTGTGTTTGTGTGTGTGTGTGTGTTTGTAATGGCTTAAGACCTTTATAGTAAAATGAAAGAAACAAAGATGTCTTCTAGCAATATAGAATATTGTTATGCTCTGTAGAAAATGACTGAGTGGATATTGCCAGTTTATAACTTTTTTCACATTAAAAGGAGTAACTCTGGATTGAGGCTAAAGATGGTGATATAAAAACTTTCTAGAAAAATAGGTGTTGTCAGGATTTTATAGCTAAGGGTGCAACATAAATCTTGCAGGATCCATTGTAATCCAAAACAGATACTGCAAGATAGAATTATTAGTGCATGTCTTGAAATAAAACTAGACTAGACCAAAGCACCTTGCAATGACTTTGGAAAGGTAGTGTATCTAACATTAATTGAATTCAACTTTCTAATATAGTGAAGCTATCTATTATTATGCCTTATATATTTCACAACACATTTGACAGCAATTAGCATAGTAAATATGTATTTTAATTATTTACTTTTATATTATCCTAGAGTCATACAGTAATAACTAATGAAAGTCAAAGTTCACAGGAAAAAATAGTGAGGGAACTGATTGTACCTTCATCATGTTATTTATACCACATTAGAGATGACCAATGATTACTTGGTAAGTGATGGAGCTAAGTTTGTGTGACTCTCATAGATAAGCTGAAATACTTTAATTCTTTTTGAACACTGAATATTTTTCTTGCAATTATTACTCCCCTAAAATAACTTTTGATTCTAATGTTGCCATTTTCCCCAGTTTATTAAATGACATGATCAATATTTTTTTCATTAGAAACTCAAGCAAAAAAAACAAAAAACCCAACAACAACCAAAAAAAAAAAAACCCAGCAAACAAAAGCAAAGTCACTCTCATTACATTTTTTTTCTTTCATTTCAACCAAAGCTTCATATTATCCAAAGATATACTCCCAAGTTTTCAGCTCTCTATATGCACTACCACAGCCCTTAAAAAAAGTAACATATAGAGTCTCCCCGGTTGCGTGGTGGCGGTTGAGCGCTGGGTTGCGAAGCTGCCCGCAACCTCTGCAGCGCCGATTCGATCCCCGGCTGCTCCCCGGCCACCGGGGAGGGTCCCACATGGTGCGCAGACCTCTCCTGCCGCCCGCTGCTCCCCTCAGCAGTGTACTTCGGTCCTTCTGCCTGCTCTGCTCCCCGCTCTGGCTCTGGTGAATTCTCTCACCCTCCCTCGCTTCTGACTGTACCCAGTGCTTGTATAAATAAATAAATAAATCTAAAAATAATAATAGTAATAATAATAATAAATACATGTTTTAAAAACTGAGCCAACTCAATAACCTCTAAAACTTGTCTTTCCTTGGAGTCCTGTTCTCTCCAGTCTCTAGATTGCAAACAATGTGATCTAACTCTGATTAAATAATAAATAAATTATGTCATTGTCTCTCCTGCTTAAAATATCTGGACTTTCCACTAATCTTTGAATAAAAATCCTTCTAAACTCAGTTTCCGAGATGCTATGTGACGTGTCTTCTGACTCTCTAAAGACAGGTTCTGTTATTTTTTTTTTACCTTCTATCCTCCAGTCACACTAGCTTTCTTGGTATTATATTTTTTAAGATTTATTTATTTATGAACATAAGAACTGGGATATAGGCCAGAGGTGTGGGGGGTGAGAGGATTCACCAGAGACAAGAGTGGGGAACAGAACAGGCAGATTGACTGAAATACACGGTTGAGGGGAGCAGTGGGTGGGTCAGTAGAGGTCTGCTACACCTTGTGGGTAACTCCCTGGCCAGCAAGGGATTGAACTCCTGCTGCAAAGGCGCATATAGCTTTACAGTGCTGTGCTTAACCCCTTGCACCACCAGGGAGGCCCTACTTATTGTTTTTATAGTGGTTATATTTTTACTTTTTCCTGGCCAGGGATCAAACTCATGCTGCAGTGGCTGCGGATAGCCTCATAGGTTGCATCTTAACCACTTGCACCACCAGGGAGGCCCCTTTCTTGATATTATTTACCCTTACAGTGTTTCTTGTTTTCCACTTCAGGATCTTTGCACAGAATTCTGCTTTTATGTGAACTTTTCCTCCCCCGAAAACTTGCATGGCTGACTAGCTCCTACAATTACTGTGTTATTGCAGATATTGAGAAGTCTTCTCTGTCCATATACTCTAAGGCAAGTCATAGATAATCTCTAACATAGCTCTCAAATTAACTTCTTTATAATGCATGACAATCATACACTTCCATATCTATTTATATATTGTACAACACCTCACTACACATAAGCTCCACAAGGCAGATAGTGAGTCTCGTTTCACATTTTTTAAGAATGCCTGAAACACAGAAAAGAGGCAGAAAATAAATATGTAATGAAAAAGTGAGGTAAAAATCCACATAGTGGAATAGAGGACAGGGAAGTGATTATGAAAGATATCACTAATAGAGACCAACTTGGAAACCTGGTAAAATGGTGTGACTTAGTTATCTTAGGTTTGGCTGTTGGCAGGCTTCAAGTGCCATACTTCTCCCTTTCTCTTCGATCCATGTCTGGTCAAGCTGATAAGAAAGCTTTATTTCCTCTCTTAGTGCCACTGGACATAGAAGTTCTCTTGCAAATTCCTGCTTGGGAACACTCACTCTACTTCCCCCACCCCAAACAAAATAAAGACCATGGCCACCTGCTTTTTCATTCTCTCAAGTTTCTCAGTTCGATTCTGGATCGCTTTAGGCATTTCCCTGATTTTTTAAAAAAGTCCCATGATGTGAATAACCATATTTTAAATACCTTCTTGATGGTTGTGTGTATTAATAGTGCTGAAATCTGATCTAGTTGTTGGGAGGGATGTCTATACTATACCCACAATGATCTTCTCTTACTGAGAATCTTGAGATCAAAATCAGATGCTATCACTATACGACAATTTACTTTAATCTCACAAGATAATGTGGGTAACTTAAAATTGTTTTTACCTTAATTCATTCATAGGCTCAGACAATGATATTGATTTCCTGTTAATTTTTTTTAAAGATTTATGTATTTATGCATACAAGAACTGGGGTGCAGGCCAGAGGTGTGAGGGGGTGAAAGGATTCACCACAGAGACAGATTGAAGAACAGAACAGGAGGAATGAATGAAATACACTGCTGAGGGGGGCAGAGGGCGAGTCAGTAGAGATCTGCTGCACCATGTGGGTAGCTCTCTGGTCATGGATTGAACTCGTTCTGCAGTGACTGTGGATAGCCTCATAAGTTGCATCTTAACCCCTTGTGCCACCAGGGAGGCCCCTGTTAAATTTTCTTTTAAAGATTTATTTTATTTATTTATGCATACAAGAGCTGGTGCAGGGCCAGAGGTGCAGGGGTGGGGGGTGGTGAGAGGATTCACTAGAGACAGAGTGGGGAGCAGAACAGGCAAATCTACTGAAATACATTGCTGAGGGGAGCAGCGGATGAGACAGGAAAGGTCTGCTGTGCCATGTGGTTTAGCTCCCTGGCCAGGGAGGGAACTCCTGTGCAGTGGCTGGTGATAGCTTGATAGTGCTAAGACTAAACCTTTGCACTACCAGAGAGGCCCCAGATTTCCTGTTAAATTTTTTTTTTTTGCTTTATTTTTTCACTTAAATTGTGCACCCCTTAGATGCATATCAAATTGGAATGACTTAACATGTTCGAAATAGTAATGTGTAGTTATCAAGATATGCATTGCTTCTATGGAATTAGAACCATGGTTTTCTAATTAAAGCATATTTACTAGGTTGTTAAAATTAAAACTTTGTGATGAAATGAATTAATACTCATTATTAAACTGTATAATCTAAACATTTGCTAAGAAATTACCAGATAATTATTTCTAGTGAACTAAAGTGTGGTTAAAAAATGTCGTGTGAAATAATATTCAGGAATTTATTATGTAAAGAAGAAGAGGTTGTCAAGATGTGATAAGAAACTTCTGTGTAATTGCTTTGCTGCAATTGAACTTGACTGTGGACTTTATTACACTAATTTAACTCAATAGTACAGTATTAAGATAAAAAAAAACAGTCACTCGTCTTTTCTATAGTTACTAAAAGACTTCAGGGTAATATTTACAAGACGAGCACACAGACTAGACTTTCAAAAGACTGACTTCAATTTAAAATATGTTGATTAAAATATATTATTATAGTTAACAAAACAGCAGCATATACTGTATCTGCTGAGTTAACAAAAAGAAAATATTGTTGAGTCTCATTTTTCATTTCACTAGGGAGGAATGAACTTTTCATAAAGAAAGAGACAGCTAAAACATCTGTATGCATTTCACTGAAAAAGTTGTGGGGGATTTGGTGGCTGGTGCAGTATAGGGATTATATTTGAGGAGGGATCCTATACTTCCAAAATACAAAAAAATAATTTAAGCCAATGTTACCTCAGTGAAAAAAATACTTAATTTTTAAAAAGAATAAGGTAAAATTAAAAAAAAGAAAAGAAAAAGTTGTGGGATGGATGACTTTCAATATGGAATACATTTATCTAGTGTTAAATTACTGAAGAATCTAGGTCAGCATTACTTGTTCTGCGTCCTATAAACACACACACACACACACATATATATATATATATATACATCTCAGTTTATGCATTATAAGTACTGAAATATTTTTATTCTAATACAGTATCATTCTATTAAAATATAGAGCATTCATGTTTAATTCACCAGTCATTCATTTAACCGATATTGAGACTAATTGTGTCAGCCACTTGGCATTATAGTGTTTTCATGCTTAAACATTTCTACACTGTTAACTTTCTATTTAAATCATTGTTTTCAGTGATTAGCTGAGTGAAATTCGTACATGTGCTTTCAGAATGTCCTAGTTACTTTTACTTTGCTTTAGATTAATAGTTCCCCAACAGTGGATTTTTGCTGGATTATTGACTTACAAGTCAATGTAAGAGTCTGTTCATAAAATCAGATTATAAACCTCACACCCCCAAAATTTAATACTTTTGAGGTGATTCCCAGGATCAATATTTTTCTGCCAACATTGTTAATATTCTCTTTAGAAGGTAGTATTTCAGAATTAGAAGGTTGTCTTTAATCACACAATGATAAAAGATAAAGAAAAGGAGTTTCTCCATAATTTCAGAAAATTCTCCCTTTTAGTTTGCTAGTTAAACAATGAAATTCTTTTCTTACTAGAATTTAAAATTTATATATTTAAATTGATAACTGAAATTTTCTAAATTTAATTTAAATAGATTCTTTCCTATGTAACATTTAATAAGGTTTCTCATTTAAGAAAAATGAATATAAGAACTTCATGAACTGGGGGGAGGGGGGCGGGGAAAGGAAGGACTAGTGTCAAAATAAGGGGGGAGTTCAATTGTATGGGGAATATAAAAAAATTTAAAAAATAAAATTTACTCTGATGACACTAAAAACAAAAAAAACAAAAAAAAAGAACTTCATGAACTGAATTTGTATTTGATATATATGTGAATATGTAAACTGTATTAGATATATACTGACAAAATTGTTATATTTATCAAGACAGTAAATTTTGGAAATATATGGGTAAACTAAGTTTTCAATTTCTCTATAAAAGAATAAAGTTAGAATGTAAACTAAATTTATAATTTCTTTACTGCATAAAAAACGCAGTTGAACTTATACCAAATGCAGATAGATTTTATGTATATTGTTTTGATTATTTTAATTCAGAAGAGATGATTTCATAGAAATACGTTGTAGAAAAACAATCATCAGATTATCTAGAGAAATGAGTATCTATATTATATGTCATTAAATGATGCTGGACTAATTCTTAAATGGAATCCACTAAAGCAATGAGACAGTACGCAAGACAGGTTGGAAAATATCTGCACATACATCACTCAGCTAGCCATTGAAATGAAAAATCTTCCTCACAGCAGATGAACAGCCTGGAGGTTGTTCAGTTTGTCAGCGGATACTCTTCTAGCGCACTGTATTAATTTTTGCCAAGCAAGAGCAAAATGCAGATCACGTATTTCACACAAACTCAGGATATTACATATGATTTAAAGCTTAAAAAATGATATAGTCACAGGTTTATTTTTGCCTTTCCTGCCTGATAATTTGTATATTGTATATTGAATTTAAAAAGTATAATATTTACCAAAGTTTCTAGTAAGTATGACGAAAAAGGAATTGCCTATAAGAAATGATACCGAACATTATGTAGCAAACAGGTTGACAAATTATTTCCTTATGACACGTAAGTTATCGATGTTAATAAAAAACACCCAGTTACAAAGCTGCATAGTCCCTCCCCCATGCTCATTCTATTCCATAAAGGGAATTGTTCTCTAGGGGCATCTGCTGAAAGCATGTACAAAAGAAATGAGGTTAGTTTTATTAATTTACTTTCTTCACAACTGAATAGCCATAGCTTTATTCTTTCATTCCCCTTGGCACTACTTTATTCCTTTCTTTAATAATAGTAAATGTGAAAAATCAGGATTTGTTTTATTCAGCTTCATTTCACTGGGAGTGCTGTAGGGAGATGAGATTTGAAACTGTTCACCATAATGTATAGGATATCTGGATTCACTTTACTGATGATGCGGTATCACTGTAAATGACTCACTTTGGGATGTGTATCTTTATTAGAGCATTAAGTCTTGAACTCCTGACTCCCTTTGAGTGGCACCGGCAATTGCTTAGAAAGAATTGCTGAGATATGTAAGTGGTGTCCTTGTTTTCATTGTTCTGTTGTCAGTGCAAACAAAACTTATTGGCAATTACTAAGAAATGTGGAACATTTGGGATAACGTGGCAATAGGAATCTTTAGCATCACTCACCCAATATATGTGCTGAGCATAAAATGAATAAGTAATTAGTCGAGGTATTTATTCATATGCTTTTATGGTGTTCTATTGGAGACTTATATGAACAAGAAAATAGGATACATATATTTGTGTGGATATATATTTGTGTAGATACATATATACATATGTTTGTGTGTATATTGTTTTCAAAAAACCCAAGGGGATGGCATCCATTTTGAGACTTTTTATAATGAGTGATGAATGAGATATTTTCTTCTGAAATAACATTTAAGTTGAGACTTGAAATTTGGAACAAATTTCAGAATAAAGGGAAGATCTTTTTATGTAGAAGATGTAGCACATGTAAAGATCCTGAATTTGGAAACTTGACCTTTCACCACAGAATTTAAGAAATGTTAAGCAAAGTATAATAGTGGTGAATCATATGTGTGTGTTTTTATTCATTCATATCTACTATTTCCTAAAGGCTAGGCACTTTGCTAGACAAGAAAATTGTACTAAATAAATGATGGAAACTTATTATATTCATGGGGTTTCTATCATAATGGGCAATGGTGTAGACAAAAGAGGGATAAACAAAGGAGTAATTAGTGCATTATTAACATGAAAGAAAGTTTTTAAATTTGCTCTTCAGTTTGGACAAAGATGAATGAAGTATTCATCCCAGTTTGTAAAATTAGCAAATCGCAATCAGTATAAAGACATGGAGATTTAAAAAATTACTCTGAAAATTACTTTGTGTTTTTATGTTTAATACACCCGCAGAAGTTCCTATAGACCCTATAAAATCTTATGAGTGCTGCACTTGAACTTATTTTTCTTTTATTCAGTCCATCTGCTTGGTTGCATTCTCTTTCTACAACAGGAAAGAAATCATACAGTATTTGTCCTCTGTCAGACATATTTCAACAAGCATAATACTCTTTAAGCTACATTCATCTTGTTACAAATAGCAACATTTAATCTTCTTTTTTTAGCTGAGTAGTATTCCATTGTGTGTGTGTTTGTTTGTGTATACACACCACACCTTCTTTATCTAATAATTTCTCCATGAAACTGCAGAATGTTTAGAATTCTTGGCTATTATTGTAAATAATGCTATAGTGAACATGGGAGTGCAAGTATTTTTTTCAAATTAATGTTTTTGTATTCTTTGGGTGTATACCCTATAGTGGATAATGATATCATATGGATTTCTATTTTTAATTTTTTGAGAAATATCCATTATGCTTTCCTTAAGGACTGCACTAATTTAATTTTGTCAAAACTAGCTCTTTAAGACCTTGTTAATAACATTTTCATTTTCTTAAGCAAGTCACATTTAATTTATCTTGTTAGTTGAGATATTTGGTGATGGGATATTTTATAATTATGATTTTTAAGACCTAATTTTCATCGGTATGGAAAATATATGCATATTATTTCTTTAAAATGCAAAATATCTCTAACTACCATGTATAACAATTTTAGATAAGGTGATATTGCTTTTGTGAAAGAGTACATTTGCTTTGAACTCAATTAAAAATTGGATCACTGATAAACATTCATTTTTCTTGTTTTATTGAAGCTGTTTTCTGATAATGCTGTATTTATTATGTAATAATAAATATTAACATATTTTGTGTTGAGAGTAACATTTTCATAATATATTATTCTTTCTGTGTATTTTTTCACGGTGAGAAAACATAACAAAACTATATCAATTTTTAACAATTTATAAATGTGAACAGGGTAGGAATAAAATGAGAATATAAAGATATTTTTCAGATATATTGAAAATATGCAGGGCAAAGTGTCCTGTTCTATTTTTTCACTTTCTTTCACTTAATGAACATACATAATAACTGTTTTCAGTGAGTCATAGTTTAAGTAGCTATTCAATCTCTTCAACAATAATCCAGCTAAGAAAATGCAAGGTTAGTAAAAGCGTGAAAAAGATAACACACCTCTCAGTAAAAAAACAACAACCCCACATCATTATATTGACAGAAGGGATAAACTGTTAAGTATCATTGAAAAGCTATTAAAACTAGAGATCATTTAAAAATGATCTCTTATTATAATTTTTATTTTAAATCCTTCCTCTGACACTCAAATGAAAAGTGATAGCTATCAGTTCAATAGCAGAGTGGATTAAAATACAACACGTTTATGAAATCACCATGAAATTGAATTGAAGCACATGCAGAATTAAACAGATTGCTTGGAAACTATTCAAGTACAAATCTGTTCTTTTTTCTGAACTGCAAAAATCTAAACTGATTTTAAAGAAGCTTGTTTCTAATATTTGCTCTGCCACCTAGAACACCACTTTCATTATCACAAGAGTATTTAGGGAGTATCTATGAATATCCCTTATCCAATGACAAAAGAAGAGTATTACATTGTCATACTAATTAGTAACCTTAAAAATGTTACAGAATGATAAGCATCTTTTAAAAGAAAATAAATACCTTTTTTTTTTTGCTAAATTTTATGCTATTTTCTTTTTTGACGTTTTCATTTATTTATATTTGCATAGAAGAACTGGGGTGTAGGCCAGAGTTGTGGGGGGTAACGGGTGTGTGAGAGGATTCACCAGAGACAGAGTGAGAAGCAGAACAGGCAGACTGACTGAAATACACTGCCGAGGGGAGCAGGGGGGCGAGACAGGAGAGGTCTGCTGCACCATGTGGGTTGCTCACTTGCCTGGGATGGAACACAGCCTTCGAGGTGGTAGTGCTAAGCCTTAACCCCTGTGCCACTAGGGAGGCCAAATTTTATGCTATTTTCAAAACTGATTTGAAGTAGATGCAATGTATATTTAAAACTACATAAAATTCCTCTTTCTCCTGAGATACTGGTATATACCCCCAATTCTTGGCTTAATTTCTACTTTCATCTTCGCTCACTGCATTTACTGTCCTCTTGTTCAGTTGTCCACTTACCGATAAGAGGGTTAAAATTTTAGCTGATGATTGAGGAGAAGGGAAGATGGTGTCAGAGAAAGCTCCCTCTGTTACTACTGGAGAAAGATCTGTGGTGATCTGGGGGATTTCCGGACTCAGAGGATCATGTCACTCAGGGTGAAATTGAAGCACCTCCTGGATCAGAAACCAACACTGACTGTGCACAGCAGAGGGGACACTGAGGAAATTCTGCCCTAAACAACAAAAGAGGAGTGGGGAGAAGAACCTGGAGACAGCAGGCTGTGGTGGAAACAGTAAATCAAATCTGTTATCCCATGATGGGGGTTCCCAAGGAGGAGGGAGCTCCTTGATATGGACCTAACTGTGGGGTGATACATGGAAAGTGCTGGGGTTTGAGGAGAGATTAGATACAATATATACAGTGTCGTAAACAATGCTACCTAAATAAAAAAAGAAAATGTAAGTATTGTGATTGGAACTGCAAAAAAAAAAAAAAAAGGCATCTCATATTTTGACTAATCTAATCATCCTGAAAACCTTTTCCTAATATTTTATTATATTATTTTATTTTTTGATTTATAGTATTATAGTATTATACGGTTTTCTAGATCCTTTTTTTTGGAGTTACTGTGGATTTATAATGCTATATACTTGAATGCTATATACCTATATGTTATAAACCAGTTATTTTAATAAAAATGTTTATAAATGTATTAACTCATAATTTTATAGCTGTATCATGTTTCTATTAATTTATTAGTTAATAGTGTTTATTTGGTAGTTATTTTATTAACTTGCGAACTGCTATGCATTTTTGTAACTCAGTCAACTAAAATGTTTTATTTTTAAAAAATTGATTGACTTCTCATATCCATTAAAAATGGATTGTATTATCTTGCTCTTTGCATGTTAGCAATTTGTGATCAGATGCCAGACCTTATTTATTTTATTGTCTGGCATTGGATATTTTTTATTTTTATAAATATTATTGGTATTTACTATGGTATTCAGTAAAGTTTACTTAGGAACATTCTGATCCTTTTATATGTTGCTTTTAATATTTTAATATATTTATATTAAGAAATGAGGACAGTGCAGTGTTTAATTTAGGGCTAATTATTCCTCACTATTTTGTCAAGAACAGGCTTGGTTTCCTTTCCAAATGCTCCACAAATTATGAGTGTTACCAATCTGGACAGAACAGACTCTGAGTATTAAGTGAGCACCAGACATTCTTTCCTCTTTCCTCTAGTCCTTTCAAGTCGGTCATTCTTCAGTTTCTCACACACATGGTATCAGTAGACATCTGAATACCGAAGGGGGTCCTCTACAGATCTCTGTAGTTCTGTCATTTTGTAGCTCTATCTTCTAGAAGACTCTAAACATTACCAAAGCTGGTCTCCCTGGTCATTCCAACTTATTTCCTCATGTCAGAGCAATTTTTCCTGTCTCAGCTAGCATTCCCTCCCGCTACAGTGATGCCTGAAACTCCCTCAACCTACTAAGTGTAGACAATCTTAAGATTCACCCATGTGTTTCTTGTACAGAAGGAAACCTACCTTTCCTGTCATTCAGATATGTCTTGATTATGTGGTTGGAGAGGATATAGCTTTTTCCAATTCCTTTTATTTATTTATATTTCCCACTGTGGTTCATTGGGAACCAAGTTCCTATTATTCCATCTCAGTCATAATTGAAGGTCTGCAGTCTAGGTTTTGAATTTCTTCCAGCATTTAAATAGGTCAGGAATATATCCACAAATCATATTATGTGTAGGTCAAGTTTAAATTCTGAGAAAATTATCCAACATAACTTCTCTGTCTGATTAAATAGTCATATGATACCACATACTCTTGGAGGATCTTGTTACTGAAATATGTTGTGCTTCATCAAACTTTTTCATCCATCAACTCCAATTTTGCCTTTTCCTTTATTCTATGAAGAAAGAAATGGGGCATTTAAATATCCTTTTTCCTCTTTTTCTTACTTGGTTAAGGCTAAGCTTCATCAGTAGAGAATACTGAAGACACTGCTATAGACAAAGGTCAGTTGCTGCCTGTGTGTGCTGTACTTGTTCCACGGACTGTGATGTGCAGTTTTTCCAGGGTCTGGCTCCTGTCAAATAAAGGGGTCAGCACCAGTCAGTGGCTAATAACTTCCTCTGGCATCCTTCACTCTAGAATTTACTTTAGTGGATTGCTATTCGTGAGACATTTGTATATGAGCAATGTTTACTAGTAACTTAGATGCTCATTATAGAAAGTTCCAAAAGATATATTTTTAGAAGTTCTACTGGTACAGCTTCATAGTAACTTCTCGCCCTTCAGCAAGTCATGGCTACAGGCTCTCCAACCAGATCTGGGGCTCAGTCAGCACTCAGTGGAAGAAGCTGGGGTCTTTTCCTTAATGCTGTGTCTTAGCCTTCAGGGTAGTGAGCAATATCTACAAGTTCACATAATTTTTAGAATTCCATATACATTTTTCTTGCCTATCACTCACAGTAAAGAATTATTTATATCAAACTTTCTTTATTTTGACTATCATGCAGTTTCATTCTCTTCTTTGGACCCAGCCTGATACACACTTAGATAGTTGAATAAATCTGAAACTATTATTCTTAGTATTTCCTCTTTAAAAAAAAGATTTATTTGGGCCTCCCCTGGTGGCGCAGTGGTTGAGCGCTGGGCTGTGAGGCTGCCCGCAGCCTCTGCAGTGCCGGTTCATTCCCTGGCCGCCGGCAGGGTCCCACAAAAAAAAAAAAAAAAGATTTATTTATGTGTACAAGCTGAGGTACAGGCCACAAGTGCAGGGTGAGAGGATTCACCAGAGACAGAGCAGGGAACAGAACAGGCGAGGTCTTCTGTGCCATGTGGGTAGCTCCCTGTCTGGGGATTGAACTCGAGTTGTAGTGGCTGCGGATAGCTTGATAACACTGAGACTTTAACCCCTCTGCCACCAGGGAAGCCCTTAGTATTTCCCTTTTATAGTTTGGTGGAACTTCCTTTCATTATATGCTACTGTCCAAGCCTCTAGCTCTTCTTGGTGTTCCTACTGAAATTAGAATAGAGTGAAAACATCTTACACTTCATCTTAGCCAAAAGGTTGATAAACAGTAGAATAACATCTTAAAATGATCTTCAAGATTCAATATGCTGATGTCATTATTCTCTTTCCATTGTATCCACATTTCCTAAGTTCTAGTTTTGTTTACACTATTGTTCATTATGTTTGGATACTTTTTTTTGAAAGGTAAATTTATAGCTCATGATCCTTAATAAAATCTCAACTCTTCAGTGAGGTTTTCCCAAAGTACTCTATCTAAAATTTTTATACATATTTTTATACATATTCACTGTCTTTCTATCTTCCCCATACATGCCAAAATAGACTCTTCACAAGGGAAAAAAATCTTTGCTTTCCACTACTCTATTCCCATTGCCTAAAACATGGCCCAGTACATAGTAGGTGCTTAATAAAGAATGCTCGTGTGTATGAATGAATATTTGATAGTTTCATCTTCATTACAAATCCCTGAAAATTTTAATTTAGACTGTTCCACTTTTGACAAAATTATGAGTTTTATGCTCTTATAATAAATGCAAAAGTGTCATAGCTTAATATTTTTACTGGAGAAATTATTTATGGCTGAAATATGATGTTTGATTTATAATACATTTTATAATAAACATATGATGCTTAATTTATTTGAAAACTAAAGATAGCATGGTTGATGAAGTAATATCCAAAAATCCTTACTGGCTTTTTTCACTATATAAATAAGTATTTAAAAAATAGTGTAGAGATTCACAGAAAGGGGAATAAGTATTTGCACAAAATATTTATTTAATGGATAATGTTATTTACCATTCAAATTATAATGGTATTACATTTATATTGTGGTTCATAATTTATTGACTGTTTTTCATATATATTATTTCATTTATTCCTAGTCAAAAACCTACAATTAAATATAAGAGGATTTCCCCTTCCAAACCTTCCAATAAATCAGGTACATAGGTAGGTACTTAGGGTCTTCTTCATGTTCCTTTAGGATACAGATTATTATATATCAGAATTCTATATTACTGCTTATAGCTATCCTTTAGATATATTATTCAGTGAAGGTCTTTGGTATATTGTAGTATGAATGCTAACATTTTTATCTTTCCCTTAGTAATATTCCCAGAGGGTCTTCTCACCTAGAGGCAATTCTTTATATCTCTCAGATGTATAGATGTAACTTTCTTGAATACTGGATAACTTGATCTTTGTTAATTTATTTAAGAGGAAGAGAGGCAAGGATGTCAACAAGTTGGTGGAATAAATCTCTAATACACATTCTCTGACAAAACGATTTGGTATGTATCTGCTGATAATAGTGTCATTGTGGGGGCCTTGAGATCCAAGTTGTATGCTGCAAAACCCCTGTGAAGACAAAGACTGAAGAGGATTGCCTTGAAAAATCAGTTGCATTGTCTAACCAAGAGTGGTCTGGCTACAGATCTAGAAGAGCCTGGTAAGGGACTCAACTCCTACCATGTTTGTCCAAGTTCCTGCACTGGCCCCATCCTCTATGGACCTAGGTTTGTGGCTCCAGTATCAATCTATTGTTTGCAAGAAAACTACAACCTTCTGGCATGACTTCATGTCCAGTCTGGAGAAATTTAGAGGTGGTGTGACCTGTTCGGGGGTAAGATGGGAAGTGGGGGCAACAACCATCTGTGCTTCCAGCAAAAAAGATCTCATGTATAGCATGAGAACACATCAATACTGTGTTGTGTTCTTGAAATTTATTGAGTGGAGAGCTTAAGTGTCCTCACCACACACAAAAGTGTTAGTTATTGAAGTGACAAATATGTTAAATAGCTTGATTGTGGTGATTATTTTACAGTGTATATACATTTATTAAAACATCAAGTTGTATTCTTTAAGTATATACATTTGTTTGTCCAAAAGTAGATGACTAGATCAAGAAGATGATGTATATATACACAATGGAATATTGCTCAGCAATCAAAAAAGATAAATGCATGTCATTCACAGCAACATGGATGGAGCTAGAAGGGATTATGCTCAGTGAAATAATTCAAAAGAAAAAGAAAAATATTGGGTGGTGGTTTCACTTTTAGGAGGAATATAAAGGGAACCAAATAAGGGATCGGGTTAAAAATAATAACAATTAAAAAAAAAAAACAGGCAACTATAAGTCAGGGACATTCTGCAGGGGAGGTGGAGGGAGAGGGATCAAAACAGAGGAGAGAAGAGCACAAGGGACATCAGTGATGGTACACAGGCAAATTGGTGGTGGAAATTCTATGAGGACTACATCTGAGAGGAGAAAGCAACATTGTACAAAAACGAACAATGATGTAAATATATATATATAAAGAAATAAATTATATAAAATTAAAAAATACATGCATTTGTCAATTATACCTCAATAAAAGAAAAAAGCTTGAAACATTTTAATTGATCCTGTGTCAATTATTCTAATGTTCATTTGCTTTTTTGCAGGTGATTTTTAATGACTAGCCTTTCATATTTGTGTTATTTTTAGTGTATTAAATCTTGAATTTCGGTTATAGTTTACAATAGTTATTGAATGCTATATATGAAATTATATAATTTCCAGTTACCACTGCTACAATTTAAATAAATATTAACATAGAGAGCATAAGGGAACTTGCCCAAGGTTAGACAGCTGATAGAGACACAACAGTATTTAAAATAAATCAGTCAGCAGCAGAACAAATATTTTAAAGCCCTGTTGTAATACTTCCCTAAAAGTTAATATCACACTGAGCTATGCAGACTTTTGTGAATCACATGAAATTATGTCTGAACAGCTTTGACCTGTATCAGCTTTTAGCTGTTCTTACACTCTAAAAGGGGGCTGGGCTAATAAGTGTGGACTGAACTCACTAGCTACTTTATTACACATGATGCCACTTAATGTAGAGTTGGCAATATAGTGCAAGTGCTATCTCAGATTGAGTTTGCATGCTAGATTCTTTATTTTATAGTTATTTCCCCTTGAAAGATTTTGGTTTGTTTTCTTTTCTATTTAAAGATGGCAAGCAAACTGCTCTAAGTATTTAAATAGAGAAAATTTTAAAAGGATAATTATACAAAGAGAGATGGAATATAGGAAACCTTGACAGAAGGGACTATTGGATAAACTAGATGTTAAAACAGAATGAAATGTTAATCACCCTAAATCTACAATAAGTGGAGTTAACAATATTCTTGGAATTTGAGACCTGAGGTTACTTTGTGGAATTTGGGTGCACTTGAGCAAGAAACTCAGAAGCCCAGGGGGAATGTAGAAGCACCTGCCTACTGCAGAAACAGTGCAGGCCTTCCTTTCTTTTGTTGGTGTCTTCCATTGTCTGAATTCAACAGAATAACTTGACATAGAAGTCTGGGGTACAAAGACTGTTGAAGTCATACTCAGTGATTAAAGCAGAGCTAGCAAAATCAAGAAATTGTGAAGGTAAACAAAAGCTAAAGAAGAATAAGGACAAGTAGTAATTATGAATACTAGAGATCATAATTTGATGTTGCATGTTATAGATGATGAAGTTGGAATTCATCTCTTAAGCAACATGAAGTTGCATAAGAAAAAAAATAAAGAAAATAAGAAGAAATAAAGAAAAAGGGAAAGCAAGGAATGGAACAAAGGAAGAGAACAAAGAAAGGGAATTGATGACCATGGGGACAAGAATCAGTTAAGAATCTTGTAATGATGAATCAGAGACACACTTTGGGTGGGGAGGGCAGGGAAAGGAGGGATTGTGGTCAAAATCAGGGGGTTGCAATTGTATGGGGAATATAAAAATAAAAATATAAATTAAAAAAAGAATCTTATAATGAAAGATTAGAATTACTTTGATGGTGGCAGTGAGAATAACATAAGTGATGTGTCACCTATTTTATAGGCTTAGTCAGGATTCTATGGTTGCTAATTTTTCATAGGGAATAAACTACAAGATAATTGGACAATTTCAAGCTTGAGAGCTAAATACTTTGTTTCCTCAATTGATAAAACAATTGAATAGAATATTGCCTCTGCTCAAATATGCTCAAAATTTGGCTATTATTTAGTAGTAGTCAGGATCATGGATTCTAGAGACATAATGTTGCCATGTTTGTGACATTGGACAAATCATTTATTTTTCTAGATATCAGTTTTCTAGCCTGTAAAATAAGAATAATGATCTCTTCATGTGGTTTTTTTGTGAGAATTAAAAACGTTAATACTTATAAAGCCTTCCTAATACAGGTATTGTTAAATTGATTTCCAGGTGGCATCTCTGTAAAGCTATTCTGTAGGCTATTATAGATAGTGCCTTCCAGAAGGATTATGTATTGAGATACATATACTTAAGAGTTAGAAGAGCAATACTGAAGAAATCTGTAAGGAACACTTGGTTCTATCGATAGAGATTCTGTAGCTATAGCAAAAAACTGAGTGAAAATGGAAATATAAGGAATTAAAGGGGAGCAATTTGAAAGATCAAGGAAAAAAGTAGGAAAATAAATCAAAGATCAAGGGGAAAAGTAGGAAAATAAACCAGAGATGTAACAAAAGTAATACATTTGAAGAATAATGGGGTGATGCATAAGGTCAATTAATGCAAACAAAGAAAACTGACAGAAGGTGATGACTTTTGTTGAAAAGGATTATTTAGAATAATGTAATGTCCCAGTTCAGTGCAGGGATGGAGAATGAATGAGCCCTACCTGAAGCAGAGAATGGACTCACCTTATCAGTAATTCTGGATAAGATAAGCAGGATATAGAGTAGGAAATAAGCCATCCACTTGAATACACTGCGTTTTAAAGTGGTAATCAAATCACTCATGATGATTCTAACATGCAAATTGAAAATGAAAATGTGACTTGAACAGGTTTTCTTCTTCCTCCAGCAGATTTAAGAACTTTCTTATTCTTGGCCCTCTGTCATTTCACTTACGCGGATAGGCATATAAGATTTGAAGTTTAGCTGTCATCTCGTCTAATTTAGAAATTCTCAAATTACTATGCTCATATTTGCATATTTGTGGAGAATATAAAATTTAAGCCCTAACCAAGAGATACTACAGAGACTTTAACAGAATTTTTGGAATAGTATTAATAGAAAAAAAAATTAGAGAATTAAAGCTTAAGGATTTGAAGTTGGTTTAAAAGTCACCAAATGAAAAGCCCATAAAACAGAGCACCCTCACTGAAATTATTATAAGTACAGCATTCTTATAGAACTATAAGAACTATAAGAACTTTTTTCTTTCTTATCAGTTTATTATACATGTTATTTTAAAATAGAAAATATAGACTTATAAGTACAGCATTAAAAAAGTATTTTTTCAAACTGCAATTCCAAAATAAATTACTTTCAGCTCTTTTAGTTGTTAGTTTTTTTTTTCTAGATTTGAAGCCATCCAGTATTTATCTTTCTTCTGACATATTTCCTTAGCATCAATGCCTCCATTTCTATACATGTTGTCACAAATGGTAAGAGTTCATTTTTATTTTTTTTTTAAGTGAAATACATTTTATTTATTTTTTTTATTAAATAATAAATTTTATTTTTATATTCCCCCATACAACTGCACATGCCCCATTCTGACCCCAATCCCTCCCCTCCCGGCCCCCACCCCCCAAAAAGTGTCTCTGGTTCATAGTTTTTTGTTGATTTTGATTTTCACTTTCTTATAGTTATTCATTTTCCTGATCCCTTATTTAAGTTTTCTAGATTCCTGCTATGAGTGAGACCATCCGGTATTTTTCTTTTTCTTTTTGGCTTATTTCGCTGAGCATGATCCCTTCCAGCGCCATCCATGTTGCTGCAAATTGCATGTGTTTATCTTTTTTGAATGCTGAGTAATATTCCATGGTGTATATGTACCACATCTTCTTGATCCAGTCATCTATTTTTGGGCATTTGGGCTGTTTCCAAAGCTTAGCTATTGTAAATAGTGCTGCTATAAACATAGGGGTGCAGGTGTTCTTTGGAATTGATGTTTCTGTGTCCTTTGGGTAAATACCTAGGAATGGAATTGCTGGATCATATGGAAGCTCTATGTTTAGTAGGTCCAGAAATCTCCACACAGCTCTCCATAGTGGTTGGACCAGTTTGCATTCCCACCAACAGTGCAGGAGAGTTCCTTTTTCTCCACAACCTCGCCAACATTTGCTGTTGCTAGTTTTTTTAATATGTGCCATTCTCACTGGTGTAAGATGGTATCTCATGGTAGTTTTGATTTGCATTTCCCTGATGACAAGTGATGTTGAACATTTTTTCATATGTCTGTTGGCCATTTGCATTTCCTCTTCAGAGAAGTTTCTTTTTAGCTCTTCTGCCCATTTTTTGACTGGATTATTTTCTTGTTGTTGTTGAGTCTCATCAGCTCTTTGCAGATTTTTGTGATCAGTCCTTTATCATTAGTGTTGGGTGCAAAAATGTTCTCCCAGTTGGTGGGGTTTCTCTTTGTTTTTGTTATTATCTCTTTTGCTGTGCAGAAGCTCTTTAATTTGATGTAGTCCCAGCTGTTTATCTTTGCCTTCACTATCACTGCTTTGGGTGATGTGTCTGTAAAGATGTCTTTGATATGCAAATCACGTAGTGTTTCACCTATATTTCCTTCTACGTATTTTATGGTTTCAGGTCTTTTTTTTTTTTTTTTTTTTAAAGATTTATTTTTATTTATTTATACAAGCACTGGGTACAGTCAGAAGCACGGGAGGGTGAGAGAATTCACCAGAGCCAGAGCGGGGAGCAGAGCAGGCAGAAGGACTGAAGTACACTGCTGAGGGGAGCAGCGGGCGGCAGGAGAGGTCTGCGCGCCATGTGGGACCCTCCTCCAGTGGCCGGGGAGCAGCTGGAGATCGAACCGGCTCTGCAGAGGCTGCGGGCAGCTTCGCAACCCAGCGCTCAACCGCTGCGCCACCGGGGAGGCCCTGGTTTCAGGTCTTATGTCTAGTTCTTTAATCCATTTTGAGTTGATTTTTGTGTATGGTGTGAGGTAGTGGTCAAGCTTCATTCTTTTGCATGTAGCAACCCAGTTTTCCCAGCACCATTTATTGAACAAACTTTCTTTGCTCCAATGCATAGTCTTTGCTCCTTTGTCAAAGATTAGTTGACCATAAATCTGTGGGTTTATTTCTGGATTTTCTATTCAATTCCATTGGTCTGTATGTCTGTTCTTGTTCCAATACCATGCAGTTTTGATGATTATGGCTTTGTAGTATAGTTTGAAGTCTGGGAGTGTGATGCCTCCATTCCCTTCTTTTTTTTTCAGGAGAGCTTTGGCTATTCGGGGTTTTTGGTGATTCCATATGAATTTCATCAATAATTGTTCTATTTCTTTGAAGAATGACATTGAAATTTTGATTGGAATAGCATTGAATCGGTATATTGCTTTTGGTAGAATGGCCATTTTAATAATGTTTATTCTGGGCCTCCCCGGTGGCTCAGTGGTTGAGCGCTGGGTTGCGACGCTGCCCACGGCCTCTGCGGCGCCGGTTCGATCCCCTGCTGCTCCCCGGCCACCAGAGGAGGGACCCACATGGCGCGCAGACCTCTCCTGCCGCCCGCTGCTCCCCTCAGCAGTGTACTTCGGTCCTTCTGCCTGCTCTGCACCCCGCTTTGGCTCTGGTGAATTCTCTCACCCTCCCATGCTTCTGACTGTACCCAGTGCATGTAAACAAAACAAACAAACAAATAAATAAATAAATAAAAGTGCCTCTATTAAAAAAAAAAAATTAATAATGTTTATTCTTCCAATCCATGAGCAGGGGATGTCTTTCCATTTCTTTGTGTCTTCTTCTATTTCTTTTAACAGTGTTTTATAGTTTTATTTGTATAGGTCCTTTACCTCTTTTGTTAGATTTATTCCCAAATATTTGATTTTTTTTTGTTTCGATAATAAAAGGTATTTTTTTTTTATTTCTTCTTCTTCAGATTTATTGTTTGTGTATAGGAAGGCTACTGACTTTTGCGTGTTGATTTTGTATCCTGCCACTTTACTGAATTGATTGATAAGTTGAATTAGTTTTTCTGTGGAGTTTTTGGGGTTCTCTATGTATATTATCATATCATCTGAAAATAGTGATAGTTTGACTTCTTCTTTTCCTATTTGGATTCCTTGGATGTCTTTCTCTTGTCTTATTGCTCTGGCTAGGACTTCCAGTATTATATTGAAAAGCAGTGGTGAGAGTGGACATCCTTGTCTTGTTCCAGATCTTAATGGAATTGCTTTCAGCTTTTCACCATTGAGGATGATACTGGCTGTTGGCTTGTCATAGATGGCCTTTATGATGTTGAGGTATGTTCCTTGTATCCCAAGAATTTCAAGGGCTTTTATCATGAATGGGTGTTGCACTTTGTCGAAAGCTTTCTCAGCATCTATTGATATTATCATATGGTTTTTATATTTCTTTTTGTTGATGTGTTGTATAACGTTGATTGATTTTCTGATGTTAAACCATCCTTGTGTCCCTGGAATGAATCCTACTTGGTCATGGTGAATTATCTTATGGATACATTGTTGGATTCTGATAGCTAAAATTTTATTGAGGATTTTTGCATCAGTGTTCATTAGGGAGATTGGCCTGTAGTTTTCCTTTTTTGTGTTGTCCTTATTCGGTTTTGGTATTAGTGTAATGTTGGCTTCATAGAACGTGTTTGGTATTGTCCCTTCCTTCTCAACTTTTTGGAAGAGTTTGTGAAGGATAGGCACTAATTCGTCTCTGAATCTTTGGTAGAATTCATTTGTAAATCCATCAGGTCCTGGGCTTTTGTTTTTGGGAAGGTTTTTGATTACCATTTCAATTTCGCTGCTTGTAATTGGTCTGTTTAGGTGTTCTATTTCTTCTTTATCTAGCTTTGGGTGATTGTAGAGTTGTAGGAATTTGTCCATCTCCTCTAGATTGTTGAACTTGTTTCCATATAACTGTTCATAGTAGTTACTGATTATTCTTTTGATTTCTGCTGTGTCCGTTGTGATTTCTCCTCTTTCATTTATAATCCTGTTTATTTGTGCTTTCTCCCTTTTTTCCTTTGCGAGCCTGGCTAGGGGTTTGTCTATTTTATTGATTTTTTCAAAGAACCAGCTCTTGGTTTCATTGATCTTTTGGAATAGCTGAATAGTCTTCCATTATGTATAGATATTATATCTTCCTAATCCACTCATCTGTACTTAGGCATTTAGGTTGCTTCCATAACTTGGCTATTACATAGTGATATAAAAAACACAGCCATAAATATATCACTAAGAATTAGTGTTTTTGCATTCTTCAGGTGGATACCTAAGAGTGGAACTGATGGTACATGTATTTTTAAGATTTTGAGAGGCCCCCATACTTTCTACCATAGTTGCTAGATCAGTCTACTTTCCTTTTTATCCACAGCTTTGGCAGTGCTTGTTGTTTCTGGTCTTTTGATATGGTCTATTCTCATAGGTATGAAGTGGTATCTCAGTGTGGTTTTGGTTTGCATTTTTCTGATAATAATGAACATTTTTATAATGAGTGATGGTGAACATTTTTTTAATCTATCTGTTGACCAGCTGTATGACTTCTTAGGAAAAGTATCTACTTAGTTTTTCTGCCCATTTTTTAAGTGGGATATTTGTTTTCTTTTTGTAGTTTACAGACCTTGGATAGCATTCCCTTGCCTGATGAATGCTGTGCAAATATTTTCCCTCATTCAGTATGTTGTCTTTTTATTTTAATGATAGTTTCATTTGTTATGAATGTTTTTTTAGCTGCATTCGGCTCCAATTTTTTATATTCATTTTTTTTTCCTTGCCATTGGAGACAAATTCATAAAGAGATCACTGAAGCCATTGTCTCCAAGTATTTGGTCACACTTTGCCTTTTGATTGATGATTTCAGTCCATTTGTATTTGGGGTTTTTATTTAAATATGAGGATTTTTTTATTGCCGTTTGTCTTTAGTTTTCTGATTCTATTTTTTAATTCAGTTTCATATATTGTCCCTCTCTTGGTCTGTCTCTTTCTGTGAGATTTCTATAGCTATAACTTTTACATTTTTATTTGTCTATATTAATTTGCCTATAATTAATTTAATTTGACTTATATTAATCAAATTTTAAATATCCGAGTTTGTTTTAATACTCCCTGATTCTTTGTCTTACCATAAATACATTTCCTTCCTTCTTGAAGACAAGATCTTCAGTTCCTTTTCATCTTTCATATTAACTGTGTTTCTTAATTATATTGTAAACATGCTTTTTTAAAAAAAGATTTATTTTTATTTATGCATACAAAAACTGGAGTATAGACCAGAGGTGCAAAGAGTGAGAAGATTCACCAGAGACAGAGTGGGGAGCAGAACAAGCATATCTACTGAAATACACTGCTGAGGGGAGTAGCAGGCGAGGCAGAAGAGATCTTCTGCACCATGTGGCTCAATCCCCCAGGCGGAGGATCGAACTCGTGCTGCAGTAGTTGCAGATTGCTTCATAATGCTGATGCTTAACCCCTTCTTCCACCAGGGAAGCCCCTCAACATGCTAAAAAAAAAGACATTAAAGTGGTCTTTGGAATACCTAGTCCACTGTGAGCTTCTTTCTATCATGTCAGGTTACTAGAGAGTTTTTTTTTTTTCCTTTGAGGACTTAAAATGTCAGTACATGTGGATAATTCAGTTACTTCAGAGAAGGATTTCCTAATTCCTTGTTAAGGACATATTAAACTGGTTGTCAGAACTCTGGAAGTGTGATGTAGGTAAAAAAAGTTGATAGATGTCCTTGAGCATTAAATTCAGCAGCCCTAAAATTGGCTGAACCATGTTAACTGAAATAAATATGGACCTGGATGCCTCTGATCGCTGGTCAAGGCATAAAACATACTGATTGAGAGTATCACTTCTTTTCTTGATAATTTATACTAGTTTCTCAGCATTATTTATTTATAACAGTAGTATTGGCGATGGGCAGCTGATGTTGTGAGAAAGAGGATTATGCTATTACAGCTGGTTTTATATTAAGAATGGATGTATATGAATATCAAGGTATTCAAAAATACAGCTGAGACTGTCATGGGCTTCCTTGTTCTGAAATGTTCTGTGCATTTACTGTGTTCCCTGATTTTATGCCGAAAGGATACCCTGCATGACCTTTGCAGAGTGAGATCTCTTTGCAGTTAGCAACTATTATATGCCTGTTAATGTTGTTGCTATATTGTATCATTTTTAGCAACTTTACATTCATAGGCGTTGCCAATTCCACATTGTAACTTCTTTTTTTTTTCTTTTTTACAATTAGGCCTCCTCTAATTTCACTGTTAATTCCTAACCCCTATAGGCTATTCATATATTTTAACACCCCAGTTGAGTATGATTCTTGATGTTGACTTTTTGCTATTTGGATCCCTGTCTATTCAGTCTATGGCTCAATTTATTCATGTACTTGTATTAAAATCAAGCTTGTGGGCCTCCCTGGTGGCGCAGCGGTTGAGCGCTGGGTTGCGAAGCTGCCCGCAGCCTCTGCAGGGCCGGTTCGATCCCCGGCTGCTCCCTGGCCACTGGAGGAGGGTCCCACATGGCACGCAGACCTCTCCTGCCGCCCGCTGCTCCCCTCAGCAGTGTACTTCGGTCCTTCTGCCTGCTCTGCTCCCCGCTCTGGCTCTGGTGAATTCTCTCACCCTCCCGCGCTTCTGACTGTACCCAGTGCTTGTATGTATGTATGTATAAATCAATAAATCAATCAATCAATCAATAAATAAATCTTTAAAAAAAAATCAAGCTTGTGCTTCTTGTTTTCTTTTCTGAATATGTATGCAGGAGTAGTGATTTCTGAAAGGAAAATTTAATTATTAAAAACTAGAAATTTCAAAGATACAATTTTGACCTAAACTATATTTCAGCTAATCACAGAAATAGCTATAACCCCATAGGGAAAATCTTAATGAAACCTTAAGTGTGTGTGTGTGTGTGTGTGTGTGTGTGTGTGAGTGCGCACGCGCGTATGTATGCCCATTAATATGTGAATGTTTGTGTTTCACACACAGATGTTAGTATATTGTGGGAAGACAGAAGATGAAAACATGAGAATATTTAAGTCAAATCAGTAAAATGAGAAGGATATGATGGTAATGTTTTTTTTTCCATGTAGCAAAATGTGTTGTATCATTTTAATGATTTTAAGCATGTGTTTAAAGAAATTAAAGGGGGTAATATTCAGGAAATCGGTCTCAATATAGATTACAGAATGTTTGAGGAGCAACATATGATGGTTCAGACTACTCTAAAGATGCTAAGTGTTAAAGCATGATTTTTTTTTTTTGCTTGTAAATATAATCATCATTTGTCATTATTATCTAATGGTGCTAGATAAGATGAATATTTTGTATATGGTTAGGCTGCTTTTCAGAATTACTTCTCTGTGGTATAACAGCATAAATAAAATTCTGTTTTAGGTTTGTTTTTTTGTTTTTTTTTTTATTTTTTTTTTTTTTTTAGGTTTATTGACAATCGAAAGCACAATTGACTAATTTTAAGACACTGGCCATCTTAATCTCTTTTCTTTCCAGTCTGACATCTTTTTTTTAATTTAAATATTTTATTTTATTTTATATAATTCTTACATGTTTTTTCATCTTTGCACAATGTATGCATTTTCATTTTGGTTATATTCCCCATACAATTGCAAAAAGGACATCTTTACAGACACATCACCCAAAGCAGTGATAGTGAAGGCAAAGATAAACAACTGGGACTACATCAAATTAAAGAGCTTCTGCACAGCAAAAGAGACAATAACAAAAACAAAGAGAAACCCCACCGACTGGGAGAACATTTTTGCACACAACACTAATGATAAAGGACCGATCACAAAAATCTACAAAGAGCTGATGAGACTCAACAAAAACAAAGAAAATAATCCAGTCAAAAAATGGGCAGAAGAGCTAAAAAGAAACTTCTGTGAAGAAGAAATGCAAATGGCCAACAGACATATGAAAAAATGTTCAACATCACTTGTAATTAGGGAAATCCAGTCTGACATCTTTAAGCATCTCAAAAAATTCATATGACCCAACAATTCCACTCCTAGTCATCTACCCAGAGGGCACAAAAACTTTAATTTGAAAGAAATCTGCACTCATGTTTATTACAGCACTATTTACAGTAGCGAAGATATGGAAACAACCTAAATCCCCCCAAAAAGATGACTGGATCAAGAAGACATGGTATATGTACATAATGGAATATTATTCAGCAATCAAAAAAATAAACTCATGTTATTTGCAGAAACATGGACAAAGCTGGAGGGGATTATGTTCAGTGAAATGTCAGAAGGAAAAAGAAAAATAACAGATGGTTTCATTTATGGGAGGAATATAGGGGAACCAATCAAGGGATCATGGGGTGGGGGAGACAAAACTAGCAGGCAAGTATAAACCAGAGACATTCAGCAGGGGAGCAGAGGGAGGAGAATGAAAACAGGGGTAGGATGAGCACAAGAGAATATGGTGATGGTTGACGGATGATTTGGTGGTGGGAATTTTAGAGGGACTACATCTGAGAGGAGAAAGCAAACTACAAAAATGAATAATGATATATAATATAGAGAGAGAAACTAAAAAATAAATTAAAAGAATTCAAGCTATTTAGATGTTTTAATCTGTGAGTAGTTTATGAAGGTAATTTTTATCTAAGAATGTGTAGCCTACTTGGTGAATGAGATATGATATAGAGGAGCATGCTATTTTTCCTTCTAGTAAACTTATGTTCATATCATCATGCCAAACACAGAAACTCATGGCTCATAATCAGTATTCAATCTGTTTTAAATAAAGTTTATATATTCCTTACCAAATTTATATAATTTGAATGCTAAAGTTTGTCCAGTCTTCTTGTCTTTCATCAATTCCCTAATTTTTTTTCTATATTTTCAGTTCATTGGTTAGATTATTATTAAAAAAAATTCATTATACTTTCAATGTGTACTTCAATTATTTTGCCATTTATTTTTACAACTATCTCAGTTGATTTCTATGTTGTCTCTTAAAATGTTTGAGCTTAACTTGTCCACAAATTATTAGAATCCCCCATTCTGAACATGTTTGATTTATAAAAATATGTATTTAGAATATTCAAAAATAAACACACATTAAAAATAGTAATCACTCCCCAAACAACTTAAGGCATATGATAACAGTCCTTAATTGAGCTACACCATGCTAAACATTTATCCTCCTGTGTATTACATAATATAAAGGTGATTACTGAGTCATTATTAAGCAATAAATTTAGACAAGAATACTAGAGTTCTACTTCAGGTCCTCAACTTTAACTTATTCATCTAGGATTCTTTGAAGTCACTTGCAATAGACAAAGGAAGTTTATTTAAATTTTGAAAGAAAACCATTTGCTGATATGGATTTAAAAGACTATGCAAGGGATTTTGCAGATATTACCAATAGTGTTTATATAGCTAAACTAATTTATAGAAATAAGACATATTTAAATATTAAAAAAATTAAGAAAATTTGATTTGTAGTATTTCCATGCTGTATAAACCCCCACTTTGAAACATCATTTTAAAAAATGTCTTATAAAATTCCTGAATATTTAATGAGCTGCTTTCAGGAAGCAGTAGAGTCAGCACACCACTGATCAGTTTAGAAGGAAACTATAAGATAAGCTTTGATTGTATCTTTTAAAAAATGTCTTCAATTTTTATTCTAGAAAATTAGTCTCTAATTTGAATTATTTTGGCTTAGGAGAAAGAGAGAAAGAGGTGTGGTTATTATTATTTACTGCATAAAAATTCCTATTTTCTTGAAATAAACACTTCAAATTTTAGAAAAGAATGTGCAATACAAGACTTTTAAGTTTTGGTTTTACTTTTCACATATGAGCAGTGTTGGTTAGCTTAAATTGGAAAAATGTCCAGTTAAGGCTAATGTTTGACAACAACTTACATACCTAATAATATTGGTTACATACCTAATAATATGGTTTTATCTCAATTGTATTTTTATAGTTCCAAGTTTTATTTCCCCTTCTCTACTATTTTTTTAATAATTTTTTTAAGATTTATTTATTTATATAAGTACTGGGGTACAGGCCAGAGGTGCGGGAGGGTGAGAGAATTCACCAGAGACAGACCAGAGAGCAGAACAGGCAGAAAGACTGAAATACACTGCTGAGGGGAGCAGCGGGCGAGATAAGAGAGGTCTGCCTTTCCATGTGGGAATCTCTCTGGCCATCCTGGAATCGAACTGGCACTGTAGAGGCTGCAGAGAGCTTCTCAGCGCTGCGCTCAACCCTCTGTGCCGCCAGAGTAGGCCCTTCTCTACTTACTTTTATAAACAGACATGTAAGCAAATAAAATAAATATAAAAATATAAATCTAGTAAAATAATATAAATAATATATGTAAATTCATATATAATAAATACCATTATATTTAAATATATAAAAATTAAACTCTAAATAAATATTAGTTACTTATATGCCATGATTGCTAAATAATTGTTTTACCTTTTACAATTTTTATGTTTCACCATAATGTTAGGTTATTTTCTTTTTTAAAATTCATATTATTCATATTTCATATTATTCTAGTTTATTTTGTATATATGTGTATATGAATGTGTTTGTTTGTGTATGTATGTAGACCATAATTTTTTTTTTTTTTTTTTATATTTTATTTTATTTTTTTTTTAAAGAGGCATGTATTTTTATTTATGTATTTATTTATTTATTTGTTTGTTTATACATGCATTGGGTACAGTCAGAAGCGCGGGAGGGTGAGAGAATTCACCAGAGCCAGAGCAGGGAGCAGAGCAGGCAGAAGGACCGAAGTACACTGCTGAGGGGAGCAGCGGGCGGCAGGAGAGGTCTGCGCGCCATATGGGACCCTCCTGTGGTGGTCGGGGAGCAGCCGGGGATCGAACCAGCACCGCAGAGGCCGCGGGCAGCTTCGCAACCCAGCGCTCAACCGCTGCGCCACCGGGGAGGCCCGTAGACCATAATTTTTATTTATTCATCCTGTTAGATCAACATGTAGACATATAGCTTGTTTCCAATATTTTGTTCTCATAAACAAGTGTGAATATTTATGCACCTGGATAACCTTTTTTTTTTAAATATGAAATTGAATTAGTGGAATAATTATGATTTAAGGTTGTCTTATCTTTTATTTTACCACATTCTTCACCAAGTGGCATGCATCAATTTGTACATTGTATGAAAATGTTCTTTGCTCCACATCCTTGCTAATGTATAAAATTGTCAGATTTTAAATTTTGTTGATTTCATAACAAGTGTGAAATTAATTCTTGCTCACTTTACTCCAGTGTTCAACACTTACATTCTGTGATGACCATTAATACTTTTGACAATTATGTTCCATTTCCTCCCTTCCAGACATATTGTAAGTCTTCATTTCTTGGCTTATTTTTTGGTTACATGGTTTCTACTATTGTTAAATAAATGCTAATAACAGCAATGAAATTGTGTCAGTTCTGGTAAAGAACTGAAATGCCAGTTTAAGACTTATCAGGTATGACAAATGAAAATATATGATCCGGTAGCTGCACCATGAACTTGGGGTTGTGCTACTGTGATCAATAAGACCACTTTTGCAAAGTATAGGGCTGCAAATTAAGTGTTAGTCGCTTTAACTCACTAAGATTTTGCAATTCTTTGTATTTAAGAAACATGGTCTCAGGGCCTCCCTGGTGGTGCAAGGGGTTAAGTCTCAGCACTATCAAGCTATTGCCAGCCATTGCAGCACTAGTTACATCCCTGGCCAGAGAGCTAACCCACATGGCGCAGCAGACCTGTCTTGCCCTCAGCATGGTATTTCAGTAGATCTGCCTGTTCTGTTTCCCACTTTGTCTCTGGTGAATCCTTTCACTCCCCTCCCCAACCCTGCACCTCTGGCCTGTACCCCAGTTCTTGTATGCATAAAAAAATCTTAAAAAAAAAAAGAGAGAGAAATAGTCTTTCTCGCTTCTATTCTCTTAGAGAATACCAGGATCACAATCAATATGGTCTCACTTTATATTTCATATGAATATTAACATATATTAACTTAATGTCACCAAATGAAAGCCCAGTAAACCAGATATTATTCTGACTTTTCATGTATGAACATTGTAGCTTAATGAGGTGAATTTATAGTTGCAAAGTCACAGTGCATTTTGAAATTATAGTTGGAAAATTCATCCTTTGCATCCAAGTCCTATTTCTTTTGTATCATAGTCTTCTTCCCTCTCCCAGTTTGCTCCTTAGTTATCTTAATGTCAAGAAGTCTATTAAATGACTTAAAATAACTATTATATTTATATATTTCTTTAAAATTTTTATAAAAATAATTTGATTCATTTTAATTATAAGTACAATTTGATTTCTATAATAAATATATTTATTTTGGAATAAATCTAAAATACTAATAAAAAAGAAAAATCTCAATTTGGGATTGGGGTATCAATGAAAATTTGACAATGTGCTAAGTCATAGTATCTCCTGAGTATGCCAATCAGTTTGACAAATTCAAGTACTGAGTTCCTATTATGGACGATGAATGATGTAATACTCCAAAAGCAATTCCTAATTTTTTCTCAAATTGTGCCTGCAGCATCAAGTGATAAAAATAATTATAAACTAAGTAAACTTGATGTGCTATTCAAGTCATTGAGAGGATAAATATAGCGCCCCACAATGTCATTTTCACAGTTATATTTCACACTATAGCTACGTATTGAGAAAAGCGCACACACAAAATTTTAGCTACATAGCAACCTCTAAGAGGTCATGATTTTGTTAATATTTTTTGAGATGTGTAATATCTGAAAGACACAGTAATTAAGGATAAAAATTAGCTTGTAACATTTGTGAGAACATGAAAATAGAACAAAACTGTCATTTGCTTGATATTTGTGTTTTATTATTCTGTTTAGTGAGAAAATTATTTTGTATCAAACAGTATTTATTTGTCTTCCATCCATGCATTAGCACATTGAAAATGGAAAATATATAAGGTTAATTTTTTTAGTTTTGTTCTTTCCATGAATAAAGGATTGTATTTAAACACTCCCAAGTGTCCACCTTTATAACAATTATGATAAAATTTCATTTTCTACGTAACTCATGATTTATTTCCATCCTTCTTTACCATGAGTGTTACTTGGGGTTTGAAAAACTAGATCAACCTCTTCTTCTTGCCGTAATAAAAAGGAAAGTTGAACATCTCCTAGAAAATTATGTGGTAGTCATTTTTTTCTCTCTGCCAACTAGTGCAGTTCAGTGAACCTTATCTCTGCTAATTTGCCAAATAGGACACAAAATTTAGTTCTAACCCATTCAGGTTTGTCTCCTAATAGATGACAACTCAACATCAGATAAATACAGAGAATTGGTAGTGATGGAGGAAATTGTGAGAACACAATTGCTATCTATATGGTAGCTGCAAAATGCTGGAGATTTTTGTTCAGGGATATCAGTTATGACAATTTTTAGACTAGAATAGGATATTACATATAATGTACAAACATATTTATGTAAGGAGTTTATGTAACAAACTGGAAAGCAAATAAAACAAAGCTTAAAAAAGTAAATAACTCAGTTGTTTGTATGTGAAGAAAGAGAAAACTTGTTTTCCCTCTCTTCTAGGAATTTTCTTTAAGGTCTTGTGGAGCGGCCCTACTTGGAAGTTTAAATCTAAAAAAGAATGCTTTCATCAAATTCCTGTGTTGCAGTTGCCACAAGACCATTTCTAAGAGGACAATTGTCTTCCTTGAAAGAAAAATAATCTAACCCACTTCTTCCCTGCCTGTTCATGTAAAGCACTCATCTAATCGCAACACACAGGAACACCATATAAATAGTCAATGGTAATCTGCAGGAATCCACAAACCCAGCACAGACTAAGGAAATTATCAGTTTCATAGAATGCCCATTTCCTCCCTATTGTAATTTGCTCACATTAACTTCCCCCCACTGACTATCATTGCTACTTTGGAAAACTTACTAACATTTTGGGGAGGATTAAATGACATATATTCTATATAAAGTATATCCTAATTTCCCATATGACAGAATGAATCCCTTCTTGGGAATCTCCATATCATGACATGATAGAAAACTTATATTGGAAGTCATTCATATCTGGGTTTGTCTAATTTATGGTGCTGTTTTTGATGGTTTTGATTGAAATAATCTTCTCTTATTCTGTTTTTCCTTATTTTACATATGTTAGTCATTTTCTTTTTAAAAGGCAAAAAAACATAGTGTATTCTAACCATGGTTCAATTTAGCACTGTATTTCTACTAAAATTCACAACTTATAGTAAAGGTGTATTGAAATATAGTAAATAATAAAAGTAGTAATAGTATTAAATATTTTTACAATATTTGAGATCATAATTTTGTGTCTTTCTAGTGTGATTACTCTTTTAATTTTCAAACCTCACAGATTCACAGAGCATTATTTTCTTTCTATTTAATGTACAGTCAAATGATGTGAGAGGTTTTATTCATATTTGTAATATTTGTAGTAGTTTTCATGCTTTTAAAAAATTTTAAATTTCTATTTTTTATAATTTAAAATTATTTATAATGTTGAATATGTAGTTGAACAACCAAAAAAAGGAAGAAATTTTAACATTTTATCCTGTTTCATATGGAAATATGAACTGGCCTGCTATGATTTATTGCGCAGGGAGTAAGAGAATTCTAAAGTTAGTCTTTGAGAATGCTAGTTAAACTGCATCCTTTTCAAATGACCAAATTAATATTTACAAAGTTTAAATGGCTTGTCTAAATCATATGTCTGTTTAGTATTTCAATCTATTACACATGCTTATTATAATATTTCTCAATGGTATTAAACAAAAAGAAAGTAAAAAGAGATAACTTTGTTATTTTCAAAATATATATGTATACAAATAATCAAATGTGGTAAAATAATAATATTATAACTGAATCTTATTAAAATATTAAAGTAAATGTGCCTATCATTTTAATTAATAATTATTAAAATTAATAATTATTTCAAGTTAATTATGATTAAGGCTAAAATAAAAAAATCATATCTATATACTTTCTCTATAAAATTGTTAATACAATTGATACTTCTATGCTATTATACTAGACTTTATTTTGATTATATCATGCCCAACATAAATTTACATTTTTGTTATATGTGTGTATTTATAAATATAATTACTTCATAGTAAGAAGTATAAATAATCCATAGTCTTTCTTTTTCAATTTTCAAAATGACTGCACACTAAACAGAGAAACAAGCTTTAAACTTTTCCATGGTGCATTAACAGAAAGCAGTGTGAAGTCACATTGGTACACCAACATCAGTAGGAAGAACTGATTTTTAAAATATTAGAAGATTTGTGCCTATTTTATTAAATGCAATAATGTCAATCAATTCAAATAATGCTTACAAATGTGACTCATCTTTTGCAATCATTAGATCTATGGTTCACAGCAATGTAAATGTCTGTTTTAGACAGAATCATCCATTCAAACATTAATTTGTGATTGTCTTCTATAAGACACTGTGGCAGGAACTAATTTAGGAGCTAAGAAAACATCATTAAATTAAATACACTGCTAATTCAAGCTTTCAAGAAACTGGAATCCTGTGGGAAAAGATTCTTTCACTGTGCTCTTTACATGGTTTCCTTCTCATTAAAATCAGAATCTTGATTTTAATACTGGTTAGAGTCTACCTACTGTTTGTATTTATTATCAGGAAGCAAACTTTTGGTTTTGGAGAACACAGACAAATAAAACAAATCATGAAAGTGAAGGTAACTATGTCAATTAGAGAATCAAGAACAATTCATGTGCTTCATATATTGTGGGTTCCTATGACCTGAGCACTCATGGACAACTGTGACCCATTTGTTATCTGCAAATCACAGCAGATAATTCCTTACTACTTATGAAGAATAGCTAGTGTCACGAGGCTGGCCTGGGAAAGTCTTGGCCCCTGTTGACCTGCTTATATGACTATCTCCACGGTTGTCTCAGGATAACTCTGCCTGTGATACACCAACACATATACTTTGCTGACATAAATGTCTCTTTACATATGGTTACGATGTGTCCTCTGTTCCTTGTGATATTTTGCCCTCTTGCCCCTCAGACCTTATCCCTTATACCACTGTTGCATGAACTGCTTTTACTAGCAAATATGATTTCAATAAATGGCACAAGTACTTCTGCTTAAGTAGCAGAGTCTTGCCTTGCAAACCTGCTCCATGACTGTTGTGTCTGTTATTGCATTCTTGTGTCAAAGTGGCAACAAAATTCCTGTCACAACAATATATGAGTTGACAAAATGAACCTAATTTTTATGGGGTTTCTGATGACTTTTTCATTTAGGCTGAGGACAGTACTTGTCCTATCCTCCGTGCATGTGGATGTCACAAAGATATTCCTCTGTATCCAGGCACAAGTTTTACAATGCTCTAATCCCTTGGAACTAGATATAGCACCTGGCTACTCACAAACAGCAAAGTACATTTGATTTGACAAGATGAGAGTCACTTCTAGCTTAAGCATATTACTGGTGGTCACCTAATGGTGAACTCAGGAGAATGGGTGTTTTTACCAGAAAGGTTACTCGTGGAGAAACATGTCAATGAGTGACTAAAATGCACATATTCTCCCTGATCAACTGCCTTGGGTGTGTGGCGTGAATGAGAAGCCAAACTTTGGTATTTTAAATGACTGAATTCTGGACATTGTTAGCCCAAAATGGTATGATAAACATTCATTATAATTATTATTTTATGAAATTAACATTAAAACTCCATGATCTAATACATTTTCCAAAATTTTACATTGATACAAATGTCATACATTCAAATGGATGTATGAATGTGGATACTTAGAAAATAGTTAATCTAAGACAACCTTGAGTAATAATAAGACCTTATATGAAACATAGCAATATTAATTCATCCAATCCTACTTTCACTGGATAGAATAAATGGAAGAAAATGTACATAGGATCAGACAATTTTCACCTTAAATACACAAAATTTACTAATCCTGTGCCTAAGCCTAAAATTTTCTACAGAACTTATTGCAGAAAAATTTTGCTGATAGTCAAAGTTGTGGAAATATTGGTAGAAGATAGTTGTAAAAATTCCCAAACTCAGATTATGTTGCAGCTGCAGTAATATAGATACATTGAAAGATTTGAAAGACAACTGAGAAGTAAAGTTTGCATAATATGGATATTTATGATAGCAATAAAGCAATTAAGCACAGTTTAAAGCAATGGTGAACAATGAATTATATGCACAGGCATTTGAACTTGGTGAATTCAAGAACAGAAACCCACGAGGCATTCAAAATTAGAGTGAACTTGAGGAGAACATCAAGAAAATATCTGAACTTTCATTCCTCTAAAGGTAGTGTTATTTTTTAAATCATGAGCTGCTATGGTAAAGTTATCAATTCATCTTAGCAGAAATGCATTGGTATTAGGAAAATATATACTAGAAAGACAAGAGCAAATTTTAAGTAAGATCTCAGGGGTCATGATTAGAGTCATAATCCAGGCTAGAAAAACTAAACCAAACAAAACACCAATTTTTTTAATACAGTGAATGGGTAAGCAAATGAAAAACTCAATGTATGAGAGGACACACAGAACAGCAATTGGTATCATTATAGTTAGTCAAGTGGTTTAGGATGAGAAAACATTGTTCTGTGAAAATGTTGACGTAGCTATAAGAAAGTTACAGATAGTCTCTAAAGGAGTAATTTTAGGGAAATTATACTGCTGGAACAAGAAATAAAATAGTCATAAAATAAAATGTAGCATGACTATTACCATGTATAATAAAGTGAAACAAAAAGCAAAAATAGCCATTGTCTGGTAAGATTCATTAAATCACTCTTTCCTCTACTGAGAGTCAGCAATTTAAATCCTCACATTAATAGAAATGCTTCTGTTAAGATTCTTGAATATTGTTTCTTCAGATAGTTTCAGGGCTCTGCTTGCTTTTTTATTTTATATTGTCAAATAATTTATTTTATAATTGAATATAATGGTGACCTTTCCTTCCATCACTTTATTGAGAACAGTATTGTTTCAGGGGAATGTGAAAGAGTTTTCTACAGCTGCATAGTACATCTGCAGCTAGATTGTGGTGGCAGCTGTCTCCATATAATTCCACGGTTATCTATGTTATGTGGTTTATATTTGATCATTTATTAGGTTAATTCAAAACATTTGCTATTAGGTGCAAATGTTTTGTTCCTAATTGACTGAATTCTATGCCCCAAATAGCCTATCTGATATTGTGCTTTTCTAGCACTTTGAAGAGCTATTTTTTTCAGGTGAAGAATAAGTACAATCAATTTTATAAATTTTTTGCTAGTTTTAAGTATTCCCCTCTAAGTATTCCCCCACACATATGTGGTGTGTGTGTCTGTTTGTAGCATTAGCCTCAAATACTGTTCATGATCTACATGTGTCTATGTAAGAGGCTAGGCCAAAAAGAATAGATCACATTAGCTATTAAGGAGACATTTCACTTCAAATATGCCGACTTATTTGTCGATTCTCTTTATACCACTAAGACACACTTTGTATGAGTTGTCTGATAAGTGTACTTTAAAGAGATTCCAGTATAGCTTTGA